>NC_134582.1:89121304-89754518 GCF_037038515.1 Microtus pennsylvanicus
GAATAGGACTCCGAGCAGGGTCCTATGGTCCCATTGTGTTGAAGAGATGAGAACTAAGGTTCAGAGGGAGGCTGAAGGCAATTGAAGACAGAGCAGAGTGGAAGAGACAGCAGATCTATGGAATGGTGCCAGGAAAACTTCCTGGTTTTTAACTGAGATTTAAAGGTATTGATAATTTACAGCTATGGAGAAGCCCAACAGTTCGAATTCTGTCCAGTGAAGAAAACCCATTGGACCTGTAGCAGTCTATCTACATCCCAAAGAGCCCTAAAGAGCTAAACTACTCAAGAGGGAAAACTGGCATAGAGTCATCCAAAATAGCTTGAAATAGGCTTAGAAAAGATTATAGAACTAGTTACTGTTCAGAAAAAGAAAGGAAACAAACTGAACAAAAAAATAACCTCAAATAAAAGAGTAAAATAAATACTAGAGTCAACATGAAGACACCTTGTGCACCCTCCTACTACACAGAACACACACACACAGAATCACAGAGTGTGATATTTTGTTTGTAATCTAACAAATAAAACTTGCCTGAAGATGAGAGTGCAGAGCTAAGCCACTAGTTAGCCACAGAGGCCAGGCAGTGGTGACACACACCTTTAATCCCATCACTTGGGAGGCAGAGGCAAACTCTGCCTCTCTTTGAGTTCAAGGCCACCCTGGGCTACACGAGGTGGATCCAGGCTCAAAGAGAAAGAGAAAAAGAGCCAGGCAGTGATGTCTCACACCTTTAATTCCAGTACTTGGGAGTCACATGCCTTTAATTTCTAGGGAGGTGGAGACAGGAGTGATATGGCTGGGCAGAGAGAAGAATATAAGGTGGGAAGAGACAGGAGCTCAGGTGCAGTCTAAGGTTTTGTAGAGACAGCAACAATCTGAGGATTCATAGAGATAGGATTGCTCCTTTGATCTGAGCATTGGTAGAAATAAGAACTCTAGCGACTAGCTGCTCTGCTTCTCTGATCCTTTAGCTTTCACTCCCTGATAGCTGACTCCAAGTTTCTATTAAGACCAGTTAGAATTCACACTGCAACAGAGGGAAAGAATCAAGGAATAAGGGGAGAAACGGGAACTAGGTGGCTAGAACGGTCTATAAAAATCTAAATATACTGACAGTCATAGCAAAAGGAAATCTTAATTAAAATACAGAGACCTCTTTTATACTACTATATGCTGTCCACTACACACAAAAATCAGTTTTTTAAAATATTTATTTTGGTCTTTTTGAGACAGGGTTTCACTGTAGTTTTTAGAGACTGTCCTGGAACTAGCTCTTGTAGACCGGACTGGTTTTAGGCTCACAGAGATCCGCCTGCCTCTGCCTCCCAAGTGCTGGGATTAAAGGCACGCACCACCACTGCCCGGCCCAAAAATCACTATAAATATATGCTTTTCAGACACTAGTAGTAGGAAGCTGAAATGCTACATTAGTATCAGACAAAAAATTGTGCCATGTATAAAGAATCCTGCAACAATGAGGCAAACTCTGAAAACATTATTCAACAACCCTGAACCATACAGCTACAGAAATAATACTCATCAAAAATAGCATGAAGGTGAAAAAGAAAGAGGCAAATGCATAACCGCACTGCTAAACTTGTAGAAATTGCTTGAGAAGTGACAACATCACAATATAGACCCAGAAATAATACTATCAACCAGGTAGACCTAACTGTTATTTAAAGGATCTTTTACTCCAAACTGTAAAATGTACATTCTTGTCATGGACATGTGAAATGTTCACTGAGTTGTTTTGCCTGTGAGGCTGTAAAGCAAGTCCTATGAGATTTTACATGGTTGAAAGAGCATATGCTATATCCTGTGACTACAATTAAATTAGAACTCAAAATAAAAATATTTGAGAAATAGTTTCATATTACAAAATCAAACAGATATGGTAAATATACACTGTGGGCCTATGAAGAAATCACATTGGACTTTAAAATAATTGGAAAAACTAGCAATGGAAATGTAGTTTATTAAGTTTGTGGGGGTTAGGGTTTAGGGGTACAGCTCAGTGGTAAAACACATACTCAATTTGATAACGTAAGTCCTATGTTCAAACCGCACCCCCTGTCCAATACCAGGGAAAAAGAAAAGGAAATCATTAAACTTTATATGCTTATGTTATAGAAAAATTGGTGTTATAAGTTTTCCACTTTAGTGGAAGTGAAGACTCATCATGAGTTGAGGGAAGGCAATAATAAAGACAAAATTTAAAAAGAATCAACATGGAAAAAATCATTGAAAGCTGGTTCAGTAAAATTGACAACTCCTTATGGAAGCTGATCATGAATAGATCATTAAAATGTTATCAGTGCCAGGATTCAAAGAATAGTTATGAGATATTAGTACAGGTATCACAGACATCAAACGAGAGACTGAAAGTAACTGTATGCCAACAACTTACATAAATGGACAGAGTACTTGAAAGGCATAAACTATCAAACTGATGTAAGACAAGAACGAAATGAAAATTTCTATATCTATGTATCTATATAAGACAAAGACCTTGAAATCTATGCCTATAGAAAACCTCAGGCCTAGAGGGGTATTTTATATAATTCTACACTTTAAAAAGAAACAGTAATTTGACTCAAATTTATTTAGAGAAAAAGGGGAGAAAGAAACCTTTTGTGATTTTTTTTTTTATGTTGGTTTCAGCCTGGTAAAATCCAAGTCATAACAGAAAAACAACAGGTGGAAATCCCTCACAAACATAAACAAGAAAATCTCCAACAAATATTAGCATATTCAATCCAGAATTATGTTTATCCCAGGAATGTAAGTTTAGTGAAACATCAAAAGTTATTGGCTTGCAAGTTCACTTTACTAGCAAGGTAAAAAAAAGAAGCCAATAATCATGTCAAAGATGAAAAAGAATTTAATAATATTTAATGGCAACTCATGGTTTTAAAAGAAAATCAACAATAGAAGGCGATTTTCTTGTCAGATGCAACCTACATTTAACTGTAACACAGTACATCATGAGGAAAAGGCGGAACCCTTCTTTCTCAGATCAAGGTCAAGGAAAAGTCTGGCAGTTTGAACTTAGCCCTGAGCTGCATTATAAAACGTTCTTTAAAACATCTGTCTGGAGTTGTAAAAATTCCAGTTAATAACTTTAAACCAAACTTTGCTAATTTTATCATTACCCAAGGTACAGAGCACTAAGGACGCTGCGCTCTGTTTTTGCATTTTCACAGGACTAAAATTAGCTCAATTTTAAAGTTCAGAACAAAGGAACATTTTTATCCCATGTAAACATTTTCACATTCTTTTAAAAGTATCACATATTTTTCAAAAGAAAAAGCAGTCCACTTGAAGAAGCTTTAGCAGGTATGGAGTGTCGAGGGACTATCAAGATCCCAATACCTGTTATTTTTAGTATAATTTCTTATTATAAAAGCAGCAAAATTGCCATTCAAATGTTGTACTGTCAAATCTTTGCAAAGTCCCACAGTAACAAACCTCCACTGGCACCCTATCAGCATCTTTCTTGTTTCTCCTTGGGAAAGTATTCAGATGTTCTAGATCTGAAACCGGTATAGATCTTGTGCTTAGCAGCCTCATGTCTAATTTATAAAATGCCTCCAATTATATCCACGGCTTCACACCAATATGCTTGCCAGGAGAGTAATAAAATTAACAGCATGGCACTTTTTTTTTCCCCAACAGGCCAAAGTAATTTATTTAGAATGATTTCAAGCCATATTTGTGACAAACTTTAATAGGTAGAAATAAGTAAAAATTTATCTCTTTTATTTTGATGGCATCATAAAATGAATTCTCATCACACTGGAGCCAGGCAGGCTGAGTGTCCTAAGGTGTACAAGGAGGCAGCACGGTCCAGCTCAGACTGCCTTAACCACGGAGCAGGTCATGGGCTCTTTTTACAAGCTGCCTTCCTGGCTAAGAAGTCCACTAACCATTCAGGAAGCAACAGGGGTCTGATTGCCTGCAACTTTAGACAAGACTGAAAGAAGGCATGATTTGCATATAGATACTTTTAACTGAGTTTTCAAGCTAGTAACTGCTATTGTCCCACAGACATTTCTTGTGAGTCCTTTAAAAAAAAAAAAAACCATCATTTTCTTACTAAGTGCAGATACAGACGTGAAGACTGTTTTCTCCCAAGGTGGATTCATACATCCTTGAGCTTGCACACAGCGTGCCTCAGGCACCTCAAAGGATTGGGTTGCTCTTCTATGTTCCCAATTCCAAAATACGTGTGTGGGGGTGGAGGGGGTGGGGGGAGATGTTGACACAAGAAATGCACATAATTCATAATGTAATTGCCATGAGTGAACAGACTATACTGTTAAACGGGAAAAGTTTCCTAGCCTTTCATTTCTAATAATTGCAGACCTAATACGGTTGGGACAAAGTTTGCTTGCTGGATAGGACTCCAGTCACTGAGGAAATGGCAAAAATTGGGCAAGATCTACCCCAGTGCAATAATGGCATAACGTATGGGGGTAACCAACTGCTTTCTGAGTGGTGTTAAGGACTGATCCATAGATGAGAACTCATGTCTGGTTCTATAAACCTGGTCAAGAGCCTGGGACTGGGGAGCCCATAAGCCCTATGCAGAACTCCACTTTTTTTGTTTGTTTGTTTGCTGTTGTTAAATGGTCAGGTTAAAACCTTCCTTCTAAATACTTAAGTTCTTATCCATAGGTTAAAGTGACCCTCAGCTTTTGTCAAAAAAGTTCCCTACTGCAGTGGGTGGAGGTTAATTCGGAAACCCTTACCTGGCCAAAGTGTTAGGTGATGGCAGAGAGTGTATAGCCCTAAATGTGGTAGCTATATAAGTCCCTCAAAGGCTCAGAGAAGAATCTAAGAGCCAGACGATGTAGAGAAAGGCAGAAAAAGAGGTGTCTCTGGACATGGTGTGGCCATTGTACTCATGAGATTACTGTGCTGTACTAACCTGCACAAAATTGGGTCTGTTAATATTTTATCACGGGTGGGAAAGGGTCCTTTGGGACCCCACTGCCCTCTGAGAAATTATTGGCACTTAATGTTTGTTGGAGCAGGAAGTGTCATTTTCTTCAGTGGGGTAGCCACTGGCAAGTTGCCTTTCCACCAGTAAATAATTTCCCACACTTGCTCAGACAGCAACTCTAATCAAACCCAGTGGGTCAAACACAAAAAGAAGACAGGAATACAGAGGGTCACTTGCAGAGAAGAAATGTTCCAGCAGGAGGGAAAAGAGAGGAACTGGGATGGGGGGTGGGGACTGACTAACATTTCTTATGTAGATGCATGAAGCTGCCAAACAATAAACAAAAAATAAAAGCAAACAGTTGCATGGGAGGGAAATTCAGAGACTCTGAATTGGTTTATAAAGTTTATGAGAAGGTCGTCAAAGGGTACAAACACCCTAATGCGCTATTAAAAAAAGAAAAAATTCTCATTGCATTTTGTCAAGAGTATTTTAAGTTGCAGAACCATGGTTTTTTGTTTTTTGTTTTTTTTTTTAAATGTTGCCCACGACCTTCTCCTCAGATCCAAAAGCTCCCTTGCTCTAAGCCAAGAAGTGGGTTTTAATGAATCCTAGAGCCACCTCGGTCAAAGCTGAATTCTAAAGCGAGTTCTAAAACTTAATTGTACTTGTTTTTCCTCCAGTACGATCAATAGTTCTTCGGATGGGGCTTGTTAGAGCTCATTGCTAAACACTTGGCATCTGCTTTCCTCCTCAGGGAAAACAAGGAAAGTGCTTCTAATTGCAGAGGTGAAGCCTTGGGTCAATAAGCAATTCGAGAGTGTTTTTAGTTAGGCACAATTCTTTTTTTAGTCATTATTAGCATATATTAATTATACATAGTAATGGATTTCATTTTGACATTTTCATATTATTTTGATAGTTGTCACCCATTACTCTTTCTTGTCCCCTCCTTCTCTCATGGATCCTCTTCCCCTTCCCAACCAGTTTTCCTTATAATCTCTCTCTCTCTCTCTCTCTCTCTCTCTCTCTCTCTCTCTCTCTCTCTCTCTCTCTCTGTGTGTGTGTGTGTGTGTGTGTGTGTGTGGAGGGGAATGTGGGGAGATCCAAAAAGTTTAATAGGGTTGATACAGGAGCACATACAAGCCATTATTTATTTTGGGGGGCATGGGAAACTTACTAGTGGTTACACCATTAAAGAGACTATCAGTTAAAACCACCTACAGATCTTTGACAGGAGGGGCCTTGTGGGCCCACTATCTAACAAAGTTTAAGGTAAATTTGGGCAGGTATCCATTAGCTGGTGGGGAAGGCTGTGGCAGACACCTGCTGGGATACCGGATATCTAGTAAGACCCGTTTGAAACTTGGTAATATTACCCTGCAGGCCGCAAGCCCGTCCCAGGAAATTCAGCACTACAATAAGCACCTGACTTTACCCAAAGAGGCTCCACCATGGTAGGGTGGGTCTCCACCAGGTTCCCAACTCTTTAGCATTTCTGAGCTGTAGGGATGAGTTTGAGACCAACTTCCTAATTGCAAGCGCTAATTTCTTCTTTTTCTGATCTCTTCAGGCATCTTTTCCACCTTGTTCTCTCCTGCCTGTTCAAACTCCAGCACCATACTTCCTACATCGGAAGACAGAATATAGTTCCTACATTTCTGCATGGCTAGACCATAGCTGCTTGGCCCAACTGTGGGGCACTGCAAACACACAGGACACTGTCCTTACTGCTGCATCCACTACAATCTGATCACATAACTCTGAGTTCCATAATTAAAGATTTGTCTATATTTTCTCAGCTGTCTCTTTGTTCTCTACTCTCAAAAAATACAACTTGATTAAAGGCCAAAGCCAGTGTTTTCCTTCTCCCCAAAGCAGGAAGAGTAGCATTGGTGTGTGTGTGTGTGTGTGTGTGTGTGTATATATTTTTTTTTTGCAGAGTCTCTTGGAAACTGAGGGAAAGCTTAAATAAGCCCTCCAGTTTTATTTGCTTTTGGTCACTTGCTTTTTAAATAAAATTTAAAGGCCATGTGCCTGAGCGGTACAGCCCCATTATCTGATATACACAAATGGCTGACCTATGGACCATATGATAATAAAAGTTGCCTAAGTAGTTTAGTAGGAAATTGGGTGTAGCTTTTATCACAACCCCACTAAAGCCACTAGCCAACCATTCATTTCGACATGTGATGGTGTCTGATGCATGACATTCTTTTACCCTAATACCACCATTTTCCCTACACCTCGCCTAAGACGTCATGACGTGTGATCATGCATGTGTGGGCCAATGGTAGCTTATCTACAATTACTTTCTTCATACTTTAGCCTATAATTCTTAATGCCACATACTCTAAACTCCTATCCCCAGAGAGAGAAGTTTGAGACTTGGGGTCTTCCTTTTTCTCAAGAATTAATTCTCTTTCGCAAAGTTCATTGCTTTGGTAAGTGCCAGTGTGCTGTGGGAAAGCAAGCCTCGTTCAGTCTTAGCACGCTATCTTTAGGCTCAGTCTACTGAGGCACATAGTTTGGTTGAAGTATAGCACAACCATACACAGTTGTCAAAGACAGCTACATTTTAATAGTCTTATCAGATAATCATGGGTCTTCTGTATACCATCCCCCAACTACAGAAGTGCTAGGTTCTTAAGACTACTTATAATGTGGAATTTTATGATGAATGAACTTGTCATAGATTGATATACTAGGCCATATCAGATTGTCTCTCTTCCGGAATGGAATTTTTTGTGTGTTTGTTTTTTGTTTTTCAAGACAGGGTTTCTCTGTAGCTTTGGAGTCTGTCCTAGAACTTGCTCTGTAGACCAGGCTGGTTTCGACTGCACAGAGATCCGCCTGTCTCTGCCTCCCGAGTGCTGGGATTAAAGGTGTGTGCCACCACTGCCCGGCTGGAATGGATGTTTTAAATGCAGAATTTTGTGGTGTCATGAACTAATCACTTGGAAAATACTAGTTCACTCTGTTTCACAGATCTTTCAAGAGTCGGTGTATTTCATTCTGCAGCACCAAGAATTCCTTTACTACCCGACTGACTCCTTCAGACAAGCATGGGTATGGAGACAGAGCCAGCCTCCTGGGGCTGGATACCCATTTTACAATTCTAATGTTTGCTTAGAAGCTCCATTTTATCACTGGCAGTATATCCTACCTCTGACTTAAAGTTACAGACTCGACTGCTTTTCCTTTAGAGGCAATGTCTATACTCAGTGACATCCCAGTTAGCTTAACCAGTACCTCGACAAGAGCTGCAGGCTTGGCTGAGGGACTGACGGGTCAGAATGTGGAAATGTCTGTGGAGGACTGTCTTGATTGCTAACAACAGGGGGCACCATTCCTAGGCAGGTGGTCTTTGCCGGAAGAAGAAAGCTGGCTGAGTGTGAATCTGCCAGTGAGCGCGTCAGCAAGCAGCATTTCTGTTTCTGGTCCCTGTCCCGACTTCCCTCAGTGATGGATTCTGACCTTTGTGTTTTATCGCTGCAGCAGAAAGGAGCCGAGAACAATGCTGAAGTGTGAGTAACCACAGCTCATCACTCAGTCTTTCAAGTAAAAATGGCGCTCCACAGACAATGTGTCTGGTTTAGCTCAGGGCTCAAAATTTTGCCCAAATGCTTTCCCTCCGGACCTGGGGAGAGAACCTGTGATGTAAGCCCTGTGTGTGCTGCCCATTTTCTCCTGCAAAACAAAAGGACCAACGTTCATGTGACAAACACTAAATCGCAAGAAGAGGAGACATGTGGCTCTCTACTGTAAAAAGTTCCTGGGACACCAGGAGGCAGGATCAGTATGATGCAGAGCACAGTGGGGTGGGTCAGTGCATCCGGGTGACAACTGGGAGGTGCTGAGCAGAGGCTGTAAAGGGAGAATGAGCATGGAGGTCACCACATGACCAGAGCAACTGATCCGTGAAGGGGCAGCTACCCTGAAAGCTGGTAGACAGAATTGGCTTAAGTGTAGCCAAGAGGTGCACTTAGGATTCTGACCTAGTGGGTGGGTGCCTACATGAATGCATCTTATGGAAATGGCTATGGTTTTTCAGTTAACTCATCACCATAGATAAAGGGATTATCACACTTTTCAAAGGTTGCCCAAGAAGGGAGAGGACGGCAATAGAAGGAGGTTATTGGAATGGTCCAGACAAGAGATATTAATGGTTGGCCTAGGAAGATGCCCCAGGAACTATGGGAGATTGAAGGCACATCATAAATAATGAAATTGGATCGACAGCATTTAGAAATGGACAGGTAAAGGTGGTAGGCATGCAGCTGTTTGAGATCAGTTTGTTTCCTTCCCTTTGGTGGAATAGATGGAAAGCTATTTATGAGGGGAAGGGACACAAAGGAAGGATTATGTAAAGGGGGTACATGAGGAATTTGGATCTTGCCAAATTGCCCTTGAATTTCTTCTGAGACAAAGTAGAGACAGGCAGCATGAACCCCACACTTGGAAAGGAATCTGGGTGGAAAAGGAAATGTAAGTACTGTCAGCAGGCAGATGACGCCTGAAGCCAGATGTGTGAGAGGGGCAGTCTAGAAGGGAAGAGCCCAAGACAAAACCTACAGAGACGCTCAGCAGGTAGAGGAATGGCCCAAGAGAAGGAAAACAGTGGAGAGCATCAGCAGAGGAAAACACTGAAAAGGAGAAAGGAATTGGGCACTTGGCCAATCTTATTACAATGTTAACGGTGGCAAACTTCTGCAGAAGCAACATGGAGTACATGGGGCCCTAAAAAGGAAGCTCAGCAAAGCACCTGGAAAGTGCAGCCCTGAGACACAAACCATGGCAGCTGAAGGGAAATGGAAGGCAAGGGTGGGTTTTCTCAGAGAGGAGGGGCAACAGCAAGGCTGATGGGGACAGGACGGAAAGATGCAGGGATGAAACCTGACACCCAGGAGGATGGGGCCCTGAAGTGGGGGTTGGGATGGACGAGACAGTAGAACTCAGACTGTTCTTAAGAAGGACCCACCTTCCTTTCCAACAGGGTGAGTGCTACCGAGAACCAAAGGATCGGATAGTGGAAAGTTGGGGGCATTTCTGTCTGGGGGCTGCTAGGGGCTGAGTTAGGCTCGTAGGATAAAATCCTACAGATGACAGGATAAAGGGCTTGTGAGGGTATGGGGGGGGGGGCGGGAACACCGAAGGACGTTCTGGCAACAGTAGGAAATGGAACACTCTCAAGAAACACAGGGTGGCTGGAGCAGGCTCCAGGCCCTACTGTTACCTCTGGGTTTACAGTAAGGCCATCTGCCATGCCTGAATGAGGTCTGGACATTAACCATTCAGGGACAATTCTGGGCATCTCTCCAGGGCAGAGGGGCAGGCTTCTGCTTTTGAGTCTGCTTCCTTGTGTAAAGCTAAATGATTTTGTATGGCTCAAAAGCCCAGTAACTTTTTCTTTGCTCTAATAAAACAGAAAATAAAAGCCCCAGAATGCTATACAAATAACTCATTGCGGTACACAGAAGTAAAAATAAATTACCCCCAGTGAATGACTTGAGAGGACAAGCAGTCCTTTGTAATGCTGCCAGTGGTACTGCGGGATAGACGCAGGCTGGCTTCAGGGAGAGGCTAAGGGGACCCAGGCACAGATTAATATGAATTCACATGGATAGTGTTTTCTTAGAAACAAACTCATCTTTAATGGACACAATGCTTCTTATTTTCCACAGAAACTGGAGAGATGCTGGAGACCACACAGACATTATGAGGCAGTCTTCCCAGCAAGGGTACCAGAGCCTCGTAGGAGTTTACACTGGCAAAGCAGAACTCTAGGGGCTATAAAGAGTTAATTTTGTTCTTGAAGAAAAGTATTATGCTTGATCTATCCAAATTTACACTTACGGAAAACTCAGGTTCTAATCACTTCTCTTCCGATTAGGTCCATTGTAAAAGGGACCTAAGACTTGTCCTTCTCCTTTTCAATGACAGATTAGTTCTCTAGGCATGAAGACTTTTAATGTCCCTGGGTGGGGGTGCAGCCTAGAGGTAGACTGTGTTAATCATGAACATAGCCTTGGCGTCAACCTCTATCACCAACTAACGAAACAACACAAGAGAGCCTTCAGTGGCCTTCATTTTCCCACTACCCTTCCTGTTCCCAACACTTACGGGGGGAATAGAAGACCTTTTGACACCTCAGACATCATGGCTGAGATCAGGGAGGAGCCACGTGACCCCCCCCCAAACCAAGTCATAAATAGATATTATCTTTGTTATTTTTTCCCAGCACCTCTGAATACAAGGATCCTTCCTAAAAGTAATGTTTGGAAAATCCATGTTTCACAAATCAATTTCTACAACTCTTGGCTGAATTCTAAAATAGGACTGTTTAAAAAAGCAAATAGGAAACTAAGGCTGTGGGAATTTCTCCACAAGTTTTAATTCCAAGTGCATGCATGTGTGCATGCATGTATGTGTGTATGCAATTGTATGTGTGTGTGTGTGTTTAGATGTGTGAATCTGGTTCATTTGTATGAACATTTCTATCTCTGTGTACCAGCTATTAACCTTGGATGTCTTCCTCTGTTGCTATCCACCATGTTCTTGAGACAGGATCTTTCATGAACCTAGAACTCACTGATTAGGCTGAGTTGGCCTCAGGGATCTGCTTGTCACACCTGCCAAGCGCTGGGATTACAAGTGTATACCATTATGCTTAGCTTCTTTTTTTTTCTTAAACAAACATGTGTTCTGGGGATTGAACTCCGATCCTCACGCTTGTGTGGTAAGCACCCCACCAACTTTGCTATCTATCTAGTCCATGTTGTTTTGTTTTTAAGACAGGGTCTCAGGTATCCCAGACTAGCTTCTAAACTCACTGTGTACCCAAGTAAGGATGGCGTTGTACTCCTGATCCACGGCCTCCATCTCTGATGTTCCGGGGTTGCGGATATTGGCCATCGCCCTGGTTCAGTTCTTTAACTCCAGCTGAGTTGCAGTATTTTCCTTGCCACACTCAGTCACACCTCCTTAGAATGCTCAGATTCAATGACCACTATAAACCTGTACCCACTGTCACCAAGATTCAGCCTACTTGCCCTAGAAACTTCCTAAGTACATCTCCCTGTTTAAAAAGTTAAAAGAGGCACGTGGAGGAAGCCCTCCCTCTCAAGCTGTGCCCCCTCAGGGCTATTTTCAACTAGCCGACGACTTTGAAGGATCTACATTAATCTCTGATGGAAGAGGAACTGCCCTGCCACCTTCAGAGTCTTGTGAATAAGCCAACTCCTCGTTTGGTTCCTAGGATACGAGAATTAACAGCAAGGAGTAGGGAGAATTACCCCAGTTTATACTATCTCTCTCTGCTTACCTGTTGTGGAATAATCTTTTGTATACTGTGATGATGTGTCTTTGTGAAGGAGACTTCTTATTGGTTTAATAAAAAGCTAAGTGGTCATTAGCTAGGCAGGAGGTATAGGAGGAACAGCCAGATAGAGAGGACGCTGGGAAGAAGAAAGGCGGGGTTACCAGGAGATGCAGAGGGAACAAGACATGCTGGAGGACAGGTAAAGCCATGAGACATGTTGCAATATGTAGATGAACAGAATTGGGTTGATTTAAGTTGTAAGAGCGAGTTAGTAACAAGCCTAAGATATAGCTGAGCTTTTATAATAAATAACATGTCTCTGTGTCATCACTGGGGAGCTGGTGGTTCCAACAAAAGCATTCAGTAGCACTTACCAACTTGATTTCCATACAGTAAAGTACATTGGCAAAAGGAGAGGGTTGGGAGACCAAATTCAATTGTGGGTTGGAACATCCTCATGATATGTCTGAATATATTGGCTATGAAGTGATGAGAAGACTCAAAAATGATCACTTGAGGCATGAGATTTAAACAAAATCAAACATCGAGAAGAGGCGCTGGCACTCTTTAGCTGAGGCCCTTTCAACGCACCTCACGGCCAAGTCCCGCTGAGAAGAAATGGCAGGCGGATCAAAGGACTTCCTGCTACCTTGTGTCTCAGAAGTCACAACTGTTCCTATGCACTTGCTTGCTCATACTCACGCGAATTAACTCTCAGAGCACAGAGTGAGGGAAAGCCTGTGGCTCAAAGACCAGCCCTGCCTCTTGGTAGGTTCCCCAATGTGCTTCATGAGCCTTTGTTCTCCCAGTAAACTCCAAAATAATCCACCTGCATTAAGAGATAGCATCAAGTTCGGTGCTGAATTCAAGTTCATAGCCTCCCCGCACTCTTCATTTCAGTTCCCCGCACTCTTCATTTCAGTTCCCCGTGTGCTTAAGTCTCTGGCTGATCTTCTGCTATGGCTGTTCACATCTTAGCGTGCCTTGTCCTGAACGGGAGTGTCACAGGAAGGGCAGGCTATCCTGTGCATTGCAGAGTATACATTCTGCTGTCTGGCTCTTTGAAGCTTTGCATAAACCATTTCAAAATATAACTAGCACCCTCTTTTTTTTTGCAAGACCCTGTTAGTCTCCAACGTCACAAAGTTAGTATCTTAGGATTGCTATTGCTGGGAAGAAGCCCCATGACCGAAAGTGAATTGGAGAGGAAAGAGTTTATTTGGCTTACACTTCCCCATCACTGCTCAGCACTGGAGGAAGTCAGGACAGGAACTTAAACAGGGCGGGAACCTGGAGGCAGGAGCTCAGCAGAGGTCATGGAGGGGTGCTGTTTACTGCCTTGGTCCCCCTGGCTTGCTCAGCCTGCTTTCTTATAGAATCCGGAACCACCAGGCTGGAGATGACACCACCCACAATGGGCTGGGCCCTCCCCCCCAACCACTAACTAAGAAAATGCTCTACCGTCAGATCTCATGAAGTCATTTTCTCAATTGAGGTTCTCTCCTTCAGATAACTCTAGCCTGTGTTAAGCTGACATAAAACTGTGCAGCATGGTTGGATACTGTGGCATCCCATGTCTTGAGTGGAGGAAAAGTGTTACTGGGTATTAAGCTGTGTTCCTGGTTTTTCTGTAGAGAACAGTCATTGAGTATGAAAGAGGACTGTAGAAGGGATGCTATACATCAGTCTAAAAGATCAGAATCAAAGGTGGGGAAGAGAGAGACAGACTAACCGACACTAGGGATCAAAACATCTGACCGTACTTATAGGACTTTGGTGAGGACTCTGGAGAGCAATGTGGGGAAGGCTTTTTCCAGAAAGAAAATAACATGTTAAAGAGGTGCAGCAAAGTCAAGTGTCTGATGCAGAGCTGCCAGGCAGGACAAGAATGCAACAATAAGTCATGATAGAAATGGAATCATCTTTCCCTGTTAGCAAAATAGCCCTATGTCCAACTCCTCAGTGACTGCTTCTGCTTCTATTTGAAAGTCCTTAACATGATCTCCAAAAGCTTATTTAAATAAGTATGGAAGCATGACTTTTCCCGTTAGTAGTGAGGGCTAGAGAGATGGACCAGTGGCTTTAGGAGACACAGGGCCAATGGAGACATATCAAAGCCACTTGGGTAGAGATATTGTCAAGAAGTCAGAGAGTTCAGAAGAACCAAGTTTCTCCTAGGGGGCTACATAAAAAGCCAGGTCCTTCCTGTGAAATGGTAACCAGGTACCCTGTGCCCTGGGCTTTCGTGTTAGAATGGGTCTGTTGGTGACACAGTGGTGAAAGAGAAGGAAACAAAAAGACAGGAAAAAGGAGGAAGGAGATGTGAGGATCAGAGGTAGGATATAAAATCCTGCGGGGCTGGAGAGGGCATCAGGCAAATTTCCACAAGCCTGGCTATCCGGCAAGGCTCGTGGCTGCTCTTTTCCATGACATAGAGAGCCCTGTTCTGCAATGGGCGTGTGGCAAGAATGATTTCTCTGTGAGCTATCAATCTAGGAAAGAAACTCGCAGTGTCGGGGGCAGGGCATCACTTACTTGTTAGTTTTCTTATGTTCCTGCTAACATAGCCTACTGCGATAGCATGTTCGAGCATGCGTATGTGCATGTGTGTGCCTGGGTATGCACACACAGAGGTACATTCTTTACTCACCCAGTACTGGGGTGACAGGCAAATGCCACTGCTTGACTTTTTGCATGGGTTCTGGGGACATGAATTTAGGTCTTCATGTTTGTACGGTAAACACTTGGCTCACTGAGCCATCTCCCTAGCCTCTGCTGCTAGAGCCTTTAAAGGGACAAGCCACATATCCACGTTCATTTAAATAAGCCTTTGGCTAGAATTTTCAATACTTTCCAACAGAACCAAAAGCGGGCACTGGGGAGCTGGACAAAGGAATAGTTTAATAACAGAAGGTTAATATTATTTCACTCCTTTTTTTCTGTTACCATATTTGAATGCAACTGAAAACACACTTAAAGAAACTTGACACAGTTCCTCCAACTGTGCTCATAGGAAAACCAAAGAAGAAATGGCTGACAGAAGCCACTGAGACCGACTATTCTGAACTCTTCTTCATGCAGGAGGGAAGCAAGCAAGCTCCAAGGGCATTCATTCATCAGTTCATCTACAAGTAAAATCTGCTTCCTGCAGTGCACTAGGGTTTCCCCCAAGGACTTCAAATGCAAGCAGAGCTCTGTTTATAGTCACTGCTGCTTTAACCCGTTGTTTTATTTTTCCAGCTCTGTGGGTACATGACAAGAGCAGCAATCTTGGGATTGCTGTGCCCAGCAACTCTCGGAAATGCTACATTCTATGATACGTTGGTTATCCACACCTTTTCTCATTTAAGGTAGATGTAACAAACTGTATTCCAGGTGCTGGCTACATTTTCCTTAAAATGCTATTTTTAGCTCAGTCTAAGATTGTTTTGGCTTTCTATTAGTCCTGGAAGCAAGCTATTAGAAGTGTTCTTTCATAAAAAGTTTCACCCAAGGAGAATGCAAACTTCAGGTGAGGGGAAGCGTCACCAGTTCACGACTTACTTCCTAATACCTATTGATTTTCTTTTTAAGAAATTTAAAGCCGGGCGGTGGTGGCGCACGCCTTTAATCCCAGCACTCGGGAGGCAGAGGCAGGTGGATCTCTGTGAGTTTGAGGCCAGCCTGGTCTACAAGAGCTAGTTCCAGGACAGGCACCAAAGCTACAGAGAAACCTTGTCTCAAAAAAAAAAAAATTTAAATCTTATTTAGTGTGTGCCGGCATGTGTGTCTGCACTCCCGTGTGTGGGTATGTGTGTGTGAGAGCATGCGCATGTCAGTGTACCCGTGTATGTATGTGTAGAGGCTAGAGACCAGTTAGTGTCACGGGTTCTCACCACCTCACTTTTTCTGAGACAGAGTCTCCACTGAATCCTGAGCTGGAGCCCATTGATTCAGCTGGGTTGGCCAGCTAGCAAGGTCACTTTTCAGTGCTGGATTACAGATGTCTTGTATGTTGGGTGATAGGAATCTGAATTCAGATCCTCAGGACTGTACACAAGAGCTTTATTCACTGGGACAACTTTTTAGACGCCTGGATTTTCTTACTATTTTTTTTCTTCCTTACAGCATTGTTTATTGTCCTCGAGGCAACGAAAGGTTGGTTTTCTAATTTCTTTTGAGAGAGACAGCATTCCTGCTCTTGGTCTCAAGGGGTCACCCTGTGATAATTGCTTCTAGACAGAGACACAGGTGGTCCCAAGGAGAGAAC
This sequence comes from Microtus pennsylvanicus, assembly GCF_037038515.1. Taxonomy (NCBI): domain Eukaryota; kingdom Metazoa; phylum Chordata; class Mammalia; order Rodentia; family Cricetidae; genus Microtus; species Microtus pennsylvanicus. The sequence goes on from NC_134582.1 coordinate 89,137,826, forward strand.
CAGCTTTTCTCCAGTTTAGCTCACTCAGTGTTTAAGTCCCTGGGTCTTCGAAGACTCTCCATTCAGATGACGATCCCATTTTCTAAGACCGCAGAGAGAAACTCTGTGCAGCTCTGGTTAGGTCAGTCTTCTCTATTCTGACCCTATATACAGCCCACTTCCAATTAAACAGGAGAAACCTCTGATTGGGCTAAAAAATTCATGACACCTGAGACCCCCGCATCCTTATAGGTGTGTCTACAGCACCCTCCCTAAAACCCCAGATTACAGCACTCTGAAGACTCTGTCTTACAGGTCTCTAAAGAAACACAGTCTAGTTTTCTGAATGGGGAGTCAAGTTTGGGTGGGATGGTTGAGCCAGGTGCACAGCAGAGGCTACATCGTCGAAGGTCGGAAGACAGCATCCAAGGTCATGTTGGACAAAGGGCTGTTTTAACATCTCCATGTGACAGATTTCCCTTTTGAAACAGTGTTTCATGTAGTTCTGGCTGGCTTTGAATTTGTTATTCAGCTGAGAATGACACAGGATTTCTGATCTTTCTCCTGTCACCTCCAAAGTTCTGGGAGTTACCACATGCCTGGCTTTCTACAGGGTTGGGAATTGAACTCAGGGCTTTAAGCATGCAGGCAAACACCCTGGCAAAGGAGTCACATCCTCAGGCCCCGTGTTTCATAACTCAGCATCACACTGCTATTCTTTTTTAAAGATTTTATTTGTTTATGCTTTTTTTGAGACAGGGTCTCTCTATGTAGCCCTGGCTGTCCTTGAGTTCACTGTGTAAATGAGGCTAGCCTGGAGCTCTCACTCTGTAGACCAGGCTGGCTGTGAACTCATACGAGATCTGCTTGTCTCTGCCTCCTGAGTGCCGGCATCAAAGGTGTGTGCCATACCCAGTCTTAAGTTAACATCCAATTTAAAAAAAGAAAGAATGACTCACTTCATGGCTGGGCGCTGGGACATCTTATAAGTTTTCCCGAAGTCTCATGGGAACTTCCTAATTAGCGTGCCTGCAGGGACTGACCATCTTACCTGTCAAAATCCCCAGAGGGATGCCTCTGAAGTTTATTGCTGGATGGAGCGGTGGCTTGCCAAGTATTCTTTGGCTTGTGAGCCTGGTGCTGCATATCTATGTGTCTCCCGCAGAGAGAGGACTGAAAAATTAATGAGAAGCTCAGAAAAGCTCATTTCTTATGGCTCTGGAGATTGGGAGGGTAATGGAGACCGAATGAAGGGAGAGCTTTTGAGCTCTCAACCTCGAGCCCGGCAAATCAGAGAAGCAGGGTGAAAATTCGAATATACCACAGGTAAAGGCAGTACCATGGAGGAGCTATTTAGGGACGGCCTGCCTCTGAATGACAAACACCCGGGGAAGAACTCTGGCGTCATTCGTGACTGCCCATCTATCTCTGTGAGGCTCAGACCTCTAGCTAACTCGTCTGCACCATGCATCGCAGCCTTCTTGACTTGACACTTTTTTTTGGAGGAAGAAGGAGCCTGGACCTTGAGTCCAAATGGACTTTTCTCTCCCTCTGCCTGGTCACCACCTTATGGGGACAAAAATGAATGTGGACACATGTTTCTCTTTTTTCACAAGGAGATGTCATTCCTTTTCCAAGAAGGAAAAACCTGGATTTTATTTGAAAACTGTAAGCTAGCCAGGTGGGGTGGTTAATGCTTTTGATCCCCATGTTTGAGAGACCGTGGAAGGAGAAGCGTGGCCAGCATGAGGCCAGCTGTGGCTGCATCGTGAGATTCTGTCTTGAAAACAAACAACCCCCCCCCCCAAAAAAAACAAAAAATGAACAAACAAAAGACCTGACAGTTATTTGATGGGCAAAGCTAGACACCCAGACTTGGGTGAACGGACACTGAATCTGGGTACCATTTGCACCTGAGCTTCTGGGATGCTCCAGCTTGGGCTCCCACTGTCACCTGTTCCTTCTCTCCTGCATTGTACCCTCTCGCCAGCAGACGTGATTTTCGGGCTCATCTTGCTCTAGAGCTGGGACTTGGCAAGTGGTGCCCATCACAGGGAAAGTTCAAGCCCGGCCTTTCTTTGTCTCCTTAAAAATATCCACTAGTTCTAAAGTGAGTTGTCAACAGGCCTCTCTCAGCTCCATTTGACATGATGGTATTTTAAAACCAACGGTATTTGCTTATCAATCCCTAAGAGCTGCCTCAGGGCAGCAGAAACCTGGCGATCCGTGAAGAGCCACTGGCCTTCATCTCATTCGCAGCTGGTATGGGCTGAGTCCAAGTGCACTAAAATTCCCACTCCCCAGGATCGCCGAATGTGACCCGATTTCAAAATAAAGTTGTTGAAAATGTTAGACTGGGATAAGGTCACGTGGACTAATAGAAGCTCCCAATGTCATCTGATTGAGTGTCCCTGCAAGGGGGAAACGGAAGCAGATGTCCATGCAGAAAGGGCATCGCATAGAGCTGAAGGCTGGGAATAGCACGATGTAACTAAAAGCCTGGTACAGGGAAGACTGTAAGCAAAGCAGCAAATGCTAGAGGCAAGGTGCAGAAGACACTCTCACAACTTTGCCATTTATCCGAGGCTGGCCTTATAGTCTCCTGATACCCCTGCCTCTACCTCTCAATGCTGGGATTATAGACCTGGGCCACCACACTTGGATTAAGTTCTTTTTAGTTGTCTCTTGGACATGGCCTTCCACAATACTGCAACATGTCTCCTGTTTGGAAAGCCTCTTTTCTCCTGTCAACCTTGACCAGCCACCCCAGTGTCCCCTCAGAACCTCAAGCTTTTTCCTTCGTTTCTTGGCCCTTGGTTATCACCTCTACTTCCTCACTAGCTGAACCACACGCAACCATCTCCAAGGAAGGAATTGTGGTTTTCCATTTTGTGTTCTACTGCCTGCCCCAGGGTTTCTCAGCAAATACAAAACAAAGTCTCAAATAAATGAGAGCCAAATACTGCACACTGGAAGGGTATCAATGCTCAGATGGTCAGGGGCTACAAAACTTTTCTCCACGACCTACCTGAGCCTACACTATGGGGAATTACGTATTTATTCTTGTATGTACAAGTGGCTATTGGCAAGGGTGAGAATCAACAGACTTCAGGGCACTTCCCTGGACAGGAATCACCAATTAGGATGACTTCAAGACGACCCAGGAGCTGAACTGCTTCTCCTGTGCTTCTAAAGCGTGGTGAATACAGCTCGTGATCAGTTATTCTGTAGCCTTATAATTACCGGGTGCCAATCTACTTCTCACAGAAGTGTGGGCTCGGTGTGGGCGGCTCTGCATTCTTCAGCTCTCCGTTTTCTGTACCTGACATTTCAGAGATCTTGGGCAAGCGTTTGTTGCACAAAGGAGTTTGTAGGAGAAATCTGCAGCGAATAGCGCGGCAATGTGGACAGAGAGCGGGGATGAAGATAAGGAGAAAAAGCCACTCCCTTGTACCCTGCCTTCCTCCACAATTCAGTGCTAAGAAAGAGCTCTTGTCATTTCTAGGAGAAGATTCTGAGCTGTCTCTACCTGATCATCCTGGCTTTGGCTCCCACTAGACTCACAGTGGGTTTGGTTTTCTAAGCTTGAGGCAACGAATCAGAGGCTAGAAAGATCCCTTGGCATATGACCTCAAGGTCTAAAGCACTTTGCAGTGGGGGTGTTCTGACAGCTGCGGCTGGGAGTCTACTACCTCCGATGACAGGGGACAAGAGCTGTGAATATGTCCTGGCCAACAGCTGGTCTCGGGTCACAGTGTAGCCAAGAGGAAGAATTCTGTCTGTTTTCCTTTGTGGAAAGCAAAGCTAGTGTTAAAGTGGAGAGAAGGGCTATACCAGGGGCATGTGTTGGCTTTCCATCACTGTGATAAAATGCCCAAGAGGAATCCACTTAGAAACAGGATCGGTTATTTCAGCTAGGTTTGTCCCACAGGCCCCACTGCTTCTGGGATGGTAGGAAGGTGGTGCTCAATGACATGAGCAAATGGCAGAGGAAGCTGCTCCTCTCATGGCGGCTGGGAAACAAAAAGAGACAGAAGGGAGCCAGGACTCTGATACCCTCTCAGGTCTGAGACCACAGGATGGCACCACCATGGCCATCCTGTAGGCAGAGGCAGCTTTTTCATTTCCCGGCTGCCCAGACCCAAAATAATCACACAGAAACTATATTAATTGCAACACTGTTTGGTCAATAGTTTAAGCTTATTTCTAGCTAGCTCTTACATCTTAAAGTAACCCATTTCTATTATTTTATATTTTACCACGAGGCTCGTGGTTTACTGGTGAGGTTCTGGCTGGCTGCTGGTGTCTTTCCCCTTTGGCGGCTACATGGCTTCTCCCTGACTCTGCCTTCTTTTCTCCTCTATCTCTGCTTGGAATTCCTGCCTGGCTCTATTCTGCACGGCCATAGGCCCAAAGCAGCTTTTTTATTAACCAATGGCATTCACAGCATACAAAGGGGAATCCCACATCACCATACTTCCTTCTGCTCCTTGAAAATTGTGTCTCCTTATAACAAATATTTAACAGCTCTGTGCCTCACTTCCTTCATCTGCAAAATGGGAATAAAACCTGGTCATGTTCATAAAGTTCTGCAATAACGAATATGAGTGAAAAAATGCAGATCACGGAAGGGTACCAATGCCACAGGTGATGCACATGGCGATTACCGAGAATCAGGCCGCGGTAATATGTGGCTACAATTCAATGATAATGTGCCTTTCCCACTTTTCACATAACAATAATTCCAGTAATTATCATCTGGATATCTATCTCCATTTCCCCACAGACCTTCATACTCCAGAATGTTTCTTCCATATTTTTCAGAAAAATACCTATTTAAAATAAATATGTATGTATGTATGTACATATAAATGTATGTCATCTATTCCTTAAAAACAATACAAGCAGCACCATAGCATAATGTTGTTCTGTTTCTCATCTTGTTTTTTTCCACTTAAGAGAGTCTTGCGTAGTGTGTTTTGCATCCAAAGATATAAATCTTCCTTGGATGTTTTTGTGGCTTGATGCTAATCTATTGTGTAGAAAGACCATGATTTAGGCAAGCATTCGACCACAAAGCTGTATTTCCAGTCCAGGATTTGATTTGATTTATGTAACAGCCATCCACCGATGGCATTTATCATATTTCATATGTTTTCCTATTATAAACAATCTGTAATGAACAACCTTGAAAATCCATTTTTCTCCATCTCTGCAAGCACACACGTAGGTTAAATTCCTGGCAATTTATAATCCATTTGTATGTGACCTTCGTCAAATCTGGAACTTTACAGCATTGATCGCTCTGTGTCTAGAATGTTCTTTCTGGCAAGATCCTCCTTTGCTAGTCTGATAAATCTCAAGGTCAAAGGCAAACACATTTACAGTTTGGATGGCTCTGGCTACATTGTACTCCAGTACTCTGTGAACCTCTCCCGCTGGCAGCGCCCTGCTGAGAATAGCTTGATTCCCAGGTTCCTGGCAGGCTAGCAGGTCTCAATTCCGTATGGCACTAGTTTCACTTTGTGTTTTTTTTTATTAGAAACGAGGGTGAGCCCTTCTTCATATTTATGGGGCAGCTGCCCTTTTCTTAGGTTTGCTCACTTGTGTTCTCTGCCCAGACCATCTGTCTGGAAGTGAAAACACAAACCCTCACTACTGCTCTATTGAAATCTCTCATAGTGATCTGTAAGTCTGGAACCCCTCACATGAAGGAGAGCTCCTTCTCTGCCTCTTCTCCACGTGGTCCCCTTCTGGGGATGATGCAGTAAATCCTGGCTGCCTGGAGTCCCGCCCCGCCCCTCCCCCCATGCCTTGCTCACTTGTTGCTTGGTGGTTGGTTGAAGGAATTCAACTTTCAATGCATTCTCTTTAAAGCAGGGCTGTAGGAAACAGCTTGGCTCCTTTCAGATTCCTTTTCTCACTTTTAATATAATTACCAGAGACCAGGATGGCTAATCTCCATTGTCAGCTTGGTTGTGAGGGGGTTTCCAGAGAGGAAGTGCGAAGACCCAACCTAATGTGGGTGACTCAACCTTACAGGCTGGAAGCCAACTGAGTCCAAGCATTCTCATTCTCTTTCTCTGTCTCTCTGTCTCTCTCTGTCTCTCTGTCTCTCTTTCTCTCTCTCTGTCTGTCTCTGACTACAGTTGCAGTAAGACCAACTGCCCTAAGTTCCTTCTGCGAAGCCTTCCATGCCATGATGGGCCACACCATCAAACTGTAAGGCCAAACAAACCTTCCCTTCCTTAAGTGGCTTTTGTCAGGCATTCGGTCACAGTAACAAGAAAAGTAAATAAGACAGAGAAGATTTAAATAATGCGCCCTGGGCTTCTTTGTTTCTACTAGTGTGGATCTCCAGGTATTTCCTTGCCGACACTTAAGGGACTTCTCAGTTTCTGAAGTGTACTTCTAGTAGGCAGTATACAGTTCCGTTAGAACACAGTGGTTGTCCCATGCACCACACACATTGGGGGTTCCGATAAGACACAAGAGAAGAAACGAGGCCACTTGGCCATGAACAAGCCCACCTTCCCCGACATCTCTCTGGACAGACTACAGAAAGCTGAAATGTCCTGGGAAATCTTGTTTCCTGTACTTGAGTTCTCACCACCTGCTGTCACTTCACACCACCCTGTCTGTCTCTGTATTCTAGCCCTGCTGAGTGTGAAGTCATTACTGTCCTCCCGGCAGGGGGTGAAAATTGACTACAACCTTTATGGCAAGCAAAGGCTGGGAAGCTATTCACAGAGAGAGGCACCCCTGAACCTGGCTTCTCTTTCTATCACTGAAAAAAAAAATGTCTAAAGAAATCAATGCTGCATGCAGATGATTGTGGCATGGTTATTTATAATCATGCACACTGAAGGAATGGTCTATATTTAGGATGGAGAGTGTTGATGATCAACAATTCATCATGTTATAGTAGAAACATTATATTATGTAATGTTGTGTATTTCTGTTACAACATAATGCCAAATAAAAAACTACAGTTTTACAGAACAAACTAGGGGACAGAGAGATGACTAGGTGGCTAAGGGCATTCATTGCTCTGGCGAGGAACTTGGTTAGGCTCCCAGCACTCAAGTGGCTGCTCAGAGCTACCATGGGGGAAGACCCGTTATTATATTTCCCCTTAACTATCTGGCCCAGATCGATCCCATGATGCTTTAGTTATTTACCAGGCAGGCGAAGAACAACCTGACTATGATTGGCAGACTTCCTGGTAATGAATCTTTCCAGCCGTCCATGCATGAAATAGAGTTTTGCGCAACGACCGAGAAATTTGCCCTCTCTCTTGCACGGGAATATGTTCCTGCGGAACGCTGCTACACAGTTCAGTCCCTAGCTGCTTTATAGGATCATCATAGAAACACCTAAAAATGTAATTAGCACGATGCTCAACAAGCACTTCCTGTGTGCTGAAAAGCGGGGAAAGTTCCTGTCTTGAGAATGATCCACAGACCTGGGTATCAGTGTCCACGTGTTGTTGGTCCCCACACACTAGAGAATACAGTCTCCGATGGTATGTAATGAACAGTTTTATTGAGGATGTAGAACTGTTAGCATTCCAGAGAAGAGATGGTCATTTTTTTTTTTTTTATTTTCAAGAAAGGGTTTCTCTGCAGCATTGGAGCCTTTCCTAGAACTAGCTTTTGGAGACCAGTCTGGCCTTGAACTCACAGAGATCTGCCTGTTCTGGCTTCTGTCTCCCGAGTGCTGGGATTAAAGGCATGCGCCACAACTGCCCAGGGAGATCGGCATTTTTTATGAACTGACACTTGGACAATTATGGAAAAACCATACTGAATACCACAGCAGTCTTCAGTGCCTAGATTACCTCTGACCGCTGAGCATCATTAGAGAATCTGAATTCTGCTTCCCAAGACTCCCAACGTGCTCTCAATTACCACATGTACTGAGTAGGCAAATTCTGACTGGGGGTGGGGCAGCTGAGGTGATCCCCCACAACCTACCCCCAATCCCCAATCATATAGGCAGTTTCTTTAAGCACACACCTTCTTTCACTCATTCGATTCCCTGACATTCTCAGATTTTATACTCATCAAGTGCCCAGCTCCCTTGGGATAGCATAAAGAAGAGAGACCTTTAGAATTCATCCTCAAGAACTCTTAGCTCCTTCAAGGCCTTGGGGTCTGCTTTCCTCCATGCTAAGGTTACTAAACATTGTTTTAGTCGAACAATCCCAGAACACAATCGACTCGTTGCCAAATGTTATTCCTGTGTCTACTACAACTTGACAAGGAAATCAGCAGAAAGGGTTCCCCAAGCACCTCCCCAATACAAATAGACATGCATTTGGTAGTTAACATTGCTTTAGAAACGACAGTGTTGGCAAGCCTTGCTTCTAATCCTCTGTTCTCTTTCCTAACTATTAGGATCAAATTCCTGAATTTAAGTATATTTAAAACTAACTTATCCAGACACTCATTGTCTTGACCTCTCCATTTCTCAGATTCTCAAGTCCTGTGCTACAGAGATTTTTTTTCCAGGCAAAGCCCAAAAGACTATGAGGTGAACTGGGCTTGTATCGAAATCCCTTGAGGTTTTATCATTCTCTAGCTGCGCCTTCCTCAGCAAGCTACTGACCTTTTCTTAGCCTCATTATCCTTAGTCTATAAACAGATAGTAGGAGAAACTGAGTCCCCAGACCACTGGGAAAGCTGGAACACAGCTGGTTAAGTATTTGTCCTAGAGGGGACGTGGACCTGTTAGCCATCGGCCTTGTTACTGGTAAGGCTAGGGCTTAGTAAGTAATAGGGTAATTATTAAGATTCAGTGAATAAAGCCCAAAAGGAAATCCCGAAAGGGACACAAGAAACCCAGATAAATATATGGATTAAATGATAGAGAAGAAAGGAAAGTGCATGTCAGAAATTAGTCTGGATTTGAACATAAAATTAAGACTTGATTCATCACAGATGTCCCCAGAGTAAGAACGACTGGCTGTATGGGGTCAAGATGTCTCTTGGCAGGAAGGCTGCCAAGACCCAAAGGAGGCCTTTTAGCATCTACAAACTTACTTCAGCTTGAAACATTGGAATTTGACCCTCATTATGTCATAGTAAGAGGCTGGACCAGCTGAGACCTTCAGGAGACGGCTACAGCTCTGCCACCACAAAGAGATGAGTCTATTTATGCCATTAATGGGCTAATAGGTTAATGGGTAGAGCATTGTCTTCAGACAGGGTCTTCAATGAAAGCCAGTTTAGTAGATTTGGGGGGGGGGGCACTTGTCCCCTCACCCTGTGATCCCTTCTGCCTCCTCAGGACTGTGAGCAAAAAGGCTATCCCTATAAACAGCCTGGGACCTTGACTAGAACCACAAGGTAAAAGGAACCTCTTTTCTCCATAGTTCAATCCGTTTACAGTGTCAGCCACAGACAAGAGACTAGGGTTGTGCCCATCTGGTGTCCAGCCGAAGACTGATCTCAAAGCAGAGGTGGTATCTGCCAGAGGGTCCAAATCCAAGCATTGAACGGGGAACAATGAGGTCTCTATAAAGGAAACAGTCAGGGAAGAACAACAAAAACCCGAACCAAACCTCCTTTAAGGACACACATACCTTCTGAGAAAATTCGTCAGGGAATAATTATGTTATAAAAACACTGCAGAACATACTCACACGAGCTAAAATGGCAAGGACAATCACTAGAAGATGGAATCTCATGAGACTACCTTGGACGTGGCATTATGAAACACACACTTGCAGATAAATCATTTGTGCTGGGAATGTTGCTCAGCTGGTGAAGTGGCTGCCTACCATAGACAAAACCCTGACTTCCATCCTCAGCCCTGCAGAAATCAGCCTTGAGAGTGCATGCACATGCCTGTAATCTCAACATTCGGGGGGAGGAGACAGGGGGATCAGGAGTTAAGATCATCCTTGACTACATAGGTTTGAGGCAAGCCTGGGCTACCTGAGACCCTGACTCAAAATAAAAACAGAAACCCAGTATTCAACATAGAAGTGCTCCAGAAAAGCCAAGGGTGATTCCCAGGCTAACTCCAGAGGAGGCCCCATTGAGAAGTGCTAATCATGTACCCTTGGAGGACCTAGATGTAGAGTGGAGGGCCTAGATGTGGAGCAACACCTCTAAAGCTTCCTGGTGGAACTGAGGACAACAGCAACCAAGAATTCTGGGAGTGTGAGAGACATTGATGGAAGACGTTGGCACTGGGCCTGACCCCAGTGTGAGACCAATTGTAGAAATGGTTAAGAAGAGGCAGAAATGTGGGCTGAAGACTGCAAACACATTTAATTCTGTAAAGAAGCAAGGGAACCTCACTGCCTTGAATTCATTTCCCTGAAAGGGGAGACAGTGGTGGGCTATATTCTAATGTCCCTGTGTCCGTCCTGATTGAAACTTTGATGTCTCGAGAGCACTTCTTTTCTGACCCCAGACTTAGTAACTTACATGCTTGCGAGGTCTTTGTGTGCGTGCGTGTGTGTGCTCACATGTGTGCATGCATACACGCTCCATCTTCTCCTTATACAGGCTTGGTTCATAATTCTCAACCCAGATTTAGTTGTAAAACCATTCATTCCCACAGAAACTGCCCAGGTTTGGGAAGTAGGCAAATAATCATTCTGATTATGTATGATCTCTTTCTGAGCCTTCTGTCTTCTCATAGACTTTCAAAAGGAGACGCTGGCCATGCTTGCCTCATACAGCACCTTCCACCCTTTGTGTTTGTGCCTGTGAGGCACCAAGGAGACACAGGAAGGCCAACTTCCTCTGGGCCATTGTGCCTGCTCAGTTAATTGTGAGTTCAGAGAAATGAGGAAATACTTTAGTGAACTAACTTGTTGGAACCAAAGAAAACAGGGCAAATCCCAGCCCTGTGGGACTGCACAACATGTCTAAAAGCAGGCTTCTCCACCAGCCTCTCAGCAAACATTGCCACGATCTAAGAGCCCAGAGAGTGAGCAGCATCTCAGGGACAAGGAATGAAAGGGAAGCCCTTCTTTGTTCTGGGTGTTGGGCTTTTCAAATACGTGTCATTTTACAAGAAAAATAATGGAAGATAAACTTCCCTTGCCTAAGGTGTTATTAGAGTTTTCTCTTTTAATCCCCACAATAACTTAATGATGAATCAATTTTATCCATATATCAAAGAAAATCAGTCACAACATCAAGTGCAAATCTGCCCTGGATAACAAAACAACTGGACTCTACCATGTGACCCCCCCCCCCATCCATTGCTCAAGACCACCTCCTGATACACAGCTTCTTACTTGGAAGTTCATTGTCAAAGTCACATCTTATGACAAACGACAAACTCTTTGTGTCTATTTTTGGTATTAATCTTATGGGGACTGGGAAGATGGCTCAGAAGTCAAGAGCACTTGATATTCTTGCAGGGAACTGGGGGTGGGTTCCAAAAACCATTCATAACTCTAGTTGTGGGAGCCAGTCTAACAGCCTCTTATCACTTCCTTGGGTACCAGTGCATATATACATATGTATACATGCAGGCAAAACAAAATATTTTTAAAAGAATTAGTGCTTTTAGCCCCACCCCACACAACTTAGTGACTCCTCCACAAGGCCCCGTGATTAGTGTCTGTCTACCCAACCTACTCTTTCTGTGTACTATACAACAGAATAAGGTAGCATCCCAACAAACATAAAGGCAGTTGTCTCTTTATGAAACTGGTTATGGGGTGGTATAGATGAAGTTTCCCTTCCCCCAAATGCTCAGGACCAGAAGTGGTTTTGATTTTGGAATATTCATATATACATAATGAAGTATCTTGGGGGATAAGGCCCAAGTCTAAGCATTTTTAGGTTTGACATATATATTAAAAATGTACCCAAGTAATGTTACATATTTTTAATTCTGTGCATTAATCAAGTTTTCAAATATAGACTATTCAACTTAAAATCTTGTAGATCATTGGGGTTTTGGATTTTCCAATTAGGTATATTCAATTCATTTAGTCTTTTTAAGCCATTCAACAAATCTAGATCTTCAACCAACTGCAGTTGCTTTCAACTAGACACTGTAGGCTACGTACTAAAACGTGTAAGTTGCTACCATCTGTCTTTATTATTATTATCATCATCATCATCATCATTATTAAATAACCCAGGTGGGTTTTTAAACGTAATCTTCCTCTCTCAACCTCCCTAGCTCTGGGATTACAGAAGTGGGCCACCACATCCTGCTCATCCTTCAGCTTTAAATCTATTTAAGAAAGACTCCCATGGTGACTTTGTCTGTTTTTATGAAAAGGCTTCTCCTCCTTCACATTTCAGCTTTATAAAGATAAATCAGGAAAGGAAAATAGTGACATTCCACCATTAACTACGGTGAGCTAAGTCTTTAAAATCAGGTGAATTATAAATTCCAAAACCCATTGATCTGAAGTGCAATCTAGTTTGCAATAGTATAGAAACCAAGTCAAATCCTAGCTTCGCAATTGTAAACGTTCAGATAGTGAGCCCCAGGTTTCTCTACCTGCTAAGTGTGGTTCATAATACCATGTGAAGAGCTGGGATATATAGTTCTGTCATAGAGTCCTTGACAAGCATACTTGAGGCCCTAGAGTCAATCCCCAATGCTAGCAATAATTATAATGACACACATGTCTGTTGTAAGATTAAAGTCCACAAAGCGAGGGCAAATTTGTGCTTATTTTCCATGGCACGGCAAATCCAACAGACCCATTGTTGTTGCTGGCATCCTAGTGTAAGCATGCTTTCCTTGACAGGAAGAATACATGGCAGCTGTCAGGTGTTATGCCTTGAACAAGGGTGGGAGCTGGCCTCCAAAGACAACTCAGTAACCATGTCCTTGTTAACTCCACTTTGATGGTGATTCTAGGTTGGCCCTGTGACTCACTTTAATTACCAGAAAATACTATACTGTGAATCTCCATCAATTCGGAATTTGTCTGTTTTAAAAGAGATTTATTTGTGTGTGTGTTTGCGTGCATGCACGTGCACGCGCGTGCGCACACTCATGAGCCCATGGATACCAGAAGACACCGGATCCTCTAGAGCAGTGGTTCTCAACCTTCCTATTGCTGTGGTCCTTTACCACACGTAAAAGTTGTGGAGATCCCCCAACTATAAAATTTTCATTGCCTTGTTCAGAACTGTAATTTTGCTACTGTTATGAATCATAATGTAAAATCTGTGTTTCCCATGGTCTTAAGTGATCCCTGTGAAAGGGTTGTTTGACACTCCCACCCCCAAAGGGGGTGTGACCCACTCACTACTCTAGATTTAGGGTCTTAGGTGGTTGTGAGCTGTTCAATCCGATTGCTAGGAAGCAAGCTTTTGTCCCCTGGGACAGCAAGAGATCCTCTTAATCCTGAAGCCATCTTACCAGCTCTCTGGATCTAAGTCTATTATAGCATGTTGGACCTCACTTTTGTTCTCTAGGGGGCCCTGATTTGTGTCCTGGAGAAACTAAAAGACAAGACTACATAGGAAGTCCTTGAGACTACATGGACAGGGGATAAGTTCTAGCTCCCCCATCATGACCCCATGTGTTTCCAAATGACTTCAAGCCCATCTACTTCTAAATGTATAACAGATTTCCCAACAGATTAGCAGAAGAACCATCCAGCTGAGCCCAGCCAACCTCTCAGTCATGAGGGATGATCTAATGGTTGCTGTTTTAAGGCAATAAGCATGGGAGATGATATTGTTACACAGCCACTGCCAACTCGAAGAACAATGCTGTTCAGAGTTTCAGCTTGTGCTGTTTTAAAGCTGAATCTACATATTACTCCAATAAGCAGAACAATTATGAAGATGGCAAATTCTTCAAGGATTAAGTCCTTCCACCTTGGCCCCAGTAACTACCTTCCTCTTCTTTCTTCTTTTCACCATGAATTTTGAAACACAAACCTAGCTGGCCACATGACTGACTTGCAGTTCAAAATGTACCTCTTTGGTACCTACAGTTTCTCTGCTTCTTACTGAGACATTAAGGGAGAGGGGGAAAGGCATGTAATAGTTTTGAATGACAAGCAAAAATACTGGCTAAACTTCACTTTGAGAGGTAATGGTTGTATCTTTCACAAGCCAGAGCCAAAAGACACAGATTTCCACAGCCTTTGTTTCCCTACCTCCACTTTGCCTCGTAAACCCTAGACATTCCCTTTGTGGGTCACAGATGCAACAGACAAGAAAGAATATTTTCGGCCTGTCCATGGTTGACCTCTTTTTGTTTCTGTCTATTTTTAGTGCTGAGGATCAAAGCAGATGGAATGTGCCCAACAATCCCCCAAAGGGAATGTGTGACCCAGCCAGATGCTGAAGGTTACTCCGCTTGGTGCGGTGCTTTCTTACGGAAATCAGATGCAGACATTTATGTTTGTTTTTCCTAAGCACGAGAGCTGTCATCGCTGAAAGATGTGTGAAGTGTTACTTCTTTGGCTTTGCAATCATCCCCCCCCCCCCGAGAATATTTCAGTTTCCCTTGGTGCACGAACACTGCGTTAAAGCAAACTGTGCAGCTTCACAATCTGACGGACCTTAAACAAAAACACCTTGTATGCTCACGTCCTCTTCCTCCTCCTTCTGCTCAAGCAAACTTTCAAAATCTATTTCCTCTCCTTGCATTTACTCGTCAATGGATGCTAACTAAACTCCAGCCATGTGGCTTCCATAGAATCATTATTCCAAAGACATGAATGGCGAGTGGTCAGTGAACATTGCAGACTCCCCAGTCAAGGGACCATCTTGTCAGGACCTGAAGCGTTGACCTTTCTCCTTTTTTCAACTCCCATGCTCTGATTTGGTGACACTGCCAGTTTCTCCTGGATTTCTCTTTTTTCCCCATCAAGCCTTGTCTGCCTTCTCGGTTTTTACCCATGACCTCCAGGTCAGAGGTCCTCGGGGTTGCTCCCATCCCCTTTGCTTCCCAAGTAGCTTTCCAGTTTATATCTCATGGCTTCAAGGACAACCCAGGTGCCCATGACTTCCCATCTGCATTCTCAGCCAGATCTCTTCTGTCCCTATCAGAGCTCTATCCCCAGCAACCCTCCATCTGACGCTTTGAAAACACATAGAAGTTGGCATTTCACCAAATGTATCATTCTGCCTGGTGGCCTTCTCTTGGGAATCTCGGACACAGAGAACAGTAGCCTGCTACCTAACTGTCCAACAGTAAGTTCAAGGGGAATTCACTCTACCCTCCTTCCATACTTGATCTCTAATCAATATAGCCCATCCTGTTTCCTAAGTACCTTCTGGTTTGTTCATAGTCGTCAGCTGCGACTGTCACTATTTTGGTCTAGTCTGCCTTCCCTTCTCCCCAACTTTATAATCGACCACCTTCTAGCTGGTTTGCCTGCTACCAGAATCAACAGGAACAAGTAATGACATTTAATGTGGCTTTAAGGAGGTGTCTTCTTGATTCTATCCCAAGTAAATTTTCTTTTGTCACAAACATATATGTAGATGTTGTGACATTATATACTTGAAAACAACATTTGGGTTCTATGCCAAGTTTTTCCCATAGGATAGAGACTGACCTTTAAAAAAATGCAGTGCAGTCTCCTGAGAGGTTGTGTATGAGCGTGCAGGTGAGCATACATGCATGTGTGTGCAAGGGTGTATGTGTGTGGTTGCATGTGTGCATAGACCAGAAGTCAATCCTATGTATCATTTTAGGGTGCAGTTCACCTTGATTTATAAGACAGGGGCTCTTGCTGGCCTAAAGCTTTCCAATTTGGCCAGTATGGCTACCAAGCTTTAGAGATCTGTCTGTCTCTGCCCCCTGGGGTTGTGAGTGTGCCACCACATCTAGATTTTCAATGTGGGTTCTAGGGAATGAACTCGGGTCCTCATGCTTGCATAGAAAACACTTTACTGCCTGAGCTACCTCCCAAAGCCTCAAAGGCTTTTTACTGCTTAACGATAAAGCCCAGGCTCCTTAAGATACCCTGATCAGTATCCAACACCTTCCCCTGTCCAGCTTTTCAAACTCCATTCCCCTCTCCCTCCAAACCTTCTTTAATCTAACAATGCCTTTCAACCCAGAACCTGTTTTAAAGGCTACAGATTTTAAACTCTCTTCTCTGGGCTTTGTGCTACTCTGTTCTGTTGGCCAGGAGAGAAGACTTGCTTGTGTTCATTGCCTTACTCCCTGGTTAATCATGTAATTCTCCAGAAAACTCTCCTGTGACTTTTAACTACATGGCTTGTCTCCTTTGCATGCTCAGAGGCTCTGCGCATCTCCTCTCTCATCACGTTTACCGCCCCACGATCACTAGCCTAATTATGTGTTCTTCCCTTAAGACACGACCTTTAGAGGAGGGAAGAGCACAATCCATGCTTGTCCTTGCTATTCAAAGTTCATGGACAATGGCCTGCACACAAATAAAAGAAGCATGCTGAGTTGGGATCCTTTTTGCATTTCCTGTGGTTTGTAGAAGTCGAAAAACCTAGGTTCTTAGGAAGGAGGAGACACCATTGCTGTTAGGGAATTGGAGCGACTGAGAAACTCTAAAGCGAGGGTGCTAAGGCCCACGGTTGGCTCTCTTTCTCAGTGCTGTCTGTCAGTCCCATCCTTTCAAGCCATCATGGAAAAATGTAAACTCCCAGCTCATCAGCTGTGCCAGTGACAGTCCACAGAGCTTGCCTACATGGCAGGCAGATCTTGCCTTTATGGAAAAGAATGGTGCTTCCATTAACTACCAATAAACTGCTACACTACACAACAAAGACAAGGCTTCGTGCAGTCTCAGGTTGCATTTCTCTGCTCCAAGAATACCAAATGTACATCCCTTAATCATGTGACTTGCTAGGAATTCCTAGCAGAGAAGAATTAGTGATCTAAGATTAGCGAAGGGGCTTTCCATCTTGAGGATCAGGAACAGACTTCCAGAAGAGCCCAGCAGCCCATAGTACCAGGTTCAAAGCCATAATCCAACATTTCAGTATAAACTGTCTTCTCTATCTAAGGAGTTTTATCTAAAGATATGGGCTTGCCGGAAAGGGTTCATAATGTCAGCAGTGATCTGGGTTGTGGGTGTTCTGGCTTTACGGACAAGGGGCAACCTGGAGCAAGATGAAGCACTGAATCCCAGGCCAGGGTTAAGGGCTGGCTTGCTGCTGCTGCCCTGGAGGCTTTCAGGGTAAGAAGCAATTTCAGCAGAATGAATGTTAACTCAGGAGCCCAAGGAGAAGCCGGTGCTCTCTGCTTCTGGGAGCCCTTAGGATACCCTGTCCCCAGATCCTGTTCTGTATGTACTAGCTGACAAAGAAGACCCATGTGCCAAAGCAAGCGGGTTATCTCTGTGTCCCACCGATGGAGTGCTACTGTTTCTGGCTCAGTGCTATGGCTGTCAGCTGGGTACGGCTGAGTGCCAGCGTGACTCACAGCGGGTAGGGAAACAGGCAAGCAGTGACTGCTGTCTGGGAGTTGCTGTCCTAACACACCGCTTCTTGTATCGTGAGAGTCTGCTAATACGGGAAGAGAGGGACTGGAAAGCAACCTTGGGTTCTGTGACTCCATTAAGTGTTAGTACTTCAGTCACTTACAAAGACGGTGGATGGGAACATCTCAGTTTGGGAAAGAATGAAGCATTCTCAGGCGAAATTGTCAGTTCAAGAGTTTAACATGAAAACTGCACAGGAAAGTTTTTTGACTTACACAATTGACAAGGACAAAGTTAAGCCAACATATAATTTTATAAATAAGATATGCAGGTATGTAAGCCTATACCATGGTCTGTGTTTTGCTTCCATATAGTACTATCTTGAGGCTCCTTTATTTGAGGATGTGGGTTTTGCCTCCATCAGCACCTGTCCTTCCACTAACCTCGCTAAGAAATAGTCTGAAGTTCTTTGACCTCCCTGCATCTTGACGTCTATTGGCTTTTCTAATTCTTGCCAATCTACTGGAGTTCCCTTTTCTAATCTAAATGTCTATCTTAGCCCCTGCTGCCTTCCAAAGAACACATGGAAGTTCCTAGTGACCATGAAAATTTTACTTGAAAATAAGTTAATGGCAAATATAACAAAGTTAAAGTCTTTTTGCTGATGTTGTTGTTTTGAGACAGGGTCTCACTTTGTAGGCCTAGTTGGCTTGGTACTCACTATGTAAAAGATCTTCCTAAGACTGTGCTAACAGGTGTGAGACACCATGCCTGACTCAGAAGTATCTTTGAATGGGATTATTACTAAATGTTATTTCTAAATCCAATTTCCAGAGATGAAGCACAGAAATGGGCCAAGCAATGCTGGCATAGTCAGCAGCAGGACGGACAGAGGTGGAAGGACTTCTTTATGAGAATTCCAGGAGAAGCCAGTCCTACTAGTGTCTTGACTGTAGTCTTCAGACTGTGAGCCAACTCATTTCCATGGCTTTATACCACTGCGTTTATGGCAACTTGTTACAGAAATCTTGGACATGAATACAAATCCTTTCTCTTTTTTCTTTTCTGTTTCTCTTTTTACTCAACTGGTAAAATTATGATGCAGGATGGCTCCCCTAGCTTTATCCAAAGCTGTGATGAACAGCCACAGCTAATGAAAAAGGTTATCGGTGTTATATTAGTTATTTTTCTAGTTGCTGTGACTAAACACCTGGTAGGAAACAGCTTGGAGGAGGCTCACAGTGAGGGGATGTAAGTCCACGGTGGTGGGATGGTATAGTGTCAGGGAAATGGGGATGGTGTGGTGTCAGGGCAATGGGGATGGTACGGTGTCAGGGCAGTGGGGATGGTATGGTGTGTGGGGGGGGGGCTTCATGAAAGCAGGAGCTTACAGAAAATGCCTGTTCACATCTCTGCTGATCTGGAAGCAATGGAGGAGATGGGCAAAGTTCTGGATTTCTGTGTTCCTCTCTACAGCATCCAATTTTAGCTAGAATCCTCCACCTTTAATATATGACACACCTTAGTCCCTAATGGGATCCTTTATACTTTGTTACACTTCTTTTTAGTGATGTTTGATCATCCTGTCCTGATTTCGGATTAAAAAAAAAACCCTTTAGTTGCTTAAGTCAAGATTTCTCCTATCCCTGGAGATGCATCTCTTAGTCATTACCCCCCTACTTAGTCTCGCTCAGCTTTCTGCAAAGACTGCTCTACCTGTTGTGATGGCCCTGAGCGAGCTGTCTTACTAGCTTCAATAAGAGTAACTGAATAATGACTTTCTTTAAAGAAAATGAATTTCTTTAAAGGGATACACATGCAAAACAAACATATGCACACCAGCTGAACACAGCTAACCAGTCTGCATTCTTGTAATCTAGGAATCCTCTTGTATAGTTCTCATATTTGTGACTTATCCAAACATAGGAAAGTCACCACTTTAAATTATATACCAGAATACAATTCATTGTTTTGACTATTCTTATGTTGTCAAATTATCCCTTTGGGCTAAGAACTAGCCCTGAAAGTTGTTCCTCTGAAAAGGTAATAAATAACATTCTGGAATCCAGTTAAGAAGAAGGGATGCTACAGGGTGAATCATGGGATTTAAAATAAGCTAGAATAGCTTCAGCAACATGGTTTGCTCATCCATCTAGTATGGTAAAAAGTTGTTCTATAGTGCAGCCTTCTAATCCAGGAGTTGTCTGTTTCTATTGATGTATAATCTTACTGATTCTTGGAGAATTCCTTACATGCCGATAATGTATTTTGGCCATATTCACGTGCCTCTCCTCCCCCTAATTCCTCCTAGAGCTGTCTGCCAGTCCTCATGTTCCCTCTCTTTTTTGTGTAACTAACAGAGTTCAATTATTACTGCTCATATATATGTGGGTGAGGAGACATCCCATGGAGCAAGGGCAATTACCAGGGCTCCAACCTTAAAGATAGCTCCTCAGCAGAAACCAATGTCAACAGGCCCTCAGAGGACACTTCCATTTCCTTTCTGTTCTACTGTCTTCTGCCTTATGTCATTGACAGAGTACATTTTATTTAGGTTTCCTCTCTACTTCCTTTTCATTTTTTTTTAAATGGGCATGAACTCTTCCCTGCTCCATGCTGGGATGTCGACAAGCTTGAGCTCATGAAGGTGTTTTGTAGGCAACCACAACTGCTGTGAGCTCATGTCTACGGTGGTCCTGTCAAAACCAGGGAGTACAATTCACCCCATTTCTCCCTGACCTCTTTTCCCTCTTCTAAGATGTTCTCTGAGGTTTGAGGTAAGGAGGCATGATATAGATGACCCTTTCTGATTGAACACTCTCCAGAAACTGATTCTCTTCACTCTGACCTTTGTGAGCTTCTGGAGTAACAGCCAACCACTGCACAAAGAAACTTCTCTGGAGTGGTCCGAAAGCTGCACTTAGGCTCAGGTATACAGCTGTAGAGGGCAGTTTGCAACTATGTCCACTTAGGAGCTGTGTCTTTTAAAAAGAGACAGAAATCACATCTAAATGACATTCTTAGCTGCCAAGTTCAACAGCCTGGTTCTGGTGACCACTGCAAGAACAATGAGAAGGATTTGAAGTTAGGGAGTCTACTGGCTATAGACAGGGAGACTTTTTCTCAAAAATAGCTTTACGTGTAAAGTTTTCAGATTGTTACTATTTCATGAGCTATCTGATACCATCATGTTTGCCTCCATCCACGGGAAGAGAAGGCAGAGTCGGAGTGAAGGGACTGCCCCAGAAGGGCAATGATTTAGAAACTCATGAAATGAGAAGCTCATTATTACTCCAGAAGCCAGCAAGTCGGAGCTATGGGGCTATGGTGTTGAGGGAGCAGGTACTGAGAGTGTCTATCAGGAGAACTATCCCCATCTCAAAATCTTCCTGTTTATTACTCTAGTTTCTTTGTGCAGTTGGATTTGTTGACGGACATTCAGGCACAAGAAGCCCATCACTTAAGAGTTTCATTTGTGAGTGGGACAGAGGACAGAAGCCAAACCAAAAGAGGAAGTGCTAGCCTTGGGGAGAGATAACAGGATGTGTTTCTAGAAAACGGTGGGAGAAGACAACAAAAGCCTAGAAGAGGGCCCAGGGAGTGACACCATCCATAAAGAGAAACAAACACTAACTTGTAGTATTCTCAGGTCATATGCTCAATCCTTAAGCCCCAGTATGAATGTAGATAGATGTGTGTCTTTGGAGACCAGCTAGGTTTAAATAAAGTCAAGATCATGGGGCCTCTGATAAGTCCCCCTCCCCTCAGATGACACCCAGACAACATTCTCTCTGTGCATACATAGAAAGAAGAAGGTCCGTGAGCATGTAGTGAGATGGCCATCACTGACCAACTCAAGAGGTTTCCAAAAGAAACCAACATGGTTTGTAACTTCACCTGGGACTTAAAGCTTCTGTGACCATGAAAAATAAACATCTTTGGTTTAAGCCATTTAGTGGGTAGTATTTTGGTATAGCAACCCAAGACTACCACAAAAATCAAATGCGATCTGCACACATTTCCTACCATCTCCTCTAAAACCAACAGGATAAAACTCCTTGTCAGTCTGGCGGTGGTGACGCACACCTTTAATCACAGCACTCAGGAGGCAGAGGCAGGCTGATCTCTGTGAGTTCAAGACCAGCCTGATCTACAAAAGCTAGCACCAGGACAGACTCCACAGCTACAGAGAAACCCTGCCTCGAAAAACCACAAAACAAACAAACTCCTTGTCGTTGTCTACACATTTTTCTCTTCACATCCTCGTGTTCTTAAAAACAGCTGCCTGTTTTGCTCATTGAGTCTCCACAAACAAAAATTCATGTAAAGGACTGATTCTTATCCTCCTGTTTTGTTGATGAGGAAGCTGAGGTGCAGGTAAATAAACCAAACAAGCTCCTATAACCAGCAAGTACCAGAACCTGGATCTGAACCCAGGAAGCCTGGCTCCAGGAATGACGACTTGCGGCTGAGCTTATCTCCCCCAACATTTCCCAGCTGGCCACTGAGCTATGAAATGCATGGCTAACTTCACATTGCGGTGAGAATTCACTTCCATCATTTGTTTTTCTGCCTAGTCCAAGAATCACTTATTCATGATTCTTCCTCCATGAAATAACCCGATCTTATCTGCCAACGACCGTACATAAGTCATTTTCTGCTGGGTGTTGACTTTTACTGGAGCAGTGACAATCGGTGAATAATAAGAAATGGATTGTCAGGGCTGGAGTGAAATTATTCAATTATAGAAAAGGTGGAATTCCAAGTCCAGATTATTTATAGATCAAACAAAAGCAGTCATTTTTAAATTAAAAAATATCCAACAAGAGAAAAGAAAAACCTCCATGAGAGAAGGGACAGCAAGCAGCTGAGGCTTAAAATCCAGTCCTCACCATATCAGCAATTATTAAAGGCGACAGCAATCGCAAGGCTGGAGTCTCTGCTTTGGGTCAGACAGCTGATGGAAATCAAATCCTCCAGATTAAGACGCAAAGTTTAACTCAACGAACAGCCAATGAGAAAGAAGGCCAGCAGCCACCTTACCTGCTGATGTGTGCTTGAACTTTTCGCTTTTCTTCTTCCTCCATTTCCAAGGCTTGAAAATCCTTCCCAGATTGGCAAATTTACTCCTCCTCCGGATAGGTGGGGTGTGTGTACCAGGGACCAGCGAGTCAGAACGCATGGCCGCCAGCCTCTCCACTTCCTCGGCTTGTTTTTCCCAAGAAAGCGATTGGAAATAAAGAGAAGGGGGGAAAGTGTTAAAACGGGAGCCTCACAGATGGCCAGCTTTTCCATGGTGACAGATAACAGAGACCATGTGACTTGAGTTCCCTTTGCCTTTTGGAATGGAAGTCATACCGACGTGTTCTGAAAGCTTGGGGACAGTCGGCCAAACCCTAGAGATCTAGAACACCTTTACTGAATTTGCTAATATTTAAAGAGGCAGGTTCTTATGGCGACATACAGGCTGGTCCCAGCCTCCTAGTTTCAAGCAACACTCCTGCTTCAGCCTCCTGAGTAGCTAGGATTATAGGCATGCCACCACCATCCCAATCAAATGTATTCATCCTTGACTAAGGTGACAGGGAAGGAAGAGGATGAAGATGTCAGGGGTTCACCCGGCAGGTGACAGAACTCCCCAGAGGCCATCTGAAGACTCACAGGGGAGTTGGTGTAACTATTAGTGTAGTAGTTTCTCACCCAATATATGGCGGATATATATATATGTATGTATGTATGTATGTATGTATGTATGTATTTGCTGGTTGAGAAGAAGGGAGGAAGAAAGCATCATCTGCTTTCTGTTCTGGTGCTGCTGTCTCCACCACCCACTGCTTGCTGCTTTTACTGCCCTGCTGCTGGATTCAGGCTCTCGAAGCACTGAGATTTGGACAGGCAGCGTTCCCCTCCTTTGATAAATGGGCAATATTAAAATCATTCACACTTCCATTAGAGTTTTCCAATGGCCTCACTTCCTTTTATCCTGGAGCCTTGCTTTAAAATGTTTCTAGGCTGTGAGCCCTGGGAAACTAATAGCCATATTGTTATAGTTTGGATTTGGAGTGTTCCTCCAAAGTCCGATGCGTTAAGCTTGGTCTCCAGTCTGTGGCACTATCAGGAGGTGGTGCAATCTTTAGAAGTGGGGCCCATTGGGAGGAAGTTCAGGGGTGTGCCCTTGAACAGGGTATTCCAACTTTTCCTCTTCCCGTCTCTTTGCTTCCTGGCAGTTGGGTGAGCGGGCAGCTTTCATCTACCATATTATTCCTATCTTCATAAGAAGTTGTTCCCTACTCTCTGGCATCAGACGCAGTCCTTGAGAGCTTGACCATGGGTCTGGAGAGTTTGCCTGTTGGGGTTTGAACATGCTTTTGACATAGGACTGCCCTTCACTCACAAATACTGGTGGAATCAACTATGTGCCACAGGGCATCCTGGGGCAGTCATACTGGTGAGAAGAGACAACATGGCAGTTTCCGAGCGGCAGGATTTAAGGGTTACGGATGCATCTGGGCAGCATGTAGAGATCAAAGTCTATTCACAGGTCACATGACTGACTGACTGAGCGACCTGAAGGGCAGGAGATGGATTATTCTCAATGTCCAGATTTAGGACAGCAGAATGGAAACCTTCATTATTAACACAAAGAACACAGGGGGAGGCACAATTTTGGGGGTGGGGACAACAATGATTGAACATAAAGAGGGCACTTCAACTACAGGTGCTCTCAGACTGAGGACTGTCACCAATTAAAATGCCATTCAATTCCAAACACACTGACTGCATGCGACCTACGAGGTATTACTGCTTAGCAGTAGAGAGAACTGCAGAGCACTGCTGTTTCCCCTTGTGGCTGACTTACAAGAAACGGTCCCTGATGCTGAGCATTGCCAGAGAGGATCTGACCCAGCATTAGCAGCCAAGGAACAGATCTCAATGAAAAAGGCAAAGTACGGTTTCTACTTCATATATCACCTTTACACCATGTAAGTTGAAAGACCCAAAATCTAACCAGGTATAGCTGGGGACCATCTGTATGATTCAACACAGATGACTCTTCTTCCTCATTGTCTGATCAATTGACTACTTAATACTATGACGGACACTGTGGTCACTTCTGGGGAAGACAAAACCATGAACTAGATGTACTCATGAAGCACATGAAAGGAGCAGAGGAGACAGGGGTCGGTGTGTCCGTCACTGCAACAGGGGCATCCAGCCTAAAATCTAAGAGACAAATGTTCATTCTCAGCGCTGGAGAGGCCCCTGGAGAGAGCTCATGTTTCCAGGTTTTGATAGAGAAAAGCAATTTTCTCTCATGGAAAAAAAATAGAGAGAAGCAGATGCCTGGCAGAAGAACACACCCACGAGGGTTAAAAACATGACCCATCTTGGAACAAAAAGGGGCTGAATCCAGCAGTGACATCAATGGAGAGCATCTCTCTGACTCTGCCTTTTTTCTGCATTCCGATTAGTTTTCTTCACCTAACTCCATTTTGGTCCATAGGCCAATTAACCTAACTCCATTCTTCCCTGCCACAGGCCAAAGCAGCTTTGTTATTAATCAATGGTAATAAAACATATCCATAGCATACAGAGGGGAATCCCACATCATATCCCTGCAGCAGACAAGGAGAGGCGCCAAAGAGAATAATCAGAAGGCTTCTGTACTCACGTTCTCTAGTACCTAGGAAGGCAGTGCCAGAAATTCAGAAATAACAGTTGTGATTCAAGCAGGGGCATGCCGAAGGAAGAATGACTAAAGTTTGGGGTTTTCATGACAATGATGTAATGTCTTTAAATAAACACTGATGAGAAAGGAAGAAGTAGAAGATATTGGCAGCTCAATGTCAAGGGCTTTGGGCCCAGATAGTATGACTTTTTTCCCCCCAAAGGTTGAATTTTATAACCCAAGGTTTTGGGGAACTATTTTAGGAAATTTTCCAGGTGGGAGAGCAGAAACAATCTCATCTTTAGGGCACATTGCAGGATTCAGGATACTGGGAAGAGGGTGAGAAGTTTAGGGAATGGGGTTTCCAGGAAGGAGAAGAGAAGGAGGGGTCAGCACGCACACCAGCGCTCAGCACCTCAAGTCTTTATGCAGTGCTGTTGAAAGTCTTAACGGAGGCTCGCATCGGGTCAGACCTAGGCAGAAAGGAGATTCCTCCAGCAGCCCTGGGGAGGGCAGATGGAGGCTGAGGGAAGAAGATGAAGGTTTGGGAGATTTTCTATTAGGATGCATTGCAGATCATCAAGAAGGCGTTAAAACTAAAAAGAAATTAAAAGCAGGCTATAATAAAAATTGAAAAAGAAGCCAACTAGAATGGGCAAAATGATCCGTGGGGCAGCAGCGCGTTTGGACCTCCTTGCCTTTAGACGGTATCAGCTGCTTGAGTTGCCATTGCTGCAGTGGCAGCAGCTGGGTTGGATTTCTGATAGAGTTTAGTTCTGGATGTAGGAGAAGTTAAGTAGCTCCCCTCCATGTCCTCGGTTAGCAGCTCATGCCCCCAGGTTCCTGTCCTGTTTGTGTTCCTCGGCAATGGACTGTGGCCAAGTATTGTGAGCTGAGATAAACTCTTTCCTCAAGTTGCTTTTGGTCACGTGTTGCACTACGGCAATAGGACAGTGACTGAAGTTGTTCTCAGCTGCATCTTTAAGCAATGGATGATAAAAATGGTTCAGAAATTGTTGCATTAAAATAATTGCAACCAATTAGGAGGGCTTTTGTAAACCCAGAGTGGCAAGCAGCAGAGAAAATATTTAAAAGGCATAATTATAAGTCTAGTTAAACGAAACCTTGATAAGTGTATTATTAAACTCAAGATACTTAGCCCATAAGTGCAGGAGATTGCTGAGCCAACCACGTTTAATTAATTTGTACTTTAATCACTCACGCTACATTTTCATCTATTCATCTGGTGACAGAGGCTAGTGCTCAACCTGACTGCTCTGCTATCAGATAATGACACTGGAAGGCACAAGGCCAACTTGTGAATACAGTTTAAAAAAAGGAAGAAAACCAAAACAGAACAGAGATCAGAATCAAGTACTCTCCTGACTCAGGGATGTGAGAGATAATAGGATAAAGGCAAGAGGAAGGGGAGGGGTGTGGGCCAGAAGTATTGTCGAAATCAACTGCCTTCAACACACATCACAGAAAGCCTGCTTTGCTCAAGCTCTCTGTTCTCAATCTCAAGGATAGCTTTATCAGGCAGCTGGGGAGGGGAAGGACACTCATCCACACAAGAATCAACTCCAGGGTCTGATACAGGAAGGGGAATGATGAACCAAGGGACGGGAAGCCAGGCAGCTGAGCTAGCTCAGAGCCTGCCGACAGAGGGAGGCCTGGGCTAATATCTCCTAGGGGCTTACCAGCAGCAGATCCAAGGGGATAGTCTTTAATAGGCAGCTAGGTCTTCCTGTATGACTACCAGATTTTGTCTGGTCTACAGGGAAATGGTTGGAAGATGTTGTTTTTCTTTCTACTTAGAAATTCAGGAAGTGGTCTCCTATGTCCATGTGTTGTACATACTGGCTTTGGGGGAGCCTAGGCAGTTTGGATGCTCACCTTACTAGACCTAGATGGAGGTGGGTGGTTCTTGGACTTCCCACAGGTCAGGGAACCCTGATTGCTCTTTGGGCTGATGAGGGAGGGGGACTTGATCCGGGGAGGGGGACTTGATCGGGGGAGGAGGAGGGAAATAGGAGGCGGTGGCGGGGAGGAGGCAGAAATCTTTAATAAATAAATAAATTTAAAAAAAATACAAAAAAAGCAAAAAATTAAAAAAAAATCCAAAAAAAAAAAGAAATTCAAGAAAGGTCATATTTGACTTCTGCACGATTTTAGTTCAGATGAACCCAAAACATCTGGTGCTGTGTCCAACCCTTCGTGTGACCTGGGGCACTCTGTGGGCACGTGTTGACAATAGGTGGGTACAGCACTTCACCTGGCATCCTTACCGTTGTATTTCTCAGGGTGGCTCAGCTATAGAAAGGCCCCTCCCCTCTTGAGCTTTCCCCCTCTCCATGCTGGAGTGTCTACTGGCTTGGTCCTGGGCAGCCCCAGCTGCATGCGTGAGTTCATGAGGCCAACAACTGTGTCACTTCCAGACGACATTGTTCTTGCAGAAGTCCTTCTACCCCTCTGACTCTGAAATTTTTCTGTCCCATCTTCTGCAGTGTCCCCAGAACCTGGGTGTGTGATATGGAGGCTCCATTTAGGGGAGGAGGGGTGGCCTGGGAGAAGTTGGAGTGGAGGAGTAGGGGGGTATATGATCTAAATTCACTGTATATATGTCTGAAATTATAAAGAAAACAATAATAAAATGCCCCCTTTGAGGATGGCACCTATGGTCCAGTGAGCAGAAATTGTACAGCCTCCAACTGGGCCACAGGTCAGAAGGAAGCCATGTTCTGTGCTATTTGATGTCTATCTGGAGAGGAGAGAGACAGAAGGAGCAGGACATGTGGACCTCTTGAGAGGCTGTCCCTATGTGCCAAGTGGATGATCCAAACCAAAACCCGAACAGGGTTTTCTGTTTCTTATCTAGACAGGTCAGTACTTCCCTCAGGTTTTGACGGGAGCAACAATGGCAGGGGTAGTGAGGATGAGGATGATGATAATGACACCACCAAGGACTCAAGTGTTTGGATCTGAGATGTCCCCCAAAGGCCCGTGTGGTCAAGGCTTGGTCCCACATGGTGGCATTTTTAGGACAATGCGGAATCTTTCAGAGGTATGGCACAGTGAGAAGAAAGGTTTCTGGGAATTTTTACTGAGGGGGAGGGTGGTCAGAGCCCTGACCCCCTCCCATCTCCATCTTTGCTTCCTGCCATAAAGTAAGCAGACTTTCTGAGCCTCCACCACACTGCCCTGACTCAGCCCAGGTCCATTGTGACAGGATCCTGTAAGTATGAAATCTCTGAAGGCATAGACCAAATTAAAACTTCCCTCTTTTTTTTTTTTTTACCCAAATAAGACCAGCACAAGATCAGTCCCATCAACACTCCATCATGGGTAGGGGTAGGCTCATGGGACTCTATGTCTCCTTGGGAAGGTCTGGGCAGTGGATGTTTGCTTGGGTAGGGGAGCCAGTTGGCTTGGTGGTAGAGCCACAGGTAGATTGCCTGTACTTCATCAAACACACCCCATGCCAAGTTCATGCAGACAGCTCTAATTAGACTTAGTGCCTCACCAAAAGAAATATAAAAGTAGACGCTGGCTGCTTGGAAAGTAAAAGAACATTTAACCAGAGAGGGAGGGGGCAAAATAGACTAATTAGTAGTAAAAGCTGATCAGATGAAATGGTACGCATGCATAAAATTATAAAAGCAAAACAGGCCCTTTCCTTCTTGTAAGTTGATTTAATTCAAGTATTTGACACAGCGGTAGAAAACACAATGACAACGATGCCAGGGACAATGATGATGGTGACAGGACCAGTATTAATGGCGGCTGCTATTTCTTAGCCACTGCATCCGTGCCAGCCCTGAGCCAAGCACTTGTATTAACTACATCACCTTCCGAAACCCTCACCCTGCTCTCCGAGTCTGGGTCACACAGTGTCCCCACTGTACGACTGGGAAAATACTGGGAGGGGCTAATGAGTAGGAAGCAATAACTGCCCAGAAGCAAAGAAACGCGTGCTTTTTAATTAAGACATGCCTATTTTTAAAACATCTCCCCACTGTGTGAAGGTCTGGCTCGTCAAGTCTGTGTCACTGACCAAGTAGGAGGGCTCCAGGGCTGAGGAAAGCCATGGGCTTCTGGACATGAAAAGGTTACAAAGCAGATGCCAGTATGAACAGATTTGACAGGCGCATAATCTTACCCTAAAATGCATCCTATGCCTACCTGTCTGTAGGTTCTGTGGAGGATGCCCACACTGGGACACCAGGACCTGAGGGGCTGTAGGACATTGTCTACCAAGGGCCTTTGCTATGAACTATGGTTAGAAGACAAGAAGATACCTGTTTAGACGGGAATAAGCTTGCACCTGCTTCCCTTAGAAAATGTTACACGTCATGTACAGTGAAAAGACTGCTAATTTTGAAGCCAAGATGGCGCGGGTTCAGATTTACCACCTGGGGGATCCTGGTGGACTTGAGTTCTTTTTCACCTCCATCAGGTGACAACAGCTTCATTCTAGGGAGGTCGCAAAGAACCTGGCTTTAATTCTAACACTAGACATAGGCATGAGGCCCTGTGCTAGCCAGTTACCTTCTCCCTGCGATGATTCACTCAAGAATGAGATCAACCAATGAGACTCAGTTCAGGATCTTGCTGAGACTCTTAACAGACTAGATGTGCTACCACCATAGTCAGTAAAGGAGCTGAAAACGGAAAACTCTTTAGCTTTGGTTAATAGTGAATGAACCTCATAGTCCCCAAACAGCCCATAAGCTTCAAGAAGGTATGATTTTGTTAAGAAGGTATGATCTTGTTATGTCAACCACTTTCCATTTCCTGGAATGACAAGGTTGTTTCTAGTCCATGACCACAGGCTTGAGGAATGCAGAGCACAGATAAAAGGCCAGACAACTAGGTTCCCTACGATTACACAGACTCAGTGTTAAAACCATCAAGATGCCTAGATGCTGTCAGCAGAGTTCCTCCTGAGACGGTCAACATGAAAGTCCAGTTTCAGCTCCAGGAATTTAACCTTCAACCACTGACGTGTGTAATGACTACAGAATCCTACCAAACAGGCTCTCATTTGATCCGCAGAATGTGAGTGACCTGGGAACAGAGCTTGGCTGTTTAACTTGTGAATGAACGTGTAAGACACGTGTTAATCCACAGACAATCCTCAGCTAACGTGAACTCTTTGTTCTCAGGTCTAATGTTCTTGCAGTGAAATAATTTGTGCCTTCCAGAGTCAAGTCAAGCCTCAGCTAAGACTGGCTTCTCCTACAGAGGTCAGTGAATTCTTTCTCTTAAGTCAGACAATAAACACACTGTTGGCTTCATGGACCAGACAAGTGTCCTTTGTAATTGCACAATTCTGATATTGCCCCTGAAGGCAGTCATAGGCCAATCTATACAGTGGGCAGCACAGTGTTCTAATACAACCTTATTTATAAAAAACAAGCAGCTGGTTCTCAGAACCACATGCTCAAACACTTGTCCTGTAGCTCAGAGCTTCAGGTGATCTTCCTGATGTGTTGTGGGGAGAGGCTTCCTTAGAATTGAGTCAAGGCAGGAGAAGAGAGCAGAGAAAGACTTGATGACAAGACACTGTTATGTCACATGGAACCTTGAATCCCACAGAACTTGAAACTATTCAATCCCTGGACACCTTTCTCACGAGTCAATAGCTCCCTTCCCCAGTTAGGTTAGACTGTGTTAGGGCCCTCTCTTACCTGCAAATCAAAGGAAACGGCATGGAATTCTTAAAACCATACACAATCTCACCTGAGCTAAGAGTCTCCAAAGCGGTAAATCACAAAATCTACTGTCTCTGTAAAGGAGGGATGGTGCCAACTTAGAAGGATTACCAGGTGTTTTGAGCTAGGTCATAATGTTCCCATAGGCCGAGTGTTTAAGGTACAGTATCAGCTGGTGGTCCTTCTGGCACGTGGTGAAACTGTCAAGAGGTGAGGCCCGCTGGGAGGAAGCTAGGACCATGGAGCCATGGCCTGGAGGGGGATTTTGCAATCCCACTCCTTCCTGTCTCTGTGCTTTCTGGTCACTGTGAGGTGGGCACTGTTACTCTGCCACGTGCCTTCTGCTGTGGTGTTCTGATGCTCTATGACAGTTCCTCAAACAACCGTGCTAGAGACCATGGACCAAAACGTTTGACACCAGGGGCCAAATAGATGATGTTTCCTTTAAGTTGATTTTTCTCAGGTACTTTGGCACACCAGTGGAAATCCAACCAACACAGCGGGCAGATCTGAAAGTTCCCTTTGTGGTAGAAAGCATGTGTTTAGGAAGGGCCATCTAAATACAAAAAGGCTCTTGTGGTACCAGGTAGACAATAGGACCAATAACAGCTTCTCTGGGGATGAAGTTTCTTATCCCTTCACTGTCTGCCTGGGTCTTGGGGGAATGATAGAAATTTTGCTTGGTCTCAACTGTGCCTAGAGTTTCCTAACCAGTGACCTCAAACTTCACAGCACATAAGACTATTATCTGAAATGCTGGTTAAAATGTCTGATCCCTCTTCTGTGTAAGAAGTGCTGAACAGGAAATGTGAGTGTCTAATTAGGAGCTCAGGTGTCTTTTGACCTTGACCCCTCAAATCATTGGGAATTCTTTTATAAATCTCAGTGTTCATGTGTTGATTCATTCTAAGTATTAGATTCTCATTCCGTCTCCTTAGGTCTTCAAAACATATTTATCCTGTGGGAATAATTTTTTCTAACTTTATTTCCCTTCCATCATGACTAACATACATTACCTCACATTACAAATTGGCTTTTTAAAGGCTCCAAGGATGTTTGTTATATACCTTTTAAGCTTTCTTTAACTCTTAGTATCCAGAGTCAGTCACAGCTATGACTGGTTGGTGTTTGCCTGTGGGACATTATGAAGGTTTTATATGCCCTAGTATGCCAAATGATGCAATAATGTCTTGTGTGTTGCATTACACATTTGCAAGAAGGAAGACAAAGAGGAGTCCGAGAGATTTGCCCAGAATGTGCCAACTTACAGAGGGAGTTAAAATTCTTGTCTTGGGCTGGTGAGATGGCTCAGTCAGTGGGTAAAGGTGCTTGTTGCCAAATCTAATGATTGGAGTCTGGTTCCAGGAACCCACATTGTAGAAGAAAATAATGACCACAAGATTCCTCATGACTACCACATTATAGGTGAAGCATGCAGACACATGCGTACACACACACACACACACACACACACACACACACACACACTTTAAAGAACACAAAGGATTCCTGAATCTACAGATTGTTCATATGGCTCACACATTGTGTTATGGGAATGGCTTGAAGATGCTCAAGGTCTGTGTGAGGCCCTTTGCAAACAGACTTTCTTGGCATTGATGCTGTTAGGGTTTATATACTCCTAGGCCTTGTATCACCCTTGAGCTCGTTCCGAGATTTCCTGATATCAGCCTGTCTGTGGAGGGCAAGATGCCAGAGAGTCACATGAAAGCTTGCATCCCATTTAAAAACTATTTCTTAGTCTATTTCCTCTTAAGCTCAGAGTTCTCATTTCCTTCCTCGGATGACATGACAGTTTCCTCATGCGGCTCCCAGGAGCTCCCAGACCCGTGTTTCAGGGACATTTATCATTTTTGTGGCAATTATGTGGAATCTAAACACGATTTCTGGGAAGGATATTTTTGCCAAGATATTGAGTCCTGCTAAAATAGCCTTATTTTTTTTCTTCCCTTTCCAGGGGTATGTATTTTAGTTACTATCAATAGCTGTAACTGGGCTTGGCTTGACAAGAAACTTTGTTTGTTTCCTAAAAATTGTACAAGGAATTTTCTAATTCCCTTGTCTCATAATATAGGTAGCTAGTGAGTCCTGTTAGTCCATTCTAGAAGCAAATGGTCTTTCCTTAGTGTCCTATCTGTCCTCTCTCGAGTGACCTTTAATTATTCTTTTGCATGGATGGTGTTAGAATTTTAACACACTATCAATAGGATAAGCCAGTTGTTAATTTTCCCCTCAAGAAGTTTTTGGGGGCTAGAGAGATGGCTCAACACTTAAGAGCATTTGCTGCTCTTGCAGAGGACCCAGGTTTGGTTCCCAGAACCCACGTGACAGTTTAAAACCAGCGATAGCTTAGTTCATCCTCCTCTGGTCTCTGAAACACTATACATTTACACAGTGTATGAACATATATGCATGCAGCAAAATACTCATACATATTAAGTAAAAATAAATAAATCTTTTTTTTAAAAAAGTAAAAAAATGAATTCACCTTCAGCTTAGTGCTAATTTTTTGTATTTTTAAATTTTTAGGACTAAATATATATGGGTCTCAGAATTTGGACTCTGAACATCAAAGCTATAAGTACCTGTTATGACTCAGTGCCCAAACTTTATGCAAATTAACCTCTCAGAACTGTATTTCCTTAACCTCATAATTGGAACAACGGTATTTATTATCCTGATCATATACATCATCATTACGTTAGCATGCAAACCTACAAGTGGCGCTTATTTAATAGGTGATCCATAAATATTGTCTGACCTACATTTTGGTTATTGATTGCTTAGGCCTGCTGCTCTATCTATAGTCACTTGGGGCTGCACCTGAGCCTCCTCAGGGTTTGCAAGGGAGAAGGTGTCTTAGCTGTGTCTTAGCTGGAGGGAATCAAAAAGCACAGTTAATGACTATGAAATGGAACCCTTCCATTCTGTGGAGAATCGCTGCTAACTGAACCGCACAGTCCCACCTGGGACTCCTCCACAAAGTTGCTCAAGGGGAATTTTGCTAGGACTTGGGCTTGCAATCTGTCAACCACCTTTTCCTATTTCCTGGCAATATGGTATTTTAATTGATATAGCATCTTTGCGGTTTTCCTCTAGGTTGCGTAGTGAGAATTGTTGTGACTTTAATTAGATCAAATTGAACGTGTAGTCTCTACTTCTCTTTCCAAAACTTACTATTGACTAGTTAATTTATCTCAGCAGTACTTGGGTAGAATTCAGGGTTGTATGTGTGCTAGGCAAGTGATGTATCACTGGGCCATATTTCCATCTCTTCTTTCCAAGATGCCTGAACACTGATGAGACATTGGGTCTAAGAAAGAAAGCATGGAATTGCAAAGAACAGACTGAATGTCCCAACTCTTGCCCTCATAGCTGTCCCTTCTGGATCTTTAGGGAAGTAGAGTTGTCCTTTTGTATCTACAGGTGCCTTACATACAGAGTTACCTAACTTTGAAAGTATTCAAAAGGACTTGGGCCCTTACTAAACATGTGCACACTTTTTCTTGCCATTATTCCATAAGTAATTCAATATAATGACCATTTACACATCAATGATATCATATTGCATATAATAAGATAGAGATGCTTTGTATCATGTAAAAGCCTCGTGTAGGCTCTTTGAAAATA
The DNA here is from genome assembly GCF_037038515.1 of Microtus pennsylvanicus. NCBI lineage: Eukaryota > Metazoa > Chordata > Mammalia > Rodentia > Cricetidae > Microtus > Microtus pennsylvanicus. The sequence continues at coordinate 89,172,201 of NC_134582.1, forward strand.
CTACGTCCTTTTACATAAGGAACTTGAGCATGCAAATATTTTGGTATTTATGGGGACCGTGGAGCTAGAGATTATAATGCACTGGCTTGACAAAATGTTTTGAGCATTTATTATAGAACTATTAACAACTGAGGAAAGAGAGGAAATCCTTATTCTTTTAAGTCCTAAAATGAAACCACAAAAAAAAAGCCAACAAGCTCTCATCTTCAGAAGATCAAAACTGAGAATCTACACGCTGAAAGACAGGAACCATGTACCAACATCTACATGCTGAAAGACAGGAATCACTCAGTATCTGCATGATGAAAAGACAGGATCCCTTGGCTTGTGAGACTGGATGATCTTTACGGGCAGTATTCAAACCAAGGCCCTCAACTGTTTCTAAACTCAAGGTCCATTTCCAAAACACCACCAATGTCTGCAGGCATCCCTGACTGCCCAAGACTTATGTCTGCGCACACACACAAAAGAAAACTCATTGAATGTGACTCATGACTGGGAATGTCGAAGCAACATTCAAACTCCAGGACTGAAATACCCCACTGTGACTGCACCCACCCCAGGGGTTCCTGAGCTACTGTCTAAATGGCAGTGTCCTTCCCTTCACCACAGACTCCATGAAAAATAGAGTCTGACTTTGCCTGACATCCTTGTTATTCTCCTAGCCAGTCAAGACAGCGAGGGCCAGGTGGGCTAATGACACACAGCTGTCTCTCCTGATGAGGCTTCTACTTTATCTGTCCAAAAAGAGTCTTTATAGGGTACAGAGCTCAGCAGAGAACAGGTGATCTCTCTATGGGAAGCTGTTCTATGGAGTTCATCAAATAGCCATGCCTGCTACTGGGAAATTATGAAGAAGGGTCCAGCTCTGTCTCTGAAATGCAAGATCTGTGCTACAGCCTTCTCACCAACCCACAGTTTTTGCCTTTGACCCAACTGTTGGGTGAGATGTATTGATGTCTGTCAAGACATCCTCATTGGTAACATACTTAAGTGCTTATAGTATGGAAAAGAGTCAACAGAGAGCTGACACCAACTATCCGAGTAGTGCTTTGTCATGGTTAAGCACTCGGGTACTTATGACACCCGTGCAGCCTCTTCAGTATAAATCAACAAGAGCTGGTGTGAGCATATTTGGAAAATACAAAAGGAACCATCAAATAAGACAGGACTCCATATTAAAAAAAATTGTCAAGAAGCCACTTGACAGAAATTCAAATTCCTCCAGGGTCAGCGCTTATTGAAAGCAAACTCTATGCGCGAGGTTACACTTGGTGCAAGTATTCTGCTTGTCAACCATGTCATTTTAAATCAGCCAGTCATGTTGGAATGTGAGGCCAAACTCAGACCACTCAGAGTGAGCCAAAGTGGGCACTGTTTATGCTTAGAAATAAAGAGAGTGGGGACTCCCACTGGGTATTCTTGCCTGCTGGATTCCTGTGGGGCCACACACCTTCCGCAGAAGTAAGATTTTTCTGACTTGCCAAAAATACTTTGGATCGTATGGTAATTTTTTGAGGACCCCGGACCCACTTCTCACAGCACATCACATTCTCTTTGCAAACAAAAACCTTTGCAACAGCTTGCCAAAACCCCTTTTCCTTTCCTTTTTTAATGAACACAAATTCATTTTTGCTCATTCAGAGACAGTTTGCTGTTCTCCTCTAACTGTAGGTGTAGGCCTGTCATCAACCTTCGACCAATGAGACGTGCGCCAAAGGGTTTTGAATGACTACAGATAAGTCTATTTAAGCGGAAGAGACAAGACACTTCAGTTTTCCCATCTGAAGGTTCCTAGAGCAGAGACAAAATGGCTGGCACACGGCAGCCATGGAGGACGGCTGGCATTATTTTACAGCTATGAAGAAAGTGACCAGGTAGCATCCTATGGGCCATTATCTAGCATCTGCACCTCTTCTATATAAGAGATAAATACCCATCTAACTTCTAGTATCCTTACTTATTTTGCTTTTCTATAGCTGGACTTAATCCTCACGTAAGGAAGCAAGTTGCTCCAGTATATATGGAGTGTTGGCATGTTCAAATCTTTCTTTCTCTCTGGCAGAACTTCAGAAACTTTTATAAGCTGTTCTTCAGTCTGTAAAGAATCCAAATTCGTTCAGGACTTTCGTTCCAACACTTGAATATTCATTTAAAGGAAGCTGGTCTATCAGAAGGAACTTATGCACACATATGTGTATGCACATGCACACAAGCACAGCCCTCTGACCACGCACAGCATTTCTCCTTCTCTGTGGACTTGGTTTAAATCCTTGAATCTCCCGGGGCTACTCTCCTTCAGCTACTTCATTCACTCCTGTGGCTTTAATTAACATGGGGATCGGAGGAGTTCTAAATTCATACTTCGAGCCTCGAAGGGTCTCTTAATTGGCACAGTGTGTGACTCCAGTTGAGTGTCTTCTCTGGTCTTTATCACGTTTATAAAATGGAGATGACAGCAGCGTGGGGGAGAACGGGAGAGTGTTTCACACAAATGAAAGGCTTCCAGGAGTGGTTAGTGAACTGGGTACCTGAAGTGAATGATTTTCGGTTTTACTCATTTTTCTCTCTCACCAATGACCATTGTCTAGCTGCTCAGAAAGAAATTTCTTGCTTGATTTTAAGGCTAATTTTCCTCTAACTTCCACCAGACTCAATATTTTTGCCCAGACTTGTCAGAGATGGCTCTTACGTTCTAACTCTCTCTGCTTCCTTCCTCTGGTAAACCAGTTACCCATCTCACAGTTGCTTTGTCTATTGGGTTGTTTGTCCCCCAAGTGTTCATACAGCAGCTAAGGATACCTATCATGAACTTGGATTGAATACCCACTGGGTTCTCCTTGCACTTATGAGAGAATCTAGGGGCTTCATAACTGCTTGGAGATGGCTCACACATGCCTAACATCAATAGAAACTGGCAAACCCGGTCCTAGAGTGACCAGACATGAGATCCACGAGTTAGGGCAAATTCGTTCATTTTAAAATGGGAACAATATGTATTACCAATAGAGCTGTATAGTACAGAAGCCTGCCTCTAGCCAAGGTTAAGAGACTAACAATTATTATAAACTTATAATAATATTCACATAAATTCATGTATTAAGTGTAATAAATCTTGCATTGGTATTCCTCTAGCTATAGTCAGAGAGTTTCTTTAAGCTCAAAAATACAGCTGTAGGAATAATTTAAGCAGAAAGTTAAAAATGCACTAAAATGGTGGATTTAAGAAATAAATCCAAGCTTCAATTGGATGCTAAGTCTATTTTTACCATTTAGCATTTAATTTACATGAAAATGACACTCTAATGAAGAATGGGAATACAATATTTATAGACAAATGACAGCAGCGGAGCACACTGGCTCCTCTAATAAGACATATCTATAATTCATTTTTGTTTTGGGAACACGAAATAATTTGTTTTACTCTTATAGTAAATCAACCAGAAAGGCCAAGAGGAATTCAAACACATTCACACCATGTAGCAAGGCAAGCAAATGCCAATGATCCCTGAGGAATTTATTTAAGTGGAAGTGGCTTGAGAGCGGGAGGAGAGATGCTAGGCAGAAGAAAACTGGGTGCCAGGAAGCCAGTGTTTTCACAGATCTCTCTGCCTTTGATATTTGCTGAACAATCTTTCAGGAAATATTGGAAGCTAATTGCTTGATCTACTTCCTGCCGTTTTGCTAATACCCCAAAAAGGAAAAAAAATATTTTGGCCATTTATACTGGCTCAAATGCAAATATAATCATCCCTTCTGACATTTATAAAAAGTTCGGCAGCTTACAGAAGAATTCTGCTGATTTGAGAAAGCGTCAATTCAGGAGGGCAAGCCAGACTAAAGATTTGCTCTTGACAAATGGAGATGCTTGCACAGTTAGAACATATCAGTTTGACAAGTCCTCTGTGCAAGTCACAGATAAGACCTTGACCAGAACCAGAAGCTGGGACGTTCGACCCGCAGCCCTAAGCTACACCCACTGGGGAGAGGCTCTTCACCAGGCAGAAGATAACTGTAAGGCACAATATGGCAGGAAGTGGTTGGAGGAGACACTCTCTATTAAGTACTTTAGCAAAAATTGGTTTGTCCAACAGACCTAGACCTGCCTTTTATGAATTCAATTCAATACACATTTAGGAGGGATGGAGCGGGAGAGAGAGACTAAGAATCCACTAGTCAGACAGATTTATAGAAACCAATTTTCAGATTTTTTTTGAAGATAAGACGAAATAGGGATTTTTAGAAGAACTATTTCTTGGGGCCATTTTTCTCTATTATATTTGATATAAATTGTAGACCATTTTATTAAGAACTATAGAGGAACTCTTTGTTGAGGGCACTCTGAAGGATGGGGGATGGCATGGCAGCTGTCTTCGGAGCTGCAGCATTCTGGCACTGCACAGAGTGAGGCCGTCTTGGTGCCAGACTGAGTCAACTGTTCCGAGGCTAGCCAACTAGGGTAAACAGCGAGAAATAAACAGCATCTGGGGCTGTTACGAAAATAATTGCCAGCGGCTGCTGCCTACAGCTTTCTGTCCAAGGACCCAGGATTTAAGGGGAGCCTCTTAACAGACGGCTCCATAAAACTGGTAATTATACTTTGCTATGTGATATTCTCATGATATCGTCAGCTCAGATATGCCAAGGATATGCAACCGCTGCACCATGAACTCAAAAGGAAACCAGAGTTCCAGCTGTGGTGTAGTTGGGACTGGAAAGAAGTACAGGGGTGGAGGGTGGGATAACGTAGTTTATTTTGCCAAGCTAGGACTCTGCCAAGAAGTAGTGGTGCAGATACTACGGCCTCTGCAAATCCAATGGTTAAGAACTGACAGGTAATTCCGTGTTGTTAATATTTTGGAGTCTGGGTTGGGCAAGATTCTGAGTCCTACATAGTGCTGCTGATTCTTTCTGTGGGACCTTTCTGTATCAATTCTGCATTTATCCGCCTGTATAGAATCTGTAGTCAGGGCCTTTGTTGAGACCTTGCTGGTCCAAGCTGCCTTTCTCTGTGTAAGAGTAGCTGTCTAATAAGACTGATGCCTTAATGCTGGAGAAGTGGGAAATCTGGAGGAGGTCGGTTCATTTTATGATATTCAGGAATGAAAGTAAAGTGTTTTTTTTTAAAAAAATATGTAATGCTGGCTTATGAACCACAAACTTCATAAATGCTAGGCAAGTACTCTTCCATTCATCTGTGACACCAGCTCCAAAGAGACAATTCTGTCTTGCTGTTTGAAACAAGGTCTCACTATGTAGCCCAGGCTGGCTTTGAACTCTCAAACCTTCTCAGTCTCTGATTACAGGAGGGCATCACCACATCCAACTGCTTTTTTTTTTTTTGTAAGTTTTACAAAGTTGAGATTTTTTTCTTTAACTAAAAATGTTGACCAGAAGTCCAAAATAACAACAAAGGTCAAACTTATTTTCTATAGCTCGAGACGACACACAGTTTACAACGTAGTGTTTCATAAACAAAATCACCACCGATACCCTGTACACATGGAAAGAGGAATCTTGAAAATATCGCTGTGGACACGGCAGCAGGGTTTATTCCACTGCCCAGCAGTGGTTTCACAAGGACAGAGAGCTGATAAACAAGGGATCGCTTTGTCACTTATTGTTCACAGTTCCTCCCAGTCAATCAGGGATGGTGACAGCAGCAGGTCAGTCCATACACACCTGTATTTATATATACACACGCATATATATGTATGTATATATTATGTATGTTACATATATACTACACACACACATTATATATATATACCCACACTCCATAGACATGGGGAAAATATAGCAAGCTCAAAAATAACCATATTTTATACATGCTCAAATGATTTAAAAGACTATGGACCATAACAAAATCTCCAAGCCCTCATGCTCAATGCAAAAACCTGTCTCTTTAATGAATGATAAATATAAGAATAGGCCCATAAATAATTTGTCAAAATTATTCCACAGTTGTATAATGGCAGGAAAATACCACCATGACTATTCTACAACATTTAACAAAGCATTGTAGTTTCTGAATTGCTTTCTGTGATACTGAAAATGTGGTATTTTATTAGACTAGTCAATTCTGTCAGTCTCATGGATAGTGATGAGGAAATCTGCATGCATATCCTAACGTAAGTATCTTCAAGACCTGATGTGAATGTAACCTCTCCCCTCTCTTCAGCTGAGTTTTTTTCTCACACGTGAAACAGTCACGCTTCTTGACAGCACCTGGCCTAGGAGCATGCCAGGAGGACACAGCTTGATTACAGTTTTCATTGTTGGCAAAACCAATTTCACCAAGTGGCTACTTTACCTGCTTCAAGTCATGAGAACTACTCTTATTAGTTAGTGAAATGTCCCCTAAAGATAATGAATGCCCTTCCGTCATTATGAACAGCTTCCCTGAGAGGCATCCGGGTAGACAGAAAGAACAATACTCGCCCAAACAGCTGCCTCTGCCTGTGCATATCACATCCGACACACTATGAAGACAATCGATAGCTGTATAATACGCAACTCCACCATAAAGGATTAACCTTTTCACCACTGATACGGGAAAAATCCCATCAACCACATCAATTGTTCTGGGACTAGAGAGATGGCTCAGTGGCTAAGAGAACCTATTGTTATTGAAGAGGACCCAAGATTGTTTCCCAGCACCCACACAAGGCAACTTACAACCACTTGTAGCTCTAACTCTGGGGGATTTAATGCCCTCTTCTGGTTCTGTGTTCACCCAGACACATGACAACACACATGTGTGTGCATGTACACGCACACATGCTCACACACACAGAGTGATGACACAATAAATGTGCTCACATTTTAAGAGCTAACTATATAGGCATGGTCACTAGATTTTACAATTAAATTTTTTTTAAAAAAAATCAGCATAGAGGGCCATCCAGGTTGAGGAATACTTATTGGGCCAATGAACAGAATATATGATAACAAGACTCTCTTGAGAAATCAGAAATAGGTATATGCCATTGCTCATCTCAAGGACTCTTAAATTACTTATCTATAACAGTGGTTTGCAATTTGGGGATGGGTTTGCCTCCTATTGGACATTAAGCAAGGCCCAGGGGTATTACCCATCAGTACAGCTAAGGTGGGGTTTGTTCCTGGCATTCTAATGGGGGAGGGGACGAAGTGGGTGTTTATCCCACACGGCACAGGGCTATCTCCCACGTGGAAAAGGCCTGGTTCAAGTGGCGGCACTAGAGCTGTGGGGTCTTGCTCTCTCTACCTGAGTATGCCCTGGTAAGAAGCTGGAGGCTGTGTGGAAGCTCCTCCTTCTCCTCGGCAGCACATGATGAGATGCTCACTGACTCAGCACAGGAGCGACTGTTCGACATGAGTATCCTCAGTCTGTAGAGAGGAGAAGGCGCTTCACCCCAGCAGACAGCTGCTTTGCATGTGTGATTTGTCTTCCTTGGTTCCGCTCTAACATAAATAGATCGTTTGGAAAGCGAGCGTTTTGATGGGTTTTAGTGTTCCTAGTTTATGAGCGATGGATTCCACTTCAGGGAATCCCTAATTAACAGAGCCAAGTGGTTAATTGATTCCACATGTGAAAAGCGGAGCTATTTATGCACACATAATGCTAAAATCTCCCCCATCAGATTTCCTATTTAATTGAAATTCTGCAAGATTTCCAAGGCATCAGTTCATTCTTTCCCGCATTCTTCATCTTGTAATTCTTCACGCTTCCTCCCTCCCCCATTAGCTACATCAGCACAGCATGTTGGGCTATGTGCCAGGCCCCGTGGGTAACGTGCCTGGGATTCTCCGTTTGCACGTTGCTAGAAGTCACTAACATATACATTATCTTTCAAGCTCAAGAAATCTGGAGCTATTGACAGGTGAATGCAAATGAACATTGGATGAGAGCACCGCAGGCAAGGATTCGAGGTCAATTTACTTAACACAATGAAAGGCAGGAAATAAAAAGAGCAGGAAGAGAGAAAACATTTAAAATAATATCCACTATCTACTGAGTGCTTATATGCTTGAGTTTGTGCCTACTGGTGGACAATATAATCTCATTTAATCCTACCATCAACCCGATATACAGATGCCAGTAGACTCACCATATTGTAGATGCAGAAACTGAGGCACGATCTAAGAAAGGTCACATAGCTTCAGGTGACATACTTGAGATCTCTGTCTGTTCTAGCATCCCTTGGAGAATGGTTGGGGTAGATACCCTATGACCCTCATTTCAAATCCGATTTATTTGGTGCTCTTTGTAAATAAAGTTTTATTAGCACATAGCTAACCTCACTCACATCTTGCTTATAGCTGCAGTTGCTGTACAAGTCCTAGACCATATGGTGAAAGCGTAAAACTTTTACTATCTGCTGGTCTCTAAAGGGAAGGTTTTCTAGCAGCTGCCTAAACTCTTTAATATGGAGTAACATCAACCCGATGCTGTGCTCCTAAACCCATTTCAGCCAGTTTGGTGAGCACTGCTATCCCAGCCAGTTTGGTGAGCACTGCTATCCCAGCCAGTTTGGTGAACACTGCTATCCCAGCCAGTTCAGTGAGCATTGCTATTCCTTTGTGCCGGTATCCATCTCGAGGAATCACACTATTGCAAAGCTTTAAATTTGTTTTAAACTGATGTACAAAAATATAAAATTTGTACATAGTAACAAGGTATTATACAATTTTTAAATCAGTCTAAAATCCCACACCCACTTACGTTACCATTTCTTTGTAGCAGAAACCTTTCCTTTGGGCTCTTCAGAATCAGTGCATGCTGTTCTAGATGGCCCTCACACTACCCACTGACACAACAGGGTGCCCCACTTCTGCCTGGCCAGAGTTCCTCACCCAGTAATCGATCCCCTTCTTTTCCCCCAGCCTCTGGAAAGCAATAAGTGAACTTAGGAAGCCTCATCTCCTTGCTGTGGGAAATAACTTAGCAAAAATGAAAACAATGATCAGTTTCCTCACAACAAGTTGCATGCCAGATTTTTTTTTTTAAAGTGGACAAAACAGGGCTCGTGAGATGGCTCGCTGGGTAAAGATGCCCGCCATGCAGCTGAATAACCTCAGCTCCGTTCAGATCCCAGAGTGGAAGGCAAGAACGGACACTTGAAAGTTGTCCTCTGATGTCTACGTGTGCGCGGTGGTATTTGCATGCATCAATTCACGTGCAATATGACACACAACAATAAGTTAATAATAATAATCATAAAATTAATAAACTTGGTCATACCCTCAGGGGAGGCACAGGTAAGCAGGTCCCTCAAGACCTCAGAAAGGAGAGTTAGCCAAGGTTCTCAGCAGGAAGAAGTGTTGAAAACCCACCTCCTTTTAACAGAAAAACACCTTCACTAGACTGAATTAAGCAAGTGAATTATGCCTGATTTGTCCAGAAAGCAAAATTTATTATTCATGAAACATAAGAGTAGAACCAAGAGAGTTTCATAAACTCAAGACACGTCAAATCACAGATGAGCAAACCAAGAGGCTCTTGATGTCTCCAGATGACAGAAGAGAAAGTTGTCCATGGTTCCTGGCAGATTGCTCAGCAGGTAGCTGGGCAGAGTTCTGAGGAGCCAGAGGCGGACAGGTTATTAAACCTGTCTGAGCCTCAGTTTCCAGATCTAAAAGGTGAGGTGCCTACTCTGGCTTTTGTGAGTGACTAGTGAAGAACACAGGAATACTGCAGAGCAGGGGCTGCATCCGAAGAGGGAGCATGTGAGAGTTTATTATTAAACAATCAGAAAGGAGTCCCAGGGTCCTGGGGGCAAGATTCAGAGGTGGAGAGCTTGTCTAGAATGCCCCAGGTCCTGGGTCCCATTTTTAGCAGCACAGTATTTATTCGAGTGAGCCATAGAAGAGAACTAGAACCCAAGACCTCATGTGAGGCCAGAGTCACAGTATGACGGATGAACTCCCATAACCTAAGATCCAGCCTGCCTCCTGGTCACCTCATGCTTTTCCATGGGCAGTTAGTAGGAATTATTCATCTAACCTCTAAGCTTTTATTTCTCTTCTGTTTGCTTGCTTGCTTGTCTGAGACTAGGCCTCACTGTGTGACACAGGCTAGCCTAGAACTTCCTACCTATCTCAGGCTACCGTTGCACTTACCATCTGCCTGCCTCTGCCTGTTGAGTGCTGGAGTTGCAGGTATGGACCACTGTCCCTGTTTGCTTTCTACTGCTTCGTTAAACACCATGATCAAAAGCAACCCGAGGAAGAGGGGATTTGTCTGGTTTTTACTTCCAGGTAAAAGTTCATTATCAAGGGAAATCAGAGCAGGGACTCAAGCAGGATCCTGGAGGCAGGAGCTGATGCAGCAGCCACAGAGAAATGCTGCTTACTGGTTTGCTCCTCCTGACTTGCACAACCTGCTTTTTTATACCACTCCTCCCCCAGGACCACCTGCCAAGGGGTGGCACCACTCACAGTACCCTGGGACTTCCCACATCAATCACTAATCAAGAAAATGTTCCACAGGCTTGTCTATGGGCCAATCTGATGGAGACATTCTCTCAACTGAATCTTCCTCTTGCTAGATGACACTGGCTTTTTGTCATGTTGAAAAAAAAAAGATATCTAACCAGGACAACCATCATGCCTGACCTTCCTGAAATTCTGTTTAGCCTTTGTTTCCCTCCTCTGACCTTCCCACGAGTGTCTTTGGCCAAGCTCCACCGATCTTCATCTCTCTAACCATTGCCTCTCCAGCTCCACACTCCTCAACCTACGCAGAGGAATCCTTGTCCCCCCGCACCGCAGCATGAATCCCACACATCCTCCCCACCCTACCCTCCCTGCCGAAGGCCTGCTGTTTTTGATAGTGCATCTACTTAAGGCTAGACACACACACACACACACACACACACACACACACACACACACACACACACTTGTCATCCTTTAAGCCAGTTGTCGTTATTCCTGATTCATATCATTTGAATACTGTCTTGTAGTACAAGATCTAATTTGAAATCATAACCTTGACACTTACAATTGAAGAAACTGAGCCATATTGTTTAATCCCTCCAACCTTATCTTATTTTCTACCACACGGAGACAAAGAATGTCTCTCCCCTATCTGGGTAAGGTCACAGATAATTCCTGTAATTGACAGTGATTTTGGCAAAGGAAAATGAGGAGGAGATGTTGTTTATAGTCTGTAACACCAGGGGAGTGACTCCTCTCTCCTCTCGTCTTTCCTATGTCATAGTATTTACCAACTAAGGATTGCTTTCCTCTTGATTATCTCTGTCCAAACCAGTACTCTTGCAGAAAAAGCCTCCCGTGAAACTATACCCATACTGATCTCTTGCTTTGGTGAGTTCTTTCAGCACAACCCACCCAGTCTGTGGTTCTCCCCTCATCCAGAGGACATCAGGTAGTATCTAGAGACACTTCTGTCACAGTGTGGGGGATGATGCTTATGACATCCATGTGTTTGAGGGTAGGATGCTGCCAAGCACCCCACAATGTGTGGGATGCTGTCCTCCAAAATGAAGACTTTACTGGAATAAAATACTTTAGACATCCTGATCCAAATTGTTCCGGGTATTGAGGTCACAAGGTCTCCAAAATCCCCAGCCTGGAACGGGGTGGGAACAAATAGTCGGGCTATGGAACAGATGATGCCCCTCACACCCAGACCAAATGAAGTAAACTTCCAATCAAGTCAACAATTTAATTGGCACCCACTACTCAGGCTTTCTTATTGACAAAGCTATATACGCAGCCCCCAAACTGAAATCCACTTGCCCCAGCCTGCCCCATGTTGGGGTTACAGATGTGCATGCTACATTTAGAACTTTTGTTGTTGTTGGTGGTGGTTGGGTGGTTGAGTTTATTGTTTGTTTTATTTCTATTTTGAGACAGACTCTCACAGTGTCACCCCCAGCTCCCCCTCCCCCGCTATGCTCAAGCTCAGGCTATCCTATGCCCTTACTCCTGAGCCCTGGGGTAGCCTGGACTATAGGCATGCAACACTGTGCCTGGCACTCTTGTTTGGTGGGTTGGGAGCTTTTGGGAAAATATCACAGGTAACCAATGCCCTTTAGAATGGTCAGTGTTGAGCCGGGCGGTGGTGGCGCACGCCTTTAATCCCAGCACTCGGGAGGCAGAGGCAAGCGGATCTCTGTGAGTTCGAGACCAGCCTGGTCTACAAGAGCTAGTTCCAGGACAGGCTCCAAAGCCACAGAGAAACCCTGTCTCGAAAAACCAAAAAATAAAAAAATAAAAATAAAAATAAATAAAAATAGAATGGTCAGTGTTCACGTGTGTGCCTGTGTGCATATGAGCACGCATACACTTACAAACACACCACACAAGACCAAAAGCCAATCAATCAGATAAATAAAAGGAAGCACACAATAAGATAAACTTTGGAAAAGAAGCACACACACTTACAGCCTTAAAACACTTACAAGTTATAACACTTAGAACCACTTACAACAGCAAAGAGACATTCTCTCCTTCAGAAGTCTGGGCAGACTTCTGCTGGTCTCCCTCTCAATAGGACTAGATTTGGCCCAGACCCTATTCCCATCAGCATTTAAAAAACAAATGGAAAAATCTGTCACCACCACCTCAGAAACTGAACAAAAACACTATTGATTTTGCTTTATATTTATATTTAGGAAGCAGAAAACTGTAACTTTCCTGTAACTTTAAAGCTAACCAAAACTTTTGTGAGAGGAAAACAATGTATCTCAACATTCTAATGACCTGCATTTCCATAAGGCAACAAAAGTACAGAGGCATCTGTGTAAGACCACACAGAGGTACACACTGTAGTTTTCCCCATTAGTCTTCAACTAGTCCCTTTCCTTTCGGATTTTTTTTATCTCTAAGTTTCACATGCAGTTGTTAATTGTAAAACTTCTCTGCCATCTGGAGCTGCCAAGCAATGGCAGAAGAAGCAGAGAACTGTGAACTCTGAAGAAGAGCAGCACCCTAGACCTTTCCACAGAGAAAGGGCCATTGGGGAGGCATGCCGGGCCGTGCAGCAGCCTCCAGAGACCATTCTTGAGAAGCAGGCCACTGCCCTTTGACTTCCAGAGGCTGAACAGGGCTCTGCCAGGCCCAGGGGTGAGGAAAATCACAGCACAAAGATGCTGCAGCCACCATGTGACATCTGATGTAGCTCTCTGTGTCTTCACCTCCAGGCCCTGTGAGTCACACAGTCTGTTCAGCACCCCCATCCTTGTGTATTACAATGGAGAGGAGCACCCCAGGAGAAAAGAGAACTTTGCCTCCATCTTCCTTCTGAATCAAGCCAGCTCCATGGATACAAAACCACAAAACCCATGTTCCTCTCTGTGAAAGATTCCCAGATGCCTGCTCCCTAGATTCTCTCAGGACTCTGGAAACAAGCTTGGTCCTCCTATCCTGCACCCCATTTCACAAACATGAAACCAAAGTGTGTGAGGGGGGCATAGTGGGGGTGGTGGCAGCCCAGGGGTTCTCTGGTGAAGCTACAGGAGTCTAGTTCTGGCTCCCTTATCCCCTGAGGTTGCTAATTCCTTCTCTGTGGTAAACACTGCCAGGAATTGCACCCTTAGGATTATGAAAAAAAAAAAAAACCCTGCCTGTTTGCTGAAACGATGGTGAGATGACTCCTCCGGGCTGAACCTTGCTGAGATTCGAGACCGTGTATTTTCTAAGTAAATTTTGACGACTTAATTCACAGCTAGCTTCTGGTTGGGGGCCAGTAATGAATGCTGGCCCGTCCACCACATGCTTTCGCGATACATGCCACTCCTAGTTAGGTCCTTGACATTTGTTTACAATCCAAAGGCAAATTCCAGAGCCCTCAGCAATGCCAAGAGGGGAGCAGGCAGAATGGATTCTTGATCTAACCTCATTTTAAGCTGATGGCTTTTAAAAGAAGGTGATTATTTTTTAATTAAAAAATTTAATAGTATATTGCTTGTGTAATGGAATAGGCTTCTGGCATTTTTACACATGTACAATGGATAAAACATATGCCAAACTTTTGATTTGGCGGTATGACACTGTCACCGACACATCCTGGGAAGTAGGAGGGACCACAGGTTGGAGATCCTGCTGATGCTTTCATCATATTCTTGCCCCCACTACTCTCATTTCCCTTCTCTCTTCTCCCATTGGTTCCTGTCTTCTTCTGAAATACCGACCCCACCCGCTTCTACTATTTTAAAATTAATTTTTAGCTTTGCATAAGAAACACTCAGTTTTGTTCTGGCATTTTCAAGCATATTATATCATGCATTGTTCTTATTGGAGGGTAGCATTATTACGCCTGGCATAAGAGGAAACATTATTCTTGACATAATCTGAGTTCAAAAAATATTATATTCTCGTTCATGTATACATTGTGTGATATAAATTTTCAGCTAATATATTTGTGCTACGTCGGTTTTTCCTCAAGCCAACTTTACCTGGAATGTAACACACACACACACACACACACACACACACACACACACACACACACACGTCATCCCGAACTCAATTTGTTCAGCCTTACACATGTCACAGCTGCCCTATTAGATATTTTATCATCTTCCTGAAATTAAAACTGAGGCCATGATGGCCCTCATAACAAGGGACTGTTGATCTTCCAGAGATATACAGACACTGTATAATGCAGTTCACCGAGGTGGGCTAGAGAAAAGCGCTGAGGTTCTTCAGGGCTGCCCAGCTCTCAGACACTGTAGGGACAGGTTCCACCATCCTGAGCTCCCGCGGGACCAGCTCCTTCCCTCTGGCTTTTATGCAAATGTCTTCTAGACGCCTGTACTTTTCTTCTGCCAGAGGAGAGATCTTCTACTGTAAGGTTCTTGCCGTTATTTTTATTTCTTGCATAAGATATTCCATCCTCCCCCTTCATTTCGTCTTCTAGCTTAACATGAGCCAGTAGCCAAGACTCGCATTCCATTGCTCACTAGATACCCTAAGTCACCTCTTACAGCCTTACCAAGATAAATATGATTCTGCGCACAGGTTCAACTCAAAGATCCAGGACAAGGTGGGAGGGGCCGAGGAGCCTGCCGCTCATTAATTTTCTCACTGTAAAGAGTCTCTTTCAGCTTTGGATATATGAGACAGTTGAGTGTCTTTCTGGGTGTCCTTTGAGTCTGGGTGGTAGCCACAGGCTGTTTAACAGTGCATGAAAAAATCCATACTAAGGCTAGGAGAAAAGTGTAGCATACTGTTTGTTCTGGAGGGAATTCAGAAGGGCTTTGGGTGGCCAAAATGATTCACCGTGTGCTTCTCTGGGAAACGAGGCACTTCTGCCTTGTGGCGGGTTTCATTTACCGTGGCTGGAGAGGAGACTCATCCATCAGTGGGCGCTGAGATAGGCAAAGCCTGCTTCTTGAAAGTGTGACAGATCTTTGGGGCTGCCTGTTGCTCTCTGATCCACCCTTCCACAGTGTTGAGGAGTTCCACCATTGGATGATGAGGTTTCACTTAATGTGAATTAGTGCTATTTACAGATTCCATGACATCTATCAGACCAACACTTCCCATCAACAGGGTTAAGTCTCTCGAAAAGAGCCTAGTTCTGAGGTCACCCTCCAGATCCAGAAGTCTGTTCCAACCAGCAACTGGTATTAGATTCTTATATTGGCTGAGGTTTTCTTTTCAGTTTTGTTTGTATGCTTGATTTTTTTTATTAAATTTTCCATCTCCAGAAGAATTCCACTTATTTTATATATTCATTCTCTATCCATCCATCCATCCATCCATCCATCCATCCATCCATCCATCCATTTATCCATCCGTCTATCGATCTATTCATCTATCCATTCATCCATCCATTTATCCATCTATCCATCCATCCATCCATCCATCCATCCATCCATCCATCCATCCATCCATCCATCCATCCAGCTAGCTCTATCCTCTTGGCCACACTAGGGACTAAACCGGGGACCTCATGTATGCAAAGCACTCTTCCACTCGGCTCCAGCCCCAGCCCCAGCCCTTCCATCCAGCCATGCTTTCCCCACCCTTTCTCCTTCTACTCATAGTCCTGTAACTCTGAGGCTGCGCTAAGTGCCTCCCCTTCAGCGGAGCCTGGTGCTGGGGCTCAGCAGAAGACCACCATCACACGAGGAATAACAACATGACTGAGGTGTGTGGGGGGTGCACAGGAAGTAGAATGTCACAGTCTTAAAAGCCAAGACTTACAGACGGGAAACCCCAACCCCACTATCTGCCCCTCCCCCAACCATTGCTGGGGTTACAGCTTGTTTGGAAGATAATTATTTGATTTTATAATGACTTTTGTGGGTTGCAAAATAATTATGGTGCAAGCACATCCAGAAGTGCCAAAATAGCACAGGCAATTGTTCTACTCCGCAGAGCAAAACAATAAGGGAGTCGAGATGCCTAGCTCCTAGGTGGAGATTAGAAAGCCTGTCCCCTTGGTAAACAGTGCCAGCCCGAGGCCCACAGAAAGGTCATGGTGGAGGTGGCGGGTGCTAAAGAGACCCACAAACCAAACTCAAAAGATAGGTTCTTTCTTCTTAAGTTGTTTTTCATTGTCAACCTGTTCTGAATTCTCTGGGACATCTAATGAACCAAGACTTGAGCCAGGAATGAGGGACACAACTGTGGTCCCTCACTTTTCTGACATTAGTCACCTATGATACTTTGTTTGGAACACACACACACACACACACACACACACACACACCAAACCAATAACAAGAATGCTAAGAGTCAGGCTTTCTGGTGCATACCTACGGTCTGAGCTATCCGGAAGTTAGGACAAGAGACTGAGGGAAGTCTAGATATCATGGTTAGAGTCCATCTCACAAATGATAGACCCAAACTGTCATTTGCATGAGTGATACATACACGTAAGGGGTTGGATAATTGTTAGGATCCTTTTCAATGCAAAGATCAACTATGGTGATAAACTGCTTAGAAATGAATGGTATTTTCTAATTACAGGGACTTTGCAGTCATTAGGGCTTAGCTGACAGTTTTTGCAGAGAACAGGCCTGTGAGCATCTTTGGCTCCTCAGGGCCCTGTTGTAGTTTATGAACTCCCACAGTGTGTAGCAGGTGTGGGGAGCTATGAGCCAATAAACATGTACCTATGGTCGCCGACAGGTCAAGTTCATGTTTCCAAATACCTCAAGTTATAGCAAACTTTCTCAACTGATAATCCAGGTGGCATGGGGAGTCCTAGGGTCAGACTGGGGTCAAACAACCACCTAGGGTTTAGCCACCTCAGCCAACTTCATTTTCCAGGTGCAAGAAACTAGGGTCAGAAGTGCCTGGAGGATAGGCAGAGGAGAACAGTGGTCCCCTGGGCCTCCACACTTGAAGTAAACACCCATCCCTCTGATAATCTCAAGTTGATAGCTTGCTTTGGGAGGTTGATTTTTGTATTAATTTCCTGAATCATTTTCTTCCCTCCTTAATTCTTCAGTGTAAGAAGTAAAACTTCTTTGTTCAAAATACCCTACCTGAGAGGTTTGGTGAAGGACAATTCTCATGCATGAACATGGCTGAGAAGATCAGATGTGGGGCCAGAAGGACAGCCCACCCATGGTAGCATTAGTGGATGTCATGAGAAACACTACAGCAGGTCTGGGTGTCTGAGCTTTCTTCTTTAAAGTGTTCAAAGTGCTGACCACAACTTTAAAAAGCCTCTTCTAATATCTTTGAGGAAATAAGATACATCAACTAGAAAATATCACACACATCTCTCTCACACACACACACACACACACACACACACACACACACGAGAGGGGGGAGGGAGAGAGAGAGAGAACCTTCTGTCTGGGTTCTCTAAACTTACTAGTTCTCTTAAATGGTCTCACTTTACCCTTTCTTGACCAACATGCTTCAGAACCTTCGCTCATTCTGTCTCAAATGACCTAAAATTGGCTATAAACCAGGTCACAGCCAATGAGTAGAAGGAGGTGGACAAAAAGGACTTGCACACATAAATTGACACAAAAACGTAAATAAAATAGGTTACTTTGGAACACAGTCTGGAATTCCTCAAGTGATTAATGCATGTGTTCCTGCAGGACCCAACAATTCTACTCCTAGGTACGTACTGAAGAGAAATGAAGACCTGCGTCTAAGTTTGCCGAGAAACGTTCATAATGGTATATCCACATAGCCACGGAGAAACAACTCATGTACCCAACTGATGGATGGACAAATAAATGTTGGCATACCCACACAATAGATATACATTTAGCCATAAAAGAAGGCATTATCCATGTTATAAAGCATGCTGAGCCTTAAATATAATTACATGAAGTGAAGGAAGCCAGGCACAAGGAACTACACAGGACAGGATTCCGTTAGCATGAAACTTACAAAGTAGGGAAACATACAGACACCAAAAGTAGATTTGTGTTTGTTTGCCTTAGATGGGAGTTATAGGATGATCAGACAGATTGGCTAAAAGGATTGGAGTGTTGGGAAGGCAGGTACAGAATGATGAAATGCCTTGCAATTGCCTCTAGGGCTGAATATAAGATTCTGTGAATATACCCAAAGCACTTACATGCTTTAAGTTAGTGAATTAGGTATGGTGAGTGAATTATGTCTTAATAAAGCTGCTAAAGAAAAACTCCCCCCAAGGAATCTTACATCCTGTTATGAGGCAAATCTAAACTTCTAAGTATGGAGGTCTAAATCCTTCATGTATGGCCTTCACTCAAATCTCACCACACCCCAACTCCTGTGCACTTCCCCCAGCAAGCCATTGTCCTTGAAGTCACTTTAATGGATAGATTTGCACTTATCAGCTAGATGGGAAATTAATACATGGACACACACATTCATGTATTGAACTCATTTTGTTCCATGCCTAATATCCACGCACTCACTGTTCAAGATGCTAGAAATAAAACGCCAAAGAAGAGTCATGGACAGTCTCTGGCTAAGAAGGCTCTACCCTTGACCTTGGACCTTCCACCTTTTCTCTACACTTGCTCTTCATCCTGTCCTCAAGTGATCCTTTGTTGGTCTGACCCTATCTATTCAAAACAATTTACCTCAAGAGTGATCTCTCCTCTTAAGACCTAGGTAACTTTTTGTCCCAAGAAGGAGAAAGGTTCTCCATCTTCTCTGACATCCAAGGATTACCTCTGTCACAGCAGCATCATTCTCTGGACGACTAGGTCCTCTCAGGGCATGAATTTATCCTTTTCTCTTTCCTCACACCAAGTTCACTGTAGCACCACTATCTGATAGGTGAGTCAACCAGCAGCCATGTTCCACCCTCCCTCTGGCCTAAGGTATAGAAACAGCACAACGCTAAGGAAATCCCACCATATCCGTCCTCCTACAGTCACTGCTAACAGGCTAGCTGACTTCTGCACTGGGCTGAAATCACCACATCCATTTCTTCTTCTTCCATCCTATCACCCGGATCCTTGCTTAGATCCAGGTTCTGACCTGCAGCCTTTTCCTCACTGAGCTCTCCTTTCCTTCCCAACAGCATGAGGGGTGAAGGGAAGGTCAGTCACCATTTTCCCTATCCCTGGCTAGCTAGCCTTCAGCTGGACCCTATACACATCTTTGCTTTTATCACAACTGCTTGCCAGAAACAATGCATTATACACAACCAATGGCACATCCAAAGATCCCCCCCCCCTTCAAATTGACAATCTGACACTTTTCTTTTTCAGTGCTAGAGAATTGAATCCAGAGCCTCATACATGCCAGGCAAAAGCTTACTCCACAGATACACCCTGCTCCCAAACCTTAGATGCTTCTTGAGCCTCAAAGGTCCAATCAAGTCCAAGAAGTTCTTTCCATCTGTATTGGTTGTTAAACACAGAGAGAAACATTTGGGGCTAGAAAACAGGTAGAGGCTTCTCTATCCACCGTGTGAAGTGTCATGCAGATTCTAGATGAAGCTTTGGGATTCATCACCTTTACATGTAGCTTTCTGTTAAGCTACAAATTTCACAAATATTTAGCTACCTAATCTAAACAAAGTGCACAGGAGCAGATGTTAAATGGAGGTATTTATTAACTGACATATACATGAATGGAATGTTAAGCTAAATTCAGGCCTGATGGTACAAGACGGTAATCCCAGCTATTCAGAGGGCATGTGGACCCTAAACTGCCTGTGACCCCCTGCCTGCCGGAGTAAACTACTTGTTTCTCTGTGCTTGTATCTGCTCTGAGCAAACAACTTGTTTTGCAGCTACTCTGAGCCCAAGACCTTCAGGAGTTCCTCATGGCAGAGGAGTGGTTTCAGGTGGGCTTGCAGCTGAGAGTTAGGGCGTGGAAGGAGACCATATATAAGCTGCCCTGGAACACAATAAAGGGGAACTCTTGGTGTTACCCGTGTCTCTATCTCTGTGTGTGTGTTTCAATTTCCAGCTCCTTGCCCAACTCGTGAACCGTACTGTAGCGCGTGGCGCATAGAGCGCATTACAGGTAGAGGCAGGAGGATGGCAAATTTAAAACCTCCTTGGGCCACAGAGTCAGTTCCCGTTTCAAAATAATCAAAAAGAGGGTTGGGGGATACAGTTGATGAATGGGGCACTTGTCTATTGTGAACAAGGCTGAGCTCAACCTTCAGCACAACAATAAACAAGTAAGTAAATAAATAAAACAAGAGAAAGAAATGAAGAAAGGATAGTATGCTAAAAGTCAAATCAGGTAATGATTTTGCACTTCTGGTGTTGAAAGTGTACAAAACATATTTTGGGTGCAGACCAAAACTGCAGGATCTCCATTCTTTGCCCTTGGCTGCTCAAGGTCAAGGGATACTCTTTCCTGAGCTATGAACAGCCACGGTGACTGAGTCCTCTCCATGGCTGGGTTCTTTCCAGGTACAACCAGCAAAACAGTAGTAAAAATCTACTTGAAAGTTCCTTAGGGGCTGGAGAGATGGCTCAGTGGTTAAGAGCATTGCCTGCTCTTCCAAAGGTCCTGAGTTCAATTCCCAGCAACCACATGGTGGCTCACAACCATCTGTAAAGGGGTCTGGTGCCCTCTTCCGGCCTGCAGGCATACACACAGACAGAATATTGTATACATAATAAATAAATAAAATAATTAAAAAAAAAGAAAGTTCCTTAGGATCATTTGGGAGTGAGGAGTCTTGGCAGTAGGTTTCAGGTGATGTGTATCCTGTCTGTCTCCTTTGGTGTATGGTATAGTTTTTCATAAGTCTGTTTTTAAAGGTAACTTGGTGAGGTCATTTGTGCTTAAAACCTACGCTGCTTAGGAGATGAAATCTGAACCCCTTCACCAACTTCCTTCGGTCTTTTGGGATATCTCTTGCTCCAAGTGAGACCTACCACCCTTTCTGCTCCCCAAACCCACAGCTTTCCCTCTTAGACACTTCAAACTTCAGTGGACTGAACTATCTACCTCCAGCTTATTGGCTATTCTATATTTTTGATTTCCATCTTCCCAGTGCTTCTCAAGTCATCGGTTGGAAGACTGGCCGCTGTGTTCACAGACCCCTGTTGTCAGGCCATTCCCTGCCATATTCCACACATTGTCCTGCAAACTCTCTTTCCTGGATACACAGTGCTCTTTCACGATTTCAGGCCCCATTTTCCCTACTGAAATGTTTTCTCGATTGACCTGAAAAACCCTTCCTTTCTCCCAGTACAAACATCTCCTCCCGGGGGAAGCTTTCCTGCCCTCTTCACACAGTTACCAGGGTCCTCAAGATGTAGGACAGATACTTTCTTGCTGTCACTAAAAGTTCAAGTTTTTCAAAGATAATAAATAGCTGGTTGATGCTCCTCTTGGTAGCCACCCTTAACAGGACAGGGCCTTGCATGGACAGGCTGCTGAATTTACAAATCTCATCTGTTCGAGCACTTGACTCCTGAACAGAATTTGAAAGTAGAATTGGCTGACTTTACAAACCCCTTCTTGTGAAGTCCACTTGGTTTTTCTTGCTGACCTTCCCCACCCTCTCTGCATGGTTGAGTTCAAACTCAGGAGGTCCCACATTAAGGTGAGTGCTCTATCGCCAAGCTACACCTGCATCCCTTATGTCCCCTTCCTCCCTCTTTTCTGTGCTCCCTTATCCTGAGAAGTAACTGGATCTTGAGTCGTCTACTTTGCCTGCTGAGTTGTCCATAAAAGGACTTCATCATTATAAATTTAGGTACACACATAGCATTCTTTTACTTAGGATATAAAAATATATGTTTTAACCATGAGCTATGGAGAAGAGTATTTTCATCTTGGACCAAAGCCAAGAAATTTAATTACAAAAGAGGCAATGCAGCATAGTACAGCAGAAGGAAAAACCGAAGGCAAAATTGGACTTGGCGGTAACCAGACAAATGATAGTAATCACGGCTAATATTTCTCTAGCATGTGCTCTTGCCAGGCACCATGCTAAGTGCTTTGTACCAATTATCTCATTTAATCCTCGCAATTCCATGTAGTAAATAATACTGTGATATTCTATCCAGCTAGCAAGTGGAGGAGGCTGTATTTGTCAGTTCCAGGGTCCAGCTGTGGACCAACTATAGAAGCTGCTCCCTTCTTCCGGAACACTTCCGCTAACAGCATGGACATCAAGTCATGGCTTGACCTTGCTGGACTGGCTACTCTGCACGTCTTTGATCTTCTCTGTAAAGAGGAAGGTTGTGCTTCATAGAAACTCACAGAGCATGCTCCCCAAGAGGACCGTCCTGCTGAGAGTTCACAGTTCATGGTCACAAAGATCCAGGACAATTCCCCCTTCAACATTCACATGGGAGAGCTGGGCACAAGGATGCACACCTCTAATCCTTACATTTGGGAGGCTGAGGCAAGAGGATTGATGTGCATTTGGGACAAGCCTTAAATATCCAGTGAGACCCTGCCTTAAAAACAATAACTAAAAAAAGTCGTATAGGAGTTGACTCAGAAATATCATTATCAAGAAGGTTGATCACTGAGCTAGCATAGGAGTGCCCAAAGACAGGAATCACAGCTAAGTGCAATAAGACAGGCTGACATATTGATGAATCAACAACACCACCTTGATTTCCCACGGTCATTTTATTACTTTTGAAACATCACTATAAAAACAAGACTTAGCCTCCCAAATATTTCTCAAAATTGTTAAACTGTTCCTTTCTAGTGAAATAACATCTTCACAGGGAAGGTTTTGTTTGTGTGTAGTGTTGGGGCTAGAACCCACAGTCTCACACACACTGAGCAATGTTCTACCGTTGAGCTACACCCCCATCTAGGTTATCACCAATAAGACTGTTTTCTAAAAATAATTCACCATAATTAAGACTCAAAGGGAATTAAAATAAGAATATGAAATGTTCATGAAATTATGTACAGAAATACTTTGCTTTTGTATTGGATTTCTCTATAAACTTGCTTTTCAATCATTTATAAATAAAATAGTATTTTTCTATCGACTTCCAATTTAAAATTTTAGTGGAAATGTAATCACTTCTCATACAATGCACTTGATTTGTACTTTATTTAGGTATAAATTTTACCCCTTTTCCTACCAGCCAGCCTGTCTAACAAATAGGTAAAGGAGAGGTTTTGGAAAAGTACCAGAAAATTCTGCAGGTTCTCCTCATGTGTGACTCTGATAGGTTTGCCTTTATAGAGATAGCAAAGGTACACAACACACCCACAGCTATGAACACACACACACACACACACACACACACACACACACACACACACCCCACAATTCCAAAGTCTCTACATCCCGTGGAGGGGAAGAAAGAAAAGCCATTTAAAAATCAACATACAGTGTCCCGAGAAAATGCTATCTGCCTTTGCTTTATCCTGTATTTGAAACTCTGTGGCCTTTCATGCTGAAGTATTACATCAGTTCACTCCCTTATCTGAAAGCAGCTTCAGTACAGACAGCAAAGAGGGGCAGGAACAAAAGCTGGTCATGAATGAGTGGTAGGTTTCGTCTACAGTTTATTGTTAGTATTAGCATTAAAGAGATCTACTTAAAATAAGGTCATCAAAACCATCTTTAATACTGATGCACAAATATTAAGAACATTAAAAGTAAACAAAAAGATAATTGCTATGGTCAGCAAGTGGCTCAGTCTTTACTGCATTAGAGACCTGAAGGCCAGAGTTCAATCCCTGGGACTAACATTTTGGAAGAAGAGAACTAACTCCTACAAGATGTCCTGTGACCTCCACAAATGTATGATACCATGTGCAGGTGTCCGTGTCCACACACATACATATGCAAATAAATAAATGTAATCCCAAAGGATAATGACTAAAATGTAATTTTATATGTTCTTCAACTAGGCAAGAATATTTTTTCTTCTAAAACTTACTATATGTCAGCTAAAGACATTTGGTTATAGCTCTTTAGATGGCAAAATTATGAAAATTTGCTTGAAATGTTTAAGATAATTGTCATTTTAAGGGAAGACTTCTTAAACAGGCCACAGCTTTCTATGGCTGCAGCTAAGGGGCCTCTTTAAGGTTGGCCAAGGAACTAGACACACCTAGGAAGGGAGACGCTACACAGGTCAGACCCACTGTGCACAGTATCTTTCTCCAGCTGGAAACTTGTCTTTGTAGGAGAGTGCTTGCCTAACCTGTCTAAGGCTTCTGTCTCCAGCACTGGGAAGAAGAACGAGCAGGAGAAGGAAGGAATATCCTTCCTTCTCCCTCGAGCCTTACCAAACAGGCCCACTGGGAGAGGTCTGTGCCCTGAAAATTCTGAGCATACATTTTCTTTGAAATAGCTGTTGCTCAGGTAAAATGCTGAGCAGGTTAAAGCACTTGGCACAGAGCCGGAAGGCCTGGATTTGATCCCTGAGCCCCAAAGGTGGAAGGAAAGAACTAACGCCTGGAAATTATTCTCTGATCTCCATATGGGTGACGTAGCACAGGCACACCACACACACACAAACACACACACCACACACACACAAACTACACACACATACACACACCATACACACACACCATACACACACACCACAACACACACCACACACACACACAAACACACATACATACACACTGAATGAATTCATAAAAATTTCTGACGTCCGTGCCACACATAAAAAGAAGGAATTCAACTGGACCACACTCTATTTCCCTCAACAAAGTAGCATACCATACAGTAGGACTGAATCATCAGTGGTCCAGAAATAGACAAAAATTAGGTACTACAACCTTAGCCCTCCTCATCTACAGATCGCCAGCAAGTAAATACTTGTTAAGTGAATGAAGAACGTTCTTCTGTATGTTCTGCTGAGGGCAGGCTGAAGTTTGGAGCTAGGGAGAAAAGCATTACGTGTAGTAAGAAGAAAACAGACTGCAGGTTAAAATAATGCCTGTCTTGAACAGCACACAACACATGTTACCAGTGATGGAGCTCATAATTACATACATAAGCATACATCCTTGAGTGTAGAAACACGCCTTTCCTTATTATAGCAGTGCACAGAGACACTAATTTAAACCAGCTCCCACGAATGGGGAAGCAGCCCATTTGGGATACCATTCAGTCAACAGAATGACTGGCGTTTAATAAGTAGCTTGGCTGGCATCGCCTTCTCCATTATAGTACACGGGAAAGGTCTAGTCTGGGGTCTAATTAATCTGCTCGTAGACATTCATCTTGGTGTTTCCAGTTGGCAGTCAGCAGAAGAAACAAAAGCACGTCAATGTGTGTTTCTGAGAAACCAGTCTCTTCTTCTAAACCCAACCGGAAGAGTTTAGCTCTATTCCCCCACCTCCAGGACTGTCCCGGTTTGCTCTCGACTGCCTCGCTCCCCACCGCACAGCCTCGCTCACATTTTAATCAAAGAAAACTATAATTAAGCTAGCAGGACTCTAATTTTGAAAAGACATTAGGCCATCCGCAGTCACTTCATTACCCAGCACTTCAGAGGCCAGCAGAGAACCGGAGGGAGTCTAAGTAATATCTGTTCTTCCAAAGGGAGCATCGGAAAGCTGCCCACTCAAGCAGGTGTACTGGAGCTAGGCGGTGAGCTCAGGGCTGGCCCTCAGCTAAGGCCCCCTCTGTCAAATCTGCTGCTTAAAACTTTTCCTGCGACCTTCAGCAGTCCTCCTGAGTCTGTTCAGCGAGCTGCTGGAAAAGCACCTGGAGGCTCCTAGGAAGGCGCCACCACACAGACATTCACATCAGCGGAGGCTACTGCCTGCTCCAGGGCCAACTGTCTCTGGTCCTTGGCTCTTTTCTACTCAGGGCCACTGCCTGCACCTCCCCCACACTGGGCACAAGGCGGTAGCGGCACTCAAAAACAAATAAGAACAAACAAACAAATAAATATAAAAATCACAACCACATTTAACTCTCAAGGGACTCCATTCCACACAACTCCACAAATCCTCAGTGAGCTGCGTCCCACAGGGTCAAGAGAAGCCACCTGAAGGAAGCCCACATCAGTAATGTAACCCGGCAAATCCCACAGTTAAGGAGCCGGCGGAGACAGGGGTGCGGCGGGGGAGATGGGGGATGGAGGAGCAGGTGTAACACATTTTAAAAAGCTTTTAGGGCTGCTGTGAATAGATCCCTTAAGACCCCCATCTTCTTAAGTCAAATCCCCACAGTTGCTTTTGGAGAGACTGCTGCAAACCTACTGGCTGGGGGTGACACTCTGCAAAGTGCAGGACCGGGGGTGGGGGTGGGGGCAGCGATCGGAGGTTCCCGCAGTTGTCCGAGTGGCAGACTTCGGAAGCGCCAGGGACCGTAGACCGGTAGAGCCACCTTCCCGCCACCTCCCCGACGCGCCGGGCACTCACCGTCGCGGCCGTCCTCCCCCCGGCTGCAGTTGCTGCAAATGTGCTTGATCTCCTTGCCCAGTTGACAGTGGATCACAAACGACACGTTGTTATTGTTGTTGGGGGCGGGGTCCTTCGGGGGCTTCATGCTCAGCAAATAAAAAGCTTTCTTTTTGGGTTTCACGGCGGCGCCCGCGCCTGGCACGACGCCCTGCCTGCAGCGCGGCTTCGCGGCGCGCGTGGGCTCCGCCATCCGCTCCCCGGGCGTTCGGGGCCGGTCGCTGATAGCCGCCCCGCGCACTGCCACTCGCGTCCCCTGGCCGCACCCGCATGCCCCCACGCTACACCAGCGCCACGGCGGGCCGGGGCGGGGCAGAATGGCGCACTGGAGGTCTTGACCTCACCCAGCCGGGGCGAATCCCGAGACCCCGGGGGAAGGGCTGCGGAGTGCTGAACCCGCGGCTCTTCTATCAGCGACGCTCTGGGTCTCCCGGGCTCGCTCTCGGGGCAGCCCCACCCCTCGGCGAATCGCAAAACCCGCAGCTTCCAGCCAGCCGGGTTTGTGGCCACCTTCACTCTGGAAACTCAGGGCAGAATGCCACAGCCACCCCCCCTTCCAAGCCTCCCGCTGCTAAAAGCAAGCAAGATGTACTACAGGAGGCGGCTGTCCCAGTCCGAGGGTGGAACCGAGGCCAGAACAAATTATATTGTCGGGTGGGTCCAACCACGTCCCAGGATTAGACAACCTGTTACAGCGTCCTTGATATTTTTACTTCCAGTAGAAGTCCCCGAGATGATTGGGACTTTCCTCCAGGGTCCTCAGTTGCAGTCATAGGGGAAAGCCCGTTTTCCACCCATCCTCAAACAACCGTCAATTTCCGGACACTAGCGATTTGACAGATTTGACTGAATGCTTCAGCTGTGATTAAGGGCTTAGCAAGGCAAGTGACACCATGGAGACCTCCAGAGAGCAGTACCCGAAAGAAAGCAAATCCGCGGCCGTATTTTTTAAGTCTTGATTGTTCTGAGTGACTTTAAAAAATGTTTAAACCCATTCACTCATTCACAGGACATCCCGAGACTAGTCCTAAATCAGGGAATCTAGGCTTTGAGACGCTACACTTCACAATCATCTTGAATGCTTATTTAAAAAAAAAAGACTTTGGGGCCGGGAGATTTTGGTTTAGTAGGTCATTGTAGAGCCCCGGGAATCTGAAGCATTTAACAAGGTCCCTGGGTAATACTGATGAAGCATGAACAGAAACAGGTGTTTACAGCCAGGTGTGTCCAACTCCAAGCCCATGTTCTTTCTAATCGTGTCCTGTTCCCTCTGCGCCCCAGCCTTGTCCTTCTCTCCCTCTTTTCGAGCCCACTAAAATAGAGTTAATCAAAGAAGGTACAGTCACTTTCACTAAGAACTTTCTGGATGCTAATTTTTTTTTTAAAAAAAAAAACTAACCTACACAAAAGACAGGTCTCTGCTGTCTCTCCTGTTGACAGGTTTGCCATGAAGGGTTCTTTGCCAGGGAAGAGTCAGTGCAGGAGGGAAGCTAAACATCTTGTGATGTTTCTAGGCATGCTAATCCTACCATTGTATTATCTGCTTGTCCCACTTCCCATCGGCAAAGATACAGTCCAAACCAACACAGCCAGGTTCACTTTTATCACCGTCGAGTGGCTGTCTAGCTGCCATCCTCTGCCCTAGAGGAGATGTAAGGGACGGGGTGGAGGGCGGGTGTTGGCGAGGTGGTCTCTTCACTTGCATCCCCTTTCCTACAAGGGCCCACCCATCAAGGGCTTTGAGAGCATCCCCCTTCTCACCTGTATCATCAGCCAGACCAGTCACAGGTAAATGTCACTGCATCGGCTCCTGTCAGGTGGTATCGCTGGGCCCCCAGCTAATTATACCCCGTATCTGGGAGATGACAGATGCATTTGTAATATGGTTTAGACGCCCAAAGGGATTGGATCTCATTATGTCATGGGCAAATGCATTTTGTAATCCTTAGGCCTTGCCCTCATTCTATGTCTCCTCTTAGCTCTGCTGAGAAGAGAGAAACTGTGTTCAAATCACATTACATCCTTTCTGAATTCTATTTTGAACATTGCTAGCCTTTCCAGCTCCACTTTCTGCCTCACAGGTCAGAATAGGAAGACCTGTGTAAGCCCCATTTGGTCTTATTAAAACAACTGGGCTGGAAGCAATCTGTTATTTAGTCCCTGAACACTAAGCCTGAACCAAGGCTGTATGTCCTGGTCTTAATTGGCCAAGTATTATCTGATTGTAGCAGAACAAACTTGGACATAGCTGCTAGTGAAAGCTCATATGTTAAAAAATGTGACCTGAAGGTGGGGGCTCTTTATTCAGGAGAAAAATGTGCAAAAGGCCCGTGGCCTGCCTTGGACAGTTACTTGTTTGGTGGTCCGTCTTCCTAACTGACCTCCTTGAGTTGGCGTCCTCTAACTGGTGGTGCCCAAGGGTACTGGCTTGTGATATAAAACTGTCCACATTTTGATAAAGTAAAATGCAATGAAATTAAAACCCAGTTTCCCAGCTGCACTAGGCACAACTTAAGAGAACAGTGACCAGATATGGTCAGCAGCTGCCATGGTCAAAAAGGAGGCTGGCAGAATGTTTCTCCCTCGCATGATGTTTTTAGAAGATGTATGAAGTCTTGCCCCCTGTGGCTGAAGGACAGAAGTGCCATTTCCTATTGCTACCACAGAAGGTGGGGAAAGAGGGCTAGAATACAACACAGAGCTGGGGGTTGTATTTGGTGGCCACTGGTACCACTTTATTTCAGCTATTCGCGGGGCTGGTGGGAATGTGTTCCCTGTGTTTGCTCTTGACCTTGTTCTGTGTGCTGTGTACCTCCTTGCTGAAGCCTGCTTCAGTGTCTCTTGTTAAAACATCCTTACAGATAGCTCTTGATGCTAAGGGGTGCCTTTACGCACCCCGTGCTTGCCTCCACTCACGGACAACCCATGCTTAGTGAGTAGCCTGTTCTGACTTAACTCAGTTGTTGCTCTTGGTAGTTCTCCCCTCCCTTACAGCGTGACAATGACCATCCTATAATGTTCTATGAAAAGAATGCAGTGGGATTTTTCTTCACCATTAAAAGCAAGGGAGAATACGTTGAGGGGAAAACACAGCCCTGCACATTCTATCACATAGAACAGGACTCCTCTGCACCAGGCCTAAGTGGCTTTCCTGGGATTTTTTTTTAAACCCAGATAATCTAAATTGGAAAGAACCCTGGCAATCAGTCTCACTGTCACTTATTTGGATAACAACCTTTTTCCATCCCCTCCTACGCTTGACTTGAAGAGCCCATCCTTAAACTGGTTTAGTGTCCAGAGACCTTGCTACTCAAAATGCAATCCCAAAGACCAGCAGATTTGGGGAGCTTATTATAACTGCAGATCCCAAGATCTGCCTCCAAATCTGCTTTTTAACAAGATCTTGAAGTCACCTGGATGCACCCACAGGAATCAGTTTGATAATGGCAATAATTGTCTATGGGAAGAATGTATATTTTAGCTCAAAAGCATCAAGGTAGGACTTCTGGTGTCCCCGAGCTTAAAGTTTAGCGATGAAGGGGAGACAGTTGGAGAAAGGACAGACATCAACAAGAACAACAAAGCCTTGAACGGAACCGTCAGATCTGTATTCAGGGATGGCCATGGGGAACAATGCACTCTGTATCTAGCTGGGACCACATGTGGAAGAATTCTGCAGTGATTTACATGGATAAAGTGGGGCTCTTCCACTTAGAGGTGTCCATGAAAGGCTAATACATAGCGAGTGGGGAAGGAGGGTGGTGTCGGGGGCCCTGTGAGTAGAATGCAAGCTTGTAGGGGGAAGAAAGTTATGCTGGAGCCTGGAGGTGAGGAAGGACAGGCAGTCATTAGCCAGCAAGGTAGCAACTGAAAACTGGGCCTTCTGGGTGAGTGCACAGTTATGGTGCCATGAAGGGGCAGAGGCTGTTGAAATGTTCCCAGTCTAAATGCGAGAAGCCAGGAGCAATCCATTCCCAGTGGTTTAGGAGCAGGGATTGGACAGAGTAAGGGTACACAGCTTCCAGGCCTTTTCTACTTTTAGTAGAGTGGTTCAGAACTTCTAGGGGATCCCTGAAACCAGCTACAGCATTCTCTGTGCTATGTATACTGTTTTCCCTAGCAACCACAACATGTGACTTCTTCTCCTGTCCTTATCAAGTAGAGACCCTTTCCTTTTCAGTTAAAGGAAGCACTTTACAGCTCCTCTTTGGCATACCCACATGGCCTCCATTATCATTCTTGTACATCAAAAACATTACTGAGTATAATAAGGGCTACTTGAACCCAGAAACTATAATACCATGGCAGCTGAGCTGATAACCGAGAGCGCTACTAATGATTAAGAGTAGGCAGCATGTAGAGTCCTGGCTGCAGCGGAAAAGGGGAAGACTCTGGCTGGAGAGATGGCTCAGTGTGCCAAGGGCTTGTTACACAAGCATGAAAACCCAAATTCAGATCTCCAACACCCATGTGACAGCTGAGCATGGTGGCACACCCCTGTAATCCCAGCAAAGGGAGTCTGCAGGATACGTGGACACAGGAGGGTCCTAGGGGCTTTACTGGGTAGCACTCCAGCTAAGACAGCAAGTTTCACTTTCAGTGAAGAGACCCAGTCTGAGACAAGTAAGGTGTAGAGCAATGGAGGAAGACAATCCCAATGTCAGCCTTGGTCCTTCATATGCAGATGCTGAAGCTGTGCACCTGTGCACACATATATGCATACACACACACACACACAACGCAAGGGTTCACCTCACTGTTTAGAATGATATGCAGTTGATAAAAAGTATGAATTATTGATGGGATTTTTTCATTTAGTATTTTTGGATCGTGGTTGATCATGGGCAACTGACACTGGGGAAGGCAAAACCACAGATAAGGGGCCCTGGTGCAGTGCATTTATATTCTGTGCAAGAAGATGTGGGAGGCCAAGTACTGCAGGCAACTAGGCAATGTCTAAGTAGAAGTCAGAGTCAGCTTTTGTGAAATGGTCCTGCTACATGGACTAGCTACAGCTGGCCTCTATTCTAATAGGTTGAATACCCTTCCTGACTTTTTCATATCTAGTTAATAAGTATTTTAATCATTTCTGCAGATTGAGATTAAAAAGCAGCCATACAGCCCGCAAGGCTTGATTCTCCAAGGAGCAGGGTTTGCCAATCACAGATTCTTCAAACTGAGTTTCGGATTCTCCCTTTATTGTTTTATTTTATTGTTTTATAATCTAATCCAGCAGGAATTTGGTGCGGGATCCAGGGAGACATCTGAGGACAATAAGGTTTGTAGAAGCAAGTTCATCTGTCTGATTTTAGAATTGGCGCTGGACTTCTTAAAAATACACTTGAGGCATCTAATCCTGAGAGCAAGGTGTGTTTTGCATTTTTTGACTTTTGTTTGTTTTAGCTAAGGGAATTTTCCCCCTCTGAAAATGCTGAATAGAAAGCAATTTTTTTTCCTCCTGCCTTATGATAATTATCCTCACTAAAAGATTTTTTTTTCTGTGTAAATTCTCCTGAAAACAGCAGACAGCTATATGAAGAGAAGTGATTGAAGACACTGAAACAAAACAGGTGGAGAAAGAGGTGAAGGAGGTGAACCCCCAGCAATGATCTGCGCATGTTCCCAGTTGCAGTGCTGTCTTAGGGGCACCTGCACATTGTGTTTTCCCACTGGGCTCTCAATATGTAGACTAGCGTGGCCTTGAGTCCCTGATCCTGTTGCCTCAGTTTCCCCAGTGCTCAGATTACAGGCCTGCAAGGCCATGGTGACAGGTTGGGAAGGCTTCTTAGCTATCTGAATTAGCCTAGGTGGGAGGAGGATTGTACTAGAGCAGCTCCTGAGTCCAAATAGAAGATCTTACCCCTAGCAACCATGTTGCTAGAGAGACTGCCATTTTAGTGACTGGCAGAAAAGAGGATCAGGTCTGGTGAGAAACACTGCAAGATCTTACAGACGCAGACACCTTCAAAGTCAGTGTTGCTAACACTCATGAGAGGCCCTCAGCCTAAACTAAATATCAGATCTTAGACATTGCTACTCGGCCAAGGTTGAGAACTGCCAAATATTATTATATGGGGCTTGTCATTCTAAAGTTTCTTTACATTTTGTTCCTAATAAGAAATCCTATTTTAAATCACACACACATACACACACACACACACATACACATACACACACACACCATATATATCTTTGTGCTTTATATATAATGTATGTAATCTTGTGGGGTTTTTTTTTACACCAAGATTCTTTGGGAACAGACTTAGGTACTTGTAGCTATTTATCTTCTAGAAATAAAGACGTGAGATGCAGAAATGATATTAAGTGTTTTCATATAACAATAAAAAACAATGAGAAAGTTCAATAGAGAAATGATAATGCATGTTGAAATGTGTCAAAAATATCAACTTTGACATAAACGAGTTGACAGATTTCTTTCTCTCTCCATGTATGTATATGTCTACATATGTATGTTTAAACATATGTATGTAAACATATGAATGCATGCATTTTTTTATTAAAGAAAAGATCTTGTTATATACAGCCTAGGCTGACCTTCAATTCACAGTCCCCCTGCCTCAGCCTGCCAAGGGCTGCTTTTTTCAGGTATATGTCACCATGCCTGGTGTCACAAAACATTGTTAAATGAGAAGTTAAAGCTCAGGGAACTGACCATACCATGACCTAATTTTTTATAAAACAGATAATTATAGATGCTAATCTTGTTCTCCGAATCTTTCTGAATCCTCAGGTGCATGGAGGCACTGCAGCCTGTGTGATTGTGATCAGACAGTGCGAAGTGAGCAGTCCTGATCCCACGCAGGACGAACTGCAGCCCAGGACGACAGCCTCTGCTCCCATTTGTGTTCTAGAGTGAGACAGCAATGAGCTGCTGGAGCTCCAAAGGCAAATGCTCCCCCAAAGGCTTATTGCAGGCTTGGTTCCCACCCTGTGATACTACCAGGATGTACCTTTAAGAGAGAGTACCTAGTAAGAGGGAGTTGGATCATTTGAATTTGTACTTGAAATGAAATTGGGAGCCTCGCCCTTTCTCCTCCCTTTGCTTCCCAGTCACTATAAGACCAGCATGCTCTTCCCCATGTGCCCAGGCCATGATGCATGGCACCATTACCATCCGATAGGAAACAGCCAGGAGACTGTGGACCAATATATTTGAAATCCTGAGCCTAAATAAGCATTTTCCCTCTCCTCTCTTTGAGTTAATTATGTCCAGCTTTTGTCTCAGTGAAACAGGGCTGCCTGATTTCTAAACTGTGACAATGGTCTGTGCTAAGAGATGCACACTTGTGCTGTTGCAGTTTCCTGCAGGGTAATCCAGCCTGTCAAGGTGAAGACAGCAGTGAGAAATTCCCGTGCATGGCTATCGCCTTTTTAATCATTACGCCAACACCTCTTGAAGACGGAACTATTATTTTCATTTTACACCTCAGGAAACAGGAAATCAATGAGATTAAACACATCTCCAAGTTTCCCCAAATTAGAATTTTCACCAAGTAGAAATCTGAGCCCAAATGTCTTCAACAGGGAAGCACAGTTGTCCTCCCCCAAACATCCCACTGACATTCGGGGAGCGAGCTGATTGGTGGCTTTGCATCAGAGGACCCTCGCACTATTTTAAGAAAGAAGCATATGGCATCATAAAACACAACCAAGAAAGGTTATCAGACTGCGGGCACAGGACGCGGAAACCTTGGCTGCCATGCAGGGAGGAACTGCTGGTGGTAAAGGGGACAGGAGTAAAAATAGGATGCGCGCAGTTACTTCTCTTTCCTCCACCCTTTCAATAGGTAAACCAGACCCCAGTGGGATGCTCCCCGAGGATCCATTCAGGGCCCAGCTTATTTCTTTGGGTGTGCTAAGTCCCTCGGGGCTGTTTCCTGTATGTTTAGCTAAGGATAACTGGCCTTCTACAGAGCAGGTGTGGGAACTGAGTTAAATGGGGTAGCACAGCATTGACAAGGAACAAAGGCTGACTCTTTTTGTAAGCGTGATACCGTTCATGACACACGAAATGGAACAGTGTGTGAGGGCATCTGCGGGGGGGGGGCTTCGATTTTATCACAGGTGCACAGACATGTGACATGCAAATGACTTCCTCCAACACAATGGTCCAAGTCTCTAAAGAAGGCATCAAAATACGCTAGACTTATGAAGTGTTTGATTAAAGGACTATCTCTGTTTCTAACCAGCCAGGTCGTATTCTCTTTTCAATGCTCCAGGATCCTGGCATCTGGCGCGCTTCCAAACAACGCTCTACAGCAGAGCAGTCAGGCCAGAGAGAGATGATGTTTAATTTTACTTGTTGTATTTCAACAGAGAGTTTCCTCCATGATGTATGTTATAGACACACTATTTACTGGAACAATACTCTGCAGCTATTTTTCATTTAAAAGAAATGTCTGTGGGAATGAGAGAGTCAATGAACTAAAAACCTAAATGAAGTTTAATGAAATTAGACTAGAGCCTGTCATCGGAATTTAAGACAGCAAAATGTGTGTTAGGTAATACATAAGTACATTACCTAATATCACACATACACGTATATATACATATGAAGGATGGAGGCAGGGAGAGAGGGAGGGTTGTAAAAACTCCTTTAGGGAAATGACGTGCTTAAGGGAAGAAGAGAGGCCCAGAGATGGGGGCAGGGACACGAGGAGGGATTTGGCAAGCTTCCAATGCTTTTGAGACACTCTGCTGGGATTTTATTAATGAAAAGTATTGAATATATTTGCTTATAATATATATTTAATAATAACATTTATTCAATACATTTAACTATATCTTACTTAGTAATCATGTTACAAAGATTTATAGCTAATTGATAGTCTAGTGAATGAAGCCCCTTAAAGGAACTGTCTCAGAGCTGTAAACGTGGAGCCCTTTCCTAGCCTTCCCTTCTGTCCATTCTCTTGCCCAGTTTCAAAACAGACACTATGAGGGAGACTGAAAGCGCTTAAGTTAAGATCCTCATTTTAAGAAGACAACCATACCTTTTCCAGGCTAGCGCATTCCACCAACTCTATCATAGTTTCAATCGCAAAGAAGCCCTAGAATTAACCTTATATCTAAGTCTTAATCTGAACTCTACCTTAACAAGAAAACACTCCTATTTTGCTTTCAAGAGAAGAGAAGGTTAGTGGCAGTCCAGGCTCTCTGCCATTCCATAGGGAAGGGTTGACACCACTCAATATCAGGAGGGTCAGTTCCCAAGTCCCTATCAGCATACTTGTATACCATGGTCTCTAATTTTTCTTAAATGGCTCGCATTCAGTCAGCTGTGAGCTGTCTAGACCATAAACACACTTCGGGGACCTTTACCCACCATTAAACTCATTCCGAGTGAACTCTCCAGGCAGGCTTTGACAACAACGAGCCTGGTGCCTGATAGCTGCACAGGACCAGACCGTAGCTGAAGCTGCTTCAGTCTTAAGGGCCCTTTCCAGCAAAGACAGGCTCCGTGCTCCACGTTGCTTTTAAATCAAAAGGGAAATAACAGGAGGCACGAAGAGACACAGGGAATTTTGTTTGCCTACAGTTTCCCCTGAGTTTTATTGAAAATCTTCACAATGGGAGCTACAGATCTTTGCATATGGAAAAGGGAGTAGAGTTGTTCTACTGAGGATAAATATTTGTAGCAGCTAATGCACGTACGAAGTGGAATTGGCTCTACTGTTTGGGAGCACATGGTAGCATTTGCCAGGGCATGAAAGAAATCTAATGACCCAGCATCAGATGCAGCACTTTTGTGTTTACCTAGAACATTGTACTGTTAGAGAGAGAGGGGGAGAGAGAGAGGGAGAGGGAGAAAGAGAGAGAGAGAGAGAGAAGTATTGAACTGTAATGTTTTCCAAAACGATCTGAGTTCAGACTTCCTACAAGAAGGAAAAGATGGCTGACCCAGACAGGAAAAGGCCCCCTCCCCTGCAGATGTATAATTCAGTGTTAATTGTAAATACAAGCCAGAAGGGCCAGGAGGGACCCGCTTCTCTTAGGAACTGGGTTGACTCAAAGCACTGTTAAAACGCTGTTGGGTTCTGCTAAAATTGCAGTGCTAATGATGTTGTTAATATGTTCTTTATGCTTTTAGGGTAAGCCCTATATTTGAAGTTCATTTTCCTGTAAATAAGCAAAGACACTTGGCACTGGGCAATTTGACTTCCTAATTAGCAGTAAAAGACTGTCAATCAAACAGCCAACTCAGTCACCCTTATGCCCCCGAACCACCCACCCTTATGCACACGCCTTACTCCTGGGATCTTGGGGCAACCGTGTAAGAGATATCAGCGGTGTGGGCTCTAGAAGATGGCAGCCCCTGCCAGAGCTATGTGAAACCACAAGCCAGGATGAACCTTTTCCGCCTGGCCAGAGGGGGCGCACTTCCTAGGGCGCTGGAACTCTACTGGTAAAAGAGGGCAAGGTCATGATTGACCCAAAAACAAGCCTTGGTGACAATTTGTGCTAGAGACTAAGTCATTCAAATGACCGATTTGTCTGAATAAATGCTCCTTTTGTATTCGTAGGCTGCTTAGGCTCCCCTCAGCCAGTCTTCTGGGAAACACATTCCTGCAGGGTTTTTTTTTTTTTTTTTGCTTGTTTGTTTGTTTTGCGACATCAGGGTCAATGAAGACTTCTCTAGAGTTGTCTTTTTCTTTTTCTGCTTCCTTTCAGTAATTCAAACTGAGGAGGGTCTAGGCATCTGGGAGGCCTTCAGAGGTGTTTACAGGAGGCCTCACCCAGTTACCAAGGTTCAGGCTCCCCAACAGCCGTGGTGCCTAGCTCAAGCCCCAACAGGACTGACTGCAGGAGAGGCAATGGCCAGCAGAAGCCGCCATCTTTCCCATTAGCAGTGCCCACAGGCCTGAATCCATCCAGAAATGCAGTGTATGGTGCTACTGATGCACTGGAGATTCCAGCTACTCACCTGGATCCTGCCCCTCGTGGAAGGGGATGCCTGCGGCTGAGTGATGCTGGTTATATCATGCTCAGTTCCTAATTGGACTTCCCAAATGCCCCAGTGCCCATATGCTGTCCCACTAGCACCCATGACCACAACCGAGGGAACAGGTGAACATCTCCTTGCAGAAAAGAAGGGGAACAGATGCGGAGGTTCCGAGAGAGTGGAGAGTTGACGGAGGGTTGCAAAGAAACGGTGACGAGAAAACATGGGCTTTGGCTGGTTGGAATAATTCCAGATAGCTGTCTTCAGGGGCAAGGTATCAGACCTTGGGCTGGGACTAGAAGGGTCCCAGAACTGGAGGCTGTCATGGGGACAGCAGGGTTAGTAGGGTAAAGCGTCCTGATACTTGAGGCAGGCAAGGGACTTTAATAATAGAAGCTGACATTCCTGCTGTGTCCACCTGTCTACTGTCCCTGCTCACTGTTGTCACACACCCAGGAAAACTAGCATTTGAGAAACGTCTCACCGATGCTCTCTCCTGGCTCTTTCTATCCAGCTGGAGCTAGATCACCTGATGCCAGGCAATTGGTGATGCTGGCACATGTCTGACTGCCTATTCGGGCAATGACTGAGCTAATGGCGTCTTCATCTTCACACTCAGATGGCTTTGAGTCAGGACTGATACACTTGTCCTTACACTGAGCACGCTCATCATCTGGCCCTGCCATCCAGACCGCAATGGAGGCGGAAGTTAGTCTTACAAACCATGGGAAATCCTCCCTGGACTTTCTAATCTACCCACAGCTGGGACATGAAATAGAGAATGAGAAAATAAAAAAGGTTTCAGCTCCATGCGGGGAGAAGAGAAGAGCAGAAATAGAAGGAGTCCTTTCCCAAAGTGGACACCAATTGCTGGGTTTTGCTTTACTGTTTTTCAGTGCTAGGGATCAAACCCAGGCTCCCCACTATTGACCAGCAGGACTCTAGCCCAGCGTTCACTTTTTAGGCTTGCTCCTGTTGAATCATATGTAAAGGAAGAAGAATTTTTTTTATGGGAGAAATTACTTCAGAACATCACTGAGAAGCCTGGAGAAAGACTTGATTACGCTCATCAGCGACTGCAGGTGGTGGTGGGAAAGCGATGATTCAGATGGATTTGTAACACAGTTTGAAGACATAGAGCATGAAATCCAAGGGTGCAGTCCCACATCGTCATTTTCCAAGTGCAAACTGTCCTCTGCAGTCGCCTCCCCCATCCCAGGCCATGTGAGCGTGAGCCCCTGCATGGTTTATAATTCTGGGGATTTTCATCTTCTGCACACCAGCCTAGGTTATTCATCCCTCTGCCCTCCACAATCTCTGCTGAAAACGTTTCCAAGACAGTGAAGGAATGAGGTATTGCTCTCATCCCATTCTTCAGGGAAGTGAATTAGGGAGACTTCTTTTGTTATTAATTTATAATTAAAAATCCATCAACACTATTTATAATGTATTAAACACCTGCTGGTAAGCATCCCAGTATGACACTCATGAATTTTTCTTCCAAGGAACAACTGTCCCTTGATACACCCCCTGATTCCTTCATAAACCTTCCAAGAGGATGCATTTTTCCAGAAAGCAAACCTATGTAACGTTGGATTTCAAAGACAAAAACTTTCAGGACGGTTGCCCTCAAAGTACCAATATGCTTTGGTTAACAAAAGGATGGGCCAGGCAAGTGGCGATCAGGGAGGCCTTTCTTAAAATGCCATTAAAAAATTCTAATAGACTAAATTGCAGCAATTGGAAGTGTGTCTTGAGAAAGAAAGAAACATCTGGAATGGATGGTGTTGGAGGTAGAAATAACTCTATACACACTGGGCTTTCGAAGATACAGAACCTCAACCTACCGCAAAAGCAAGCATAATCTACCTCTGCTGTTGCTCCCTCCCAATCTCATGGTTACCTAGGCAGCCCTGCTCGGGTGTGGCTTCTGCATGCCATCTCCTCATCTTTCTCAGGAACTTCTTTGCCTTCTATGAGACAGTAACAAGCCAGACATTTTTGGAAGATGCCCTCCACACACCATGGCATACTCAGTCCTTCTTGCCACTTTAGAGCTAACTGGCAGCTAAGTGCTAATGGTAACACTTGGCAAGTACCGCAGCTTAAGCTTAGAAAAAGACGGTGAGTGCAACCCCACCCACAGGTTCTAAGTGTCTATATTGTATGTTATGTGTTTCAGCTCTTCATTTAAACTGAAAGAAGAAAGGCTACCATTCCTTCCTTTCCCAGTTGTTTCTGAACGGTGATTATTCTCCTGAAGCTGATGTTTGTGAGGCCTATCCATAATTTTGTACTTTTATCATGTATGTATTATACAATCTTAAACTTCCAGTATTTATTTGTGGGTTTTAAATGCACCATGGGTGTTATTACTTTGCTTGGTTTTTGTTGTTGTTATTGTTGTTGTTTTGTTTTGTTTTTGTTTTCTGTGACAGGGTCTCATGCAGTCCAAGCTGACCTTGAACTTGTTTGGTAGTTGCAGATGACTTTAAAGAGTCAATTGCCTCTACCTCCTGAGTGCAGGATCACAGATGCATGCCACCACACCTGGTTTTTCATTTTGTTTTGTTTTTTTGGTGCTGGAGATCAAATTCAGGATATCACGCATGGTACATAAGCACTCCTCCAGCTGAGTTACAACCTAGGCCAGAGGCATTGCAATTTGACATTTTGCAACGGTCTGAATTTAATTTAACACTGTACACTGATTATTGCATGTTGATTCGTGTAACCCCAATTCACCTTTCTCATGGTGCTAGCACGCCAATATACGACTGGACCGTCCCTCGCTTTACAACACTGAGACAGGGTTACTTTGATGCCATCTTGATCTGTGGTAATTACAGACAAGCCCTCTCCTTCCCCCGGTAAGCATCCTGATAAACTCTCCCCTGTATTCTGTGCAATGGCTGTTTCTCATAAGTTAGGAAGGATTGGAGCTGCCGGGTCACAGGATATGCACAGCTCTGGAAGTCACAGTAGCAACCGCCACTCAACAACAACAAATGAAGCTTCCTGTCTGTCTCTTCAATACTTCGAATTTATTGATATTTGAATTGGCTTTTGGTGCTGGGAATTTAACTGTTCTATCCTGGTTACCTATTAGGTAGCCAGAGCATTATAAATCACCTCCTCATAGTTGGGGTTCCCCGTTTCTCACTGACTTATATAGATTCCTTTACTTCTAGTGGTTTTTATGAGCTTCACATATTGACATATTTCAGTCATATTTTTGTTGCACTTCTCCATTAACCGCTTCTAAAACTCGGAAGTTCTTACATTAGCATCACTATGGTTTCCTAATTCCTTCATACACACTATATATAATATATTCCAATTTAAATACACTTTTTCTCTCAAGT
Source organism: Microtus pennsylvanicus (assembly GCF_037038515.1). Lineage (NCBI taxonomy): Eukaryota > Metazoa > Chordata > Mammalia > Rodentia > Cricetidae > Microtus > Microtus pennsylvanicus. Next base: position 89,213,283 of record NC_134582.1, read on the forward strand.
ACTGTTTATAAATTCAATGTTTTGAAAGTATTAAAAACTTAAGTTCCAAATATCAACCAATTACATTTTGATTTATTTTTGCTACAAGAATTTCTTAGATACTTAATTCCAAACATGATTACAGCAATATTTTATAATTGATTTATAGCTTTATTGAGTTTTAGAAATATGCTTTATATGGTATTAATCATTTAGAATTTATTGACTTTTGTGATCTGAATTATAATTAATCTTTAAATAGTGCATTTATTAAAATAACATGTAGTCTTCAGTTGAATATGTACATTAAACAAAACATGTTAACTGATTCATTGAAATCTTCTGCATATTTATTGAAGTTGGACCAACCTATCAATTACTGAGAAAAATGTTTTTGAATAAAATCTGCACTTACAATTTTGGATAAACAAATTTTCCTTATAGTTTTGATGATTTCTTTGGCCTTTATTTAGGCAGTATTTTATTAGACTTTTATATCTCCCTATGAGCTACTTTATCATTAAGATTAATGGTAATCATTAAGTACTAACTATTTAACATTATGTATTAATTGTTTTCATTAAGGAACAATTTTCATTATCTTTAATGATGCCATTATCTTTAAAGTTACTTGTCTTGACAGCAACATTGGATTACGAGTGCTCTGTGACTAATCCTCCGCCCATGAACTATTGGTGCATCATTTTCTCATTGACTGAACAGGAAGATTTAGTCTATTTGCAATGGCTGTGACACATTCGTGTTGTATTATTTTGGTTTCCTATTTTTCTTTAGTCCTCTTCATCTCTGATGGCAGCAATTTTCTTTGTTTTTGACCTTCCTCTGGTACTGAAGTTCCATCTGTTTGATAGTAACTGACATGTTTCTTTCCAATTGTCAGTTCTTTTGCTGTATCTGCTGAGTCTCTTGTTCTTTCCTTTGTAAGGTTTGGGATTTCACACACACACCCCGCCGTGTGTGTGTGTGTGTGTGTGTGTGCCTGGTGCCTGTGGAGGCCATAACTGGAGTTATGGATACTTGTGAGCCACCAAGCAGGTTCTTGGAACTGAACCTAGGTCCTCTGTAAGAGCTTAACATGCTGAGCCATTATTCCAGTCATACACATAATAAATTTAATTTATTTAAATTTGCTTCTAGCACTATATCAGTGATCCCAATGTAGTAGGAGGTTGGAGAACTATTCCTGGGATTTGTAAGTTCTGTGGAGACTACCCAAATTCTACAGGCTTCCAGTTTCCACTCCTTGCAGGCACCACCTCCCTCTACCCAGATTCCTAGCACTTTATGCCCCTTGCTACTACCCAGAGCAGGTGTCTTCCACAATTTATTCATTTATCAATGCATAGATCCCTGAAGATTCCCTTAGACTTCAGCTTAGCCCATGGCCTCTCATCCCCGAAACAGACATTGAAAGTCACCCCTCAATGTGTTTGGAATCCAAGTCAGCTAGCTCACAGGAAAGCCAACTTGGTCTTCCCTGTGGCTGAAAGCTCTGATTACATCTTTCATGTTCTTCTCCATTCTCAGGAGTGAGCACATCGAAGACAGGGACTGATGTACTGCTCGTCATTTCTCTCCGTTCTGTTTCCCCAGCTTCTCCCTTCATGTCTGGTGGGTTATAAACGAGAACTTGGTAAATATTTCACGAGTGGGTAGATTTGATTCTGGTGGGTTCAATACCTACTGCATGCTAACAATAGCTCATCCTTTGCAATGTGATGCAAACTATGTGGTGGTTTGATGGAAAATGGCCCACTCAGGGAGGTGTGGCTTTGTTGGAGGAAGTATGTCACTGTAGGGGGGCAGGCTTTGAGGTCTCCTACTCTCAAGCTATGCTCAATGTGGCAGACAGCTCACTTCCTGTTGCCTGTGGATCAAGATGTAGAACTCTCAGCTCCTTCACCAACACCATGCCTGCCTGCAGGCTGCCTTACTTTCTGCCATGATGATCATGGACGAAACCTCTGAAATTATAAGCCATCCCCAATTAAATGTTTTCCTTTTTAAAAGTTACCATGTTCATAGTGTCTCTTCACAGCAATAGAACCCTAACTAAGACAGACCGTGTCCAAGGCATAGGTAAGAGATGTGTGAGAGGTACCAAGGGCTGGAGAGAGATGGCTGGAGAGATCTAGGCTATTGGATTCTTTTGTCCACATTGTCAGCTAATTCTCTTCCTCACGGTTCAAAAGGTTCTTTAAATTTAATAATTAAAACTATATCAAGACCCAAAAATATCACCCTTATGCTAACTATAGCTTCTGGCTACCTACTAGTGCTGTACACTGAACCGAGGCAAGGAAGCAAGAAGCTTTTTGACAATTTAATTAGCATTTTCCTAGATCTTTGATTTCATAAAAAAAAATAAAAAACACAGGATACTTCTTTTTCAATTTGCTTATAGTACAAGAGAAAGGTACCCCAAGTATTCAGCTTCTGTCACTGGAGAATCTTGGCGTGTGGATGACAGGAGAAATAGTAAAAATGAAAGACCCGGTCTTTAATTAATCTGAAAGTCTTCCTTTTTCTATGGCCACTTTAAGTCAGCTTTGTTATTTTCCAAACATGGTAAAGAATGATACATGTGAGTGGATTTGGAATGTGAGAAAGCAGAGGATACTAGGGCTGTTGGATGGAGCTCGAGGATAGAACACTTGTCTAAACTATGAAAAGTCCTGCCTTTGATATCCAGTACTACACGCAAGCAATCAAACAAGTGGATATCAGTGGGGTTGAGCATGCAGCTCATGCTTAGGTCGTGGGGTAGATTCCCATCAGGGTTAAAAAAGAGAGAGAAGGGGAGGGAGTAAGGGCAGGAAGAAAATAGAAAGACTTAAGGTTTTGAAAGATGTAGTATAATAAATAAAAGGATACAGGGACATAATTATGTCAATGTCATAATTAAGGTCATGTATTCTGGTTGAACATTTTAAGGCTTACCACATTGAGCGCTTGATATTTTCATTACTTGAAATCTTGGCCCGTTTTTAAAAGTGTGCAAGACAATATTGTGCTTGTGATTTTCCACCCACCCCTAAGACAAAGTCATTATAGCTTAATCCAATTAAACTGAGTCCACCACGAGAGTGCTGGCCTCCCAATAATGTGCCTTTTCATCCAACTCTCAACTGATTCCTCGGAGGCCAGCCAGCTCCAGATGCTAACAAAATGCTGATCAGGGAGTTTGAGTTCTTCAGATTTAGGATGATTTTTAAAAAAAGAGAGAGAGAGAGCTGTAGGACAGGACTCTGTCAGACAAGAATAAACCAAGGGGCAGGAAGGAATATTTTTAATGGAATCTTGGGAACTGTGGAAGACGATGGTTCTGGCTGGTTGGCTTCTCCAGAAAGCACTATGCTGGACAGGTGCGCTCCCTGCATTGGAGCGAACTGTTAATTACGGAATGCGGGGCTACTGGAGAGCCCTGCAAGTGGAAAATTTCCCAGCTTTGGGCAGTCCTGGTAAGACTCAGTTAAGCTTACCTATTTACTGCCCTGTCTTCCTAAAACAGCAGGGTCCTTTACCATAGAAACAATTTATGTCACCCTGGTTTATCAAGGAAATGGCACCCCAGTGAGCAGGACAATCTTCTCAGGGGGGTACCCTCTTAGAGAAAGAGACTTGTCTCAGGGTCCTAGATCAACCACAGGTGGGAGCTCTGAGTTGGTCTGACACCTGGAATAAGAGGTTGGTACCCTGGGATGGGGTGGGACCAGATGAAACTGGGAGATATCTCAAGGATAAATCCAAGAATCAAGCCAATTCGTGCTGGGATTACGGCTTCCAGGTTAGGCTGCTACCACTCTGCTATTTGGGCATCTGATGAGACCTTAAAAAAACTTCCCTAGGGATGATGAGGAAGAGCATCCTGAGGTCTGGAGCCAGGTCAAACACTCTAGCTGCAATGGTCTAACCACTGATACCAGATGGACCAGAGGCTTGGATGTCACCACCCGAACAAGACTCTCTTGATGACCTCAACAGAGTTATTCTCAAATCTGTGCTGTGCTCTTAAAGCAACTTCCTCATGCCTTCCTTCTCCTTTGGCTTTAATGAATCCACGTTTATACTACTGTCTTTCTCTAGAGATTTTGACTTTCTATAGTAGTTAAATCTTGGGTCTCTTTGTGTCTCTGGTACCTGGCCATGTGGCATAGCAGTGATATTTGGAAAATGAGTAACCAAAGGCTTGCCTATCCTGAAGTCATTCTACACAGTAGTATTCCATAAATAGATTGTTCTCTACTATGTATAGGATATGAAGCTCTGGGAAGGCTGTGTGAAGAGTGGGAAATAGTCACACCGATTGGATAAAGGCTGAGCATGGAGCACATTGTTCGAGATCTGTTCTCAGAAGATTCTGGCAAGTCTGGGAATCTTTTTGGAGCCTTCCATTCTAGCCACACAGATGGTACCAGGCACTTGAGTCCCACTTCCACACCCATTGTCGCCTTGATGCTCTCAAAACTCTGTGAGATGAGTAGGCTTTTGTTGTTACTGCTATTTCACAGAAGCCAGCAAGATGGACTGGCTAGGTGATGCATTCCTGGTCCCACATAACAGAGGATGCTGAAAGTTAGACAAGACTCTTGAACTTCCAGGCTTTATCCCATCTTGCATTTGCCGTCATGATGCTGGTCAAACTGCTTAGCCTGCTAGCTTTGGTTGTCTTGTCTTAAAGGAGGAATAATGTTGGCCACACAGGAGGATTGCAGAATTAAGAAGCTGCTCAGATAAATTGCTAACATCCTCATTTTGCATCTTGGTGGTTTTCTGTTTTTGATGGACAGACATCTTTATTCATAAGGCATCATGTCGACTGGCACCAGTGATAATTCTGTAGCCAAGGAGCTGAGGCAAACCTTTAGCTTCAGTACTTCACTATGAATATTTAACAGGGTATCCAAGCACTTCTCCTACTCTGTCGCTACTACCCATGGAAATCGGTGATCAGCGTGATGTGGCTTCATGCCAGACAATACTTGGAGATGATTTCTGGGTCATCCGCAGCAATCAGTCTGGATGAAGGCTATTTAATTTATAATTGCTTGTGACAATTGCTCCCTCTTTGAGAAGGCTCTGCAAGAAATGCTATCTGTATTCCTCTATGTCTTTTGGCAAATAAGATGTACTGCAAATGGAGCTCAAAGGTTGGCTTTCCATTATCAGTCCTCAGTGACTCCCTTAGGTGACTGTCACATGGTACATGAGCATGGAGCTGAACCCTCCCTTCTGTAATTGGCTGGGTTTTCTGGTTTCACAGCAACAAGATGATTGATCCTGGCATCAGGAACCATCGAGGGTCCTCCCTGGGAGAGGGAGCAGCTTGTCCCATCCAACCTAATTCCTGAACAGACTCACCTCCTTCTTACCCCCTTCTAGGGGCAGTGTTGATGCCATTTTCTCAGGATAGGATGCTGTCGAATTTGTTCTTCTCTTCAGGACTTTAGAATCTCTCCTGTGGCTGGGGCACTGTGGAAGCTTTTCTCTCTTCCAGCCTTTGGGTCATCTGCACCCATCCTGTTGCTTTCCAAGTTCTGCAGAGGAGTCCACTACGACTCCACCCTCACTGCTGTCACCTGTCAGTACCCCACACGGGAATGGAATGGAACGCCATTTCATCTCTTGGAAATGACTGTTGAATGCGTTTTGTTTGTTCAACACCTTTTTATTTTATCTAATGTGCTCCTGCTGGAAAACCTCTACTTGTTTTCTCATGGTTAAGCTCAAAGCCTTCCTTCTACATCTAGAAGGTAGCTTAACCTGCACTTCTGTTGCCCAGGTGCCCTGGGACCTCCTTATTATAGACAGAAACATTTCTTCTGTTATTTTGTGTTGGATGAATTTTTGCTTTCCCTAACATGTTCTCTCCTTGCTTTACACTATAGGAACATTTAATATTTAAGCTCAGAGGTAGGGCGTATGCCTAGCATGGCTAAGACTCTGGTTTATATCCCTGGGAGGGAGTGGGGGGAGAGAGGCAGGAGGAGAGAATATGAATATCTCTCTTAGCACTTTCATTAACATTATAACATATTAACATTCTGGTCCACTGTGCCTTTTTCCATTTCTGACTTGTTCCATATGCTGAGGGAACACGTCTTGGAGCTGAGTCAATTCCTGTTCAAAATTCTCCCCTAATCGTTTCAATTGACAACACTATTTTGATGTTATAAGGGCTTTGTGATATCTCATTCATCTATAGAATATGATAAAAAAAAATCCTTAGTGTTCCAGGTAGTCACTATACATTATAGGCTATAATCAGAATATTCTGAGGTACATGCCTTTAAAAATAAAATTCCTGATTATGAATATGGAACATTGTCATAGTAGGGGAAGTATAAATATAGTTTTATGCTTCTCCAGAATTCCAGTGCAAACTCTAATGCGTATAGAATAAGAAAAGCTACCCATACGCTGAACCCTCTGAGACAGCTCCTACCAGATGCTGACAGGAGTACCACGGCTAGGTTTCATCTGCCTAGACTACACTGGCCACTTAGTCTTGGCCACCTTTGTTTGCTCTTCTGTTGCTATGACTGTGCTATCTAAATCTTCATGAGTTTCCTCTTTGATATTGACATATTCCGCACCCGCTGCTGAAGGACACTCCAGTCTTACAGATCCAGAATGAGAAGATTCACCTTGTTCTTAATAAAGAAGCTACTGAGTTGGGGGAGCTGTTTCTTTCACCAGAAAAGACACCAAAACGTATTTAGAAATGAATTTTGGCAATATCCTTTAATAAAAGGTCTAACTTAATTAGCATCTATAACATAACTCAACCAGAAGGGTCCTAGTAGATCATTCTTTTTTTGGAATGCTTCCACGAGAACAAGGATTGAACTCCCTAGGTTAGAGCTGCTGGTTCAGTTTAGTCCTAACATGGAATACTTCCAGAGCCAGCCCTTCCTGGATCCCACTTATGATTTCCTTCCTCTTAGACATCATCTCTGGAGGGCACCACTTTCTTAAGAACTTAGTGCGTCTCTCCCTCTCAGACACTTACTTCAGATACCTGCAGTGAATTACTGCTGTAAAATCAAAACAGTTCGAGCTTGTGTGGCTGCAGATTGTTTCTGTTTTTAACTGAAACTCTGCACACATCCCCTTAGACATTCTATACTCCACTTAACATTGCCTCCCCTGTATCTCATATCTCGACGGCATATTTCTATGACTTTGGTTTTACTTCTATGGGTTACCTTCTCTGGAAAGTTCTTACTGTCCCCTACTGTAGGAAAATCCTTCAGCCAGTAGCCTTTAAGTTACCTGCCCACTTGGGCGTGGCCTCTTATACTATAAATGCAGATGTAAAGCCTGGGCTCCCTCTCTCTTCCAGCTGCTGGATTCCCTGTTTCAGCAGAGGACCGTGATCAATGAGTCTACCCCTTAGTAAATAACCCTTTATAATTATACTCAATTCTGAGCTAGTGTGGGATTTCTCTCTAGCGTCCCTCTTCAGTCCCCCACTTCTCCACATATCCAGTCTTTTCATACCCCTCAAGGCTGAGGTTAAGCACACCTCCTTTTTAGATTAGAATTTATCTTGTCTTTCTAGTGGAACATCCCTCTTATATGGCATGGCACCAGAAACGTTTCACATTTTGGATGTTTTTTTTTTCCTTTTCTTTTGTGGACTTTGGAATATTTGAATCTTGAAAATTTTGAATATGAGATGGCTACAGGTTAAGACCCAAGGATATACATGAAGTTTGTTGGTTTGATTGTGTGTGTAATCACATACATAGATAGCCTGAAGGTGGTTTTATACATCTTAATACTTTTGTACACAAAACGAAGCTTCATGATTTAGAATTTCTCACTTGAGACACTGTGCCAATGTTCACAAAAATTTCTGATTTTAAAGCATGCCAAATTTCACATTTTTTTTGGATTAAGGGTGCTAAACCTATAATAAGTTGGTGACATAATTTTCTTCTCTGTATGCTTATAAGTTTTTGGACCGCCAGGCTTTCTTTCCATATTTTCTGAGCTTACCCAGAATTCCTTGCAATAAGCAGTGAATTAATGTGAGGTTATTTGTCTGAAATCTTTCAGTCTTTCGTAGGGAACACACAAACACAATAAATGGCCCTAATGACACCTTGGGCACAGGTTTGTTTTCAGCCTTGCTGCAATCTCTCTGTGCAGCTTTAGCACAGCACTTTCCTTAGGTACCAGATCAATATATTGGTCTTCATATCATGGGGGTCTTAGTCTCAAGGATGAAAGAAGAAATCTAAATGCCTCCTTCCCCATTGACATTGTGTAGCTATCATGAATGTGCATGGTGTTAAGTAGCCAGGGAAGATGAGCATTTTTTTTTTTATTTTTTTGAAGGTTAGGAATGGAGCTGCTTGTCAGTGTCTAAAAGAAATCAGTGTCTAAAACTGATACAAGCCGGAGTTTGAGCTACTGTTTTACTTCTGGTCACTTTATGTAAGACAGCTGACTCCTAAAAGAAGGCCTGGTAAGAAAGTGTGGGAGCTGGTAAATAGGTAAAGAAGGGGCAGACAGTAGGAGCATCATCATGAGCAGCTGCAAGCAAGATGTAAACAGTAGCTTTGGGGACTGGAACCTGGGCGATTCCAGGTGCAGGGGTATTTGGAGTCATGGTGCCTTGCAAAGCCAGAAGGAGACGCTGGTCGCCTGGGAGAAGTCACATTAGGTGAAGCCTGAAGAAGGATCAGGTCAGAGCCTGAGACTCAGGTGAAATGTGAGGACACAGCTGAACTCAGTTCCAGTTCTTGCAAGCAACCACCCCCCCTACCATCATTCGAGAAAGACGGTTACTGGACGTGGTTAGAGCGGGGAGACAAAACAGGTACAGGAAATCAAGCTGGGGGAAGGGAGAGTTTTGGAAGAAAGCCCAAGTGGATTCTGGGAATACATAATATATGATGAGATTCAAGTAATTTATCAACTCCTTTTGACTGGATCCAGACTTTAGGAATAAGAAATCGAAACAGAATATATGTGAGTTAAGATAAGCTGACGATGACAGACTCCCCATGGGTTTACAGTCTGAAATTCCATCATTTCACTGGTACGTGTGGTCTGGCTGAGGATGGAAAACAGACACTGGACAATACAGTGGCCACATGGTAAGACGCTTAAAGAAAACTAACCCCTTTCCTGGACAAAAAAGGCCTGGATGTTGACACACTATGTAAAGAGAAGTACGTATATTTAAGAATAACTTCTCAAATATTTCCTTTCTAGCCATTATAGAGACTGTTTCAGTGGAAGGTCTCCTCAGATGGCTCACCCCTGAGGGAAGCAGGGGATGCTCTCACTGTCTCTAAGTTTAAAGATTTGTCTTCTCTATCTGCAGTTGGAACCCAGAAGCACCAAGTCACACAATAATCATAAAGATATTTAGCTCAACAACACTCATGATTCTACAAGAACTTCAGGGATGGGGAAAGGGATTTTGGTTTTGGTTTTTATTTTTAATCATCCTTTCAGGGTTCTTCTCCCACCCTCCTCAGGTAGTGTTCTCATACTACTGTATTCTGATCTGGGAAAAAAGAACATACAGTTTCCTACAATCCCCGATCCAGCCCCACTGGCCTTTTTCAAAGGCTAAGCACCAATTGTTGAGATGGCGCTGTTACACAGGAAGAAGGTGAATCCCAGTGTATCCAGACTAAATTACCTGTTGCAGGCTGCATGGTTGAGGGCTTCAGAACTGTAATCCTGTTTGCTGAGAATCGCTGCCAGTAAACCTGAGGAAAGCTGGCCAGGGTTATGTCAAGCCGAGTGAAAGCATATCCCAAGACAGCTGTATAACCTGTGCACGGCTCAGAAATGGGAGGGAGAGTCTGTGGGGCCATGAGTACTGATGCAGTAACCTGTCCATGGCTCAGAAATAAGATGGGGAGTCTGTGGGGCCATGAGTACTGATGCAGTAACCTGTGCATGATAAGGAACCTGTGCACAGCTCAGAAATGGGAGGGAGAGTCTGTGGGGCCATGAGTACTGATGCAGGAACCTGTCCATGGCTCAGAAATGGGAGGGGGAGTCTGTGGGGCCATGAGTACTGATGCAGGAACCTGTCCATGGCTCAGAAATGGGAGGGGGAGTCTGTGGGGCCATGAGTACTGATGCAGGAACCTGTCCATGGCTCAGAAATGGGAGGGGGAGTCTGTGGGGCCATGAGTACTGATGCAGGAACCTGTCCATGGCTCAGAAATGGGAGGGGGAGTCTGTGGGGCCATGAGTACTGATGCAGGAACCTGTCCATGGCTCAGAAATGGGAGGGGGAGTCTGTGGGGCCATGAGTACTGATGCAGGAACCTGTCCATGGCTCAGAAATGGGACGGGGGTCTGTGGGGCCATGAGTACTGATGCAGTAACCTATGCATGGCTCAGAACTGGGAGGGAGAGTCTGTGGAGTCATGAATGCTGATGTCGGATTTTAATTTTAAAGTAATTGGGTGGGTAGATTCCACCATGTATAGGGGTTTCTGAAAAATGAAGATTGGAGCGTGGGACAGTTTCAGGGTCTTAGGCAAAGACCATCCTTCTTCCGAGTTGCCTTGGTCTTTGGTCTGCATCAATATCTCCAGAACAGACTAAAAAAAATTCTATAAGACTAAGGGAGATGAGTCTCAGCAACACGGTCTCTACAGGCATTTATATTTAAAACAAATACCCTCAGAGAGTTTTCATAGATACGCTTGTTTTTCTCTTAAACTGCCCACTCTCTCCTCCTCTGCTGGCTACAGTCACATGCAGTCATTTGCTTGCCATTTTGGTAAGTCCAACGCTCTGCAGTCTTAACCCTTAGCTTGCCTCCGCATTCAATCTAGCGATCACTGGACTTTCTGAAGTTAAGTGCAAGTCACTGCACTGTGCGGCTGCCAAGGACCACAGAAGACTCTCGTTCCCCCGAGGAATGCGCAGGATTACAAAAGCCAGAATAACAGAAATGCAGAGAATGAAGGGGGTAAGAAAGGCAGAATGCAAGATGCTCAGGGTGCCGAAAGAGGAGAGCCATCTGTTCTGAGGGATCAGCACACAATGCTGGGGAAGGTCACACATAGACTCGGGCAGGCAGAGCTGGGGAAGAGGAAAAGAGCAATTCTAGTCATAGGGAAAAGGATGAATCAAACTGAAGAGGTCACCTAGTGTCAAGCGCATCCCATTTTAAGAAGCGTGGAGCTGCCCTGCACGGTCACTGCCTGACATCCTGGACCCTGCTGCCTAGAGGACTGGGCCTGGGAAGGTAGCAGGTGAGAGATAATGAGTCCTTCTTTTCACCCTGGTCACTCTGAGGCCACTGAGAGGATGGACGTGTAGGAGCAAGAGGGGTGAAATGGGCCAAGGAGTGAAGCTTTTAGCATCTGTCACTTGTCACACGCACATACAACTTACAATTGTATTTCCAGTAGACGTCTGGAATAATCAGCATTCTCACGTTGTTAAGTAATAAATTAGGTTGCTGTGACAACCAGTAGGAAGCTCTCTCTGCTGTGACACAGAACAGCTCTCCTTCATTTGACCAGGATGTCCCAATTACGCTTTACATTTCCTGCTTTACCGTCAGCAAATTAAACGTGCCTACGTACAGTCACAGAGATTCCCTCTGCTCATGGATAATCACTCCTAATTGTGACAGTGACTTCAGGGCCATGTGAACAGAAAAGACCAGTGTTAGTAACCACCACCTGAACCAGAAGGGGGTCTTTCAAAATTCAAAGAAGCTATGCTAGTTAGGAAATATGTAACCATGAAACAACGAGAGGGATTTACCCTGTGAACTCCTGAAGGCAAGATCTCGCTGGCAGGTCTGCATCCTTCCTTCAGTGCCTAGCACTCTTCATGGGGACTTTGTGGGGAGACACGCTTGGTGATTTAATAACTAGAGGCAATGAATCTAAAGGGAGAATCTGGAAGCCTGGTTGAATTCTTCAAGTATCAAAAAGAGAGTATCGGAGACTGGGAAGATGGCTCCGTGGTTAAGAGCATTGGTTGTTCTTGCAAAGGACCCGAGCAGGACCCACATGGCAGCTCACAATTTTCTATAACTCACATTCCAGGGGATCTAACACCTTCTTCTGACCTCTGTGGCCACTGTAGAATGTAGTACATACACATACATGCACACTACTCAGAGAGAAAGAGAGAGAGAGAGAGAGAGAGAGAGAGAGAGAGAGAGAGAGAGAGAGAGAGAGAGAGAGAGAGAGAATACAAGGCAAATGCAACAGAATCTGGCTATCACAGTCCCTGTTCTACAAAGGACCATGTATGTGCTCAGGGTCTGGACTGCCAGTTGGGAAAGGACTTAAGACACTTTCAGACTCTTATTGGGAAAGGGTTTGTAAGTCAACCATCGTTTTGAGCATATTAAAGGCAAAATGGGGCTGAGTGGCTCCTCCTCCTTTTGATGGATAGCCTTACCCATCAAGAATGATATGAGGCGTATATCTTGATATATATTAAGAATGATATATATATGTGTGTGTGTGTGTGTCTCCTCTCCTTCTCTCTCTCTCTCTCTCTCTCTCTCTCTCTCTCTCTCTCTCTCTCTCTCTCTTCTCTAAGTAATAAAGGTTCAGTTATGATTTTATACTATGTGTCTGTCACATGTCCCTACCCACGCGCCGGCTCGCCAATGGGAACTCTGCCACCGCTTGGGTGCTGGACTCCGGAGTTGGGGCCCAGCACCCGCTCGCCCCGCTGGGGATCCGCTGTAGCTTGCTGCTGCTCCGTGAGCCCGCCAGGGACCTGCCAGCATTTTAAGAATAACAAAAAACTGTGTGCACCCCCCCCCCCCACACACACACGGGTAGACCTGGCCCAGTGGCCACGAGGAATGTTCCACTTAAAAGACAAAAATGATCCTGGTGTTGATGCAATGCAAGTGGAGGCACTTGGAGTTTCTTGTTGCTCTCTATTTTGCAGGCTTGTCTCACATCTTTCTCTTGAGACTCAGGTGGTTACAGAGATCAGAAGTTAGTATGAAGTTGACCTCACTCCACACTTATTTCTCATCGAGTATGTGCTGGCCCTGATCTGGCATGAAGGCATATAGCACTAATTTCAAAGTTTGAAAACGGAGAAGCTCCTCAAATCAAAGGAGGGACTTGGATGTGTGAGAGTGGGTGCAACGGGAGAGGCAGAGCTCATTTCTAGTGTGGATCCCTGGGCTAGGGGAGTTGGGAATGGAAACAGGAGAGATTTAAGAGGCATGGGGAGAGTGGTGTGGAGATGGCCCTACAGGTTAAGCAAGGGCAGATATTGGAGAGGCAGAACAGGTTCCCCCAATGGGCTGTGGAGGCCTTTAAGGTCATGAGTTAGGGGCAACTTGCCTAAGCTGTCCTGATGAGATGCAGACTCACTGGAAAGCCAGTAGGGTATTAGTGAGGGGAGAGGATGGGACTAGAGGCAGGGCCCACCCAAGAGTGCATCTGTAAATCTGTCCAGGATGTCGTTGTATTTCAAGGCAAACTTTCAAGTGCTGATTTCTTCCAGAGTCAATGAGAAGGTTGAGTTAGACGTTGTATAAAGTCCTTTATGTTAATGTTCAGAGGTGCCAGGCAAATTGTATTTAAAATTCACCCGAGGAGTCTCACACAGCCAGGAGTGATTCCTGAAGGAATTCAACCAGTTGGTGTCATTTGAATATATGCCGCCCACATCTCAAAAGCAATGCGGAAGCCACAAACCCTGCTCTCCTGTTCTGAAATGCATTGATTGCAGTTTGGAATTGTCTCTTCCTCCATTACCCCGCCCTGCACTGTGATTAACCTCCATGCCTCTTCTATATGACATAGACACTGGTTTCTCAGAGCTAAAGTTCAGAAAGGAGAAAATGAATTGAACCATCTAATTCTCCCCACTCCACACATTTTCAATAGCATATCTAAGTGCCAAATCTTTTAACTGCGTGATAACAGAATTAGCAGGCCCATTTGATAGATAAAACCAGCTGTGCATCACATGAAAGATCCAAAATACACTCTTGGCCAAAATGAACCTTCTAGAAATACCAAGCAACTCGCAATGAGCTTTTTGTTACTTACAATGGCTACAACTGTATGATCTGTTGATATCATTTTTGAGGGGTGGGTAGAAAGAGAAAATTTCATTGCAGATTTTTAAAGAATAGTGCTTTTAGACTATTTCCATATCATTAATATATGGTACCCAGAGTTGATTGAGACGAAACTCTTGTTGCTCTGTTCAGCACTTCCATGAAGTCCCCTTTAGTCTCTAGCTAAAGATTAATGTTCTTGCCCATGTCTACCATGTCTGCCTATGGGTGGTAGCAGGTATGTACATATTGCTAAGTAGGCAATGAAGAACCAGGAATTGTAATTTCTGGAACATTCATAGCAAGCTGATGAGATCACTGCATTCTCATTTCCCAATTGACCGTTCATTCCCTATACCTCTCCCACACCTCTCACGTACGTGGCAACAGATGTCAGCATCCCGCTGGAACTCAACAGCATTAGCTTCCAAAATTAGAAAGCTTACTGGGATGGGGACACCTGCAACGCTATAGTGGGCTTTATTTCCTCACTGTAGGAGCGATGGAGACTAAGTGCCAGGGACACAATGCTTACCAAAGCTGTGCTCATCCAGGGATGGAGAAAGCCCACGAATGCACACCCCATTTCCACACCAGTACGTTGAAAACAGCACAGTGGTGTGTGGTGCATATTGGTGGCTGCCTTGAAGATACACTCTTTCCTGTCTCCTTTCTCTTTTATTTCTTATTTCCTAAAACCCCGTCTTGTGTCTCCTGAGTGAAGCTCTCTGAAACAGGAACCTGCACTCAGAACTCTCATCATCTCTTGGAAATCTCAAAGCAACCTGCAGAACTGATCCAGTTCCCACCAAGTGTCCCAAGACAATGAGATATCAGAATTGAAAAGCCTCCCTATGAAGGTATCTGACAACCTCAGAGAGCCAGATCTTCCTGTGGAAAAACCTAAAGCCAAACAGACTGGCTCCAAGATCACCTAAGTAATGAATGAGTTGTGTCCCCCCCCCCCCACACCCGGGACTACCTCTACAAGTGAAAAGAATCTGCTTATCTAATTCATGGTCACAGCACACTTTTGAATTGAAGCATCACTTACCACAGAAGCCTGTCATGTGATTTTGACCGACTCAAATACAGTCTATGCCAATATCACAATATTTATGTAATTGTTGTGCTGCGGGAGGGTGAACCTAACGCTCTGTGCATGCTGAACTAGATCCCCAACTCTCTGATTTATTGTTCTACTTTTTATTTTGAGAAAAGGTCTTGGTGGTAAGTTGTCTAGGCTTTTTCTGTGGCTAGACTTTCTCTGTGGCCCCATCAGCCCTTGAACTCACCATTTTCTGGCCTCAGTCTCCGGAGTATCTGGGACTCATAAGTCTGCTTGAACTGTCAGGGTCCTCATAGTTACAAAGCTTTTTGCTTTGGGTGTGACAAGCTCATGGCGTCTAGCAGCTCCAAACGGAACTAGACAGGCTCTGTTCTCTAACTGTGCCTTCTGTCAAGATTGCCGTGGTCCCACGGCCTCTGGCTTTGCTCCCCATCTTCCATTGAACGCCCTGTCTTTTGTGCCTAGACTTTGGCACAGCTGTGGCAGTAGAGAGTCAACCCAGAACAGTGTAGGTACAGCAGGACTTAGAAAAAGAAAAAAAGAGGTTGGCCTATTTAAAACATGCCTAATGAAGCTTGTATTTGTTTTAAACGAAACTGTAGAAGACAAAGTATGTCTGAAAACAGGTTATGATGCAATATAAATATTAGTCTAGGCGTGTTTGTGCTCATTTGTCCAAACTTCCACATTTCTTTGGCATGGGACCGCTCTGAGGGCTTGACATGTTGATATTATTCTGTAATTTATCAGTGAATAATAATAACATTTCCAGATAAAAATAATATCCTTAACTGCACATGATCACATTCTTATTTATTTTATTCCTCCAATGTTTCAAGTGGAGGGCACTTAAAATTAGATAAAAATCAGTAAGAGTATTATTTTATTCTAGTCTTGTTTTTTGTTGTTATGATTGAACAAAAAGGCTTTGGGTTCATGTTCAAGGTTAAAGCATTGAAGATGCTTTTATTCTCACACAGATTCCAATCAAGCAGGTTTCTAGAGTTGGGGTGTAATAGGCAGAGTGATGGCTTCATCCCCAAACTTGTTGGTTCGCTGATGAGGCAGATGTCATTATTATTATTTTTTTAATGAACAGATGTGATTAAATTAAGAACCTTGAGAAGGGAAAAGAATTCTAAAACAACCCAATGGGCAAGAAAAGTGAGAGGGTGGAGAGGTGAGGATAAAATGCAAAGGATACTAGTTATCACAGGGAGGGGCACCGAGGCTCAGAGAAGCCAAAGAAGACGAGGGGCCAGAGTTTCCCAAGATCCTTCGGAGGGAAGCAGCTCCTCCTACATCCTGACTTTATCTGGGAGAGGTTGACTCTGACCTTCTGACTTCCGGATCTATGATAGGATACATTTGTGTTGCTTTAGGCCACAGAGTTTGTAGCAATTTGTTCCAAGAGGAACAGGAAATGGATGTACCAGGGATACTTGTGCGCTGTAGCTGGTCAGTCTACCAAGCCATTCAACTCCGTGCCCTGTACTTTCCTTCACGCCAAGTTAGGGCAACAGGGCAGTGTGAACAAAAGTGAAACGTTTTAGACTGTATGTCCTTTACATTCTAATCCTGTGGAAAACTTTGGTCAAGGTGCTTCACCTCTCCAGAGCCACGACTGTCTCACAGATATAGCAGTGGTTGCTTCTATTCCTAACCCAGAAGAATAATACTCCCGCTACCACAGCACTGAACCATACCTCTAGCAAAGGCTATCAGTACACTGTGGCAAACTTTAAATGTGATAACACATTTGAACTATCCCTGCAGGTACTTCTTAAACAGGAGGCACCCAGTAGGGGTGGGTCTCTTTGCTTCACTTCAATCTTGCATGCAGAAGTTGTGTGCTATCCAAAGTACTTCCAAAGCAGGTACATGGATCTGCTTTGTTCATCCTGTCTACCTCATGGGAGATGTTGCCAAAGTCTTTAGCAGAGCCTATGGGATGCTTTTTATCTGAATGGCTTTATCGAGTTTAAAAAATTATTTATTCTTTTATGTGATGGGCGTGTTGCCTGAATGTGCATGTGTGCATGTGTGTGTGCGCATGCGTGCAGTACCCAGAAAGGCCAGAAGAAGGTGCCAGATCTCTTGGAATTGAATGAATGTGCATTATCACCTAGGACCTGAGAATTGAATCTGGGTTCATTGGAACAGTAGCCAGTGTTTTAGTCACAGAGCCATCTCTATAGCCCCTCAATTATTATTGTTATCTTTTTTGTAATGCTAGGGGTTGAACCCAGGGCCATGTGCATGCTAGCCAAACACTCTATTGTTTACCTAACTCCCTCAGCCCTTAAAAGTCTTATTAAAACATCCTCTGTATATGTTCTAAGTATATGTCACTATAATTCCATGAACTGATATATTTAGTGTCTTGTTACATGTTACAGAATTGTCATCACTAAAATCTATTTTTACGATATTTCCATTATTTCCTAAAAAAATGAACTCACAACTTACTGGCACTTCTTCCTACTTCCACCCTAAATCCAGACAGCCATTAATCAATGTTCTGCCTTTATAGATTGACCTTTGTGGTCACTTCACATAAATGGAATCCTAGACTATTCAGGCTCTGTCCTGGCCCATTCCAAGTTTACCTCTCCCCATCCCTCGGATCCTGCCTTCCATATGACTGCAAAATGAGATGGGTTCAGTTCTCTAGGTTTTCACAATTGATGCTCCTTTGTCTCTCTCTCCCTGCATTTGTGCATGTCCCTGTGTCTGGAACAGCTTCTACAACCTGCAGGTCTCAAACTGGAGTCTTTTTGTTTCCAATTATGTTCTTATTGGATTCCTTTGCAGCATGCTTTTGTAACTCCTTATAGTACAAGCTATTTTATTATGTTGTAATTACAGGTTTGTTTTTTATAATCCTGGAGAAAGCAGGGGCTCTGCCTTTCTTATTTAACACATCACACTGTGTGCTCTGTGCCTTGCACAGGGTTTACTACCTGCAGACATTTATTAATAGTGAGGATGAAAAGTGTGTTCAATCTTAGCATAAGCTCCAGGCTTCTCTTCTTATAAACTCAGGGAGGTTAATTGCCAGCTGAAGCTTCAGAGATGCATGCCATGCTCTTTGTCACACACATATTACTAATGGATACTTGATGGGGGAGGGGCAATCTATTATATAGGCAAATCCATTTAGATGTTTCTTACATGACACTTTATTTTTCTCACCAATTTCTGGAGCAACCATGACTAAATGATTTGCATAGTAATATTCCACTTATTTGAGAAACATTTATTTTTCAGGGCGGTATGCTAGGGAGGCTCCTTCTTTCCCAAGTTTCTGCTGGCACCTGTCTTTGCCTTTGTACAAAATCTAGCTAAGAGAGCAGAAGGAGAGTGTAAGCTTGAAGATGAAGTAGAGCCTTAACCTCCTGTGTGAAAGACCATGGGTTCAATCCCCAGGAACACCCAATAATGAGAGATTAATTTCAAGTCACATTTTAAATCCTAGACCCAATAAATGAATATCAAAAAGTTCTGCCTCCTGTGGCTTCCTGTTACTTCTTGTATTTAAGAGAGTATGATTTTATCTGCAGGTTTTAGAGTACCTCTAATATGATATGAACCATCTACACATTTTGATGTGCTCTAATGCTTTGGGCTCTGAAGCAGAGCATAGGCCCCAGCTTAGAGCTCAAGCAACAACAACAACCTAATATCTATATTAAGAAGGTAAATAGAAATTGGTTAAGTTATTTCTTATGGTCTGGCAAGCTGGCTCAGAGAGTATGCCACCAAACCTGATGACCTGAGTTCAATCTTTGGAACCTACATGGAAGAAGGAGAAGAAGCAACTCCTGAAGGGTGTATTCTCAACACTGCACATTCAGCATGGCTTGCATGCCCCATTCCTCCCAAACAGACCCAAAATACTGTCTCAGCAGGTAACAATATAAAGATTATCAACCGATGTTTTATATACCTTTTCATGCTACATCTTCAACATCCCATGTTAACACAGCCCATCACAGTCGCCCGCATACGTCCTTCAAGGGCTCACTGGCAACACATGGATGGTGTGTGGTTGAAGATTATCCATTCCCAGGAACCTTCCAGATAGAGCTACTCCAAGGGTTCCATCCATTTGGTTCCCTCAGGGCATGTTCATCTGACATTCCTATCTCTGTGTAAAATGTCTAGAGAGTTTCAGCTGGTAGATCCAGAACGAATCTTAAGTGAAATCGCCAGGGTATTCAAATGAGGATCTACTGGAAAAGCTGCTTCTGTGACTCAAATTTCTCTTATCATTGCTGTTTTAAAATTAATTTTGGCATGCTTCTGTCTCCTCTGTCTCCAGGATCTTGCTGCTTGGCCTGTGGTGGTCTGCAGCTCTCCTTTTCCCGGAACTGGAATTACAGGCAATTGCAAGCTACTCCACATAGGTGGAGGAACAGAACCCTAGTCCTCTGCAAGAGCAGCAAGCGTTCTCGGGAGCTGAGCCATCTCTCCAGTGCCCAAAATTATTTCTTAGAATCTGGAGACGACTTTCTGTTTCATCTTTCCCTCACCGCTTACGATCTTATGTGGCTTCTTTCTTGCTGGTTTCTGCCTGGGTCTGAGAGGTCTGGCCTCCATTGTTATTTCTTTCTGGTGTTGTTAACAATGCTTCATTCTTGGTTTGGGCAACTTCCTTATCGGAAGCCTGTCTGTTGTGATGCTTCTAATCTATCACCAGAAACCGCAGTCTCCGGCTGTGAGAATTAAGGACCTATTCCAGAGATCGCCCTGGATGGAATCTCAGGCTTTTTTCTAAAGTTTAGTTAGACTCCAAAATGTGAACGGTGCCGCTGCAGGAAGAAAATTGCATTGTCTAAGCGAACTACTTTTATGAGCTCACCGGCCATCAGTTCAAATTATGTAACAGATATTTTTTCCTCAAAAATGAAAAATGGAGTCTATCTGAAAATATCCCACAAGGGACTTGAGTTATTTGAGTTTCCAGTAATGGGGAACTGGAATTTAAAGGGTATATTTTTCAAATCAAGATTTCAAAAGAGTACAGACAACCTTCTGTGCCCAGAAATCCCAAATCATGGTTTAACCATCCATGGATGGGAAGTATTCAAGAAAAAAAGAGACATCAGTGCTGAACATGTAAGAACCTACCCCTAGTCATTGTTCATAAACAATATAGTGCAACTTATTAGCACAGTGCTTGCTATAGGAAATCTGGGGGTGACTTACAGTATCTGGAAGAGGAATGTAGGTTATGTGGAAATATCATGCCGTTGTACATAAGGGACCTGAGCACCTGTGAATGTGGGCATCTGAGGGGGAACCTGGAACTGGTCCCCATCCTTGGGTAGGGTTGACTGAGAACCGACAACCACACAGGTAGTGATAATGGCCAAGAAATGAGTCGTAGGCCCTAGGACTCACAATGGGTGAAGATGGGGTCAGAAAAGACATGAGAAAGAGGGATCCTGAATGATTTCCTCCAGTCCTGGCTGGCCACACACAGGGCTCAAAACAGTGTTTCATAACAACAACAACAACAACAACAACAACAACAACAACAACAACAACAACAAATCTTTGTGTTTCTGGGGAGATGGCTCAGGGGCAAAGTACTCGCTATGCAAACATGAGGACCTGACTACAGATTCTCAGAAGCCGTGGAAAAGCTGGGCACAGTGGTGTGTGTCTGCAGCCTGACACTGGTGGAGTGGTGATGAGACTGGGGGACCTGGGGCTCACTGGCCCAGACTAGCCCAAACACTGAGCTCCAGCTCCAGTAAGAGACCATGTCTCAGAGAGAGAGAGAGAGAGAGAGAGAGAGAGAGAGAGAGAGAGAGAGAGAGACCATGCCTCAAAACATAAGATGGAGAATAAATGAGGAAAATACCTCACATTGCACTCATGCGTGAGCACAGGTGAGTGTGCACACACATGCATGCACACACACACACACACACACACGTGTGCGCGCACACACATCTCTTCATGACTGTCCTGGTCATGTCTGTTCCTTAGTGATCATATTCAACTTCTGGTCATTACAATACAGTTCCAGCTCCTGAAAAATGACCAAGTCTTTCATAATGATATTTTGTGTGTGGGGTGTGTGTGTGTGTCAGCTTTTGATTCACGCACATGAACTACCCACATCACAAAGTGGAAAATATTGAGGCAGCAAAATTAGTAATTCTTAAAAGCTTGCCACTAGCCAATAAAACAGTGAGAGTAGCTAAGAGTGGCTTTTTAGATAGGTGAATTTTAGCTGTAAAGTAGCATTGCACCGTTTAAGGGGTTAAATTGACTGGGCATCCACCTACCAGAACAAATAGATTTCTCTATTATTTAATAATTTATTTAGTGTGTGTTTGTGTCTATCAGTCTATCTCTGTTCGTGTATGTTTGTGTGCCATCATGTGTGTGTGTGTGTGTGTGTGTGTGTGTGTGGCTGGAGGACAAGTTGTGTCCTTTTACCATGTGTGCTCAGAGAACAAAAGGTCTAGTGGCAGGTGTCCTTCCTTCTCTGCCAAGTCACCTTGCTGGCCCACAATAGTTTCTGACATCAGAAATTAGGAACGAATAAGAAGGAGCCACTTTGCACAAAAGAGACGTTCAGATTCAATTAGGCTAACGTGGAAACAACTGCGTTTTGCAGGCATTCTTTAATATTTATTTAGGTGTGATGCTGATGACACCAACCGTAGAGGGCACTTTCAGCCTTTTAGGGGCATAGTTTGCACATGCCTCATCTGAGATGATCCATCAGTGTGCAGTTACAAGTGGAATTCTGAGCCCCACAGAAGTAATAGTACATTGATCTTACAAGGCAGACAAGTGGATTGTAGCATCTGTTCCAAACATCTGTAACACAAGAACTTCTCCTGATATTTTTCAATACAAGGTTCTGAGGATACCTGTCTAAACATTTGTGAATATTAGCCCTTTTTTTCCCCTAATGTTTGAGGATGTGTGTTCGTTCTGTTCATACTTTTTCATGTAGTTTACCTGAATTTGTAGGATGACCTCTGTAGATGAGAATACAAGCTTGCTAGATTTTTTTAAGCTGAATGTTAGCTATGCAGTCCACACATCAGGAATCTAAAGCATTTGGCGCCTTTTATCAGCAAAATGGAAATAGCTGCTTGGGGCTCCTATTAGAGAAGTATAAATCCACTACAGTTAAATACCCGCTAGAGGCCCACATGAATTATTTGACTTAGGGAGAGACAGCATGGAAATATGAACAGCATTTCCAAGTCAGAGGTTCTCCATGCTAGCTCTAGGGCACTTAAGAAATGCCAGTGCCTCCCAAAATATTTGATTTAGAATTTTAAGGGCTCCCGAGGGATATTTACTCACCTTCTAGAACCTTCTTTTACAAAATATGGTTCAAGGATCAACCACATCAGATCGCTGGAAGGCTGAGGATCGTGATGTGAGGATCATTTACGAGATGTCTTGAGAGTCTCACGTGACACTGACCTGAGACCACTTTTCTTTTTAGAAAGTCTTAGACTTTTCTTTGACTTATTTGACCACCATGTTTTCACCGAGGGCAGGGCCTAGTCTTCTCTGTGCCGATCACATAGGTTTTTTTTTTTTTTTTGAAAGGGT
Organism: Microtus pennsylvanicus; assembly: GCF_037038515.1. Classification (NCBI taxonomy): domain Eukaryota; kingdom Metazoa; phylum Chordata; class Mammalia; order Rodentia; family Cricetidae; genus Microtus; species Microtus pennsylvanicus. The sequence goes on from NC_134582.1 coordinate 89,235,995, forward strand.
CTCACTGTGAAGCTCTAAAAATCACACAATCTTGCCAAGACATTATTCCTCTTCCTATAATAAACCCAGGATTATATACACAAGAATCCATACACTAAAAGTCTCTTTGCATTTTAGTGACAGAGTTAATTTATGTTACTGGATGAATGCCACTTTCTAATAAGGCAGACAATAAAACAGCAGTTAGTAGAGGCTGGAAGGATGGGAAATGCAATGGGAGGTGCTATTCCTTAATGGGCACAGAACTTCAATTTTGCGTGAGGAAGGATTCCAGAGAAAGATGGTGGGGATGATTGCTTAATGTGCTGAGCTATGCACATAAACTGGTTAAGATGCCAACTTCAACATTATCCTTGACTAACCACAGTAATTTTTTTTTTAAACTTGAAAAATAAAAAGAATTTTCTTTCATTTTGGAGTCAATAGCTCTTTGGAATCTAGTGCTTTCCAGGCCTGTTTGTAAAAGTCTACTTAAAACAAACAAACACAACAACAACAAAACCAGAAAACAGTGGAGTCTCCTGCGTTATCGGCTGGCATTGAGTTCACTCTGTAGCCTACCTAGGATGACCTTAAACTTATGATCCTCCTGTCCTTGTCTCCTGACTAATGGGATTGCAGGATTGTACCACCACACTGGGTGTTATACAGTGCTGGGAATTGAACCTATGGCTTCATGGATGTTAGGTTAGCACTCCACCACCCGAGCTATACCCCAGCCCTCTGCTTTAGTTTTTTAATGGCTGCGTGCTAACATTATGGAGTCAGGCAGAGAGTTATATCCTGAGATATCATTTGGAGGATGGAATGTGGTAGTAGGGGGTTGGGGGGGGGGCTCTACCAGGTTAGGAAAGCTTAATATCCAGGCTTCCTCTACCGAGCATCTGTGAGCTCTTGGCAAAGGGAGGCTTCCTGTTTTCAAGATAATGTTCTTAAATGGCTCCTAAAGAGTTTCTTGGCCACAACTAGTCCTCGAGAAGCAATGTTTTGATGATTGAACTATAAATGAATCAGAAACATATGCAGCGAATTTCCCTTGGGTTTGGCAAAGCACATGTTGGACACAGTTCTGTCTGGGATACTTGAAAGATGGTTTCTAGTGTTTATTGGATCAAACGAAGCTTCACTTTCCCAGCTCCCTTTCAGGTTATGGCCAAGGGGAAGAAGACAGAGCTCTCAGAGCCTTTGTTCCTACGTTAGCAGATCTCTACATAAATGTAGGATAGATTTCACTGAAAAGCTCTGGTCCACTGAGTGTAGAAACATCTACTACGTTGCCACCTGCGCCGCTCTTTTGGCTTTTTGAATTTATAAATGAAGAGCCTCAGACTTGGGTTATTTCAAAGAATTAAAGCTCCCCTTGGGTGAAGTCTTTTCTACTTACCTGCAGCGATTCTAGACTGAAGGTCTCCTTGCAGCTCCAGGCCTTGCGCTCTGGAGAGTGTTTTAAGGCCTGCCACAGCTCCAGAGACAGCACTTCCACGTGGCAAGAAATAATGGTCACCTTCTTAGACATATTCAAGGAGCATTTTAGGAAGAAAGAAACCTAAGACTCTGGCTTGAGTCTCCTTTATGTATTGTTAATTTGATTTTGAATATAATAAATGGCCCTGAGCCATCTCGGATGGAATACCGTCTGTTTTGTGACAGAGCTGTTTTATCCTCAGGCCCGAGTGCTGTGAAACTAGCTAAAGTGTTGGGGAATATCTTATTTCTTATTATCTCAGGAAAATCAGTAAATAAAGCTCACCAATACAGACTTGGGACAACTGCAAAAGATTGCAATCTAAAAAGCAGAGGTCGTTGATGTCTCAGGAGAAATATAAATGGGAATCATGGCTTTCTATGCCAGGTTTTCCAAATCTAATGGACAGACAATGTAATTTTTCTTTGTTTCATTTCTTAGTAGGCATGTCAGTAAGCAAACTGCCCCTTTACTAACAGGAACCTAAGAAGGACTTAGAGAATAATTCTCAAAAACATGTATTATATTCTAGGAAACACTGAAATGATAAATATTTTAAACAATATAATAACACACATGGCTCAGCATGTCCAGTTTCTGCAACAACCAAATAATTGTAATGATCCCTTTGCAATGCAGAGGAGAAGAAAGAATGGGATGAAAAGGAGGAGGATGAAGAGGAAAAGGAAGACATGTAGAGGCCAGAAGAACAACATTCCTTTGGGGAAGAGGAAGTTGAATAAAATTGGCAGGCAGATAGAGAGATGCATAGTAAAAGTGGAGGAGGGCAAGTGCTGGAAAAAGTGCAGCTGAAAACAAGCGACGGGGCTCAAGGCAGGGTGTGACCAGCATCACCGGCACTTGCTTCCAGCTCTAAAGCGTCATGTTGCTCTAACCTCCCGGGTTAGAGGCCTGAGGTTGCAATCCCTGTTCTCGTTTTCATTTGCGGGGTGTCTGTGGGCATGTTTTTGTACTTTTGGAGCCTCAGTATTTCATCTACAAAACAGGAACAGCAGTCCCCCACTCTTGGACTGTGTCAGGATCAAATTAGATCATTCATAGGAGCCCCACAACTGCGCCTGTAAACGGTGAGTGCTCCTAACATAATACCTGATATTCTTGCCCTCAACCTGAGCTCTTACCCCTGCTGTATGAGTCGAGCCTTGAATAGTGCTGATGAACGTGTGTGTGTGTGTGTGTGTCATACTTGACACAGTACTACCTGCCTGTAGTCAGGAGCTCTGCCTGGCTGTGGGATGCTTCAATATTGTAACAGTGGAGGTCATTCCAAACAGCAACGGCATCAACAAAGTCAGCAAGGTATGACAATCAGTACACCTCAAAATGCATACTAACAGGATGGGAGCCTAAATAGAGTGTCACCTTGCTCAACTCCAGCTTGAATTTCCAGCACCCAATGCACTCCCATGAATGAGTGAGCAAGCGCCTGGAGAACTGATTTGATTTATAAACACTCCACTCTAGGAAGTAGGTGAAAACGGCACAGACAGAACCTGTGGCAAAGCAGGATCAGCTGCCTTGGTCATAGCTGGTGAGTTTGAGGCACAGTTCAAGCCAGATAAACTAAGCATCTGTTGTGCAGATCTGGCCTTGTGCTTGCTTTCGTTAATGACCACTAACTGTCTCTCTCTATTTGTGCCACCCTACTAATAGCTAGAAAAGATCACCATGCCATTTCCGGGATTGTCATTCAAGTTTCTCTAAGGCACAACAGGACACTTTCTTCCTCTCTGCCCCTCCCCCACCACCAACAAAGCTGACTTGGCCCCTGGGCCTGTGCACCCCTAGGTAAGTCTTCCTCTAGAAATCTGTTTCCAGCTCCTCTCTAGCCTTTGTTGGGGTGTCCCATCCATCCTCCTCTTGGACCCTCTGCTTCTTCACCCCCTATGGAAATAGAGCTCCCCAGCCCTTCAGATGCTTCTGTGAGAAATAATTCGACAGGCTTTTCTAGGTAGGATTACCCCCTCCCTCTTCCCCACCTCGATAACCCCCCTCTTCTGTTCTCATGGAAGCTGTCATTTTCTGCATTTTGTTAAAACACTTATGCACATGCTTTATTTCTCTGAAAAGGTATGGGATGGCGTGATTCATCCTTTCATACGCCGTGAAACTCTTAGTACAATGCCTTGCCCTCGGTACAGTAGATGATAAATGCTTGCTGATTAAACTCCATAACAACAACAACAGCCCCCACACAGCGCTCAGCTTCCCCTTTGTGGAAGAAGACATGATATTATAAAGCACATTTTGGTTTGAGAGATTCTACATACGAACCAACCAAAAAACTAGAAGTGTTTCCAATTTATCACAAAAGCCAAAACGCCCACACTGGTTGTAAAGATGGGAACTTGCTCCCAAATGTATATTCTTACCATTTTCAGTACCAGGGCATTTTTGGGGGGTAGGTCATGAACCTTCAAATTAGGGCTAAGTAGTTCAGACAACAACATATTGTAAATTACATCACACTTTCTTCCGACAATCTCATTCTAATAGCCAAAATGAGCACTCAATACCTTTGGTGGATTTGCTTCCCGAAAGCTTGAGGCTTGGGGCAAACCAAAGCCATAATTATCTGCTCTGGCTCTTCAGAGGAGCCCAGAGAAAGGAGCCTGGCATGAAGAAATCTGTCTACTAATGATGCAGTGTGTTCTTGACTTGCTGGGAATCGGTCATGACTGTAACACCCAGGGAATGACCTTTCTATCTAAAGCATTCGAGGGATACCTCCCATGCATGGCTATTGGGTGGGCATGCATCTGTGTGGGTGCACATATGTGTAGGTGCATGAACACATGTATGTGTGTGAGTGTGTGTGTGTGAGTATCATTCCCTAGGTGCCATCTATGCTGTCTTTTGGGCTGAAGCTCACTGAGTAGGCAAGGTTGGCTGGCCAACAAGCCCCAGGTATCCTCCTGCCTCTGTCTCCTCAGTTCTGGGATGACAAGTACACATCACCACATCTGGGTTTTTACATGGGTTCTGGCATGGAACTCAGGTCCTCATGTTTGTATGGCAAGCCCTTCACTAACTCACCTCTCTCTGCTCTCATGAATAGTCTTAATGAAGAAGGACATGATGGGATGTGGTGCACACCACTCAATATGGCCTCCTTTGCTTTTCTTAATGCAATTTTTCATCGCCAGCAGCAGTTAGCTCAAAGGAAAACCAATGCAGGTCTTGTCTGTGTAACCCCTCCCCACTCCACTACCCACACTTTAGCTGGAATTTTCTTGTTTAGATAAGAGCATTTATACTGCCAGCTGGGAACTGGGGTACGCCCCACCTAACTGCTGCACCAATGTGCCAGCTAAAGGTGCGGAAGCCTCCTCTCTGCTGGTGCAGGGTGGAGAGGAGGTGTGTGCACTCTCGCCCTCACCTGCGCACACCTGAATCACACACTCCATCTGTTACTCTTTTCTGGCTTGTGCCTTTCTGGGTCAGCACATTTGCTACAGCTGTCGCCGCCCGTGCTTGCCATACCACTGAGAACTTTCGAAATCAGTTTCTGTGAAATCAAAGAGAAGAGTTCGAGAGGATATGATCTGCAAAGACCATGTGCACATCGTTTCCCCCTCTACTCCCAAGTTCTGTCTCTGCATTGAGTGTGCATGAGTGCACGTGAGAATTTGTGTGTCTGTTTCAAGGGGCTATGTCACTATTCGTAAAGGATGGGAAGAGAGAGGGCTGGGGGCTGACTCTAGGAAGGGTGTGAGCATATTTCGTCATGTAAATCATATTCTGAACCTGGATTAAAGTGTCAATTTTCAACTTCCTTTGTGAGGCACAGGAGTGAAAGAAAATGGGATGTTGTCCAGAGAAGTGCCAACATCCTTTGGACCTCAAGAGGCCATCTGATCAAGATGACATCTTCCCTCCTGGAGAGCTATTCTTGCTGAGATACAGCCTTGTTAAGGATAACCTATTTAGTTCCTTGACAGAACATCTAGTGGGAGTCAATGAAACAAGGCCCTTGCTTTCCCACGTAGTTCAAATACCCCAGGAAGCCAAGCTTCTCTTTAAGCTTGCTTGACCCAGGTGACCTGAGGTTGTATCTGCAGGTCAGCCTGTGACCAACTGAAGATGGTACCATTTTCCTTTAGAGAAATGCTAGGTTCCTAACTGATCTCACTAGCTTTAGAAACAAGGATGCTACATTTAAAATATATATATATATATATATATATATATATATATATATATATCCTTAACTGAATTGCTGTCGATTCATATTGAAACCCTGACCTTCAGCGGTGACTCCACTTGGAGAGCTGACCTTCGAAGAGATGACTCAGGTGGCATGTGAGCTATAAGGGAGGGCTTCACCCTGTGGTGTCCTCATAAGAAGAGATCAGAACATAAACAATACATAGACCAGAGAGCAATCACACCCAGTGAAAAGCTAGCAGTTTGTAATCCAAGGGCAGAGGCCTCAGGGAAAACCTTGCCAGCCCCTTGATCTCAGACTTCCTAGTCTAGAGAGCTGTGAAGGGATGGTTCCTTTTGTGACAGCCACACAGGCAGTGGCATTTTGTTGTGACAGCAGCCCTAGCCAACTGACATAGCACCTGCTGGTTATTTGCAAGTTAGAGATTGTTGAAATTATTTTCCTTTTTTTTAAATAAGAAAATTTATGGTTTTTACTAATACATATATTCCTTTTGGCTTGACAGGGTTTTTTTTTTAATGCTAAATAAATTTTTTTGTTTCTTTTGGCTAGATTCATGAGGTATACTGTAGGTTCCTATCTCTTTAGCTTTTTGCTTGTTTGTTTTGCATATATAGATATATGTGTATAAATAGATATATGTGTGTATGTGTGTTTGTGTACTCACATGTATGTGGCTACACATGTGTGTGGATGCATATTTGCACGCTTGTGAGTGTGTGTGCACATATGTATGTGGAGGCCCAATGGGTGTGTGTGTGGTGTTCACATGTATGTGTGGTTGCATACGTGCACACTCTTGAGTATGTGTGTGCATGCACGCATGTGCATATATGCATGCGGAGGTCCAAGTGTGTGTGTGCCTGCATGCGTGTGTGCGCATATGCATTTGGAGGCCCAATACTGATGACCTTCTCCCTTATTTACTGAGGTAGGCTCTCTAGTTGAACCTGGAGTTCACTATTTTAGCTATTTTAGTTCACTATTCTAGTTTGGCTAGCTAGCTTACTCCAGGGAGTCCCTAGGTCCTTCCTGTGCTGCGATTACAGGCAGGCAACATAACCACCTGGCCTTTACTCGGGTTCTGGTGATGAGAACTCTAACACTCACATTACATAGCAACCACTTTCCTGGCTGCCTCAGGTTCCCAGCCCATCTCTTAAGTTTTGACACAGACTTTCATTGGTTTCTCTTGAGTACCTTGGGGGAAAGGTAGAAATAGCTACTTATCGTTTTGCAACTGAGGAAATAAGATCCAACCAAACAATTTATGTATTCAGGGCACAAGCTAAGCTTGTCCCTTCCTCTCATTTCCTGCGCTGCTTTTCCCACACATTGCCCCTTCGCCTTTCCTCTCAGCACCGTGACATGGTCACGTCTACGGTATTTTTTAATTATCAACGTGTACTTCCGTTTTCTAGAAATTGTGATCTCATTTTCCCCTGCAGTTTGGTTGGGTTGTTTGTCCCGTTTCTCTTTAATGTTGGCATTATCTTGTGGCTTTCCTAGGAAAGGAGGCCCTGTGCAGTTCTTACCACTGCTTCCTCAAGACAACCCCCAAAAGGAAGCTGTATCCATTTAATGATTTCCTGGGAAGCTGGAAGCTAGGCATCTGCACACTTTTACCTTTTAGCCTGGAGCCGTGGATTCCAAACTTCACAGTATGTTAAACATCAAGGAATGCAAAAGGAGGGCCTTGGTCACCTTTAGATTAATTGTAAGGTGGTCTTAGAACCTTGGGAACATAGTCAAGGACCACAGTGGCCCTTCTACTCTAGTGGGATTAAAATCCCCAGGATTCCTAACTCCAGTTGATTCAGGATGAGACAAAGGTAGAGGCAAAATTAAATAGGCTGTAACATCAAATGGACCGTGTGTCGGACTTAACATAGACAAGGGCTGCCTTTGTGGGATCACTCTAGCAGTGGTATTTCCCAGTTAGGAGCTCTCAGGGACATCTGGAGGCCAATAATGCTCACCAGGTGCTGCCATTGACACCCTGGGTGGCTTAAACCAAAACATGCCCAAAGCATGGGGATGAAGATGCTCTTATATCCAGGATAGACAAGCTAGTGAATTCATTCCAAAGCCTGTTGAGGATCAGAGATGCTAGGATAAGGGCTCACACATACTTTCTATTGTCTGATACATGAACGGACATCAATGACCTGTTTTGTTTAGTTTTCCCCCTAAATATGCTGCAGTCACTAAATGTTGTCAAGAAGACCAATGAGGACAGCAGGTGGGTTAAGGTGCTGCGATCCCCTAAGTTGTGTGGCTTTATCCATGCGACACTTCCTTACTTTCAATCCAACTGGCTATCACTCACTTTCATAGATGAGAAAAGTCTTATCAAAACCAAGAAACCTGCTTCATGTTTGCTCACTAAACTGATGGAGGGACTGAAGTAGGGATACAACTCAGACTGGCTTCAAAACCTATTGGTCGAAGCAAAGCACCTGTATTCCCCTAAGACCTCGATTTTCAAAATCTGTTCTATGTCACATCTTCTGATATCATATCCAATAAAGTACTGAAATACCCGGTAAAGGACAGAACTTGGTATCCACAAGTACTTCCCAGAATGCCCCAGTAATGAAAGTAATATGGAAGTCCTCTGTAAAACTGTACGCCCGAGTTTTTGGCATAGAAAATGTGGGCACCCAAACCTAGGCATATCATCAAATTGTAGGGAATCAGAGTGCGAAGCAATGTGCCCAAGGCTAAGTGGTTCAAAGTCCCATGCTCAACGGTGTCTAGAGGCCGTCTTTAAGAATCTCAGTTTTCTGTACATACTTGAAGAACATAAATAAGGGTCTCTAGCTCATTTAAGTTGATAGAAATCCAAATAAAGGGATTTCAATTATTTAAACAAGGTTTTCCCAAGGTACCACTACGGTCTTTATTAGGTGGCCCCTGAGCTGTTCTTATATTTATCATAAATATTTATAATAACCATCTATATTTCAAATGTATATTTTAATGTAAAAGCTCAGGACATCTTTGGCTTTCTTCTTTAGTTTTATCTGTTGAGTATCAGGATAAATGGGGTGTTTGGCACCCAGGAAAGAGAAAAATGACAGAAATTTATGACAGGCCATTTGAATTTTCAAATGTGGTCCTAGAGACATAAGAAGCACTGATAAGACATTTCTCACTGAATTGTACAAGAGCCTGTCACATAATAACCGTACCATTTTTAAGAGTTGTTTCAATTCAACACATTCTCCTCCCCCAATCTGCCCAAATTTGGAGGTAAGGTGAGAAAGGATAAGATACAGCAAAAACTTGAATATCTCTTTATAGTCAGTATTCTTAAAAACACTTTCCCTTCTGGTTTTAATATCAGCCTGTTTCATTTAGCATGCTTCATGCGGCCAGAGAAGAATAACGATTAGAAACTAGCTCTTGTAATGCATGACTAGTCCATATATTTGCGTCTCTAGAAGTCTGCGCCCACACAGTCAACTAAAGCAATTCTTACTCCGTGTGAGCAGGTGAACAGGTTCCCTGTAATTCGCATCCCCTTGCAGCAAACCTTACAATGCCAGGGCCTCCCAACCCAGCCCTTGTTTTGACTTTCCATTTTCCAGTCATCTTTCCTTTGCATCCACAACTTCCCCTGATCTGCCTCCCGCGAGGAACTGCTTCTGATTTCGGGTTCTGCCTTTCCTGTGTCTTTAAGTCAGAAACTTCCCAAGGCTCCCAGGAGCCTGCTTTAGCAAGCAGCCAGCGCTCCAGCGCCTCCACTGCAGTGAAGTCTGCAAGAGGATCTCCTGGGTCTACAGAACATCTCCAGATCTGGACCTGTCCTCGGGGATAGATTACATGGTAATTCAGGGACATCCTAGGAACTGGACTCGAAGATTTTAAAAACCAAACCAATTGATGCTGGCAGTTCCCCAAAGGGGAAAAATCCTCTAAATCACGCAAAGAGTAAAGCCAATACAAAAAGAATGCACTTAAGAAACCCACAAAAGCACCAAAATGATTCCAGATTCCGGCGCCTACCTTAAAGACCGCCCAGATCTCTGGGCTCACACAGGCATCCACACAGGGTCTGGTCTCTGGTTCTTCAACAGCTGTGCTCTCTCAGAGTGAGCCACAGTCTCCCCCCAGGGCTGGGCTCTGCAAACACACATGCTACACTCACAGCCTTGCGGTGCCAGGCAGCCCCTTCGTCCCCCTTCCCGGCGTTGCCAGAGCCTGGCCGCTGACCAGCTCCCTCGTGGAGAAGTTGGGGGACCGATCCAACTCACCCGGCAGAAGGCATCCAGGCGGCAGGGGGCCACTGTATCTCCCTTTCAAAGCTCAAATACCCTCCCGAGCCTCATTAGAATCCCAGAACAGCCCGCAGACAGATCCCATCTTCCTGGGCGGGACCACCCAAACCCTTCCCGGCGGGCTGTGTGTCCCCCACCCCCTACCCCCGAGACCAGACGCAGTCACCTCGTACCTTTACAGAGTCCGGGGTCTCCAAGGGGTACGGCTTCTCCCACGAATTGGGAGGCCACCGGTTTTGGAAGCAAGGGACATTTCGAAGTGAAACAGAAAGTAGCCTGGGGAGCCAACCCAGACCCTGGACCTGCACTTGACTGCCCCCAAGCTCTGTGAGTCTTCAGACTCAGCCGGCAACGCCACTGTCTCAGCTTGGGAGGATCCCAAGGACTCAGCCATGGAGAAGTCTGGAACTCACAGCCACCGCCTCAGCTGCTGCTCCCCCACCCCCCTTTCTGAGTATTTGTTGAGCTTTTAAATATGCAATTTGTCTCCTACAGGGAATTAGCAATCCCATCACCTGACTCTCCTGGCTCCATTATATAATTTAAACTGATCCAGGAGCAACCCCCCCCCCCCACCTTAAGTCCTCAGGGAGAGCATCTATACCCCAGAGTGGGAAGGCACTCAAAACACAAAACAAAGACAATTAACATTTCCAGAATTTTCATTTGGGGACTGACTTCCTGCATACTGCTTTTGTTTTTCTCTGGTTTGATTCTTGGGTACAGGAACTCCTAAATGACAGCTCTGGGTTGGGGCAGGCTTGGATTTCTCATGGTGTAACTACAGTAGCTTTCTTGAGATTAGGTATTGAACGATTTCAGATGGCATCTGAACCCAGAGTTGAAAAGCCTCAGATGGCTTTATAAGACACACTAGTTCTAAAGCCCGCAGTGTTTATTGCTGTTGTCACATTTCTAAGTTCTAGGAGTCAAAAGGGTAAGTTGGACCTGGGGGGAGGGCTGTCGTTAGCCCCCCCCCCCAATCTGATCTGCCTACACCCTCCCCCAACCAACAACCTTGTAATGGACGAGTAAGAGGTGCTAGCTTGCTACAGAAGTTGAAACCTTCAGCTTCCACCCCCAACCATATCACAATCCCCAAGGCCAAATGGCCAGTCTTGAAGTCACCACACTCCAGGGTGAAGGGAGTGTGACTCATTTTATTCTGCTCCAATGTCCCCTATTTATGTCTACCTTCTCTTGCCAAATGATGCCTGCTGAGCAGCCACTGAGAGCTGGCTGTGAATGGAGAGGCTCTTTGCAGAATGGGGATGAAATTACACAGACGTATCACGATGACCAGATTTGCAAAACCCTAGCCAGTTTGTCTGTTTCACAAGACGATTTGTATGCATAGTGGCTTCTGGTCCCTCCAGTCTGCAAGTTAACTGGGTCTTGTTGTAAGATGTGGGATGGACTGGAAAAGGATCATTGCTGTCTTTGGGAACAGACACTAGCTCAATGTTTTTGTTTCCCGTTCTCTAACCCCCACGTCTTCCAGGGGAAACCGATCCCATGACCAACATTAAAGAGATGATCAGTAGAGGGATGGTGTGCCTTTAAAGTCACCTTGGACTTTGTTAACTCTCTACCCATCCATCCCTCTGCAGTGAACCGGGAGGAATCACATTGCTTTTCTAGAGTCGGAGTAGCCATCCACACAGGCAGGAATTAGCAGTCAGGTCTGTGTTTCCTGCTCTGGCTTGCAAAGAGCCAGGTGTGTGTGAGGAAAATCTAAGTGGAGTGACTGATGGGTGTTTGTTTGTGCCTCCCCGTGCAGGTGTAGTAAATACCAAGTCACCTGTTGTGACAGTGGCTGCAGTTACTATTTCCTTAACAGGGATAAGGACACATTGGAAGGTATTGGACCTTCGTAATGGACAAGGGACAATAACGGAAAACGTTGATTATCTAAGTAGAATTTCATAGATCAACATTCATCGATAGAAATATGATAGGGATCATGTACATAACCTTAAAATTTATAGAAGCCACATCTAAAAAACTAGTGAAATTATTTTTAGAATATATTCAAAGAATCATATTCACGTGTAGTTAATATAAACGGTAGATTATTATGTATTCTTTTTTTGTATTTCAGACTTCTAATTTGTATTTTACACTTATATCATATTCAGGAATAGTCACATTCGAAGCCATCAGTAATCACATATAATGGTTATCACATTAGACAGCTTAGCCCTGGATTATATTTAACCGTCGTGGGGTAGGAATTCATTCTTTGGTAACATAGTCATCTATATTGGCTAGAAATTTTAGAAGAAGAGCTTGCTGGCCAGCAAGATGACTCCGTGGGTAAAGGTGCTTGCTGCTAGCCTGATGGGTTATGTTCTCCGGGACCTATGTGATGGAAGGAGAGAACTGACCCTTTCAAGTTAATTCTGATCATATATATATATATATATATATATATATATATATATATATATATATATATATGCATGTGCACCCATATAACAAATGCAATAAAATAAATGAATAAATAAATAGAAAAGGGTTTTGTATACACTTGGTTCTAGCCCCGTGGTGTCACTCAAATAACATTTTCTTAAGTGGCACAGGAAAACATCTAATAAATTTGAAACTGAGATAATACCAACGATTTAATTTCTTTCATGCTACCAGGGAAGTATGAAAAGTAAAGGAAATAAATCTTGGTTTTAGAAAGTTCCCTTTTTGGGTTATCTGTACTGTTCAAGTCAGCATCCCCGATGTCACATGTGACCCTATGTCAGCATCCCCATTGTCACATGTGACCCTATGTCAGCATCCCCGGTGTCACATGTGACTCTATGTCAGCATCCCCGGTGTCACATGTGACCCTATGTCAGCATCCCCGATGTCACTCACATGTGACCCTATGTCAGCATCCCCGATGTCACTCACATGTGACCCTATGTCAGCATCCCCGATGTCACATGTGACCCTATGTCAGCATCCCCATTGTCACATGTGACCCTATGTCAGCATCCCCATTGTCACATGTGACCCTATGTCAGCATCCCCGATGTCACATGTGACCCTATGTCAGCATCCCTGGTGTCACATGTGACCCTATGTCAGCATCCCCGGTGTCACATGTGACCCTATGTCAGCATCCCCATTGTCACATGTGACCCTATGTCAGCATCCCCGGTGTCACTGTGACCCTATGTCAGCATCCCCGATGTCACATGTGACCCTATGTCAGCATCCCCGATGTCACATGTGACCCTATGTCAGCATCCCCATTGTCACATGTGACCCTATGTCAGCATCCCCATTGTCACATGTGACCCTATGTCAGCATCCCCGGTGTCACATGTGACCCTATGTCAGCATCCCCATTGTCACATGTGACCCTATGTCAGCATCCCCGGTGTCACATGTGACCCTATGTCAGCATCCCCATTGTCACATGTGACCCTATGTCAGCATCCCTGGTGTCACATGTGACCCTATGTCAGCATCCCCGATGTCACATGTGACCCTATGTCAGCATCCCCGATGTCACATGTGACCCTATGTCAGCATCCCCGGTGTCACATGTGACCCTATGTCAGCATCCCTGGTGTCACATGTGACCCTATGTCAGCATCCCCATTGTCACATGCGACCCTATGTCAGCATCCCCGGTGTCACATGTGACCCTATGTCAGCATCCCTGGTGTCACATGTGACCCTATGTCAGCATCCCCATTGTCACATGCGACCCTATGTCAGCATCCCCGGTGTCACATGTGACCCTATGTCAGCATCCCCGATGTCACATGCGACCCTATGTCAGCATCCCCGATGTCACATGTGACCCTATGTCAGCATCCCCGATGTCACATGTGACCCTATGTCAGCATCCCCGATGTCACATGTGACCCTATGTCAACATCCCCATTGTCACATGTGACCCTATGTCAGCATCCCTGGTGTTACATATGTCCTATATGCCCTATATACCTTTCTCCTCTCTGTCCATTTCCTGAAGTCTCTGAAATAAACCATCCAATTTTATCAAATCCACTGATTCACTTCTAAGTCACAGGGTCTTGGCTATAATCCAGGCCTTGTCGAGAACCCATGCCTGGTCTTCATGCCTCTGAAGACCTTCATTTTTCATTTTGCCTTCACCGTGCGTAAGCATTGAATTCAGTAGAAAACTATTCCCTTTTAGATACAATCCCTACTGCCTCATGTGATACATTGGATAATTTTAAATTAGTTTTAGGGACTTTTCTCCCTTGCCTCGTTGCTTCAATTCCTTGATTCTGTTTTGTCTCTGTTTTTAACTGTGACATGAACTCCACGGCTCTGTGCTTTTGCTTAAAGTCAGATTTCTCTGCCTGGAATATCCATCCTTAAAAATGCCAACTCCTCAACAAATATCACTCTTCTAAGGGTTGATCATCCATTGACTACACAGTCCTCCCATCTACATCACCACACCACCTAGAAACAGATAAAGTATAACACAGGATTACAGCTTGGTGTGTGTGTGTGTATGTGTATATATATATATATATATATATATATATATATATATATATATATATATAATTAATATGAGTTCTTTCAATCTCACATAATCATATGATAATGACCTTTTGAAGTCACCTTAGGACACAAAATTATCTTCATGAGCAACATGACTAATACATGTCTGAAGGATTAAAATATCCTCATTCCCAGTTCTTCTGCCAATTGCTCAACACATCACCCAGCCATCATCTCCGTGTTCACTATTATATATCAGTGCTACCAGCGCTTAGCATTAGACACTGTCTTAGGCATTCTGGGCATCTCACTTAATTCCAACAACAACAAATGGATACGGCAGTGACTTACTCCAGTTTCTAATAGATGAGACATCTTTAATTCATTTCTTTTCTTCGAATAAGTATATTAAGGTCATTCTTATGAACCATGCTTAGTATTAACTGGTGAACTATTACAGCTCCAACATCCATGGCATTGTATTCCCACATGGTAACTTATTTTAACAACAGCTTAATACACGGGGGTTCTATATTTTCTGTGTTTCTAGTTTGTTTTTTTAGGCCTCAAATTCTCAGGTAGCTGGGGCAAAAAAAAAGACATACTTTGATAGTGTTTTGCGTGGAGAAAGTACATGGTGGCCTGTGACATTCCAGGCATGGCTCTTAGTGTCATTGCTTTATGTGTTTGTTTTCCTTTATTCTGGCTCTCCAGTAGTTTTTTTTATACTTTAGAACAGTGGTTCTCAACCTTCCTAATGCTGTGAGGTGCTGTGGGAACTCCTTCAGCCAAAAGCCTTTAGGATACTGGCCCACTTTGGGTGTGGTCTCATGTACTATAAATGCAGACAAAAAGTGTGCACAGGCCTCTTGGCTGCTGGATTTGATTCCAGTTCCCAGCGCACTCAGAAGACTGCAGATCGCTACCCTTTCTGTGAGTTTATCCCCAAATAAATAAACCTTTGTGATACTCCATTCTGGGCTGTTGTGGAACTCTTTTGTACGCCAATAGCAACCCTTATTAAAAACAACAGTTCCTCATGTTGTGGTGACCTTCGACCATAAAATTATTTTCGTAGCTACTTGATAACTGTAGCTTCGCTATTATTTTGAATGGTAATATAAATATTTTTTGAGATAACGGTTTTCTGAAGGTGTCCCGACCCACAGGTTGAGAACCACTGCTCTAGTCTATTGTCGCTTCAACCAGTGGAAAGACTGATCCCATGTGCAAAGAGAAGTCTCACTCATTGTTGTCATGATGTAATTGTGGAGGATCACTGAACACGTGATGCCAGTGTGAACCCTAATATAAACTATGGGCCAAGGTGTGACAGTGAAGGTAGTCTGTTATAATAATTGCAGCGTTCAAATGCTGCCAGTGCGCAAGGCTGTGTGCTATGAACATGGAAAAACCATTATGCCTTCCTCCCGGTTTTGTTGTGAATCAAAAATTGTCTGTTTTAAAGCTAGGGACCTTAGACTGTCTTGTCTCCAGGAGCCTAGCATTTTATTCCAAATTAATTCCCCCCGCATGTCTGTTACTCAACTGTTTACTGTTTTCTACGCTTTGTTTCCACAAATAAAACTAAACCATATGAATGGCCGTGCCTGGCTGCAGGCTGAACAAATTCTTCTCAAAGTGAAATAAGTAGAAAATCCACTTGTGTCACAGAGTAAACACATCTTGACCTACATAGTGCAACAGACTTGATACCAACATAAGAAGGTGTCAGTGGCGTTTCAGAGGGACTTGGAGTCTGGGCTCGGGCTTAGACGCATGACTCTGTGAGGGGTTGAAGACACAGGAGATTCTTGCAGGGGTGGGGGTCTGTGAGCTCTTGGTAGGATAACTGACTGCTATGTCTTTGCAAAGAAAATGTCTTTCTTATGACCAAGAGCTGTTAGATCATCATGAAGCATCGGGGATTAAGTCGGGGAGTCTGTGGGGTGCGGAGGGCATGCACTCTTCTTCTCCTATGTTCCCCCATCTTCTTTCTCCTCTCTGACCTCTGACACCCATGCAGGTGGTGAGCTGGCTGCTGTCCACCGCCTGTTTTCCTCCCTTCTTTTTTTTCTCCTTTCTGACTTCCTTTCCCTCCTCTCTCTGCCCATCGTTTCTTTTTTCCTCCACTCTTCCCATTTATTATGTTTGATGTGAGTCAGTTTTGTGCCTTGCTATTCTTGGCCAACTCTGTAAGATGCTCTGCCTGGAGATCTTCTTGCCAAAGCCCTAGTAAGCTTACCGGGCTTCTAAACTTAGATTAGTTTGTTTTTGCTTCATTGTGGAAAGTCTGCAATTTTATAAACAAGAATGGTCTGAGACCAAAAGACTCTTGTTTGGAGCAAAGGGGGCTGTGTCTTAAGGCTTCCCAGAATGAAGGTAGATCCTGACAGGAACATGATCTGAGGGCTCCAGAATAATCCATAACACGGTAGTTATTACCTCGCACCCTGCCAGGTCGGTGCCACTGCCAATTTCAGAAGCCATTTTTCACACAGCTTCCAGTCATCTCAGCACAAGGCAAGTGACAGTTTCACTTGGGGTGAGCAACGGGGAAAGGCGGCTTCCCACAGGGTGAGGCTGCTTCTGTTGCTCCCTTTCATTTTCTCCAAAGCACCATGTGGGATTGGTGTCATGATTTGGGTCCAGATAGGACTGAGACGCAAGTCAGATGCCAGAGGGATGTGAGTGGAGTCAGAAACGGTTGCTGGAGCAGAATCGAGAGAGCTGGAATTGGATTCGAGCCATCCCACCTGATCACACAGGTTATATAGTCCAGTTTTAGTGAAGTAAGAAGAAAATCTGGCCCGATGCTCATAAAGCATCTACAGGGCATGGACCATGGCAGGTGCTGACTGCCCCCAGCCAGCATGGCCCTGAGCCTCTTTCCTCTTGTTTCTAAAATGCAGACAGGATGAGGTCCCCAGTAAATGATAAATGTCACATGAGGGGTCTTCTAGCAAATTTTCGTGTTGCAGACTATGTTTTCTAAAGGTGGACAGAACAGACCATGCTTGTCATCCCACATTTTCTAGAAGCTGGATGTTCTCCTATCAAGTGACAGGAGCTGAATTCTTCCCTCTTTGAATCCAGATGTGCTTGGAACTCCTCTTTGGCATCATTTAAGCTGGTTAATTTTAGGGACTGGAGAAACTTCCCTAGGCAATGTCATGAAAACTGACTTCCTCTAGAAGGTCAGGAATTCAAGGTCATACTAAGCTTTATAGTGAGCTCTCTCTCTCTCTCTCTCTCTCTCTCTCTCTCTCTCTCTCTCTCTCTCTCTCTCTCTCTTTCTCTCTCTCTCTCTCTGTCTCTCCCTCCCCCCTCCCCCCTCTGTGTGTGTGTGTGTGTACTAAGAAAACCCAATTGCCAATGCAGCTTGATTAGTGTGGTTTTCTGATCACAGAAGACATCTGTCTTTACATTAAATCTCAGATTGCTGTCAGTTTGAATGTGAAATGCTCCCCCACGGGCTCATGTACTTGGTCATTTAGTCCCCAGCTTGTGATGATGTTTTAGGGGACTTTGAAACCTTATGAAAGTGGGGTCTAGCTGGAGGAAGTACCTTTCCTGGAGGTGACCTTCATGAAGGTGGGGTCTAACTGGAGGAAGTGCCTTTCTGGGAGGCGGGCCTTGGGATTTTATAGCCCAGTCAACTTCCTGTTCTCTGTCTATTGGGAAGTCAGCAGGTGGTGTCGTCTTGCAGCCACAGCCATCCTCACAGTGATAGACTGTACCCTCAGGCAGTGAGTCCAAATCAGCCCTTCACCCCTTGTTTCTGTCACCATTTTGTCACAGCAAAGAAGAAAATCACTACCACAGTTGTCAAACCTCTTTGATTTAAGAAGACATTAATATTAAACAGTCTTTAAAAGTTGTATGTGAATGTATTAATATATAAGTAGTCTTTAAACTTGTCTTAAATAGTAAGATCATAGTCACTGTAGCCAGACTTCTTCCAGAATGCACACCTTATTTAGCTCACTCGACCTTCTGGCTAGTTTGTGTCTATTCTGTCTGTAAAGGAATTACCCACAGCTCATCTCTTCCTGGAAACATCCCCAGATAAGCACAGTGCATTGGGCCACTTACCCGGTCTCCCCTTCCATTGAACCTATGTTGAGAGGAGAGGGTCGATGCTGAAAGATACTGCCCATAAGATACAAAGGCTTTGGAGTGATAAATGTTTTGCAGTTCCTAGGTGTTTCATTTTTTGGCTTAGGGTTTGGAAATGGAAATCAGTTTTTTTTTGCATTATTATTTTTTTATCTCATCCTTACAGTAATTCCTGGTCTCTGAATTCAGAATTCTGCTCCAACCTTCAAATAAGTCTATTCTACTTTATTTCTGATGTTTGGGGTCTTACAAGCCAATAAGGAACCAAGCAAAAACTGTTCTAAAACAAAATTTAACATAATTCTAGTTAGTAAATAGTCACTTATATCAGAGGGTGAAAGCCACAGGTACACACTAAGGAAGCATAGATGAACCTAGCTGAGATGGAAATATAATTTTCCCCATATGTACCTTCCTAGGGAAAGCAATAGGGTCCAATGCTCAGGCCTTGGAATCACTTAGGACCAGAACTTACACCTTAGCTGTGAGGTCTCTGACAGGTTATTGTGGCCAAGAGGGAAGACAAACAATGCTTAGGCCTTAGGATTATTGCCAAGGTGAATGGATCATTATGTCAAACAGTAGTATCTTAACAACAAGAGAGAGAGAGAGAGAGAGAGACAGAGACAGAGAGACAGAGAGCAATAATTGAACTTGCATGCTGTTTGTCTCAGCAGCAGCTCACCCACCCTAATCCAGTCACCATGAAGGGTTTTCCTAGCAAGGTCTTAGAGCCTCCTTCCTGTCTGTCTGTGCATCCTCTTCATAGATGCTCCATATTACTGCAATGCTCAGCCTTCATGCAAAGGGGACAATCATGAAGGATTGTTTTAAAGAATGGAAATTGGTCCAGCTCATCCACTTCCGGTCATTCTTGAGTCATCATCTTAGACTGGTCAAGCTGCTCTAAGTCCCTGCTCACTGAAGATAGAGAACCAACTAGCTCTGAGATCACTCAGTCCATCAGCTCAGCATCTCAATAGGGCAACAGAGGGCAATGTCAGTGTTGGAGAAGATCAGGGCCATTGGAAACAGCACTTGTGTTTAAGTGTTCACCCACAAATTTGACTGCGTATTCATTTAGTCAATCAGTCACTGGTTATTATCAACTTGACATGTATGTGCAGGCCCTGGGCATACAAACATGAGTAAATTGGTTATGGTTTCTGTTCTCATAAAGTGAAGTACCTGTCATGCCATCAAATAGCCCTGGAATAAAGGCATCCTTTATTTATTCATTTATTTTAAAAGATTTATCTTGTTTTGTATATATATGTGTTGTGTATGTATGTGTTTGTATAAGTGAGTTAGTGTGTGTTGGTGTGTGTATGTATGTGTATATGAATGTTTACATGTATATGTGTTTGTGTATGTATGTATGTATGTGTTTGTATGTGTATGTGTTGGTGTATGTTTGTGTCTGTATGTCTGTGTATGTTTGTGTGTACATGTGTCTTTATGAGTGTATACGCCTTTGTGTGTTTCTGTGTGTGTATGCATTGTTTATGTGTATGTATGTGTGAATGTGTATTTGTGTGCATGTGTTTGGGTGTGTGGGGGTTTATGTGTGCATATGTGTTTGGGTGTGTGTGTGTGTGCATGTGTTTGTGTGTATGTGTGCACAGAGGCCAGAAAAGTTCATCAGAATGGTTGGAGCTGGAGTTACAGGTATTTGTGAGCTGCTAGATTTGTGGGGGTGCTTTTTCCTTTCCCCTTCTCTATGTACTTATTTCCTGAGCGTTGTCTTGTGTCTAGAGCCCTCTCTTGGTCTCATGTTCCTGTAGGCACCTATGACCCTCGAAGGTTCCTGTCTAGTTTCCCCTTTATGCCAGTTGCCATTTCTCTTCTCTACATCCTTAGCCCCTCACCAGATCCACCACAATAACTTTACTGACTTTCCATTTGCAAAATGCTCATCTTTATTTTCCATACAGCCACCAGAATCATCTTTCTAAAATAGGGCTTGCGGGTGACATCCTTTCCATAGCTTGTGTCTCCCATGCAGCACAATGTTTAAGTCATTCAGCACGACGCTGAACTCTTCCTGATCTTGCACTCCATCCCTGCTCATCTCTAACTGCGTCTATGTTTAGTGCCAAATGTTCTGCTAGGAAAGTCTACTTAGCATTTTATACAATTTTAATTCTCCACTATCTATCTTCTCATCAGTCAAGATGCTTCTCTGTTTTCCTTTGTGATATCCCCGAATGCGTGTTCCTTAAAATACTGCTCTTCTGCAATTGTCTGTCTCAGAAGGGAATCCCTGGGCAATGGTTCTGGGTAATGTCCTTTGGCATTCTGGCTTTTCAGCTCGTCCTCACACACTTCAGCAGTTCACATGCTCTGAGAAGTCCTGCAGCAAATGAGCTAGCACTTCCTAGCCCAATGGACCCTAAACACCAGAACCTCTATTTTCTTGGAATCCCGGAATCTAATGACTACATTAGGAAATGCTATCTATTAAAATCTTCATTCATACTTTCTATTATTCACTGGCTTGATAAATATTTCCTTAGTACCAAGACCGAGAGAACATTCCCATCCTAAAGCCAGATAAACACAGTCCTAGCTATGGATCTATAGTTTTGACTGGATAGCAGACAAGTCAACAAGCAGGGCTAAGAGATTGGTGAGTTGGGCACTGGTTGGGAGGGCTTCCTGGAGGAAGTGGCTTCTTATAGAGACCCACGGAGTGATGGGAATTACTATCTGGAAGTCAAGGACAGAAAGAGAAAGTAATAAGGGCAGCATCCACAGCTTGTACTAGGGCACCGAGAACAGGAAGAGCATGAAAACATCCTAGGGGCGCTGAAAGAAATAGCGCTGCACCGCAGGAGGCAGACCTCTTCCCTTGAGATTTCCGGCAGGGCAGGCGTATTTCTAAGTTCTCAGTAGTCTTCCCTCACAGAAGCTGGGTGCAATTTTGGGCAAGTTGTCTTCCTTATCTCTCTCTCCTGTCCCTACTCTTCTCTTTTCTTCCCTGCCCCATCTTGCCTGCAAAGTGGATATACAAAAAACTTTTGAGCACTGTAACACCCTGATCAGACACATTATTTTGTGGGGACGACCCGTCTTTTGAAGCACAGAACCAAGCACTCCCATATCTAGCATTCTGGACAGAGTAAGTTTATTTTGAAGGAGGTTTATCATTCAAGAGGCTTATATGGTAGACACTGTTTTAATTTTCTTTTTAATTTATTTTTCAATGAATAAATTAAGAATATAGAGATGTGATTATGAATAGAGAGGGAATTTTTTTAACTAACCAGGCTGTTATTTAATGCTCCTTAACATATTTTCCATTCTTAGGCATCTTTTGTCAAGTAGTAAATAGAGAAATAGAGACATATGGATTGAGCTAGAGGCTTAGAATTGAGTGTTCCGGGAGCCCAACAGCTGCTGGGTTGGTTCAGGGGCTCTCTCTGCAGACACTGGGCTGGGTTTCCTGTCCTCTGTTTTTCTGAGCCCTTTCCTTCCGCGGCTGCTATCTGGTAATTGAGGAGCTGTCCCTTTTGTCATCAGTAGCACAGAGGGCAATGCCTCTTAATTAATGAAGGGAAGCGGTGCAATGTGGTGGGAACATTGCAATTGTTTCCAATTAATCCCATGTGGTGTGGGGAACAGTTAATAATCCACATAGCAACCTGGGAGCTAAAAATGCAGAACTTTCATCCTTTACCAATTATTTTTCCGTGGCTCCAGCAAAGGTGAGGAAACTCAACAGCAAGATGCAGAGCATCTCCACAGAGTCACAGCAGGGTAAACGCCTAACTATGACCTCAACTAGGAGAGAGAGTCCCCTGGACCCAGACCACATCAGTTCCCAGATTTACAGCCTCTGCAATCTTCATGTCTTGGCAGCTGTTTAACCACTCACTGGAGGAGCAGTTATTTTCTTGGATGTAATAATTGTCCCCAAATGCAAGGTCACCTTCATGTTCATACATAAGTGGGTGTGTGCTGCACATTTTAATTTCATTATTGGTGCTTTGCAAAATTCTTTCACAGGGAATATCTTAGAGATCTACAAACCCCTGATGGTAACACACCGAAGATCTTACCCTAGGGCCAGAGTATTCACATGCGGTAAAAGACCCTTATTCTCCAGGTCAGTGTGGAAGGCATATAAATCGGTGCTATTCTGTACATTTCTGGTTCTATCTCAACTTGGCCACTGTCTTGGTCGGAACAGAGGTATTTCTAAGAGGAGACACCTATGCTTCTTCTCCAGCTATCAGACTATGGAGACAATGGATCCTAAGAAATTGAAATTTCCTCAGGGGACTCATGCCTAGGGAAGGAAAGAAGTGGCCGCTGTTGGCGGTCAGAGGAGAGACTTGTAGTCCAGATTTCACACAACTCGGAAAACTCGATAGACATCTGGGGGGGTGTTCCTACCTCTTGGCTACTTAGTGCTGCTGGGAACAACTGAATTTAAGTCTCTTGGATCTGTGTCGAGGAGCTGCCTTGCTGCCTTTGCTGATTCTCCAGTTGAGTTTTCAAGGAAGGAGTAGTAGGTAATTTTTAAACTCATTAAGTATTTACTACCAGGACACTGCAGAGGTAGAAGGTGGTTGGAAGGGAGGACCTGCTTCAGAGAAGGTGTGTTAGAGCTCTGTCTGTGCGATCTGTGCTGAGGTGTGTCTGTGCGGAGGTGTGTCCGTGTGTCTTCGCGGCAGTTTGGGAGGGTTTTTGAGGAGGCACATTTCTCCAAAGCCCAGAATCTACCTCTGCAGCCGACCCAGGAAGATGCATACAAGGTGCAGTCCAACCACTGAGCAGCATAGCATTGCTTGTTGATCAAGAGCCCGAGACCCTGCTCTTGCTGGCTCAGGCTGTCTCTGTTGTGAGTTCTAGCCTGCCTCTGCTCCGTCACTGTAAATCACCTTTATCCCCACAGGACAGTCACCAATTTGCTCAGCCTGTTCTCCTGCCACTGAGGTCATCTGTCACTGTAAGCCAGACGGGGGGGGGGGCATCCCCGAGTTAAAAACAAACCTTTTACAGCTGCGAAACATAACATCTCTATCCTTTAACAAGGATGGAAAGATGGAAAGCGGCTTTGAAGCTTCCTCGCTGCTGTGCTGGACCCTGAGTTATTTCATCATAATAGGAAAACACAGCAAGAATCCTCCTGTGATTAGTCTAAAGCTTACGCAGAGGCTGCTGATGTGCGGCTGAAGCTGATGATGCAGTGGGGTGTGTTTCTGCTGCTGTGTGGTGGAGACAGATGTTGCTAAGGGCTTATTTTTAAAGTTTGGTTAATTATAACGTAAACTAACGGCAAGGGAGATGAATCATTGACTTGTCCCCTTTTTTTTCTCTCTGCACCCCACACCCCTGAGCATTTTTTTCTTAAGGTATTTACCCAGTGGGCGAGGTCCTATTCTGGGTCCCCAGGAAAAGAACGATGGGACTTGATCACCAATAGCACAGTGAATAGCGCAAGGCAGGCGATCGCCACCCTGAGTCTTTGTAAACTGGAAGCTCGTTCCTCCCTTCGGTCCAGTTTGGAAACCTGCATAGTCAACAGGAAGCAGTTCTGTGTGTGGGAGAAGATCTAGACTAGGGGTTACGAAAGCTGGATTCGAACCCACCTTCACCAATGATGGCTCATGGGTAGGGGCTGTTTCTGTGCACAGTGCCTGAAACCTCACGGGGCAGGGCTTCTATTTCTTTCAGTGCCCCTAGGACATTTTCATGCTCTGCCTGTGTTTGGCGCCTTAGTATAAGCACTATCACTTTTTCTTTCTGCCCTTGACTTCCAGCTAGCAATTCCCATCACTCCTCAGGCCCCTATATGAAGCCACTTCTTCCAGGAAGTCCGCCTAAGCACTGTTCTGCACATCAATCTCTTTCACCATAATTTACTTAGGTGCTCTCTCAGCTCATGTGCACCTCTGAGATGGTGTGCCTTTTCTTGAGAGCGGTGACAGAAGAGTGGGATGCCGCAGAAATCGGTAAGCCTCTGCTTTCCTGTTGCAGCCATGAGCCACGTCTCAGCTTTAGACTCGGCTGCGATTTCACCAGTCCTTTCTAAAGGATAGGGACCTGTTAACAATCTCACAGCTAATCATCAGCGGGGGAACACGCAAAGCCGCAAAGCGGGCTTTCTCCGCTGGGTTATCTAAGGCAATCTCTCCTGAGATGATGGAGGCGCCCAGTGACGTCTGAATTACGGGCTCCGTACTGCCGTGTTGGTGGCTGTTCATTATCCTTAGAGGAGGGTGGGATGGCACATTTTAAAATCTTGTAGGCTTGGTTCTGTTCCAGTTTGTTTTTGTCACCCAGAGAAGTATCTAAGCATTCTATTCTTGTCTTTATTACATAACAATAAAAGTATGGACTCAATATGGATGCTGATATAGGAATAGTCCCTGCAGCTTGATTCGAAAGACTTAAAGTAGTGTCCACCGACCAGATAAGTGGACAACTGTGCACTGAAAGACCACTCAGAGATGGAAATGAAGTCTTTTTCTCTCCATTAGAAGCAATGTGGAGGAACCAGAAAATAACCCTGCTGAGTGGCAGGACCCAGATTCCCTTACAAATACACACCCTATAGAACACTATTTATATAGAATTGTAAAAGTCGTTGTGTTTGGTGATACAGGTCTATGATCCTAGCCATTCAGAGGGCTGAGGCAAGGGGATCAGAAGTTCAAAGCCTGCTTGGATTGGGTCAGCTGGGGCAACTCAGTGAGATCTTATCTCTAAGTAAAAACTTAAAAAAAAAAAAAAGACTGAGAATACACTTGCAAAGACCTGGAATCAAATCCCAGTGCTTCAAAACTTAAAAAAAAATGTGGAAAGTGCAGGCTAATTCCTAGCAACAGGAAGAAGATCATGGTTGCTTGGAGCTGGGAGTTTGGAGAGGGCAGGGGGTGGACTAAAGGAGGCATGAGGACCCTTTGGGAATGGAGGCTGGAGATTGTGTCTATTATCTTGATGTGGGGAAGCAATTTTCATAGACTCATGCATACATCAGAAATGCTCAAATCATGCACTGAAAATATATGCTATTTATGATATATCTAAATGCAGCTATTTCAAACATATAATACAGAATTCAGAAGGGGATTGGAATTGAAGCTCGGCGTCAGCCTGTGTTATCTGTGCACACTTTGGTGAGTTCAAAACATAATAACTTCTACCTCACAAACGCTGCTCTGAAGATTAAATAGCTAAATTCCTGACAAAATTAACCTTTATGCTCGTGTCCTCAGAACCCAGGGAAAGGATTTCATGTTCTATTTTGCACTTAGTTTTGTTCTGAGACAGTCAAGTTCACAGATTTGTTTAAGGGATAATGCAACAGCTCACGCAAGCTTTTTAGGTTTCTTCTCGGCATCCGGGTGGGGGTGGGGGAAGCATTATCCTGAAACAGTCTTTAAAAGTCATCCTTTTCCTATTTATAAGTGTGACCATTTATTCATTGCCCTTTATAACACCCCTTGACAAGCTGTTATCTGTCTACTTTGTCTAATCTGTGTCCCTCCATTGAAGCAGAAGCCCCTTGACTAGTTCATTGTAACAGCAAAGCCGCCTGACAACTGTTGGTTCAGTGCTGAGCCAAAGAAAGGCTCCATTCCCTCCCTCATTCCTCTGTGTCCATGGCAGTGTGGTGTTGGGTGCCTAGCGCTATTGATGCTGGTGGTGTTGGATTGGTGTTACTGGTGGTGCAGTTCAGTACACGGTCCTTTATGGTGCCCCACAGTTTGCCTAACATGGACAGGCAGCCAGGCAGAAAATCCCTGACTCTGCAGGAGGAAGACCACACACACTGAATAAGAGGAACCTGCACCCACTGCTGTTGGGAGGTAAATAGGCGTGGCCACTCTGGAGATCAGTATGGATGTTTCTCCAGACAAGAAGAGAGGCACCAAATGATGCAGTTGTATCCCTTCTGGGCTAGCTCAAGAGGCTGTCTCCTACCACAGAGATGCCGTACAGATGATGTTTCCTGCTGCAGTATATGCGGCAGCTAGGAAACAGGTAAGGAAAATGGGGCCCATGCGCACTAAAATTTTATTCCGCCATAAAGGAGACCGAAACTATGAAGATGACAGGAAATGGACAGGTCTTGGGATTATCATATGAAGTGAGGTGACCCAGATTCAGAAAGGCAAATGTCACATTCTCTCTCACACAGAGATTTTAGCTTTTTATGTGTAACAAGAGGGGGGTTCTGATTGGTGAGTCTACCCCTAAATAAATAACCATCTATTTCTCAGTCCTGAGCTAGTGTGAGATTTCTTTTAAGCGTCCTTCCACATTTTATGTGTATTTATGTTTATGCATGTTTATGTGTGTGTGTGTGGGGGGGGTAATAGGTTCTAGAACTAGAAAGAGGACCAGAAGAGAGGAAAAGGAAGTGTTGAAAAAGTGGGTACCTAAACACATGTGACATGGAAGTAGGGAGGAGGTGTGCGGTTTGCATGAGAATGACTCCCACAGACTCATAGGAGTGGGACTATTTGAAAGGATTAGGACTTGTGGCCTTGATGGAGGAAGTGTGTTACAGGGGCGGGCTTTGGCATCTCAGAAGCTCAAGCCAGGCCCAGTGTTACTCTCTCTCCCTGTTGCCTGCAGATCCAGATGTAGAACTCTCAGCTCCTTCCTCAGCACCGTGTCTGCATGCATGACACCATACTTTCCGCCATGACAATAATGGACTAAACCTCTGAACCTGTAAGCCACCCAATTAAATGTTTTTCTTTATAAGAGTTGGCAAGGTCATGATATCTCTTCCCAGCAATAGAAAATGCTAAGACACAAGGCTCCTGGGATGAAGGGCCTGAGGGTGGGGGCAGGGAGATGAAGAAGACGAGGGGTAGAAAAATCAACAAAAACAAACCATGTTTGGAGCCTAATTTTCTATATGCTAGATGAAAATAATAAAGATAATAATAAAATAAGGCATGAAAGATGGGAAAAAAAGGAATCAGACTTAAGACTGAAGATTAGAACGCTTAAGGTTTAGGAATTTGTGAACAGGTAAGCTCAGATGTGGTCCATCCTCTGACCCTTATTCATAGTTAATAAGAAAAAGCAGTGGGAGGAAAAGTGGAATTCAAGGCTCAGTTACTTCAGCCCCTCCTGTGACCAGTTTGCTCTGTTTGGGATTTAAGGCTTACCCCAATTGGCTTTTTCCTTCTTTGTAATCTTGTTATGCAAATTGAAACTAACCTGTTTAGCCCTGACTTGATTCCACCTTTCTGTCTTGTTCTTCTGCCGTGTTTCTAGCAGACTCCATGACTTCAGTGTTGCGTTAGCAGAAATATGAAAATCTAACTGACACCAGTTCACAAAGACACAGCCAACCCGCACCCCGCGGGGCACACTCTCCGCTCACACGCCAGTCACTTTCCTTGTTAAAACACCCAATATGAAACAACTCGAAAGAGAGAGGGTTGACTTCGGCTC
Source organism: Microtus pennsylvanicus (assembly GCF_037038515.1). NCBI lineage: Eukaryota > Metazoa > Chordata > Mammalia > Rodentia > Cricetidae > Microtus > Microtus pennsylvanicus. Next base: position 89,263,965 of record NC_134582.1, read on the forward strand.
ACAGTTTGAGAGTACAGTCTACCATGTCAGGGGAGACAGGATGGTGGGAGCGGTCTTGGCTATGGTGGCGGGAATAGACAGTCGCTTGCCCACATCTCGGCATATTTGAAGCAGAGAGAGATGAACTGTCTGGTTTTCTCGAGGACCCTAACTCTGGAATGATGCTGCCCTCATTTAGTTAAATGTCTCTGCTGGAAGACCCAGAAGTGTGTCTCCTAGTGATTTGGAATCCAATTAAGTTGACAATTAGACCAATCACCGTTCTGCAATCTGTTCACACAACTGTACTGCAATCATTTCTTGGGAGGGTACCTTTACTTAACAGCTGTGTATAAGGAGATCATCAGCAGGGTTGCCACCCCACACTGTACCCTTTCCCTCCAAGGAAGGAATCAGTGCCTACCAAATCACTAGCAGAAGGTTCAGTGAAGGAAAAGGACTTCCTGGGTTGGTGGCAGTTGTGAACTTTTACATTCTAATTATCCCATTTGGTCTCTGTTGTTGCAATTACATTCAAATTTTGCATGCAGACAACCGGGTGCCTTGGGCTAGGTTAATCAATTATATCACAATTCTTATTAGAGCAATACGGATGTAAGTAGATAAATAGTTGGCTAATATAAACACCAGATCTACTATTTAAATTTGGAATAAAGAGAGTCTATCTGTGAAAAATTCATTCAGACTCTTTTGAAATGAAAATACTTAATGAGATACTTAATAAAATCTCAAAGTCACCCAGAGAGTTTAGACAATGTCATGGTCTGGCATTGGCCCAGGTGTCTTCTAAAGGCCCAGGACTGAAGACCTGGTCCACAGGGTGGTGTTATAGGGAGAAAATGAAAGCCCTAAAGGGTGGGGCCGAGAAAGAGATTCCTAATGCCATTGTGGATGTTTCCCTAAGGGAACTATGGGACTCCAAGTGTCTCGGATCCCTCTAGCACACATCCCTGCCATTGCTGTTCAGCATTTGACATGAGGTGCTACACCTAGGGGCCATCCTTCCCAAGTGTTTGGATCCTGAAATTGCAAACTGTGAGCTAAGTTAACCTTTTCTCTTTAAAATGTTAGTTACTTCAGGCATTTCACTGTAGCTATGCAAACCTGACTCATAGAGACGTATCAGGTCATCATGTGAGAGAACAACACATTCTGTCCTCTTTAAGGAGGCTTTGCACAGCAGAAAGGCACATGCCATAATCCTCGCACTTGAGAGATGAAGGCAGGAGGATGGCAAGTTAGAGAGACCAATGTGAGTTCCATAAAGGAACCTGTTTCCTAAAACACAGAGCATAAGTGAGTTTTTGTAAAGAAAAAAAAAAAGTTAAGCTGCTCTTGCTTGGCTCCTGGCTGCCTTTGCATTGGTTAACTTGTTAAGTTTTATTTTTTTTTATTGTTTTTTTTTTCCACACGGTTTTATACAATGCTGGGGATTGAACCCAGGAAGCCGAGAGTGCCAGGCAAGTACCCAATCAATTGAGCTGCAACCCTTCCCCATCATTTGTTACCTTTCTGGACTCAAGATCCAGGATTCAGCATAAGCTTCTAGTGTCATAGCACTAATGATCCTCTCTCATCTTGCATATTGTCTTCTCTCCCTAACCTGCTGTGATTGGTTCCAGAAACCCTCTGTGGGCTGAGCATCCATAGATGCTCCAGTTCTCACATGGAGTAATTGGCAACCATATATACCCTTGTGTAGACTTCAAGTCATCTCTGTACCATGCAAATAATTGTGCAATTAGAGAACAGCGACAGCAGGCATCTGGAGTGCACGCATGTCAAGTGCGTATGGTTGCTTCCCAGGAATACGGTCAATGCAGAGGCAGCTGATTCACAGCTACAGAACATGTGGTTAGAGAAGGCTGAGTGCCTTTGTTCTCTGGCCTTGAACGACATTTGTTTCTACTCTTCCACACAGGCCTCAGGGTCCTGATCGGGCTCTTGCATTCTCTTTATGGTTCATTTCCTAGGACAGAGACTGCTTAGGCTGGGCATTTATAAATAAGAAGAAGTCTCTGTGTGTGATTTGTTTGGGAGCTGGGTGGTGGGCCCTACAAAAAGCCTAAAGAATAAAAACTATCAGAACACACAATACATACATATGCACATACACACAGAGTCACATATGGACACAGACACACACAGGAATACACATATACATAGACACACACAGATACACACCCATTTGGAGGCTAGAGATCGAATCTATGGCCTCGCTTATGCAGGACAAGCATTTTATTTCTTAACTAAGTTGCCTAGTCTGTCTCTCAACCTGTTATCCTCCAGCCTCAGCCTCCCGCATAGCTGGACACGGTCGGGCCTGGCTTCAGTTGTTCTATTGTGTGGTACTCCAGCATATTTCTCAAGTAAACGAATGTTCTCAGTGCTTTTCCTGAGCTCAGCCAACACCCATTAATATTTTCACTTATTGCCCTTAATGGGCCCCATTAATACAAATCTACAAGACTTGGGAGTCAATACCATCGAATGTGCTCTGGTCTCTGTACAATAAGACAGCACTGTAGATAATTCTGTAAACGTATATAACATTTCCCTCAATATTTCAGTTATACAATTATGAAGATCCCGAGTCATCTCTATTCAAATTTTCTCCTTTGATGACTGTGGAAACCAGATATTTCGGGGAAAAGAGTCTTCTGGGAAGCCATACTGCTGAGAACACAAAACGTCAGAAAATGGAGTGCACTGATCCCAGCTGCTGGTCTACTGCTCTTTCAGCTTCATCCGACAGTCTTTAGGCAGTGGCCAGGACCCTGAACTCAGCGGATGATCTCTGGACCCAACAATTAGTAAAACAGAGTGACGTGCCTCTCCCCTCCCCATTTATGATATTCCTATTTCGCTTGGACTTGGCCTTGTTCTGAGGACAGCTTGATAACGGTCGACCATTTGCTTTCATTGGAATTCTGCAACATCTTAATATATAGACAAAAATCTACTTTACCCTCGCATTCTGCCTCAGTCCTTAAAGGTCCCTGGTAGGGAAAATAGAAACAGGAAGAGAAGCAAAAGCTTGCTAATGAATGGATTACCATTAATTAAAAGATAATGAAAACCATTCATTTACATCTTGTAAATCAGATTTGCTGGCGCTTATGGGTTTGCAGAAGTTCTTAATCTGCTCTCTTAACCCAATGTGTGAATGAAACGGAAGCCGACAGCGGCTTAACTGTAATAATAAATCTGAACATGGATTCAGTGTGTTTTATAATTTACTGGGAATTTTTCTTCACTCCTGAAATCAAATGTTTTATGTTTTGTTGTAATCATTGTCATGTAAATTGGGAGGTGGGACAGAAACCAATTTAGTTCTCGTTCTCTCTCTCTCTCTCTCTCTCTCTCTCTCTCTCTCTCTCTCTCTCTCTCTCTCTCTCATCTGAGACAGGGTTTCATGTAGCTTGGGATGGCCTCAAATTCACTGTGTATAAGAGACTGTCCTTGAACGTCTGATCATCTGGCCACCATTTCCCATGTGCCGGGATTACAGGCGCATGCCCCCAAACCTGCTTGTTGTTCCCTTAGTCTCCCCTCCTTGGCTCATACTTATTAATTTTATTAGGAAACTTCCAGGCAACATTTGAGCAGATATATCTCTCTCTGAACAATTGTGCTCTCAGTGATAATGCCAGAATTTTTTCAGGGAGTCATGGACTTTAGAGGAAATACATAGCAGTGATCTGGCCATCCTTATCCTGTAAGGCAATGTTCCGGAAAATGAGAAAACTGCCCTTAATTGAGACCAGAAGGTGGCTCTGCCAGTGTCATAGGCAATGGAGGATGGGCTATGAATGAACACAGTCCATACAACAACTAAACCCTTGCTCTTTCACTTGTGCTTCAGAGTTTGTTTTTTTACAGGACTGAAAACTATGAATACAAATAAACATTGTAATAGACATTGGAGTCTCTCCTTAGATCGGGGTTAGAATATACTTAACAGTATGCTACATTTAACTTCACATAGTTTGAGGGTTTTGAATTTTTCAATAATTTCAGTGAGGAATGTGAGGCAGAAGCTATTGCACGAAAAAGCTAATTCCATGTTTTTGAGGTATTCGGGTAAAATGTTTATTAATTTTCCTTGATTCTAGAATACTGTTTCTAGATTATTGATGGCATTTTATAACCTGTGTTAGTAAACTTTTCAGTGAAACCACAAAATACCTAAACCACTAAAAGAAGCACAGTTTGGTTTGGTTCAGAATTTCAGAGGTCTCAGACCAGGGTCAGTTGTTTTTATTGCTTTCAGATCAGGTCCATGACAAGGGAGAAACATCATGATGGGAGAGTGTGGAGGGCAACTGTTACCTCATGCCAACCAGAAACCAGAGAGACAAGAGAGAAGAGACAGCAGGGCCAAGATATGCCACTCAAATGCCATTCAACACGTTCTCAGTGACCTGCTTGCTCCAATCAGCCTTTAACTTGGCATATCTTCTTATCCTTCCCAATCAGTTCCAACAAGTGGGGACCAAGTGTTCATTCAACTCTATGAGCCCATTGGGAAATTCTCCTTCAAACCATCATCAGCATCTCAGCTGCATGCTCTTGCATCCCCGGACTCGACCTCATGTTCCCCACCAATGATGTACTGTGCCTTCTGTAACTGAGACCCAAAATAAACGTTTCTTCTCTTAAGCTGTTTCTGACAATTAGTATGTCACAAAATATTAACTGACACACTGGCAGGCAGGGTAACTTTTTAGTATGTATTTTGCTTACTCTTGAACACAATCAGGGCTGTGATTTAATTGGTATCATCAGAACAGGAGTTTCAAGGTTACTATTCATCCCTAAATTCCAGTGATCCTTAATAAGGGCTTGTGTTGACCCAGGGGGCAACACCGACCTCTTGGCTTGGACTGTTTTTCATTTCTATCTCTCCATAGGGAGAAAGCTCCAAGTGTCCATGAATGGTTCTTGCATATATAACATATTCACTTCTTGGAATTATGTACCAAAACTGTGAGCCTAAAGTTGGCCCCAATCTTCCGCAAGCATGAACATCCCATGACACTGGACTTCCTAGAACCCCAGGCCATGCTTCCAATCTCATTGTGAAAAACTTACTGTTATCAGTAACCCCACTAGTAAGAGGTTGACTTGAAAAGGATATACTAGCATATATATATAATTTATTATATTATATTATTATATAATATATTATATATATAACACTAGCATTATATAATAACCACGGGAAAGGTGTTAAATCAATGTTAGGTTCAGTGGAAAAACGCAGGGACAGCACTGAATCTGAAGCCTGGTACAGTTACTTATGTTATCTTATTAACTACTTACATTGAATTATCATTTCAAGTATATACATCATCCATACCCACTATACACTAACCGACCTTTAAAAAGGTAATCAACAGTACTCTTCAACCAGAATTTTTTTTGGATAACTGAGTTAGTCAGGGTGAAGGTCGAGGCAAGAATAACTGGATAGCAACACGTTGAAAGCAAAACAGCAACATTAGTCATTCATCGCTTTGGCGAGTTATTCATTGCAGGAGCCCAGGTTCAGGCGGATCTAATGCACATGAGGACCATTGGCTATTAATCACTTGGGCAGTGATTGGCCACTGATGGTTAACATGTACTTAACATTAAAGGTGCATAGAGAGGAAGCTGTAATGTTTCCATTTTGTTGTATTTTTTCCCCTACAAGATAGCTATCCTGATGCCTTAAATGATAGCGTTCTTCCAACTACAGAGACACAGCAATAAATTTGTCTCCCAGGCTGGAGGTACTCTTGTCTCATTCACGCAGACAGCACTCCACAAACACATCGAGGAGGAGCACATTCTCTGTACCAGAAACTGTACTGAGTGGGGCAAATAGTTGCCGAAGAAACAGTCCCTTCCTCTAGTGTCTAAACACATGGCAACATGTTCCATGGAAACAAGATCATTTAAGATCTTGCATATTGAGAACTAAGAGCAGAGAGAAAAATCTAGCTGTCCAGAAAGGCTTCAGGGAAAGCTGACATGTGAAATGGAACTTAGGGATCTGCAAAAGGTTTCTGTCAGGAGTAAAGCTAGGGATGCCGATGCTGCATAAGAGCTGGGGGAAGCCAGGGCCTCATAGATGAGATTCAGTCAAATGGGAAGGAAATGATTCTGAGTGTGCGTGTGTGTGTGTGTGTGTGTGTGTGTGTGTGTGTGTGTGTGTGTGTGTGTGTGTTGCGGGGGAGCATTTATTCGTGTGCAGAGGTCAGAGGGCAACCTTAAGTACAATTTCTCGTGTGCTAGCTACCTGACTTTGGAGACAGTCTCTCATTGGCCAAGAACTCATCAAGAAGGCGAGGCTGGTTGTTCAGCAAGCCCCAGGGCTCCTCCTGTTAGCTCTGTGCTGGGACTTTAAGCATGTATGCCACACTTGCCCTTTTGTTAGGTTCTAGGCATTAAACTTGAGTCATTGTACTTAAGAGGTGAGTGCTTTACCAATTGAGCCTCTCCCAGTCCAGAGGACTGAGTTTGGTTCTCCCCCAGCGCTGGCATTAAACCTAGGCCCTTGCACATGCTTGGCAAACACTCTGCAACAGTGCCATATTCTAGCCCAGGTTGGTGAGAACTGAAAAATGACATTGTACAGGTGGAAGCTTGAGAACATCCTGAGACCAAGGCACGGAGCTTGGCAAAGAGAAGTCACAACAGAGGGTTTGTTCTGCTTTTTGTTTGGGACATTTTCAAGAGCAACGGAAAACAGAGTGGTCATTGTGGAGTCCCGCAGCATCTTTTCTCTCCATTTAGTTTCTTCTGGTAAGATCCTAAATTGCCATCTAACCTCTGTAGGTTTTAAAGTAAAGGATTTTGTTATTTTCGGATGGGGATAAACTTGGAATCCAAGGGTGGCTTGAAGACCTTCCACAAGGTTATGACTGAAGATGGAGAGAGAAATGGGTTCAGTTCTACAGATCCAAGCCATTAGAAAGATCCAGTAACTAAAAGAGACAAAAGGAGCAGGAGAAGTTCAGTTTGGGCAACTGAGTCAATAGGGAATGTTTCACTGATCAACTCCTTATTCACCCTACTGGTAAGGAGGACACAAAGTGGTCCTTCTCTGCCATGCCAGTAGAGGGCACTAAAGGGACAGTCCCAGAAGAGGCAAGGGGGGTGCTTCCTGGTTTGGGTAAGGTGTCTTGCTTTCTTGCTGTAGCAGCATCTATATACATAGGGACATCCAGAAACTCCTTGGCTGGCCACACACCCTCCATGTGAAGTCCTCTGTTCCCCTCTCTGGTTCAGATTGACATGCAAACAGGTTTTGCGGCCCTATTCTATCCCACCCCTTCCCTGGACTTAAATTCTTCCAGAGTCAGTTCCTGAGGTCCAAAGTCCTTCATAGCAGCCTGGACAATGCAGCAAACTGCTCCTGCATCCAGGGACTGAACTCACACCTTCTCCAGTGGGGTCTGAATGCCTGTTCTGGAGAGCCAACTTCAAACCAACTTCACGTATGTCCTTCAGTATCCCTCCCCTTTCTCCAGTATGCACGTGAAGAACCCTGAACATGTGTTTTTGTGGAGGATGGCAGCTATCTTGGTCTATCACTCTCTACCTCATTTCCTGAGATAGGCTCTGTCGCTGAATTTGGAGCTCGTGTCTTTTTGGCTAACCTGGTTGCCAGTAAGCACCAGTGAGCATTCTGCCTCTGCCTCCCCAGCACAAGGATGACAGGGTCCAAACTCAGATTCTCATGTCTATACCACAAACACTTCTATCCACTGAGCCATCTCCCCAGCACCCAGCCCTCTTTATCTCCCCAGCTACATTTCTTTTGTAACTTTATGCTATTTTATGAAGTTGTGTGTTGCATAAAAGCATCTTGGTTAGCCATGGACCACATGTTCAATGGCAGTCCTATCAGATTACAATAGAGACGGTCTTTAGAGGGTATTTAGGGTTAATAAGCTCACTAGGATAGAATACCCATAAATGAATGCCGATAAAGATACAAGAGGAAAGGGCCAGAAAGGCCACACATGCCCATCCAGCACCTATTCTCCCACAGTGATATGTTGAATTCATGAATCATGAAATTTCTTGCCATAGCTGAGCCAAGGCCACTACTATGCCCTTGAATGTACACAATTCTGAAAAGAAGAAACCTTTTTTTCTTTATAACATTAGCTTGCCTGGAGGATTTCCTCATAGTAATGAAAACCTCACTAATAAATCAAGGAATCTTTAGGTGCCTTGGACCATTCAGGGGAATCTGGTTGTCTGACTCCCAAATTTTGGGGAAGTTTGGCTTGTTCTCTGAAACATCTTCCAAAGCAGGAAGATGGATTGGATGTCAACATGTGACCTGTGTGCCCTTCCTGATGCCCATGGTGTCATGTCACTAATAGGCACTTGCTACCTTGTCTCCAATGAAAGGCACACCTGCAGGCCCACAGCTCTATTCTAGCCTCTCTGGCTTGTGAAAATCACTCAGATCTCTCAGGATTGCAGGCTCTGGGATCCCCTCTAACTTCAAGAGGGGCTGGGATCCTGAGACACTCAAGTGTTATCTGGATACCAGACAAATCAACCCACCCACCACCGCTAGGAGTTCACTTAGATTAGCGCATGGGGACTTCTGGAGTCAGATGAGGCCCCTGGAATGATCTGAGAACTGTCTGCTTCGCTCTTGCATTTCCTGGAAAGACATAGTCTCCAATGGAAGCTGTTCACATTTGATCAATCCTACCCAGTTCAGAGTGGCTCAGTGTCTAACTGCTCCATGATGCTTTGGGGTTTTCAGCAAGGGAGTCTTGGGACTTGGAGTACTCACATTTACATGAAATGTTGACATTTTATTTGCACTTGGGACACAGTAAGAGCTCACAGCCAATTTGCCAGGCAGCCTGGCTTTACAGACTACCCAGCTGATGAACCTCTGGACCGTGTGCCGTCATTCCTGACACTCTTATAACACAGTGCTGTCTCCTAAAACAAGCCATTTATTACAGTTACATGCTCTCCTGGAGGGCCCGGAGGTTCCCATAGATAACATTTGTACCCTTGGCATCTTCTTTCTTACCCAGACCATAGCCTGGTTTTCCAGATAGGCACAGAGATTACCAGCTGACTCAACCTTTGCGAGACCAAGCAGTCAACTCTCTCTTTGAATCACTCAATCTGTACGTGACAGACAGAGAAAATCCACCACCAACCTGAGTCCTCTGGTTAGCTTTGGAAACAGGGTCCTCTGAAAGCAAACTGTGGTCAGTTGAAACTGCTGTGGAAACCCAAGGCCATCAAATGTCTCTCTGTCCCCAGTGAGACATTTCCCCTCCCCTGGCTGCTGCCTTCACGGAGCTACGTTAATGGAGTCTTCAGGCAAGAGTTTTACAGCTGATGGCTGGGAATGTTCACTGCCTCTGATCCTGATGAGGGGATTTTGTGGCGCTCTTTGGAAAGGGACACAGACAGTAATAAAGGTGTCTGAGACGAGCCTTGGGAAAAGCCTGCTGGTCTTTTAGCTGAGGTACTGGTAGACATTTTGAATTGTCGCTAAGACAAACAAACAATTTTTTGGCTGTTTTACAGGCTCTGGCTCTGGCTTTTGAATTAAATAGTCTGTGTTACCTCTCAGACAGACTTCTGCCTTATTATTTAATGTATGTTGCCCTCTAGCAGATGCCTCGATATTGCAGGCATGGTTTTCAGATATAGTTTTTCCTTACTTGTGCCTGGGCCAGTTTCCTGAAAGGCTGAGACTCTGTCACCAGCTGCCACAGACAGGATATAGAATTCCCCAGAGGCCTGTGTATGGACGATGTGGTCCACAGGTGATACCTTTGGGAGGGGGTGAGCATTTAAGGAGTGGGGTTCAGTGGGAGGTCTTCGGGTCATGAGGATGCACCCTTGAAGGAGGTGCTGGGATCCTGATCCCTCCTCACTTTCCTTTGCTCCATCATGGGCTCCCACCATGATGTACTGTCCCCCAGGAGCCCAAAGCTACAGGACTAAGGAATTGTGGGCTTGGGCTTCTTAACCTGGGCCGGAGTAATCCCTTTTGCTACAGTTGGCTTTTGCAGGTATTTGTTTTATTGACAGGAAGCTGAAGAACTTACCCACTGGAGACAAGCAAGGCTTAAGTGACAGGACATTTTCATTTAGGGAGTCTTTTCTAAAGCATGACACAATGACATATGTTCTGGTTTGTCAGCTTTTGTTTTTAATAAAAGCACCAGACAATGGTTTCTGCAGAGAATAGAGCAGAAACAAGTGGAAATGGCTCACTGAGAGTTCGGAAATAAAATATAGCTCCCAAATCCAGGCTGGCACTGGACCTGCCGGGCACAGGGAGATTGGTAGAGAAGACACTAAGAGTAAGAAGTTGTGAGTCAGTGAGGATCCTGACCACATGGGGTGCTTGAGTCTGGTAAAAATGAGGGTGTAGGATTTGTCTGTAAATCACGGGTTTGTGACTTGATGCCTGTGGGAACCATGTCTCCCTTCTTCTCACTCCTTGCTTCCCTTTCCATCCAAACTGAACTTTCAAGCCAAACAGATGTTTTATGTTCCCGTGCAAGCCCCCTTCATCACACCCGAGATGTCAGCTGCATGTGTGTAGGCACCATCGGTTAGAGACACACATTTTCTGCCTTCTCTGAATTTAGGATGCTTGGGAGGGCCTCAGTCCTTGATTAAGGTTGGCTATGGCATATTTATCTATTACTTAGATAAAAAGGGCTTATGTCCTGCATGCTCCTCCTCAGAGTTGAACTGGTGAGCACAGCTCCTACCTGGTGGTCCCAGAGCTGGCAGTAATGGTACCTCTGCCATTTCAAAAGGTGGAGAGAGGAAGAGCCAGCACCCAGGGCTACTGGGACCAAGATGCTTACCATTTAAAAAGCTCTCTAGGACAGAGAAGGATTACAAATATACAATAGGACAGATTCAGACATAAAAGAACCCCAAATGAGTCACAGTATGTTTAAAAAATGTACGTACGCTTGGGAGAGCTAAGAAAAAGGGTACAGAAAGTTATAAAAAGTAAATGGTTTTCAAAAAATAAAACAAATTCTTTAAAGAGGCAGAGTAAACTTGTAGAAAAAGTAATAGAAATCAAGAAAAATAAGCCATGTAGAGATGGAAAATACACAGGGTCTGGATTATGTATATTATTGTGCTTTTTTTTGAATTTTTTGACTGTGAAGGAGCTAAGTATAGAGAAACATTTCATTGTATGAGCTGCTAAGCTAAACCAGCATATATATTTCAAAGGTAGCATGACTTCAGAATTTGGGTCTAGGATTTGTTCCTTTGGAAAAGAGGTACTTCTTTTGTTTCCATAGAGGATGAGAACCTGTGGAATTCTTCCAGACTAATGTAGTTTGATGGACCAAGACCTCCCAAAAGTTAGCCATAAACACCCCCTAAAATTACTTCGCCCAACAAAAAGCAGGAAGCAGTTTGGAGAGAACCACACTCAAATTCCAAAATATTATTTATAAACGTTTGTTTACATTTAAAGGGGGATATGCATAGAGATGAATACTTTACATTGGTATGGATCTTGGTCTATTGATACAATTTTGTTATATATATATATATATATATATATATGCTCTTGATTAAGGTATTGTCTTTGTGCAACCCATTTAAAATGTAATGTATAATTAAGAAATATAGGTTAATAGATAATCATCTAAAAAGTCAATCTTGTAGTCATGTTAATTAGGTTTTCTGGATACAGAGAGATATATTTTAGTTAGATAATTTTTAAACCTTCAAAGACCTATGGAATATGTCATTTAAAATGTTTTTATTAACTTAGGACTTTTCATAATATGAGACACATCTGCTCCTGGCAGCACCAATCCACTTTGAGAGGATGATGGGCACCAAAGAGGCATTGGTTATTATGGCATTGGTTAGACCTTTTGGCAAAATAAAAAAATGCTCTTTTCTGGACTGCTTGATGTTATGCTGTATGAACTGGAAATTCAGGACCCACAGACTGCTGAACTTGCCTAAAGGTGAGACAGTCCTTCATGGTTCTTGCTTCATGGAAGAGTCTGCTAGACATTTTGTAAAACACAGAGAAAAGTGACTGACAATCTGACTATAGGCAGAATTGTCTTTGAAATTTTTAGCTTCACAGAAAAGTCTGTCAGGTACTATGGGCAGTAGGTTGAAGATGGGTGCCCCAAAGGTACAGGAGAACATGGATGACTGTCCAGGCAGTGAGATGTCTCTGTCAATTCTAGAGTTTTGGAAGTAGCTTACAATGTACTTCCTGTTTACTTAGGTAATATTATATCCTTCTAGAGTCTTTAATGGAGTTGAAGAATAGATAGTTATAGTTTTCCTTAGTTATGATTAAAGATAAAGTATTTATAAATGCTGTAACTATAATTCTTGATACCTGTCTTGTTATGTGTAATTTAACTATATTAAAATTAAAACCATCCTTTTTATTTAAACAGAAAAGAGGAAATGGTGTGGGAAGTTATTCTGTCTATGTGTTGCTTTTGTTGGTTAATGAATAAATCTGTTTTCGCCAGTGGCTTAGCAGAACAGAGCTAGGTGGGGGAAATACTGTAATAGGAGCGGCAGGGCTGCGTCCTCAGCACCCCAGCCGCCTGGCTAGCTTATGCCCCGAAATAATTACATGGACACTGTATTCTTTTAAACACTGCTTGGCCCATTCTGCTTGGCCCATTAGCTCTAGCCCTTACTGGCTACTTCTGATATCCCGATCAACCCATCTCTAATAAACTGTGTAGTTCCGGTCTTACCGGGAAAGATTCAGCATGTCTGACCTGGCGGCTTGCTTCATTGTGCGCATCTGCCCTGGAGAGCAGAGCATGGCCTCTCTGAGCTCACCTCCTCTTCCTCCCAGCATTCTGTTCTGTTTACTCCACCCACCTATGTTTTAACCTATGAGAGCCAAGCAGTTTCTTTATTACTTAACCAATGCCCTTACTCCATCAGGGAAAATTAAACTGAATGCTGGGAGAAATAAGGTGGAGTCAAGGAGAAGCCATGTAGCACCAACAAAGACAGACACCAGGGATGGAACTTTACCCAGTAAGCCACAGCCACATGGTGATACACAGAATAATGGAGATGGGTTAGTTTAGGATATAAGAGTTAGCCAGAAACACGCTTAAGCTATTGGCCAAACAGTATTGCAAAGAATATAGTTTCTGTGTGATTATTTCAAGTCTGGGTAGCCAGGAACTAACAAGCGGCCTCCAACAAATACTATGGGTATTCTATGAAGGCTGAACTTGGCTCTGATTTATGCAGCATTAAAGAGCTGATGGGGTATATAAAGGAGCTGAGACAAGTGAAATGAAATAGAACTTTGCCCAGAACTCAAGACTTATGAAATCATAAGGACCTAGACCACTATCCACAGATTTCTAATAGCAACCATAGAATATTAAATACAATAGCATTTCCTTCACAGGAGATTTCCTACATGTCTGATATCATTTCAGGAAGACTTATTACAGAATCTAAAGTTTATGATTTTGATCTTTGCAAACAATTATTTTACACTTGGAAAGGTATGTTCATGATTCTTTTAAAGTTAATTAATTAATTAATTTATTTTGAGACAGGGTTTCTCTGTGTAGACCTGGCGGTTCTGGAACTGACTATGTAGACCAGGCTAACCTTGAACCCACAAAGATCCTCCTGTCTCTGCTTCCTGAGCACTGGGATTAAAGGCATATACTACTACAGCAAGCTATTTTCATTTTTAATTATTTAATTATTATAAAAATAATTTTATTATTTTATGTGTGTTTTTCCTCCATGTAGGTCTGATGACCATATGTATACAGTGCCCAAGAAGGCTAGAGAAAGGTGTTGGATCACCCGGGACAGGAGTTATAGACAGTTGTGAGCCACTAAGTAAGTGCTGGGATCCAACTCTGAATCCTCTAGAAGAGTAGCCAGGACTTTTAAATCCTGAGTCACTTTTTCAGCCCCTGTGCCCATGATTCCTGATGATGGAATTTCCATGAAACTTTCGAAACTTTCCATTCCATAAGCTTAAGACGAAGGTCAAGACTGCCGTGGCAGTTTCAAGCAAGTCTGGATTTTCTTAAATGTTTACTTGAGCTTTTCGTTTGTGCTGAAAGTTAGTCTGATAGTTTTACTAATAGGAATTTAGACGCCAAGGTTCCACTCACATTGCTGCAGTCAAGAAAGAGCCACCACTATTCAGAATCCCATAGTGTATATTGGTTCATGCTGCCCCTTTGCTCTCATGGCAGTGGTGTGGATGGGCGAGGTGATCACTGTGCATCCGAGCTGCGGGGCCACTCTATAGTAGCATCTTGATCATCTTCCCTCTCTTTATAAATTCCAGTTGTATCGGATGAACTAAACCTCTCCTTGCCTTTCTTTACTACACAAGCTCCTAAGATGGCTTCTATCATGTAGATAAGGTCCAGAGGACATCTGGTTCACTGAATTACTTGTGAGATACATTCTCCAAATGACTATGGTTATCTGTGATGCAATATGTCTGAAATGTCATTCTGGTTACAAAGTCGGTGAAGTTCTTCCCACTAGGCTCAGCATGGAGAAACTTGCTTTATAATGCTCTTTGCTGTCTACTGAATAGAACAGTGTACACAATTCCTAAGCGTGTGTTTCCACAGACAGAGATAGGTCTCTTGAGATAATGGGTCTGCTGGATCACCAAGCCGTCATTAGCCAGGAGCCCTTCATATCCTCGTGAACCCAGGACCCTGTGGTGTCATCAGCTATGAGTGTAACCAGCCAGAAATGCCCATGTGGTGTGCTCAGACCACAGATTCTTTCCTAGATACGATGGCATGTTAAAGTTTATCTCTAGGAGCTACTAGTGCTGATGCTGATGATTGCTTAGATATTTCAAAAATTGTGTGTTTGTGTGTGAGAGTGAGTGCTTGCAACTGAGTGCCACAGCTTGTTTGTTTGTATGTGAAAGTCAGAGGAAAACTGGTGGTGATGGTTCTCTCCTTCCACCATAAAGGTCTCAGGGTTTGAACTCGGGTCTTCTGGCTTGACAGCAAGCACCTTTAACTGCTGAGCTACCTCCTCTGCTGTTACTGACGGGACTTAGGAAGGTAGTTGAACTATTATGTTCCTTTCCCCCTGCTGACTGATTTCTGTATGGTTGTGGGCATCAGTAGTATGTGGAAATCTGTAGATGGAACTTTGTATTTCCTTCATTGTGCCAGTGTTGACCGCTGTTTCTGCATGACCTACACAGCAACAGCATCCAGATGCAGTTTTAAGGAAGTCTAGTGAAGATGTCTCATTAGGGTGTCTAGTCAACTATTTAGGATCTACACATGAAGAATAAATCATCAAAGCTGGGGTCTAAGCTAGATTCTATGTAAGCACCAGGCTCCTTAAGTAGAGACCAGTGGCTTTCAAAATGAAAAAAAAAAAAAACAACAGCACTGTAGAAATACAACCCTATAGCCCCCTCTGTAGCATATCTTGCACAAAGAACACAAAAGTAAATAATAGTTTGAAAAATAAAGTTATAGTTTCCAGCTGGATAGTGGTGCATGTCTTTAATCCCAGCACTCAGGAGGTAGAGGCAGGTGGATCTCTAAATTGAAGGCTGGCCTGGTCTGCAGAGCAAGTTCCAGGACAGCCAGGACTAAACAATGAAATCCTGTCTTAAAAAAAAAAACCTATAATTGCCAAATGAAATCATTTCAAGCTGGAGCCATAATTTTCTACTCTCTCCACTCTGCTCCAACTTCCATTTGCTTCTCTGAAGATAACAAATGAACTGATTAGGCTGAATTAATTTGCTTTTGTTCCAAGCCACTCCCCCAATCCTTCTTTTTCTAATGCATTAATTACACAACCTGAGAGTTCTTTCAGACAGTTGAATAACCAACCACAGAGAAGCTTACAGTGTTATAGAAAAGGGAAAGGCAAGAACAGGTGGCAAGGACTTAAAACAATAGAAATACCATCCCAGAATCTAGGTAACTTTCTGTTGGATCTTTGTTTTTATTTAGTGGAGATGATACAGTTGTGTAGGGGGAGCAGGAGAACAGCTCTAGTGGGCAGCTCTTAATTGGTTTGCCCCAATTTCCCTTTCGGGGAACTTTTCTTTCCCTCTCTCTGCTTGTCTCAGGGGGTCTGTTCCATAAAGGTGCCTTCCCACCACTGTAATAAATGTCACCATAGCAAATAAAACCTCAACATATTTCTCTAAGTATAGTTATTGGTCCAGACTGGTTACTTGAGCCAAGGAGGAATAATCAGGAGTGCTTTGGGGGCTAGGAAGCATCACTCAGGGAGTTTCTTACTCAGAGATCCTGAATAGTCTTCACCTTGGGGTCTTTGACTTGCTAGAACCCAGCTGGTCTGGGAAGAGAACACCCACAAAGGAAGAAAGCCAGTAGAAGAGGGCTGGAGATGCTTCCAGCTGTGTTCCGTGTCCTTGGAGGTCTGTTTTCACCTTGTAGGAACTGGCACTCTCCAGAGTCAACCGGTTTTTCCTGTTTTAGTTAACTTTGGATTTCAAAGGAATGAGTGCAAATTCCACACCCTGCATTAAGGAATGCTTTTAACTCAAAGGCAAAAATATACAGCGTTTCCGAGGGAAGCACACATCTCATTATCAAGAGGACTTTAATCACGTCTAAACTTGAGGGTCTGGGAAGGGGCAAACATTAATCTTGAGTAGTTTAGCTCCATGAAATTTAAGAAGTGGAAATGTAGTGTTCCTTGTATGTCTTTTCATAGCATAGACCAGCATTGATGAAATGGTAATGAACATTAGTATGTGTGACTGCTGTTTCCACTATTCTTCCAGCCTCATCTCTGGACAATGAAAAGGACAAAGAGTCTGTCTTAATGCATTTGTCACAAATACAGAAGACATGAATAAGGTGAGAGGGAGCCCCTTCCTTCTAGACCGTTAGAAACAACACAGACATGTGCACATGCTGTCCCCATCAGGACACGGCTACATGCTTCCCAGGGAATGGAATTCCTGAGATGTTGCCATGTAGCACTATTCTGAGGCTCTGCCATCCAAACGCCATTCTAAGAGTTTGGTCAAGGTGCCAATGTATCTAAAGTTATACTTTGTGAGGCAAAGCAGTACAAATTCTTGCCTCTCAGGTAGGGTGAGCAAAACTCTCTTCTTCAAAAAGAAGCCCACAGTTTCTGGCACATAGCAACATCATATACCTTCTCTCTCTCTCTCTCTCTCTCTCTCTCTCTCTCTCTCTCTCTCTCTCTTACACACACACACACACACACACACACACACACACACACACACACACACACAGTGTTTAAATGAGTTTCACCCTGAAAACAGGCTGTTATAGCTCTTTACTACTGGCTTTGGGATGGGTACATCCTTATTTAAATCATACTCCCTGGAGGTGAGTTCTAGGTATCAGAATTTTTCAAAATTCCTCGGGTGGTTTTAACTTTAAGTCAGTGGTTGAAAAACACTGAATTAATTCATGGGTAAGAGGGCTCCCTGCTATGCCTCTGGATGTCTTACTAATTCTATGAGGTAGCTGGGAATACTAGACTAATAGCATTCCCAATAGTATTTGTATTTAGGCTTCTAGGCCTAAATACAAATTAGTTTATATAAATCATCTAAACAGAATGACTTGTTTCCCCTTTATATCTAAGGACAAGGATATAGAGGCCCCAGCAGTTAAAGGCAGCAGTGTCAGGTAGGGTTGAGACTTTTAACAGCCAGACCCACTCCTCCGCTCAGTTCTCTGTATTAGGCTACTCAGGTAGAATTCTGGCAATACTGCCCTTCGACCTCGTCAGTGGCCTTGGCGTGTGTGTGTTAACTGCCTCATCCTCTAGGTTATGAGTCATTTATCCTTCCCCAGGTCAAAGAGGTGAGAGGAAAAGGAAGAAGGAGAAGTGTAATGCTCCCTGTGCTCCTCAGACCAGGTAAGGCACTGCTAGTTAAAACACAAAATGAAAGCCCTGTCCATTCCTGTTTTTATGTATGGCTCACTTGCGATTCATTCTTGGGTCGTTATCTGAGCAAGACAGATAAAGATCTTTGTTCCAGATGCCAAATTTAAGGGCTTGAGGGCTAGAGCCCTGATGGAGAAGAACTCCATCACCTCCTACCTAGTATGACGGATGTGAGTGTGCTCTTGAAATGATAAACAAGATTTCCAGTTAAAACATCTCCCAGAAACCCAAGCTTTAAAAGCCTTAAGACTTATTTTCAACAAAGCCAACAACAGCATATTAAGTTATATGACGTTTGACATTATCAGGAACTAAGAAACCAAAGCCCCCGATTTTACAACCAAATTCCCTACCCATTTAAAACAATTAAGGGTGTTAACAAGCTGAACACTTAATTTACCTCAGGCTGCGAACATATTTTTTTTTTAAAGTCAGCTGTTGGGAGAGTGTAGCTACAGAAAAATATTTTGTTTTAGATGACCTCGAGTCTAGACATCGTTATCTTTAATAAACTAAGTCCCGCTTGACTTGTATTTCATAATAATTGCATACAGAGTTCTTAGGGAGCAAGCTACAAACTACGCCAGAGGCCAAAAGAAGGGGGAAGAAAGCAACCAAGCTGGGAGGCTTGGCATGTTATAGCCTGGTGGGGCTTTTAAACAGGAAGGAGGAAACAGGAAGCATGGCAGCCTCCACTTGGTGCCCCAAAGAGGAAGTGAAATCTGTTTAGCTGTGCATTTACTCTGAGAGAGACTAGCTTTTCATCATGCTCACCACTGAGATCAGGGGCACTGGTGGGCACACATTTGTAACCACGTAGATAAGGCTGTGACTTCTGAGAGTCAGTGACTTCAGGACATATTTCCCTTTTAACAGATCCCCTGCTCTGTACCTTTCCTTAGTCCAAGTGCCTTCCTTCTCTTTTCTTTCTCTTTTATCCTCCTTAGACTCCTGAAGGTAGCCACATTTCTAACATGATAGAGTCTTGAGCTAGCATCTTTGTAGCCTTGGGTTCCAAGGTGAGCACACATACACATGCACACAAACACACACACGTGCACGCATGCACATTACTTTCTCCCAAGGATCACCTCATTCTGTTTTTTTTTTTTTAAAATCAGCTTTCTTAAATTGCCCTTTGTAAAACGAGAAGGCAACTTAATAGTGGAAGCATAAAATCAGAAGATGAGAATCATCTGGGCGATCAGAGAGAGGATGCCAAACAGGGTTCAAATGGTCAGTGTTGCAGGGTTTCTGTATTGTGAGGAGATGCCATTACCGCTACAACTCTTATAAAGGAAAGCATTTATTGGGGTGGCTTACAGTTCAGAGGTTCAGTCCAGTATTATCATGGTAGAACTTGGTGGCATGCTGGCAGACATGGTGCTGGAGAAGGAGCTGAGAGTAGAGAAGGAGCAATATCTTGTCCCATAGGCAACAGGAAGTGAACTGAAGCAGGCATAGCTTGAGCATAGTAGACCTCAAAGCCCACCCTCACAGTGACATACTTCCTCCAATGAGACCACACCGCCTAATAGTGCCACTCTCTTTAGCTTTTGGGGGCCAATTGCATTCAAACTACCACAGTCAGTAAACATTTTAATTAAAATAAGTGCACAAGAGTTAGAGATGATTAATAAAGTGTGGATAATGGGAAAATGAGGCAAAGAAAGTAATTCCTATTCAAGGGTCAAATGGTGAAACTTGACCCCAGTAGAAACATTGTTAAAGTAATAAAATAAGTGAAGATAATGTGAATGCTGAAAGCGTTAAGAACACAGGATACATGAAGCCGGAGAGTGTCTGAACTGCTAGATGATGACGAAAAAGAGACTGTGACAGGAAAAACAAACACAATGCAAGCTCAGTTCAGGGGAAACTGAGACTGAAGACAGTGGTAAATATAGATGAGGGTTTGGTGGCGCATGCTGGCAATCACAGCACTCAGGAGGCTGAGGCAGGAGGATTAGAGTAACTCTGAGGACACCCTGGACTAGAGAGTGACATCGTGACTCCAGACAAAGAAGCAAACAAACAAGAAGAAACAGCAGGTAGAACAGGATGAAAAAATGGGGAAATATTTTAATTTTTGAGGAATTTAAGAATAATCTTTTGGAAGAGGGAGTCAGAGAGTAGAAAGGTGAAGACAGACAACCAGGAGCTTCCTAGAGGGGCTGCGGTGGTGTGTCAGGGTGGGGACAGAAAGGGGCTGCGGTGGTGTCAGGATGAAGACAGGAAGGGGCTGTGGTGTGGACAGGAAGGGCTCTGGTGTCAGGATGAGGACAGGAAGGGGCTGTGATGGTATCAGGGTGAGTGGTAGGATAAAGATTTTCCTTAGTATTTTCTAAATCTTGCTATCAAAACTCTACAGAGGGTCTGCTGGGTGGAGACTGTCCTCCCCTGGTGTTTCTGACTACCTGGATCTAGGCCAGCAACAGAGAAAGAGAGCTTACTCTCAGCCTGAGGGACACCTAGCACAGTAGAGCCCAGACCATGGTGGGCAGTCTCTTCTACACTGAACTCAGGCAGCAAAGCAGAACGTAAGTACCCTGATCCATCCTGGCATACCTGCTTCCTCTGTCTGTCTGTCTGTCTGTCTGTCTGTCTGTCTGTCTATCTATCTATCTATCTATCTATCTATCTATCTATCTATCTATCTATCTTTATTTATTTAGAGACAAGATTTCTCTGTTGCTTTGAAGCCTGTCCTGGAACTAGCTCTTGTAGACCAGGCTGTCCTCGAACTCATAGAGTTCTGCCTGCCTCTGCCTCCTGAGTGCTAGGATTAAAAAGGCATATGCCACTTCCTGTGTTCTTTTGCTCTGGCTCAAAGCCCAGAATCATACCACTGGGGTTTTCATCCCAAGCTATTCCTAGGTTGTCCAGAAGAGGGCGCAGACAAAATCATATTAACCCCAGCAGTAGGAAACTCAAGCTTGCTTCCCTTTTTAACTTCTGCCTATTTACATCATTGTCAGAATTCCACCAACGCTTCCAGTATCTATATAGAGACACATGGTTTCATGGCAGCTTTGCTCATTTAGACGAATGAAGGGAAGTATATTAGTTGAAGAATTACAAGCATGGGAGTATCAGATAATATGTTTGCCCTCTGGGATGCCCTGGCTATTCCTCGTAAAAATCATAAAATCCCTGCATCAGAAGGTAAAATCTTGCTGGGTTTATTCAGTCAACCTTGGTTGATCTGAAATCAGGAGAGGCGAAGACAAACCAGGCAATTTTATCGTAATAGCGATGCAGCGAAATGCAGAGCCTCAGGCTCCAAGGAATACCCGGAAGTCACTGTCGGAGCCTTTGGGCATCTACAGAGTCTTTATCGGTAACTCCAGTTGGAGGAGATGCAGGCAAAGAAGCACCTGGGCTGGTTCTGCTACGGACTTGCATTTCACGCCCAGAACAGTGTGGACAAAGGTCTTGATGTGCGGGACAGCAAGGAAGGTGAGGGAACTGTACCCCCTGAGTTCAGAGGCCAGAGGTCAGCGCCAGGGTAGCCGGATGGAGAAGGACTGAGAAGGAGATTTACAGGCGATTCCAAAAAACCTTCTAGAACATATGCTAAGGGGATGGCATTATAGAAACTAAAGCACATTCTTCCTGGTCAGGAGGATATGCAGTGGAGAGAGACAGGCAGCAGGCTGTGTGGTGTTTGTAGCATGGCTTCTGGATCAGGACCCGTCTGGAGGTGGTACCAGCGTGGGAAGATGCCGGCGAACCCGGCTAAAGCAACAGCGGGGGGGGGGGGGGGGGGGGCAGAGGCACCAGAGGAGCAAGCAGGGCTGAAGTTTTACAGGCCATCAGCTGATAGTCAGGGATCTGCAGCTGGGGAATTCCCTGTGTAGGGAAGTGTGGGACCAGAGAGCCAAGGCTCCAGGGAAAGCTTGAGAGTACCTGCAAGGCTTCAGTGAGCAGAAGGAAGGACAGGAAACAAAAGGATGTGGTGGCCTGCAGTCAAATTAAAAACAAAATTAAAGGAGAGGTCTAAGTCCTGAACGCTGTTCCCTGCCTCCAGTTTTAAGAATAAAGATTTACAAATACACGGCTCATTAGGGAATAATACAGAGTAGATCATTTTGGGGAAGCCACTTAGTGGAGTCACTGGGGTGAAAATGAGATTGAAGATAGAGGTGAAAGTGAGAAGGGAAGTGGATAGAAAGCTAAGTGAAGTGTGTGCATGCGCGCGTGCGTGCATGTGCGTGCCTGCCTGTCTGTCTGTCTGTCTGTCTGAGATAATAAGAGTATGGAGGACGGATGAAGGTCCCGTCTTCTTTACTACGAATGGGACACATGCAGGTTTGGGTTGAGCAGACAAAAGCTAACAAGGGAAGGTGAGAGACCCTGGCTGAGGTAGGAGAGTGAGGTGTCTGCCCTAGCAAAGGGGGTTAGCTTTCACTAAGGAGAAGCAGGAACCTCTTGCACTGCAGGAACGGGTAGATTCCTGGGCATCGTTTTCAAAAGATGCCCCGCGTAGGGAATGAGGTGAAAGTTAGAAATGAGGCTGGGAAATATTTTCAAGTCCGTTCCAAAATCGGGACATAGAAACCAAAGGTGCAAGCCTTGCGTTGGTTCCCCAATTCCATTGTTTTCAGAATGACTTCTTCCGGGAGAATATATGTTACTATCTTGCCTAGAGAATTTTTCCAGGTATGACTGCGGATTTGGGAGGAATGCTGTATGGCTGTATGGACTGCTTAGGAAGGATGCTTTAGGGTTTCTGTTTCTGTGAAGAGATGCCATGACCACAGCAACATTTAATTGGGGCTGGCTTACAGTTCAGAGGTTTAGTTCATTATCATCATGGTGGGAAGCACGGCAGTGTGCAGTAGACTTGGTGCTGGAGGGGCTGAGTTCTACATCTGGATCAGCAGGAAGAGAGAGAGAGAGAGAGAGAGAGAGAGAGAGAGAGAGAGAGAGAGAGAGAGAGAGAGAGAGACTGGGCCTGGCTTGAGCATCTGAAACCTCAAAGCCCACCTTCAGTGACATGATTCCTCCAACAAGTCCACACCTGCTCCAACAAGGCCACATCCCCTAAAACTGCTTTTTCCCTGTGAGCCTATAGGAGCATTTTATTTCAAACTATAAGAAAAGGGTACTGGGACCTTCAGCTTCACCACCAAGCAAGTACCAGTAGAACACCAGCATCCTTTACACACTGGAGATGGAGAGTTAACTTTCCAGTTCTCTAGAGACGTCTGCCAATCTTCAAACTAAGTAGATGGATAAACAGAAAGTACAGGAATGCCACTTAGAAGACAAGAGGGCCGTACAGATAAAAACCAGCTGTGTGGAAAGAAAACCACAAGGAGCTGTCGATTCATGGTGTTTTATTTTTTTAAAGAGATATTTTAGTTCCATAAGAAATAACATCTAGAGGGGTTTGGGCACTGAAAAGTGAGTTGCTCTCTGTTGGTGACTTTTATCTTTAACTCTAATCTCTCAGGAACTGGAATCATATCCAACACTACCATCTCCTCTCCTACCCCACGGCGATCTCTGCCATTTTGGTCCCACGTGAAGCCCTTAATTTGTCCTTTGGAGTCAGGAATAAGTGAGTGATCTGTGTGCCTCATTATTGGACGTATGGTAAACACACACAAGGAGATATAGCCACCAGGCTAAGCCAATTGTCAAAGGAACATGTGGTCTGTGTTTCTAAAATATCTGAGACAAGACACGGCCCACATCTACCCTACACTTGATGTCTATGTTCATGCTCAGGTTGAGGACTTCAGATTGTGTCTGCCAACAGCAAGAAGTAGCTACAGCGCTTGAATTCAGAATTATATCTGATGCTAAGATTGTTGACATGACCTCTGATAAATTAGGAGTACCTGCAGGGATTCTACTGTCAATTCCCTAAAATCTATGAGATGTGGTCCAAACTCCTCCAGGATACTGAACTTGTAGCCCTGCTCTGAGATGCTGTGGGCATAACCCTTGTGGATAATCCCATTTGACATAGATTCTCAGCCCCAGCTCCATGTTTGAATTATAGTCAACCTCCTTATCTATGGGAATGAGTTCCAGGTTCTGAGGCAAGGGCTGAAACTGCAGATAGTGGCCGATCTTCAGCACACTACTTCACTAATATCTCCACTGACATCTTGGGGGACTTGGAGTCACCTAGGAGACACACCTCTGGGCATGCCTGTGGGGATGTTTTCAGAGAGGTTTAGCGGAGGAGGGTGACACATCCTGAATGTGGGTGGTCCTTTGCAATGAGCTGAGAGTCCTGGACTGAATAAAATGGAAAAAAGGATATGAGTCAATCATCAGGATTCTTCTTTCTCTCTCCTTCCTGATTACCAAAATGGCTGCTTAGCGACCAATGGGCAGATAGCATATACAGTGTGGATACACTGGATGGAGAGATAGTTCAAATCCCTGTCAGGGTAAAGTGGCTTCATCTAACTATTCAGAAATGTGCAGAATCTAAATATTGTCTATTTATGGAAATTTCCTCTTTTTGACCATAGTTGGCCCTGGCTAAATGAAATAACTGAAAGGAAAGCCCGGGATGAAGGGAGACTGATGTCCTGGGAAGCTCCAGGAAGTAGCACTTTGTTAGGTTGGTTCCTTTGGGACATGGGAGCCGGGCATCCTCAACCCTTAACTTCAACCCTTAGGAAATTCTAATTTGGGGAAACTTGAGGATGTTAGATTAAATTTCTGATGAGAATGATGTCACTCTGCTTCATTTTGATGGTAAAATTTGAGGACCATGACGGAACTTTACAGATTGAGAAAGAAGCTGTCGTTATTGTCTCATAAACTTGTGAACCCAGAAGAGCTACTTCTTTGTTACAACACTTCCCACATAAAAATGCAAACAATATTAGTAGCAAAAAAAAGACTAATGCATTCATTACCTCTTCCATTGTCAAATAGCTGACAAGAAGCAACTTAATGGAGGACAGGTTAACGTGGACTGACCATTTGAGGTGGTACAGTCCACCATGGAGGTGAAGGCCTGGTGTCAGACGGCACCAATGTAGCTAAGAGTTCTCACTTCATATCTTGGGGGAGTCGGAACACACCCCCCCTCCCCGCTGTGACCCCCTTTCTCTTCTTCCTCCTCAGGGTTCCATAACCTGTTTAAACAGCGCCACCTGCTGGAGACTACATCTCCAAACATCTAAGCATTCAGAAGAAATGTTAAGCATTCAAACCACAAAATACATGTATATGGTTTACCCTGAATAAAACATTATCTTTATTACAGGTAATCATGCAAATTGGCATGTTCAAATTCATATAATAAGAACTTCTCAAGTTGGGTCAGCAAGCTGGCTCAGCAGGTAAAGAGCCTGCCTGGACCTGACCAACTGACTGATACCACGTGACCCACACAGAAGGAGAAAACCTGTGGGTGTGTCCTCTGACCTTCCATATGACGTGGCATACGCTTCCATACACCACAAAAATAAGTAGTAAATAAACAAATGTAATTTTAAAAAAGGAACTTCTTGTGTGCCAAATAGTGGTTTAAAGCTGTAGGGGATTTAGTACAAACTACAAAGAGACAAGAGCATAGTTAAAAATTAGGTTGGAAATTGCCCCCATGTTGTATTATTTTCTTACATCGATGTACTAAAATGATGAAGATGACACTTGAAAATAGTTATCCCATGCCATAGTTTTAAATATAATCTAACTTCTAAAAAGTCTCTTCTGTGTTTCTTTATATAGGACACGCAGGACTAATGTTGTCTGAGCATTCTATTACACTCTGTGACTCAGCTGTCTCAGAGCTCAGAAATGTGCTAAGTGATTGTCGCACATCAGGGCCCATCTAGCCCCGGATTGAACTTTGCGGTGACAGCGTGGTCAGGCATAAAGGTCAGTGAATGGTGTAAAAAGTTGAAGCCTCTGGTCGCGTGGCAGCCAACGGCACATCTGACGGCTCAGGTTTGAAGTGCGGTAAACAATAGTTGCAATAACAACACGAGGCTTTTCTTGCTGTTTAATTTTTGTCACCTTACTTTTTAATTGCATGCGTTTGCAGTATTAGGGCCCTGAGAGGTACTCAGTAAAAGAAAGAAATTGGCATATTTGTAGGCCTGTTTGAGGGGAACGTAATCGTTCATATGCAATACCAAAGGTAGCCACGAGATGGCAATAGAGATTGAAAGGTAACCGTGAAACTGGTGGTGGTGGTGGTGGGGCTAGTTGGGGCGGGGGTTCCACAGGGATCTCTTTGCTCCGCAGGTTATCCTCAGGTGAACTAATTGATAGACATGCTATTATCACCCTGAGACATCTTTCCTCTTTTGTGCCTGTTAGGCAAAGGGTACCCCTGGCCTCAAGTAAACACAATAGGGGTGCTAGAATGTCCCTGCCTTGAACATCAGGGCTACTTTGAAGAATCTGAAGGCCCGCGTGGGTCCTCCAGGGATCTGCCTGAGGAGAGGCCCTGAGATGTTTGTCCAGAACGGGGAGCATCTGCAGCAAGGGTGGAGGAAAACACTTAGGCTTCGGTCAGTGTGAGGAGAGAGGGCCTGACGGACTGGTTGAAAACATTAGCTGCACAGACATGCCAGGGGTACAGCAGGTTACAAGAGAGGACTAGGAAGGGGCCCCCAAATACAGCTTTCAAACCCTCCTTCTCCCTGCAGAGCCATCTTGCATGTCTGAAACCCACCTAGAGACTGTCCAATTATGATGTAGCTTGCTGCGCGCACAGTCTAGCTCATTTCGCAGTGATTACCCACGTTCATTCCTTGCAGAGATTCTGCAGATGTTGGGCGAGCCGGTGAACTTTCAGCCCCAGATAAACAAAACAACAGCCCACGCCATGGAGCCACAGGCTGGCCTTGAACTGAAAATGCCCCTGCCTCTGTCTCCTGGGTGCTGGCATGGCAGACGGGCAATACCACAGATAAAAGTATGTTGAGAGATAATAGCAAAGTCTGGTGCCCATTGTTACCCCCACACCTCCCTCCCTACATCCTTCCCTCCCCCCTCTTTGATTTTAGTTTCCCAGCCCCATACTGCATTTGTGCACCCCATGTGAAGCAGACCTTGGGGCCACAGGGCCTTCTCTGGCTAGGGTTGTGAACCCCTCAAAGTTCCGGTCTCCTCAGCTGGCCGAGTTTTAACTTCCTGAGGGTCCAGTTACCCGTAGCCAAACACTACACTAAATTATTGGATGGAAAATTCTAGAAACAGTTCTTAAGTTTTAAATACCTTGTATTTTGAGGTGACCCATTATGGACCTGTAAAATGGGTGACGCTGGCTTTTTATGTTTATCATCCAAATATTCCGTGATGTCCTTAAAGGTGTTGGCAGTCCTGAGCCTGGGATGTGGACACCACGGGGGAAATTGTTTTCTCAGACGAATAAAGGACCAGACAAGAATATCTCAGAAGCATTGTCTCTATTCATTCTTCGGTTGATGGACATCTAGGCTGTTTCCAATTTCCGCCTCTGAACCACGGAGCAGTAATGAATATGGATGAGCAAGGGTAAAATAAATCTTTTCTGAGTCTCACGTGAAAAGCAGGTAGAACAAGAGAGGAGGAAGTAGCCCTCCTGCGCTAAGAAAAAGTCTTCCCAAGGTTTTATTTCAGTGAAGGAAGACTGGGTTTCCATCGGTCACCCAAGAAATGATAACTGCGAGGCTGGGAGGTGGATGGGGGGGCACTGCTTACTCTGCAAGCGCCAGCACCTTCGCTGACCACCAGGACACTGGCGCGTCTGCAAGTACAGACGCGGGAGGATGTCAGGGACTCTCCCGCTGCCACGCTGGCTGAAACGGGGAGCTCCGGGGTCAGTGAGTGATCCTGTTTCAAAACGCAAGGTGAGGCACATTCCAGGAAGACTCTGAGGTTGCCCTCCGGTCTCCACGTGGGCACCAATATGTGGGTATACACACGTGAACGTGTAAGCACGCCTCCCCCTCTATACATAAGAAAGGAAAGAAAGAACTGAGCCTCAGTGTTGGTTACCCGTCACTGTCAGCAGCTGGGCCACAGCAGCACATACACAGAGGGGAGATACGCGGCTCTCTCAGGCTCTAGTCGGGAGCGGAGATGGGGACAGACAGAGAAAACACAAAGTTACAGTCAGGAGGGGAGTAAGCTCTGGCTTCTCCTGCACAGATAAAAAGAGTTCAGCCGATTTCCATTGCACAGAAGATTGGCTGTAGTTAACAGCAGGGCACTGTGTATTTCCAAACTGCTACCAAGAGAAAATATGATTGTTCTCACCAAAAACGAACGCCCCATGTCTGCAGAGCGAGATGCCCTAAGGACCCTAATTTGACGCTTGCAGCGTGCCTGTGTACCACCGCCACAGAAGGCAGCCAGCAAGTACATGCCAACCAAAAGTAAAATAAGACCCCGAAAATTGAATAGCCAAAAGATTAAGGAGGTTAAAGATGACAAAAGACTGTCGGGAAAGGAAAACCGAACAGCACCGAGGGACTGGAAGCATTGTGAATAGTTTTAATGTTCAAAAATAGAGAGCTACACACACCTCGTTTTGAATATGAGGTCTGAGAGACTTCTGAAGTGGGGTGCAGATGTTACCCGGACAGTTGTCTCTGTCGGGGGAAGCTCACTCCAGGCAATGAAGGGAGGCTGCCATGGAGAAGGCCTCTAGCTGTCATTGAGTTTGTACTGGGAGCAGAGAAACCCATGAAGCTGGGACTGAATGAGGAGGGAGGTTGGTCAGAGGGGAAGCAACAGTATGAATCAAGGCATGGATCACGTATGACCCGGTCAATGAAGGCACCAGCTGACTTTTTCTTCTGCACGAGACCGAGACGGTACTTACTTCAAGGTTGCTTGGAGAGTAGGGGAAAATACCCAGGACAGACTTGCACAGGTACAGAGAGCGGAAGGCTCCCTCTGGTGGTGCGTCTGGGAAATGCAGGGGCAGGGGCAGAGCAGCAGCCTCTGAGGACTGTGGCAAGACCAGTTTGGGCTTGGTGGTGGGGACAAACTGACTACATGCTTGCAAGACCTCCAGCAGTCTGGCTCCAATCCAGCCCCACCAGTTTCAGGGTACTTGGATAAAAAAATCCACCGACTTTCTACCTATTGTAATCAAAATGTAAATCTATCTTTCATTGATCTCCCTTGCTAAACAAGCGAGTGTCTTAGCAGAGGACTCGAAGTACTGAAGGTGGCACGAGCAGAAGCTAGGTGGCTTGGCCTAGTAGCAGGTACTTCCTGCTGCCATAGATGGTCTCGGTGGCACAGAGGTTTGAGTGAAACCACAGGATGTCTTCAGCTTTGTCCCATTAGTGCTGTCCCTTGAAAAACAGCGACATGGGAGAGTCTCCAAGAAGATGTCCCTTCTTGCAGAACAAGATTGCCCTGTGTCTAGTGCTCAATTATTCAGACAGCATCCCACATCCCTGGGTGTGGCCATGGCACACCTGTGAGAATGGTACACCCTATAATCCCTTATTTGTGATTAACATTTGTAGTAATAGGGGCGATGGCAGGGCTGCGTCCCCAGCACCCCGCCCGCACGGCTAGCTTTACCCGAAATAATTACACAGACACTGTATTCATTTAAACACTGCTTTGGCCCATTCCTATCTAGCCTCTTCTAGGCTAATTCTCACATATTAATTTAACCCATTTCTAATCATCTGTGTAGCGCCCCTAGGTGCGCTTACCAGGAAGATTCTAGCCTAAGTCCATCCTGGGTCGGAGCTTCATAGCGTGCGTCTTCCCTGGAGCAGGTAGCATGGCGTCTCTCTCTGAGGTGTCTGCTCCCGAGAGCAGAGCTGTCGAGTCTGACCTCACTTCCTCTTCCTCCCGGCATTCTGTTCTGTTTACTCCTCCCACCTAAGGGTGGGCCTATCCAATGGGCCTAGCAGTTTCTTTATTGCTTAGCCAATGAAATCAACAGATTGATATATGACACTCCCACATCAAACATGTCTTCCTCAAACCTGAGTTCCGGAGAGCAAGTGTTGTGTGTGGGTGTGTGTGTGCACGTGTGTGTGTGTGTGTGTGTGTGTGTGTGCGTGTGTGTGTGCATGTACACACAATGTGCACATAAAGAATAGATGAATGATGTGTTGGCACCAGTGAAGGGAGATTTTTGTTGAAGAAGAAATCCTAAGAATTTGGTGCTAGGGAAATGATTCCATGGAGGAAAGAACTTGCTAGACTAGAGTAAGGATTGGAGTTGGATTCTCAACACTCAAGGAAATGCTAGGGCTAGGTGGGTGTGACAGTCTGCCTGTAATTGAAATCAGAAATCAGATATAAGGGACCCCTGGAGCAAGCTGGCTAGCTAGACTCCCAGGATCTGTGAGCTCTGGGTTCAGTTGAGAGACCCTGTCCCAATGAATAAGTGGTGGGCGATCAAGGAAGACTCCCAACATCAGGCTGGGGACTCCACACACGTGATCACACCTGTGGACACACACCTGCACACTCATGTGCATGCACACCTATGCGAAATGCATGTACATTCACACACATCACACACACGGATGCATGGACAGATAAGAGGAAGCTCTGAAGTATTCTGCAGTCTAGTTCCGTTATAATCTGAAGCTCACTTCTGTATTTGGCCCCCTAATGGAAGTTTATATTTACTTACAAATTGACAGAAAGGTGAAATAAAATTCTCAAATACACAGCAGTTTGACAGTCACTGAAGAACAGAAAGTTCCCTGCCTTTGTGTTCTAGTGATCAAGAGGGGGCGTGTGTGTGACATTGTATGTTGTGATAGTGTGCGTGGAGGCTGCATGTAGCTGGCAGGAGAAGACATTTATATACACTGCAATCCTCTAAGACAGAATGGAAAGTTGTCCAAATGAGGAGCGTGACCCCGAGGGAGGAAAGACAGGAAACACGAGGAAGGAATGCGGTGTGAGCAGTATCCGAGATGCCACATCCGTCAGCCCCAGAGCGGAACCACAACAATCTATTCTCCATCAGTCCCAGCTCTGAGGTCTGCAGAAGAAAGAGTTACAGGCACCTGGACCATTCCTGAGAGTGCGGGACACTGACAACTCACATCTCTTGGGACCTGGAGTTGGAGAGGCATTTCTTTGCCCCTTCATATAATTTTAAAAGATCTTTGTGTTTAGCAAATGCCTGGTATTCTTGACTTGATACATCAGTCCTAGAGAGCTGTCTTGGGCATGTGACAGGGCTTGCCTCTCCACACACAAACATTCTTTTCACTTCAGGCGTTCCTCATAGTGCAGTGAATCTCCCGCCCAGAGTCAAATGTTCTGTTCTCATCTTTTCAGTGTCCTTGATGTCTCAGCATCATCTTTCCATTGAATTTTGCTTGGCTCCCCTTTGGTCTTAGTGAGTTTCACATCACTGTAACAAAGTAACTCAGGGGTGGGTACTTTGTAAAGAAAAGAGAGTTATTTGATTCAAGACTTTAGGGTTTATAAAATTCAAGCTTCATAGTGCTCCTGTCTCATAAAGCTGATGATGTCATAACACTACAGAGAAGGATCAAGGAAATGGCTAAGTGTAGAAGGGGCAGGATAGCTTAAGCACACTATAAAGTTGTACTATAACTCTAAAGACATTATAATAATGTAGTCATATGAGAACTACCTTGTGCCTGTGAGAATGGCCCATCCCTTTGGAAGGAAGAGCACTCAAGACTTGATGCCTCCCAGGATGTGCCACTTTTTAAGGATTCCAACAATTCTAAGTGGTACCATACTGCTGACCCATCTTCCAGCACACTCATCTAGGGGACCAGCCACACCCTAGGATAGTACAGAAGCCCTTGATCTGCAGACCGGTTCTAAGCCTTGTTTTTTTCCCTATCTTGACAATATCATTTCTCCTCTTTATTCAGCTCTTGCTTATTTTGGACACGACATAGATTACTCAGGGATTGGCTATAAATGTTTGCTTTTCTCTCTTCTCATTCCCTGTCTATAACCCAAAGCAATAGGTTCAATTGCTCACACACTTAAGTGCATTTAAATTTATAACACCCAACTCTACTTAAAACCATCTGATAGGATGCATGGAGTCCCATTATGTTCAAGCATTTATTTGCCAGCGGTGGAGATACCGTTCCAAGCAGGACCAGTCCCTACCTGCTTGGACCATACACTTTGCTAGGAATAGGGAGGGGTTACTTTCTCAGGACGGATAAGACAGGACGACGAACTGGAGAGTGATGATGTTCCACCATGTCTTAGAGTGACCAGGAAAGGCTGCTCATAGGCAGTGACATTTGAGCATAGCTCTGAGCCATCAGAAAGAATGAGCCATAGGCAAGCACGGTGCAAGAGCACTCCATGCCCTCATTATAGATGTCTCTCTAGTCAGGACCGCACATCACAGCTTCCGTTCTCCAACTTCTCGGGGCTAGTAGCTGTTACTAGTGTCCCTAGAGGAACAGTTCACCTGAAACCCGAGCCCACCTTCTCACAGAAAAATGGTTGCCATGGTTGGAAATTGATCTTTCACCAAACACTGCCAGTATTGGGAAGTGGCGGGACAATTAAGAGGCAATTATGTCACGAGAGACCTGCCCTCATGAAGTGGCTTATGTTGCCTTGATGGGATAGATGGGTTCTCATTCTCAGGGGGCTGCTTTAGAGACCATGGCAGTGGTTCCGGATCTAGGTTGTCCCTTTGTGTCTCCCCCAAAGCACCAGGCTCTGGCCCGTGTCAATCTCTAGCCCCATGTGCCCAAATGAACGTTTCCTTCCTAAACCTCTCAGTCTCAGACACACCAATAGAGCAACGGAAACCAGAAAGAGCATCGGTTCTCTCTGTCCTGACCTCTCTACCTTTACATTTCTAGGCAGACTGGAAAGTCTGCTTGCCCAACACATACGGTTCTTTCCCTAAGCCTGAGTGTGCTTGTGAAAGTTCCCATAGCCCTCCTTCCCCAACTCCACACCCCTTCCGTGCAGATCCTGTTGCCAAGTTCTTGCCTAAACAACCCACCCCTTGACCCCCATGAGGGAAGATACCAATTGGATTCTTACAGCACTGTGGCTTGCGCTTGGCATATTACAAACAGGCACATTCTCTCTCAAAGGCACTATTAATATCAACTAGATGCAGAGACCAAGGCTTTGATATCTCCCAGGTCATGACCGGTCGCTGACATTTCTTTCGTTTTCCTAACTTAGGCTTCTAGTGTTCTTTTGAATTACAATCACCTTTCTCTTCCACCACCAACTCTCTGGCTCTGCAGAACAGTAAGTCTGTTTTGCTCCTTTGTGCTCTCTCTATCCACATTGCCCCTCCCTGCCCAGTTATTCAAGTCGTCCTTGACCTTTGCTTGGCTTAGATCACAAAGAGCCACATTACCTATCTTAGGATAGATACTTTTGGCTTCTAATTATACAATTTTTTGGGGGGGGGTCTTGTAGCAGACCATGCTGTTAGTCATAAACATGGGCTACTGAGATAATGCGAGGGATTGACTCCCGCGTGTCTCTCTTCATTGCTTTGTGATTTCTGAGACATTACTTCACTGTCTTTGAAACAGAGTTGATGATAATAATGCTGACCTCCTTGGTCAGAATGTGTGGCATGTGGTAAGGCTGGGGTACGATAAACGTTCAGCACATGTATTTTTCCATCTCTGCCCTGCACGGTACATGAGGAATACCAAGGCTCCAAGGAATAGCCTTTTAATTGAGATCCAGTCAAATCATCAAGTAGTCTCCTAGGTGTCACTAATGAGAAAGAGCAGTCCTTCCAAATGATGAGCTAGGCAGAGTGGACTAGAGCCATCCCTGTTATTTGTGAAAGGGGATTGACACGTTGGAGAGGGGATTGTGGGATCACACTGCCTAGGTCAGATCCAAACACAGGATCCTGATGCTGCTTGGTCTGGTCTTCCACCAAGTGGACACTGTATCTTCTGACCAGAGCGTTCCTGTGAGGACCGAGAGAACGAATGGAAAATTTCTAACATCCACTAAACGCTGGCAGCTGAGATGCCTGTGTGTTGACTTTGGCCTGTTCTCATGTCAGGTCTCAATGGAGGTCCAGATCACATTTACATCATGAACGGAGGAAGGAGAGATAAGAACATGAGCCTGAGACTTCTGGGAGGTTCTGTATACCCCAGTAGAGTGGGGGATAGGATAAAGAAAACACTCCAAGGGTCAACCGGTGAGCAGATTCACGGGGTTTCCTTGTTTGGGGCAACAGATTGACAGGCCAGTGGCCATATTTCCACTTCACTCTCTTTCTCAGTTTCTGACTTCAGTTGGCAAAATTCCCTTTTCTGCCAGGTCTCTGTGCTTCTCGCCTGCCGCTCTGCCTCTGCTTTGGTTCAGAGTTACTCTTCACACTTCTGCACGGTCTCCCTGTGGTCCCCTTTATACCTGAACAGAAGTGAACCTGCTTGAAGGACGCGCCTGCAGGTAAGAACCTCATGACAGCATTGGAACTGTGTGCCATGTGCCGCATGTCCAGACTATTAACAGCCCCCAGCTCCTGCACACACCATCTCTCTGTAGTTGACACAAGCCGAGCTGAGTGAGCTTCTCAATGACTGGCAGATTGACTGTGTGAACCCCCAATTCCAAGAAAGTGCCCTGAGAACACTGCATTGAAATCTAATGCTTCTTTATCTACCTCCTCCTCTATTTCACCACAGAACACGATAAGATCCCCTCTAAAATCCTTACCCCCCCCAATGTCTGTCTAGCTTGCATTTGATACACACTCTTCAAATGCCTTTTCTTTATCAGACAGTCCGCCAAATCTCTATAGTCTTAGGTGGAAAGATACGATTGTAGCCTCAACGAGCAAACACCGTACAGACTATAGTAGAAAGAACAGGGAATCTATCCCTGAGGTCTTCTAAGTTTTAAGTGGACGGGTACTAGCCTTTACCTACTATGAGACGGGTATGTGGAACATCCTCATTTGAGAAGATATTCCCATAGAATTATGCACTTTCATGAGTGACACATGGGGTATGAGTTGCCTTGTGATTACATGTGTTTTTTTTCTTTTTGTTCCCCCAGAACATCCTGGGAGACCGATACAAGCCAAACTTGCTTAGCACGTTCTTCATGTACCAGAAAGACTGAAGCATTTCCATTAGTGCACAAGGACCCACCCAAGTCTCCACACTAGAGAAATCTCTCTCAGTTTGCATGCATTGTATTGTATATATGTGAGTGTGTGAAGGTGTGAATGCCTTGTATGGACACGGGAGCCAGTGGAGAACATCTCTGCCTCATTTCTGTGAGATGGAGTCCCTCACTGAACTTGGAATTCACTGTTTTGAATAGAGCGGTGGTCAGCAAGCCCTAATCCTTCCACCCCTGTCTTTCCTGTAATGGGGTTATAGGTGTGCATAGTTGTACCTAGCCCTTTGTATGAGCACCTACCTTCTGAACCATCTCCCGAGCCCCCACAACAGCGATTTCAGCCAGGAAAGCAGTGCAGCGACGGGACAAGACGGGAGGTTTTACATCTTGGTCACATTGGGCTGGGCAGTTCTCACGGCTGTTCTTTTAGGAGGAAGGTGGTAGAGGGCGATTGTGATTGATGGGGCGGCACAAAAAAAGCCAGCAAGGTGACTCTTGGCTTTGAGTAACCTTGGGCAAATCCTCTGGATTCTATTAAGAGCAGGGAACTCTCAGTCCTTATTCCTGCGGTTCATTGAGGAACAAGAACTGTCTGGGGTCATGTAAAATAAACTTCAACATTGAGTGTACATTAGCTATGAAGTCTGTGTGTAACATTTCCATGTCCAACTTCACATCCTTCCCCATTCCCATTGACACTGAGGTGATACCCTGACGAGGGCTCTTGGTACCCACAGTGCCTTTGAAAGAGCGATGCTTTTTAATGTAAGTACTTGCTTATTGTTTACCTGAATTTATTTATCGAATTGATACAGCACCAGATTGTTCTTTGCCAAGAATGAATGCACTCAAACAACCGAGGATTTAAAATTGTTCTCTTGAATTCAACGTCTGCCAAACCGAGTTAGTTCTAACCTTCTGTTTAAAAATTAAAAGAGAAAGGGAGGGCGAAGGCGTCCCCAGCTACAAATTTCACAATGACAGTTTGAAACACACAGAATGTACCTTAAGTCAGTTGACTGTGTGTTCTTACTTCACTGTGTGTGATGTTACGAGGGTTTGGGGATGGTGAATGGAAACTGACATGGCTTCTAGGGCTACAGTTCATGGTGGAAACCCTAGGAATTGACTCTCTGAATGTTTGATGTGAATACTGTTTAGCTTGATACAACGTTTGTAAACCTGTTGGATTACCAAATAGCCATAGACAAGAGAGGTACGTTGATGTTAATCGGTCAGTGGGGATTAGGTACATGGAAGAGATGTAGGGGGAGGACTAAGAGAACTTTGGCTAAAAGGGGTAAAGATGAAGGCAGAAAGCATAAGCAGCCTCTAGCGTGACTTTGGTAAATCTTGTTTTGAGGAAGGAAGGTGATTTTCACTGTGACAGAATGCCCTACAAAAGCAGTTTAGGAGACGAAGGGCTTATTTTGGCTCACGGTTTGGTGGGGATGAAGGAGGTGGCTGGTTACTTGCCCTCAGAGCCAGGTTTTCAGCTTACTTTCTCCTAGTTACCCTTTAACCCAATCTAGGATGCTGGTCATGAGATGGTGCCTTCTACATTCCTGACGAGTCTCCATTTCTGAGTTCAGACCCTCTGGAAACGCCTTCCCAGGCACACCTCAGGACTATCTCCTAAGTGATTCTGAATCCAATTTGATGATCACCATTGCATTTTTCTGTCCATTAACATTCCGGTTTTCTCTGCTTCCTGACCATGGATACAGTGTGACCAGCTGCCTTATGTTCCTGTATCCATGCCGCCGCCACCATGCTGTGAGTTTCCAGAAGCCCCTTCATTCTTAAGTTGATCTTTTTTTTTTTTCAGATACTTTTGTCACAGCAAGAACAGTAACTTGCACCAAGGGTAAACATTTCCTCTCTCGTACTTACAATTACACTGATTTTAAAAGAGTGAGATGATGATTCATAAAAGAAAGAAAACGAAAGACTTTAAAACTCAAGAAGAAAAGATAAGCCACTGGAAATAAATCAGCTTCTTAACTGTTACTGGTCCAAGGATGCCCGAGTGCCTGTTCACTTTTGGATGGAAGGGGAAGCAGGAGGAAGGGCTTCTGAGGGCTGGTGTACTCAGAGTGGACTTAATGTCCCTCTACATGCAATAGAAGTCAAACCAAAGCACGTTTATGGTGCATGCCCACATGCATCGTGGATGTATAATGGCAGATGCGCGTGAGGAAGGTGTTTCTAATGAAATTTCCAGGCACTCAGCCTCCAGGGTATTTTCTGGATGACTGTAATTTTAAACTTACCAAAGATTGAGATTTTCTAATAAAAATCAGCATACCAAATCCCTCCGCGAAGGGAGAGCTGATAAAAGCCCTTCAAGAAAACATGTAATCATACATTCATCAGTCCTCCTGGTAGAGGAATCGAATCAGGGTATACAGCGACAATCTGGTAAAAGAAAACTTAAAAAAAAAAAAAAGCAGAAGGAAAGCATCCCAAACAAGATGTGCGTTTCCTGTTGAATACTCTCAGCTTGAAATTAGAGCGTCAGAGCGTTCTCTGAGTTGACAGAGCCATGTGCTGCTATGCCCACGTGCACCGCCACCTTCTCTGACATATTACTGAGGGCAACATACTGCTTGTCCTGGGCTAATTAAGGATGCCATTAATGTAAGGGAAATACTGGTAGCTTTTTTTTTTTATTTGTTAATTTTGTCAGGCCCCTTTCCTGCTATAGTAATCATTTAGCCAGCTGATTTGTTCCCTTCTTTTCATTCCCTGGGGAAAAAAATTACCAAGGACCTCTAGTAGGCATTTTGCCCAACATTGTTGTAGCCTGCCAACAATCAGACTGTACAATGAGGTCTTGTGAAGCCATAAGTTAGTGACCTTGTAACGCTGGCACCGAGGGTGAAGAGGAAGACTTCGGGATTGTCAGTGAACTTGGGCCCAGATCCAAGGCATAGCACTCAAATTCACGGACCTTGCAATTGTGCATGAACTTGGGAAAGATATGCATGAAGACGCACCTCTCATCCACTCTGGGTTTCTGTTCATTTCCTGTCATGTGTCCTGGTGCTGTTTTAAGCAATGCTGATCAGAAATTCCCGATAAACTCATGAGTCTCGGTAGACTGTACTTTACCTCCTACCCTCCTTCCTGATTCATATGTCCGGCCTCCCTTTCCTATGGCACAAGACTATCTCTAAGATACATCTACAGATTGTCGGTTCAGCTATAACCACACACACACACACACACACACACACACACACACACACACCACCACCACCACCAGGAGAAAGATGGTTATCATCCTTTAAGAAGTTTATAAAGACATAGAAGAGTCAGAGGTCCTGGTCAGGATGCAGACTTCTCGTTCCCAGGGAAGACGGCAATCGTGATGTAACCATGGTTTGTGTGGCAGTGTGAAAGCAAGCCCTGCTCTACAGACTTGCCCACACCTCTGCCCACAGAAAAGCCATGGACCAGTTTGTCCCACTCAGAGATGATTAGATAGTCAGGATTCTGGCCCAATGAATCACCCGATAGCATTATTAGGAGGTGGGAAAGACAGGAGGTAGGGGCTAGCTGGCTGACATCAGGGTGTATCATTGGGGCTCTATCTGTCCTGAGCTCTTCTTGTATTCTTTTTCTCTGCTCCCTGGCTGCCACAACGTAGGCAGCTTTGCCTTGACACACCCTCCTCGGCCTGAAGGACGGTCGCCTCTGAAACCACAAGCCAAAGTGAATCTTTCCTGTTTGAAGTTGTTTCCTCAGGAATTTGGTCATAGACACACAAAGGTGACTAACATGACATTATTTCATCTGTCACAGCTCGTGGTCAAACTACGTTATTCATCTTTATATCCCATGTTTCTCTTGTTTGGTACCTGTACGACTCAGGTCCAGTGTCTGCCGGTTCATTCCGACCTCATTCTGTCTGTCCAGATGCCATTCCAGAAATGTCAGCTTATAGCCCCACAAAAAGGGAAATGTGTGTCTAGTCTTCCCTCTCCTCTCTCTCTCTCTCCATTCACCTCCTTCCTTTCTCCTTTCTCTTCCTGCTTCTCTGTGCTACTATTTCTGAACCATTAGCTAAGTTTAAAATTTAGCAAACATAATAAACAACGGTGGAGCACGGGGCGGGGGAAGAGGAGGCAAGAAAAAGCATTTTCAAATTGGGCCCAGAGCCCAGTAACAAGCAAGGGACCATGTATTTTCTTTGAAAGCTTTTGTTTCAGTTCGGCAACAGCAAGAAACAGAAAGGCTGGCGGGGCCCTTTCCAGCCCCTTGATTCCTGAGCACACAAAGCTGTTGGAACACCTCCTGTCTGCCCATTGTTGACAACTTGTTTGCAGTCAGAGACACCCAGCATCTCTTCTCAGCAAGGGAACATACCTAACACTTCACTTTCAGAGGGAGGCCAGAGACCCTGCTGAGGCTCTTTACCCTCTCTGAACATAAGTGGTCCATTTTGAATATGCCTTCTCAATTACCCCCAAAACGCGGGCGTGTGTGGGAGGAAGGAAGATTGAGCAGGCTGACTTTAGGTACCAATCCTTTCTGAGAGAAACAATAGTAGTGCTGAGCTGCAGGGGGAAAGTTCTGGAAAGTTTCCTGTTCCTCTCAGGAGGGAGGGACAGGCGAGGGAGTTGCGGAATTGCCGGTAAGTGCTTTCCCAGCGTGTCAGCGTGTAGGTGCAGGGGTGGGCAAGGGAGGAAGAGGTTAAATGAGACTTTTAAAATACAACCTCAGTATTTCTCTGTATGTCTTTCCTCTGACCAGGAAGACCTTGGGTCCCGTGGTGCATGCAACTCTTCACTTAGATCTGTCAATCACGTTTGTTCTGATGGGGGGCCACAACGAGGTCCAGGGGTGCAAGCATGCACCAGCAGCTTGCGTCTCTTGGGCACAACCAAAGATGAAAATCTTCTGGCTTGGTGGTGGCGCACACCTTTAATCCCAGGACTCAGGAGGCAGGGGCAGGTGGATCTCTGTGAGTTCGAGGCCAGCCTGATCTACAAAAGCGAGTTCCAGGACTGCCAAGATTGTTACACAGAGAAACCCCGTCTTGGAAAAACAAACAAACTAAAAATGAATAAAAACCCCACCTGGCAATGTTTAGCAGTTGAGAACCATGTCTATCAGAGACAGGAAACACAACTGAGAGACCTATAGGTGTCCTTCTAGTGTTACATCGTCTATCATAACCACAGTCACTAAGAGACTCCTTCAGACATTTCTGTTGGAGGCAGGCGCCTTTGATGGGGATGAGAGGGGCCAGGTGAGGTGACTGGAAAAGAGCACAAGGGTCTGAAATCTTTTTCTTTCACAAAACTTCACTTCTGGATTTTTTTTTTTTTTTTGGCCAGGAACAGAACCATAAGTTTTTACAGACAGAAAAACAAACCATAATATCAAGCCTTCTAAGCTCCTACTCCCAAATGTCTCGCTGAATCACACAGAATGAAGGACACTCTTGCAGGCAATGTAACTGTGTTGTAGGATCAAGAATGCAAACCTATAATTTGACGGCTTTGCAACAGACTGCAACGGAACAGTGCTAACAAATAATCAGAGCATTAGAGGTTCCTTGCCATAAGACTTTATTATAGATTTAGACTGTGGAGCAAATAGCTTATACTAACAGCGTAAAAGGTACCCAGGAAAGAGAATAACAAGATGGAGGAACTCAAGTGAATAAAGCTTATTTGGGAGGGCTTGCACACACATCCCTCATCCACCAGTTCTCTGGTTTTTAAGCAATGGCTGCATGCTGAAGTCTAGTCATATTCTTGCCAATTTTTGTCCAAGCAATTCATCAATATTGAAGGATGTTTCTAGGCTCCGAAGATGCCTTTGTCGTCAGGGGCACTTGCCAGTCTGAATCAGCAATGTTAGTGTAAATAGCGTTATCAGTAATAGTCACTCTCCTGTCTCCACTGTCCCACAAGGTCATTGTCCCACAAGGTCACTAGCAAGCTGTCCTTACCCCCGGGTGACTAACTGTCCTGGTTTACTTAGGGTTGAGGGGGTCTCTGGGGAAGGGGAACTTTCAGGTTTACCTGGTCACCCTGTCTCTTGTCTCTTCTCT
The DNA here is from genome assembly GCF_037038515.1 of Microtus pennsylvanicus. Classification (NCBI taxonomy): domain Eukaryota; kingdom Metazoa; phylum Chordata; class Mammalia; order Rodentia; family Cricetidae; genus Microtus; species Microtus pennsylvanicus. The sequence continues at coordinate 89,305,036 of NC_134582.1, forward strand.
TCCTCGCCCCCACATCTTGCCCTTGGCTGTCAGTAACTAGCATTAATTCTCCAATCTTCACTATATAGATGGAGCTGAAGAGCATTTAATCGGTGACACACAGGGAGGAAAGTCAAGAACAAAGAATGAAGCTGATTATAAATGCTAGGCTGTGAAAAACAGAATTTCTCAGTATGCTGCTGAGAAATTCTGCCGTGGAATCAAAACTCTGTGTGCTAGCTTTTGGGAGGCTCCATGCTTACTTCATTAGAAAACTTCTGGTCTGTTTGAAAGGACAAAGTAGCCCAAATAACAACTTCTAAGAATTTATGACTCACTGCTGGGGTGAGATTTTTCATCAAATTACAAAGAGTTTGCAGGAGTTTCAATATGACCTAAGAATAAGTTCGAAATGAAAACGTCCATTTTCAAATTAGAGACTCCGGGTTGGGGGGGGGCGACACCCATCTCTGTCTGTTCTGCCTCTCCTGGGAATGCAGGCATACACGGGAAATTTGATAACCACTGGATGAAGCCACTCACATTCTCCTGCCCCACTTGTGATTGACACCCCTCATTCCTTATCAAAGTTGGGTGGTGGAGGATGGGGTTCCCACCAGCAGCAAATGTCGCACATGGTGCCAGACTGAAGATTCTTCCTCAGTGTCTCTGCAACAACCATGGTCTCCTCCATGATTCCCACTTACCCCTCCTATCTGCACAGGAGCTAATATCAATTATGAACTGGCACAGGACTTCACTGAATTCGCCCTCTGCTCTGGGTTACTGCTACAACTATGCAAAAATGACCTGGCGTTTTCCATTTATTTTAGCATCATGCCAAAGGTATTTTATTCTTTTAAAAGCAGGGAAAACATAAATTTTATGAGGAGGGTAAGTACCACATGAATTATCCATTATCTCAAAATGAAATCATCATTACTCAAACTCCGAAACTGGATTTTATAAGCACTACAACTTTCCTAGGGATTCCTTTACAAGGGCTGGTTGTCTGTGGTGCTCAGGCAAGACTCGGGGCTTCTGGCTTCTGCCTGGGAAGAACTCCTTCAGATCATGTCACATCGTCCCATGACATTGCCTTCCTGCCAATCTACTAAAAACAATCATCATCTCAACATAATGGGGTTGTGCTCTGGCCCTTGATGGGATGGGAGGTGGAGTGGTCCTTTGGCGGATAATTACATTGAGATGAGATTGGGAGAAGGGAATTTCCACAGATAGATCAGGCTCCTTCTAGAATGAAAAAGAAACCAGAGTTCATCCTCTTTCCATCACATGAAGACACAGAGAAGGTCATGGTCTACCATCCAGGAAGGAGGCTGTTGGGATGGTGGGGTGGGGGAAATCAGCACCTGATCTTGGGCTTTGAACTCCAGAACTATGTGGGGGAAACCACTGTTTGAGCAACTCTGTGTGGGATCTTGCTGTACCAGTTCAAACAAATATACATAGCAAATCCTCCAAATTTCTAGCTTCACTTCCTAGTCCATATGCGGGTGAATGGTCTCGACAGTGGAGAAGTTTTAGACTCATTAGGACCTTCCATGGAGTACTATGAATAACTATCAGAGTCCTTGTTTAAAGGTGGAAAACTGGGGTTCTTAGAGGCTTAATATCTTGGTTGGTAACAGGAGTAGCTCTAAGGTAGAAATCCTATCTTCTGGTTCTGTTGACAAAACGTGGTTGTTCTGATGGCGTAAGTGTCTCTATAGATACTAGACTGTCATATAGAATCGGGTACAAGGCGTTTTACCCATGTGAAATTACTTGAATTAATTACTAATAGAAAGTACATACTGTGTGTTGTTCTGGGATCCGTTGTTCTGACACATTAGGTAAGATGGGACCTTTACAATTTATTTTCTTCCCTGTCCCTAGACATTGGTGCTTCCAAAGGCACAGCACACAGTGCCCTCTGCAGCACATGCTCATGAATGAGATGTGAATTTGAACCCCATCCAGTTCCCAATAGCCACACAGGTGATAATTTATGACTGTGGCTCTCTTCCTGTCTGGAGCTTAAGAGTGAAGGGAGTGTGGTTCTCCACATCAGTGTCATGCAGACCACTTCACATGGGTCAACAGCACTGAAGAGGATGGACAAGGTGTTTCGCCCTTCTTCAGGGCCTCCCAGTCTGGTACTTTCTAACACGCATGGGTTATGATATCAGAGTTATTGCTTTATGATGACTCATTTGCTTTAGGGTACAGCCACCCTGGCTTTAGACAACAGGAGACTCACCAACATTAGTCAGACAGTCTCTTCTGCCTACATCCCAAGATGAGTGTTCACACCTGGGATGCTGAGACTGGCGGCTTCACAATATCTGCACACAAGTCTCTGCTCTTCCATCTGCTTCCCTCACGAATATCCTCATATTGTGTTAGAAGTCATGCTGAATGCGATTCCATTGTGTATATGTACCATGTGTTCCTTAGCTATTCTTCTGATAGACATCCAAACATGGAAAAACAGTGCACATAAGAAATCCTTAACTTACAGACTAGAAACTTTACAGAAAACTCAATGATTCCCTGGTAATAGTGGTGATTTCTAGCTTTAAGTTTACTTTAAAAGTTCTTCTTGAATGTATTTTTTTTGTGTGTGTGTGGATTTTGAACTGACCCCTACTGTCCTTGACTTTATATCCTTGCCCAAACTGGCTTATGACGTTGCTTGAACACATTGTTACTGAGCAAGGGTATAGAGGAATGGCTGATGAGACAAAGTCCATGAGCAAGGGCAGACTGAGTAGCTTTTAGGGCATAAGCAGCTATGTGTACAATGACTTCATTCATGGCTCCAAGACTGAACTTTGTGTACCTGGTTGTAGAGGTGTATTTGTTGTAAACAATAAAAAGGGGGGCTGGGGAGATGGCCCAAATGGGTTACATCCCTATTGTAAAAGTATGAGACCTGAATTTGGAACCCTGAAACCATGTAGATCTGGACATGGCAGTACATATGTGTCCTTCTGGACATGGCAGTATACATGTGTCATTCTGGCACAACCTCAGTGGGATGGGGGACAGATGGGAATCCCTGGGACTTTTCTGGCCAGATTACCTGGCTTACTATGTAGTCCAGGTTGGCCTTTAACATGTGCTATCATGTTTTCCAAATATGGACTACAGGCCTATGCCAACACGCATCCCCCTCCAAACTAGTCCCAGTCTCTGAAGGACACAGAGAATACATTTTTTACTATCACTATTGCTACGCTGTCAGAGGAGAAATTGAAGTCCAGCATCCTTGAGTGGACATGCATTTGTCTCTAGATTAACAGATTAGTCTTGGGATTGATATACTTTGGCCTTCTCAGTGTATAATAAACACACGTTGGCTTCCTCATCTGACCCAGACCAAAGAGGATTTCTAAGGTGGGAACATTAAGAGTCACATGTTGGACCAGGGGAGGTGGCTCTTTCTAAAAGAGCACTGCCGTGCCAGCATGAGGAGAGGAGTCTGGATCACAGTACTCACCTAACAAAAGCTGGACATGAGCAGGGGAATACAAATCAAAATGACTCGGAAATACCCATCATACATCAGTCAGAATGGCTAATATCAAAACTGCTGATGATAGCTTATGCTGGAGATGCATAGTAAGAGGGTCACTGCTTTACTGCTGATGGGAGTGCAAGCTTGTACAGCCTCTTTGGAAATCAGTATGGCGGTTTCTCAGAAAATTGGGAATCAACCCATTTCAAGACCCAGCAATGCCACTCTTGGGAATATACCCAAAGGATACTCAATCATACCTCAAGGTCATTTGCTCAACTATGTTCATTGATACATTATTTGTAATAGCTAGTCTTATTCTTAAAAAATATCCCTGGGGTCCCCCCGCCCCGCAGCAAACTCCGGTGAGTCCCAGCAGTGCCGGGCGCCGGCTCTAGGGTCCAGCACCCCAGCAAGCGGCTATAGCTTCTCACCAGCGGGAGGGCACACACGCGGCGGGTCAGACATATAAACACAGAAAATAGCCATAAATGTTTATTAAAAAGGGGGAGGGAGAGAGAGAGAGAGAGAGAGAGAGAGAGAGAGAGAGAGAGAGAGAGGAGAAAGAGAAGAAGGGAGAGAGGAGGAGAGAGGCAGAGCCCCGTGTGTACACCGGGAGAGAACACGGAGGTCAGAAGTTAAAAGGAGTGGGCGTGGCTAGGGCAGGGACCGAAAGAATAACAGCCGACCTAGATGCCCCTCAACCAAAGACTGTATAGAGAAAATGTGTACATTTACACAATGAGTATGACTCAGCAGTAAAAACAACGACATCTTGAAATTTGCATGCAAATGGATGGATCTAGAAAAAACCATCCTGAGTGAGATATAACCCAAACCCAGAAAGACAAACACGGTGTGTACTCACTCTCAAGTGGATAACAGACATAAAACAAAGGATAACCAGCCTATAGTTCATGACCCCGGAAAAGCTAGGCGGCAAAGAGAACCCTAAGAGAAGCATACTTGGATCCCCCTGAGAAGGGGAAATAGACATGATCTCCTGAGAAAATCGGGATTGTGTGGATGGGGAGAAGAAGGGATAGTAGAAGGGGAGGAAGAGAGGAGAAGGAGAGGGGGGAAGATAACATGAGGGAATGGGATGACTGAGATAGGGGAGGAGCAGAAAGGGAGAGCAAGGAAAGAGAGAGAAGGGGGCAGCATGTCAGAAACATTTTTCTTCTTCTACCACGTGGGTCCTAGTTGTCAAACTCAGGTCATCAGGCATGTGGTTACCCACTGGGAAATCTTATTGGCCCGGTACGTTTCTTTTTTAGATAGCCCAAGAGTAACGTTTTGGAATGAAACCTCAGAATAATTTGTTGCCCCTGACATGACAGGGTTGTTGGTCGCATTCAGGGCATCAGGATATTTCTACCACTGGTCTATCTAAAATTCTGTTTCTCTGGCCTTCTGGATAAAGAGCTTTTTGCCTATGACTCTTAGTATAAAGTCCATATGCTCTGGGCTATGGTGCTTCGGAGTGAAGAAAACCAAGAATTCACTGGGAACCACTGTGCTGGGAAGTAACCTGTGGGCTAAATCGTTTACTGTCGCCCCGCTCTCACGCTGCTTTTAGGTTCGGAGTCAGATCTTTAAAAAGTAGATAATCAGGAAGTTCCTGGAGAAAACCCATCCATGACAGAGTATCATTTGCAGGTTCCCGGCCAAGCATGCTACCAGACGGACAAGAATAAAACAATACTGCCAAGGTGCACCCACTCTTGGACACAAGTAGTTCAACCACAAACACAATCCAATCGCCTTGCTTACTACAATATATCTGACAGGAGGAAATACAAAAGTAAAGCACGTTTCCAAGAAAAAGTAGCCTTTCCTTTATTTATGAAATTGGACTTCTTTGTAGAGTCTCACTTTGCAGCCTAGGCTAGTTGAGAAAGTCTGACCATTCTGTTGCTGCATCGTGAGTGGAGGAAGGCTTTTCGCCTCGATGGCTTGATCACTTGGAAGATGACAGACCTTTTAACACTGCAGGGAATGCTGTGGTTCGTGAATATAATTGTTGGTGTCATTGCTGGTGAAGCCAGAACTATTCCAACCGCACCAACTCTGTCTGGCAGTACAATCACAACATCACGAAACTTCAGTGTTCACCGTTTCTTCCTCTCTTCCTGTGGCATCTGCCCAATTTCTAAACCTTGCCTTCACATTGGCAGTCCTACCTGTCAGTTATAGTTATTGTGTGATTCCTCACCTGCCTTTTCTGCACACCTGGCCATCACCCATGTCCCCACCAAGTTCTTTCTGCCTGTGGCCCCTCTCCATGGGGGACTTCAGAACACCCCGAGTCCTCTTTACCATCCACCTGTCAGGTCGCCTTTGCACCCAGCATGAGTGAGGACGCGCTGATGGACTGAATCACCTGCATAACTCAGGCATTATCACTCCTTCCAGATCTCCCATGAAATCTTGCAGAACAATCTGCCATGTGGCCAGGCTTTCCTAATTGACTTTGACGCTCACATATGCCCAGGGAACTCCTTCCTATGAGAGCTCAAACTCAGTTTTCCTCACCACCACTCTGGAGACTTCCAGCTGGGGAGAAGGGGCATCTGCTTCACCGATGCAAGCACCATCTGCCAAGTCATTTGACTTGTAGCTAAAGAGCATCTTTCCTTTCTTTGCAACCCTAGCTGGAACAATCACTGGCAATTAGAGGCAATCAGATTAAATGTGCTTTAAGAAATGCATGCAACAGGAAACAAAAAAAGTCTTATTTCCTTCACATTTTAGTAGCTGTAATGAAGTTTCTATGGTTTTCAGCTGTTATTCCAGAAAGTTAGAGAGAGGGAGAGAGAGAGAGAGAAAGAACTCCAGCTGTTGCTTTTGGGTTGAGGTGAAGGCTTTCTTTTCCTGGGGGATTTCCTTATTGTTCTCTGCCAGCAGAAAGCCATTTGAAAATAGCTGAGAACAAGAAACCTCATTTCTGCTCAAATACCCATGTCTTGTTTTCAATGTGATCAGTTACACTGAAATGTTTATCAGTGAAGTGGAAGAGAAAGCTATTAAATGTCATTTAAAGTGAGATTGTCTGCAGGCACATTGCACGCCAATTGTCTTGAGAGACCTTTTATCAAACACCTCCTCTTCTTTTGGTGCTTAAATTTCCAAATAAAAGTATTGCCTGTTTGCACCAGATTATTTGTCGAAATGAGAAAGGTGCCTTGATTCCATCCAGTGAAACCTCAAGAAGCTTGGGAGAGGCAGAAAGTAAGAGAAGAATAGGAAGCCAACCCTTATGCATATCTGAATCAATGCAAAATCTAGTCTATTTGATATTGGTACATGTGCATGTGCAAGAACACAGAGAAAATGGATATGTTTTGATCTTCCACTAATGATGACCATTCTTGATAGGTTAAGGATAAAGATGGTGTCTTAGTCACTATTCTATTCCTGTGAAGAGATGCTATGACCACAGCCACTCTTATAAAATAAAACATTTAACTGGTATTGTTTACAGTTTCAGAGGTATAGTCCATTATCATTGTAGTGGTAGCATGCAGATAGGTATGATGCTGGAGAAGTAGCAGAGAATTCTACATCCTGATCCATAGGCAAAGCAGGAAGGAGAGGGAGAGAGATAGAAACTCTTGGCTTGGCATGGACTTTTGAAAAGTCAAAGTCCATCTCCAGTGACGCACTACTCCAACAAGGCCACACCTCCTAATCCTTCTAATCCTTTAAAACAGTGCCACTCTGTAGTGACTAAACATTTAACCATATGAGCCCATGGGGGCCATTCTATTCAAAACACACAGAGGGGAAGACACATGATCTCTATGTTGGTTGGTGACTCTACACTGTCTATAACCAATATGTGCCTCTGGTCCACCCTAGAGCTATAGATGGAGGGGAATGCAAATTCAGGTTCACTAGAGCACAGATAGTCTTTAACTGCTATTGGGTACTTAATATACGTTTCTTCCTTGTGGAGATGATGGCCCACAGTTCAGCTGTTGTCCCAATGGATGCTTCCCTTTAAAACACGTCAAGATGGAGGTCTGTCAGAGTTCAAATAAAGAATGATTGATTGTAAATACTATTTTCCAAACCTCGCTTAAAAGGTGTCATAAAGGATAATTTTTAAGAGGCAAATGTTTAAAGGGGAGTATCATTTTTAATTTTTAAAATCCATTTTGGAAGGAAATTTGTCAAAACAACGAGCTCTTTTCCTGGCTTTGGAAACAGGCACCATGAATACAAAGAAACACTTTGTGAATCGTTTATCACCATAAATCTTAACTAGCATCCAGCACCACCATGGCATCCCGGGATGGGCTCAGTAGGTCTTTCCTGCCAATTAGATGATGCTCCCCACCTGTTGTTGAGGTTTTCATTTGTTTGCTTAGACCTACTTTTGTTCTTTGAGTTAATAGATTCCAGCCTTTATAGTATCATGACTAATGCCAACATCAGCACCTAACCAAGTGGTGAAGCAGACAGAGGATAAGGTTGATGGGTTCTATATGGGTACTGAGAAGTATTTTTCACAACGAAGAGTCAAGAGCTTTGTGTTATTTAGGCTGGAGAGTGAGAGCTTTTTGGTATTAGTTGATTTCTTCCATAAGAGATGAGGTTGTTTGATTTATAGACTAGCCATGATTCACTGATTTATAGATAAAGTAGCTATGGTTTATGATCGCCACTTCTCATCTATATCAGTATATCTGTGAGTTTTTTTATAGGGGTATGCACTGAAATGGGGTCCCACTTTGATCACAAGCTAACTCTGTAGCTCAGGCTTGCCTCAAGCTTGTCATCCTTTTGCCTTAGCTTCCCTAGTAGTGAGATTTTGAGTGCACCAGGAGCACAATTGTTTATCATCTTGCCACTTATATGTATATATTGGTTATACATGTACTGCATGTATGAGTGTGTACGTGTATATATCATGTTTAAAATGATATCACTCTTGAAGTTTTTTTTTTTTTTTAAATTTTGTCTTTCTTTACTTTTGTCTGTTTGTGGTGTGTTGCATGCCTGTGAGTGTGGAAGTCTGAGGCTGATGTTGAAATTGTCCTTGTTTTCTTTTTGTTCTTTGAGGCAGGGTTTCTCAAGAAAACCCACAGCTCACAGATATGGGTAAACTTTCTAGCTAGCTTGCTCCAGGCATCTCATGCCTCTGCTTTCTGAAACTGGAATTGCAGGCAGGCCATAACACCAATTTGACTTTTTCCTGGGCTCTGGGAATCTAAACTCTGGCCCAACTGCTTGAAACAGCAAGAGTTTTAACTGCTGAGCACTGTATATAAGTTTCCTCTAAAATAAAACAGTCCCCCTTTTTCTGGGGTGAAGCACTGTGTGTGCGTGTGTGTGTGCGCGCGCGCGCGTTTGTGTGAGTGTATACTGCATCTCCCCAAGCAAAGTGTCTCACATAGTACTGAACCATGTTCACATATGCATGCACAAGAAAGCGTACCCTCTCACAGTGCATACACAGTCACACTCTCCCACTCAGAATTAAATATGACATCACCATGTATGACTGTATCAGATGTGGAATTACCTACAACTTAAAGACCTTGCAGAGACATGTGCTACTCAATCCTGAAAATTATCTTAAAAAAGAAAAAAACCAAACAACCCTGCAAGAAGACAAGCATGCCCATACCACAGCTAATCGTTACATGTTCCCTACAGCCATGGAAGAGAAGCTGCTTGGGACCTTACCTGTAGGTGAAGGTGGGTACCACGATAAGGTTTTTCATTTTCATATTACTCTATATTTCCAAAGTTTCTATGAGGTTGGCATTATTTGAAAAATCAGTAAGCAAAAATATGACTAAGTAGCACAACAAAATTTCTATGTTCACCCCAAAGGAGAAATGCTCTTTATGAGCTCTTTATGAGCCACAAGTGCCCACCTTGCACATCACAACTGTGATGTGGGTTTGGATACCTAGTATTCTATTAAGATTTTTTATTTCCCAATAGTTAGGATTAAATTCTTCTCTGTGAGCACTTAATAATGACTTATCCGGGTTAAGGTCCCACTGTGTTCAGTTAATACTCTGGACACCAAGTACAGTAGGCATTCATTGTGGGGTTGAGTTCTTCCAAAGGGAAAGGAAGGGGTCTTCATTCTGCAGTGTTCACAGTCGCTGGTTACCTTTTTAAGGCTTCAAAACAAGTCTCAGCCTCCCGACACTCTTTGTTTTTACTACCTACAAGTGAATCACACTTAAATTGCTTACACCTGGCTCGAGCCAGGGACAGGGTAGAGGTGGGAGGCCTCCTTTTTGAAGCAAGTGACGTCGGCTGATAGCTAGTTACTTCTTTCAGTGAAACATTAAGGACAATGCAAGCACGCTTTTAAACACGGGAGTCAAAGCTCTTTTTGCAGAACCCTAGAAAATGCTGCCTTCTGTTGAGACTAATCATCCTTGAAAGGGAATAAGATAACAGACCTTGCAGGCACGCACGTGGGCCACTCCATATCAGAGCCCACAAAAGGAACATAATACAGCATGGAGTTCTGCTGCCCAGACCAGGAAATTAACCTCCGTGGTTATCTTCCTTTCAGGACTATTTTGTTTTTGGTTAAACAATGCATAAAAGCGTATCTATGATAATAATCTCAGCACATTGGACCGTCTCAGCCCTGAGCAACAATGGTGATTCCCCAGGGACCATTATAGCTGTACTGTGGCTGATAAACGGAAGAATGTCAGCATTCAGAGGGGCTTTGCACGATGGCATTTTACATTCTTCTCTCTTCTTCCTGCAAAAGAATGCTGGAGTGCCTGGCCGCAGAGACTGAAGGCACAGGAGAAAGTGAGCAAGGATATAGCATGGGGCGGCACTTGTGCATCATGGGATCTGGTGGAGAAGAGACTAAAATAGCTTACAGCATTTCTTCTATTTCCCGCTCTTAAATCGCGCAAAGATTTATCAGCACACCAAGCACATAGTAACAGTGTAAATAAATAGAAGGCTCAATTTTGAAAACACATATCTACATGTGCATAGATACATGTGCAAACACATATGTCATTGTGGGATTATTTGTTCTTCAGAATCTGTCACAAGAGGAGAAATGAAGCAATCCGTTGTCCTGTTACCCCGAGGTCATTGAGGTTATTGCTTATTCTTACCACTAGAGGGCTACACATGAAGGTGAGCTCGGTGCTTCTTGGTCCACATACTGTTCCAACTCTTCCTTGGTTCCCTAGTGGTACCTTCTGCAGCTTATTTTCCCTATCTCACTTTCTATTTATTTATTTTTTTTATCTTTAAACACCTGTTGAAACACTGCAAACACCGCCAGCTTTTGAAGCACAGAGCCCCATCTAGTATTTCTCTGCAATCCACAGTGGAGTGTTTGCATGCATTGAAAACAACTGTCATTTACTGAACCTCGAGAGTGACAGGGCAATATGTTTTGCCTTAGTGCCCCCTATGTGCAGAACAATACCTGGCACATCTTAAGGGTTTCAGAAGCCAGCTCTGTTATCTTTGCTCTGCACAGTGAGGAGGCGACTTCATTAGGATTTCACATTTCAAGCTGCTGAGAGGAAACTGAGATTTAGAAATGGCAAGCAATCATACAGTTACAGAGTTAAGATAAACACTCGTATCTGCTTAACTGGGACGCTTACTTCATTATTTCCTTATTCCATAGATGGAAGACAGGGAAGGTCTTTATGATCATAATTAATGACATATGTTAAAATATTAGTTGGACTTATTTTCAATTGCCCACAACGTGGCACTCCCAGGAGGGGCTGTTCTTCCTGATAGCCCCTTTGCTAAATGCCAGTCTGTTAACTGTCTCTGAACCGTGCAGAGCTCAGCTGCCAGTGTCCGCCTGTGATGGGGAAAAGGTGTTGACCTCTGAGGTGTGACCTACTATTTCATCTAAACAATTGGTGGTTTCTAAGCCACTCACTGGCTTGTTCTTCAGAGTCAAAAAGGAAACAGGCATTTCTAGGTAAGTCAGTTATTTTTGTCTACCTATCCATCCATCCACACATATACACATACATGTGTGCACATAAATGATAGTTCTACTTTCTTGGCATCTGCTACTTCCCTGACATAGTATCTTCAATGGGTTCTAGGACTCACTATTTCTGTTTCTTCTTTTCTCCACTGTCGTTGAAAAGGACAGCACCAAGAAGATAACTCAAAAGACTAGGTATCTGTGGTGTCAGCTATCCAAAAGCTCACAGCTCAACTTCTACTGGAGTGATAGAAGTGTTTTTTTATTTTATGTCTTTAAAGATTGTTTAAAAAATCAATTACTGCTCCACCTAGTAATGGGAAGGTTTGCAATATCCTCCTAACTAGAAGAGAATTAAGATGCGAGGTTTCCAAGTGGAGAAACATGGACCATAGAACATGTACCCCAAATCCTTCCACTTTCTAATGGGGAACTTCAAGAAGCCATTTAATTAAAATAGTTTATAAAAGCAAGACAGGGTTTCTTATTCGATGCTAGAGACCTGAGGCGGAGTTGAGAAAATACAGAAGAGTTCTAGGATTATTCTTTTATTTTTTTTTTAAAAAAGGTGTATGAATCCCTCAGGTCACCGATGTAATTAGCTCACTCAAACGTATCCTGTGCACCCTTTCCTAGAGTGTTACTTTAATGAATTGCACCTTTCCATTTACATCACCATCTCAATGCTCAGCGAAGTTCACTAACTTTTCCAGCAATATATAGCCACCTTAAAGGAGGACTGTGACTCTCAGAGAGACAGATATTTTGTGATTGGTTTGTCCTTTGGTAAATGGTAATGGGTTAGACAAAGGATGACTCTATTTTCTTAAATGAAATGAGATAAATTAAATACCCTTTTCTGGTTCTCTCATGACCTCAGAATGAGGAAGACTGAGGAGACGTCGCTTTAAGAAACCCTTTGCTCCCTGGAGAAAAACTTGTTAGTGCAATTAATATTTGAAAGGATCTTAGAGATGTTAAATTATGAGAGAGTTAATGAGGGAGTTATTGCTTTATGAGAAGTCTTATTCTCTGTAACGAAAAGACAGGTATATTAAAAAGCATATAATTTATGCCTGTGGCAATAATACGGGGGATATTTCAATTATCGTATCTAGAAATGGACCCCAAAGCTAAATTAATCCCTCCCCACTCCAGGGTTTGTAATTTGTCTTTACATCATTATTTATGACATCTGTTCTGGAGATTTTGCAAAGATGGCAGCAGCCGGTATGGGAAGATGTCGCTTTATCTTCCAAATTGTTAGAGGTTCTCCGCACTTGTGTGATGTGGGAGGCCTCAGAAACCTCCAGTTCCACTTGCATTCAGTCTATGAGCTCCCACGCTAGACAGATGCTCTTGGTTTCCAGTAACACAGCGGAAGGAAGATGATTGTGGCCGCTGTACCAAGCTGCCCAGGGAGATCATCTTAGCTCCTTCCGTAGCTTCATGGCACGCTGTCAACACCCCAAAAGGTTGCTATAACCAATAGCATAACACCAAACCAAGTTCCCCAGTTGGCAAGTTATTTGTTTATGTTTCTTTTTAATATTTACAAAACTGTGCCGCTAGACAAATGCAGAGAAATTGCTTGAACAATGGAAAATGGACTATTTTTTTCATTTATCTGGAAATGAAAACCGTGTCACGGGGGTTCGGGGAGAAGAGAGGCAGAGTTGGCAGGAGAGGAAAAGAGACAGTTAAAATTCAGAGGCAGCTTAAGTGTCCTATCTTGTGCCCCTGTGGCTATACTTTGACACACTGTTCAATATCAGGTAAGCCTGGTGGCCTCCTGATGCTTCCAGAAGGTAAGCCATGCTGAAACCAACACCTTCATGTTTAATTCCTAGGCACCATGGTTATCATTACTGTGGCTTTTATAGTATTAAAGAAAACACTATTACAGATTGCAGGATATTTTTAAATAAAGAAACATTGTAGACATATTGGTAGGTTCATTTCCTTTCCTATTTTTTTGTTTATGCATTGAAAGGAACCTAAAAAAAATCTGTTTTGCAGCATTTAAAAATCTGTGAATAAAATTGGAATCGCAGAAACTCCATTTGCAGTTATCACTACTTTATTTTCTTTGCATCTAAAACCTTGGGTCTTACTTTAGACTTCTTTTTTTTTTGGGCAAAAACATTATTAAGTTTTGGTTATGATACTTAATGAGGCCTTTTCCCTCATAAGAATAGCAATACAAGAGCAGTGTTATCCACTTCCCAGGGCATTGACAGAATACTGTGACACTGTGCCAAAGAACAAGCTGCTGTTTCTGGGCGTTATCTCAGCACCCAGAAGGCAAAGGCTGTGAGTTCAAGGCTAGCTAGTTCGGGCTACTTAGCAACACCCATCACACAACAAGTTTAGTCATAAGCCACTATATAAAACATAACACTACTATCCCACCTTCTTTAAAGTTTTTTCTTGGTTGTAACTTCCATTCATGGGAAGGGGATTTTTTTTTAAAATTTCTTATATAGCCTTTTGAAGCTTTTGAATTTTGACCTTGGATTGAATCATTCAAATCCAGGAGCCAAAGTAAATCCTTCCTCTTTTTCTTTGATTAGCTGGAGTAGTTTGTCAGTGATGAAGACTGATTAACACCTGACGTCACAACATTTTAGAGACAGCAGGGACCTCCAAGTTTACAAATTGAATCTGGAAGTTAAAGTGGCTACCTTAGGAACATAAAATTAGCAGTCTCCAAAACCTTGATCAAGTATCATAACCACCCTACTCCATGTTCTCAAGCTAATTTGGACTTTGCCTTTTGGGTTGTATTATGGCTGACTGTCTAAGCTTTCAGGATCCTTAGAGATCATTTTAAGAGATTACCTTAAGAGGGCTTCTTTTATGTAAGTATAGTTGTCTCTTCACGTTCCTGGGGCATCAGTTCCAGGGTCCTTCAGAGATACTCACATAAGATAGTGTCCATTTGCACACAACCTGTACACATCTTCCTACATACATTAAATCCCTCCTAGACTACTCATAACACATGGTGCAATATAAGGGTTACTCGAGGTTTTGATATTGTGTTGCTTATGGAATATTGATAAGAAAACTGTTAGCATGCGGTTAATATAGATGCAACCCTCCCATTTATCTTTGCTCCACAGTTGGTTGCATCCACAGATTCAGAACCTATCCACAGTTGCAGGGCCAAGTCAGATGTCCTAAGACATTGATTGAATGTGATAGAAGCCCAATGTCTTGGTGTAGAGAGCAAAGACACTTTAGCACATCTTTCCCGTCTCTGAGTTTAATGCTGGGCTTTTTATGTGCCTGACTACACAAGAACAAAGGATGGAGGGATTTTTTTTTATTATCCCAAATTACAGTTGAGAGATGTGAAATAAATTCTTCCTGGAGGTGGAGGACTTTAAAATAAGCAATAGGGCAAATGAAATTGTAGGCATTACACTAAATTTAATAAAAAATGTTTCAATTATGTTTTGAGAGTTCGTTAGCAATTGTGGAAGAAGTTCTGGACTCTCTAAAGCGTTTATTTACATCCCAATTACCAAGGCCCAATTGGGAAGCCAGCAGTGTTTCTTACTTAGAAGAAATGAATTGTTTTACTATTTGAGGCATGCTATATCTATGAGTGTGTGTGTATGTGTGTGTGTGTGTGTGATTATCTTTTTGAGTTAATAATTCTACTGTTAGACCACTAGTCTAATACATTATTCACCTCAGCTACAGGTAACATAGTATGGGTTTCATGCCAGACTCATTCATAAACAAAGTAATTTGGAAATGTTCTGCTAGCCAACAGTGTGGACTGGTGTTTCAAACTGTTTCCCTCAGGAACATGGGACCAAACTTACAAGTTTCACCATGGATATGAGAGAATTGAATATATCATTCTGGCTTGACCAGATTATTTCTTCAAAGATTTCTTTCTTTACTAAATTAAAAGACATAGTCACTATGATGAAACTCTCTCTCAAAAAAAAAAAAAGAGAAAAATTATAAAATAAAAATCCACCAAATGGTCCTTAGGAAAAAAACAAAACAACTTTAATCAAACACAAAAGCCATTAAATAGCCACAGAGATGGTTCAGAGGGGAAAGTAGCTGTTTTGTAAATGTGAGGATCTGAATTTGGGTCCCTGGAACCCATGCTCAGGACCGATATTGGGAAGGTGTAAGGCTGAGACAGGCGAGCACTCAGAAATTCCTGGGGCCGCTAACCTGGCCTACACAACTGGGGGCTTGGGGTACAAGAGGCAGTGTTTCAAACAAGGTGGAAGTGGAGGAAAAACACTTGCAGTGGTCCTCTGACTGCTACACATGTGCCAAGGACACACAAATACACCACACACACACACACACACACACACACACACACACAGAGAGAGAGAGAGAGAGAGAGAGAGAGAGACTTAAAAGGGAGCTTATTAAAACTCATGAGTACCAAGAAAATTCAAGGCTATAGTCACAATGAGCATATTTCCCACCCTGGCCTTACACTTGCCTTTCCTTATTTCTACAAATTCTCAAGCCAAGACAACTTTGTTGCTGTGCAAGTGTTAATGACCTCGGATGGTCCCAAAGCAGTGGTTCTCAATCTGTGGGTGGTGATCCCTTTGGGGGTTGAATGACCCTTTCACAGGGGTTGCCTAAGACCATCCTGCATAGCGGATATTTACATTATGATTCATAACAGTAGCAACATTACAGTTATGAAGTAGCAATGAAATAATTTTATATTTGGGGGCCATCGCAACATGAGGAACTGGATTAAAGGATTGCAGTATTGGGAAGATTGAGAACCACTGTTCTAAATCGCGTCTCTGAAAGCTTTCTTGCTATGCTTGGCAAGGGATTTGGCAGAATGTAGAAAAATATAGGAACAAATGGCTAGAGTCTCCTAAGCGGTAGGAAACACTTCACTGTAAGTCCTACCTGGGGTAAGCAGTGTGATTTAAGCAAGGGGAGACTTCAAATCCATGCCATGTAGTCCTATATCCAGGTAAGGCTTCTCTATCTGTTACTCAGTTATAAAATAATCAATGACATGTCTGTCTTAAGGGTTCTCCCCACGCTTGTGGGTCACAGAAGTTCAAGCTACAATAAATATGCACCCTAGGTAAACCAAAGGGAAGAGTACTTTTCTGGATGATTTCTGTCAAGAGTTCTGATATTGAAAATGCACAAAAAAATGCACCGTAAGTTCAGTTTTCCGTTCTTATTTGTTTAACTCACTTACAATGTATATGTATTGAACAGCGACTATGGGTTAGTGCAAGGGGATTAGTACAAAAGAGTAACACGGAGGAGCATTCCAAGCACACTTTCCTTTATTGGGAAAAGGTCAAATGTAATAGTTCTTTGGCAACTTTAAATGTTTAAATTTGCACAATTCAACTTCTTAAAATGTTTAATTTTGACTCAGAAATGAACCTCTATTTAATACATTCTGTTATTAGGCAATGACGAAATAGTGACCTAGGTGTTCAAATTCTTCATATCCTGCCCTCCACTCTCTGTCTCTGTCTCTTTGTCTCTCTCTCTCTTCCCATGTCATGATACCTCTAATTAAAAATTCAAATGTGGGTGCTGGTGCATGAATGCATGTGTGTGTGTGCCTCCGTGTGTGTGTGTGGGGGGTGGGTGGGTGGGTAAGCTAGAGCCCAACCTCAGGAATTATTCCTCAGGTGTCATCCATCTACTTTGTTTGCTTGGTTTTTAAATTTAATCTGAAAAACTCATGCAGATATACAATTTATGTTGACTATAGCCACTACTTATTCACCCCCCTCCCCTCCTCCCATGTGGCCGTCACATCTTCCCTCCCAAGTTCATGTCCTTATTTATTTATTATTTCCTACTGAGTTCAGTTAGTTCTGCCCACATGAGCATTGGCATGGAGTCACCCGTGGGGCATAGGAAACTTACCAGTGGCCAAGCTGATGAAGAAAAGGAACTCTGCCTCCTTTGTTTTCATTTCGTTGCTGTTGCTTGCTCGTTTGAGACAGCCTCTCCCTTGCCTGGAACTTGCTAATTCCACTATGCCGGCCAGTGAGCCTCAGGGATCCTCCTGCCTCAGCTTCCTAGTGTCCAGCTTCTCAGAGAACACCACCTGGCAGTCATTTTTAGTTTGGGTCTGGGAATGACTTGGGTCCTCATGCTCACACAACGAGCGCTTTGCCGATCCAGCCCCTTAAAAACTAATCCTTTATGCATGTTTCTCAGTCTGCTCTTAGAACTAAAAACCACTTCAACATCACATCTGGGTTATTTTGAAGAAGCCTCTCCCTTCATTTGTTCCTCTTTCGTTTCCATGCCCCAAGCCACTTACCCAGGACTTTTTCTACAAGCACAGCAATCTCATTGCCTACCTACTGGACCATCTCCCATCGGATTCCCATCACCCAAGCTGAGCACAGCACTCTGCTGTTGTGTACCCCAACGCAATAAGGCATCAAACCACTCTCCTGAGAGTTCCTCAGTGTCTCCTGAGGTTACCTTAGGTGTGGTTCTACTTCATGCGTTCTCTCTGCCTGTAAACTCTTCTTAGTTTGGTCTTCTTCCTACTGAGAAGTCCTCTCTGATGCCTTCAAATCAGCCATCTGTCTGCCTGGATCTATAATGATATTCTTGCTCAAGCACATTGTGCCTCCATTACAAACTGCACTTTTAAGACAGTGTGTGTTGGGGATGGAGAGAGAGATCAGCAGTTAGAAGCGCTGGCTACTCTTCCAGAAGATTTCCAGCATCCACATGGCAACTCACAATTAGGGGTAACTCCATTTTCCTGGGGGGATCTGACACCCTCTCCTGGCCTCCACAGACTGCACAATTATATTCTTCTCGTTCTTGTTTTCCCATATAATAATGCATCCACATAATAATTTCACAACCTTTTATGCCTTCTAAATTTCCTTTCATGGCTAGGTCCTCAAGTGTAATTTTTTTCTTGTACTGAAAATATATGAAAATGCTTTAGAAAATGACTCTATAAGATGCTCTTTAAGTAGGTAACTGCAAATGTCTGTGACAGTTCCTAATTAGCCGGAGAATAGAGAAGCACAATGTTCTACTTTAAAGCTGAGAATTTCATGATTTTCTATAAATAAATCCCTTTGACGCACTGGCATCATGTGCATGGAAGTCACGGAATGACAACTTTATTGCCAGCCCACTCGGCCCACTGCCATTGGTGAGGTTAGCAGGTAATCAAAAACCCACAGTTACCTCTTTGTCGAGATAATTCTAGCTCTGATTAACCTGACAATCACATTCCAAATTAAGCCTTCTATAGGAGAGAGGGACACTCAGCAGTGGATGGAAACCGAAATGGCTAACAAATGTTATGAAGACCCAGCTCCCGCACTGGAAGTGCTCACATAGCCTATGCATCGCAGAACCCTTCCTTCCCACAAGAACAAAAACAACACCCATAATTCCTTTTTGGTTTTTATGAGACGGGGTTTCTCTGTGCAGCCCTGGCTAATTTTCGTGTGCTCCCTGGAAGAACGGTGTGTCACGTTCAAATACTCCTCAGCTTTCTTTATGCCATAAGGATGGTGGCCTCTTAGGAAAGGGCGACAATTTTAAGTGCTTGCTTCCATGAAAATACTAAATACTGTTCATTTCAAGAATAGCCTGGGTCTGAAAAAGCATGGTATAAATTTGGACTAGCTGAACATAGCGGACAATGAGGAAGAATGGGAACTAAAGAACAATCGCAGTGGGTTTTTGATCCGACTGCACGTACTGGCTTTGGGGGAGCCTAGGCAGTTTGGATGCTCACCTTATGAGACCTGGATAGAGGTGGGCGGTCCTTGGGCTTCCCACAGGTCAGGGAACCCTGATTGCTCTTCGAGCAGATGAGGGAGGGTGACTTGATCGGGGGAGGGGGAGGGAAATGGGAGGCGGTGGCGGGGAGGAGGCAGAAATCCTTAATAAATAAATAAAATTTAAAAAAAAGAATAGTTCAGTCATGGGTTACAGGATTCTGTAGATCCTGCTAAGTTGAATCTGTGTCTATAGAGGTGGATTTATATTGCTTTTTCATGAATTGAAATACTTTCTTTGACAGTGTATATTGACACTGATGTGGTCTTTTCACATTATGTTCTGAAGGTATATTTTTCATAGATCTTATGATACCCAGAGCTGAGCTGGTTAGGTCAGAATGAATGGCATCTCTTGGATCAAGGGTCATTGTGCGTATGGCTTTTAGCTTAATCACATCCCTGAAACAATGCATTCTAATGTTATAAATCTTTGCACATCTCTGTGAAAGGAGCCTACAGATTTGGTTATTTCTTCAATTGGTTTGTCAGTCCATACATCTGTGAGCACTTGCTTTACACTGAAGAGAATAGGGTACATTTGCCTTCAGAGTTACGCAATAACATCACAGCAGACATTTACAATCCTTACAATCTGGTGGCTAAGCAGGAGGCAGGAAAAGTACTTTCCAGAAAGCTCCTAGAATATTATCCAGGGTCACTAGTTCAAGATGGGCCGTCGGTTGAAATAATCAGTGTTGTAATGAAAGTCAGTTTTATGCACAGAAACATTTAGGAAGAATGGCAGTGAAAGGGGAGATGTTTTTAATCCCACAGAAATTTCCTCATTTGGTGCCTATTAGGATGTTATCAGCAACCCTTTTTAAAAGCTGTTAGCATAAGCAGTCGATGGAACTCCCTGGTATTTCTCTCATTGGAGTGTCAAAGAGGAAGATGCCTGCCGCACACAGTGTGCTCCCAAAGAGTCCCATGAGAACCCCTGCTTGGTGTGCACAGCAAGATTAATTATCCTTACCCAGCGTGATCCTTTCCTTGTATTGATTTATGGACATGGTGAGTTGTGCAAACCTAGAAGGTTCCCCCAGCACTGTCAGCTTCAGATGCACTATGAGTGATTTTTATTATGAATATGAAGATGATGAGGTTTGAAAATTACATACTAAAGAAATAGACTAAAAAAGATTCAAGATATCCCATAATAACACCAGCAATTTTCACCATCAAATGCTTTCTCCTTGAGTGGCAGAGAGGTAAAATACCAAATGGCAGGCTGGCTGCAACTGGGCTCTGCAGAGGGATTTACTCTGCAAAGTCGTCTGTTCTGGAAGGTAGAATGGAGAAAGTACTGGGGATTGTTACTAAGTTGGATCAAGTTTTCCATTTTTCTAGCCAAGTAAGCATGTCATCAAATATATAGTTTCATATGTATATATCCTTATATATGATTCTTTTTCTTTGCAGAAGAAAAAGATAACCACTGAGATGGAAAATTAAAATAAATACATACTCTATTGGCCTTCTTGACTCTAAATCAATCAGCAAATTGGATTTTCAGCATTAGACACATGAAAAATTGCTTTTATTCTTGGCGTTACAGTGTTTTGCAGTCTATACCAATGTACAGAGCCTGACTGAGAAAGACTTCATTGATTCAAATTATTAATTAAAACTCAAACAAAATTTGAGCCTGGAAGAAAATCTGAGCAGGAGTCTTTTCAGTTATGAAAAATGTCTGAAGTTCTCTTGTTCTGTTTGGTTTTCAATCCATATACTAGGACTCATATCCCTGTGGTTGGTTTTGTTGCCTACTAAAAATGGTTAGGCTGTTGAACATTCCACATTCAAAAGTTTTGTAGGGTGGTGAATAATGGGGAAGCTTCAATGTTTATTTTAAAATAAATAAAATAAGCTCTCAACTTTTCAAAAAAAAAAAAAACCAAGAAGGACACATAGCCTCTTATAAAACTCCTTAAAACTACGATTATGTGATCTATGGGTTTTTAAATCCTGTTTAAATTTGTAATGTAATTATCTTTCTAAATAATACAAAGAGAAATAAAAACACCAACAGCTAAGATTTTTAAGAGTCACTTTCTCTGAGCACTTGAGATGTATAAATATGCCTTCTGCTGGTCTTGCAGGTAAGGAAGCCAGGTCGAGACTCAGAGCACCCGCCCAAGGTCACTGTGCTGGTGAAGCTGCAGCTGAGTTTAATACTCAAGTTCTAGATTCCTTGCAGTTAGTCATGCATTAGCTCAAAGCAATATCAATGTTAGTCATTAGCAAGGCAGAGCATCTATCAACAGACTTAAGAGAATACGGGTGCAGGGAAGCAGAGCTAGGAAGTAAGGATTATCTATTTCCCTGTTCCTTCTGAATGTCCCAGATTTCATCCCAAGTCGCAAACACTAATGGAGAAATTCCATTTAACTACCTCCTTATAAAAGAAAAGCAACATGGACCAACTTCTGATAGTTGGAACACTCTTTGCAAGTTATTGTTTTAAAATTCACTCCTCACTTAATGATTTCAAATTAATTGCTTAGATTCACAGGGTCGATTTTGATAAGGTTCGTTTAAAAGAGCAAAAGTTTTCTAAGCAGTTATGATTGCATTTATCACCCTTCCCAAATCAGACAATAAAAGATAGTCTTTTTCATTTTACAGTATGGAAATCTAAACATAGAACATATATGTGACCCACTCAAGGTTAATGATTAGTTGAATTAAGGACAGTCAAGTCTTGGAGTTTGCCTTGACATATAACCCTGCCTATAATATCATTCCGTGAATCTATTAGTCCCCCCACGATATCTTTATTGGTTCCTGATAAGTCTCCTGTATGCCTCACTCAAATGGCATTGTCAAAGAGGACCCACAGAATAAAATCAAAAGCATTAATTGTGATTTTCATTCCCTTCATTTCTCTGTGACTTTATGTTAAGCCGTTTTCTCAGAAACAGTTAAAAGCAAAAATGAAACGAAACTAAACCAAAACCCACAATCCCTTTCTTACTTTAGTCCCTGACTGAGTCTCAACTCAGTCTTTGATATGTACAGTTAGGTTTATTATCCACTTGCTAAATGTAACTTGATGGTGAATTTCTAGGGTAGGCCTCCTAGAAAAGTGGGGAAGGAAATGGCCCATTTCTTTCACTTCCGGCTTGAACTTGCTCTACCTCCAGCCACCACTCACTAGCTTCCTTTCCTCTTCTGAGCCTTGAAGAAAAGGAACTTGTCATGCAAAGGATGTCGTAGTGGTTGGATGTCATAGTGGTAAGCACAACCGAGAGTTGTCCGAGGATTCTGCTGGCCTTGGGGAATGTGCTGTCTTGTTTTAAGTCAACTTGACACAAGCTATTAGTCCTCCAATATCGGAGGAAACCTTGATTGAGAAAATGCATTTCATTTTTTCTTTTCTTTTCCTTCTTTCTCTCTTTCCTACTTTTTTTTTTTTGAAACAGGGCGTTTCTTCCTGGAATTAGCTCTTGTAGACCAGGCTAGCCTCGAACTCACAGAAATCTGTCTACCTCTGCATCCTGAGTGCTGCGATTAAAGGCGTGCACTACCACCACCCAGCCACCTCACCCTCTTTCTCTCTTTCTCTCTCTCTCTGTCCCTCCCTCCCTCCTTCCTTCTTTCTTTTCTTTTCTTTTTTTTTGAGGCAGGGTCTTTCTCTGTAGCCCCAGTTGCCCTGGACCTCTTTGCAGACTAGGGTAGCCTTGAACTCACAGAGATCCACCTTCCTCTCCCTCCCAAGTGTTGGGATTAAAAATGTGCACCACTACTCAGGATTTCAAGAATTTTCTTAATTAGTAATTAATGGGGGTTGGGGCATTGTGGGTCGTGCCCACCCTGGGCTGATGGTCCTGGGTTCTATAAGAAAGCAGGCTGAGCAAGTCATAGGGAGCAAAGCCAGTAAGCAGTACCCCTCCATGGCCTCTGTTAGCTCTTGCCTCCAGGTTCTCGCCCTGTATGAGTTTCTGTATTGACTTCCTTTGATGATGTACTGTGATGTGGAGGTGTATACTGAAACAAACCCTTTCCTCTCCAAGTTTCCTTGGCCATGGTGCTGCATCACAGTGACCCTGACTAGCAAAGGGAGCTTCTACAGCCACTTCTTTTCTGTGGAGGTCTTTGGGGGTTAGGAAGACTCAACTACCCACCTTCCCTGCTCCCAGTTAATTAGAGTCTCTCTTACAGCTGTGACGGGGCATATGGCTGCCTCCTGGTGCTTCCCAGGGGCACTCTGAGTCTCTAAATCCATTATCTCATTGGCTTTCCCTGTTGGGGTCTTTTGCTATATCCTTCCAGCAAGGTGCCTATATCAAAGTCCACTTTAGAGAGTTTCTGTGTTGGCTTTCTATTTCTGCCCAAATCTCCTCCACTGGAAAGATGTATCTTTGACCACCACCCAATAGGAATCCAGTGCATTGCAAACCACAAACCTCCCTTGTGATGCTCCAGATGGGTCTATCCCTCCCTCCCTCCCTCCCTCCCTCCCTCCCTCCCTCCCTCCCTCCCTCCCTCCCTCCCTTCCTCCCTTACTTTCCTTTCCTTTTTTTCTTTTTTCCTTCTGTAAGTATACTTTCTTTGGACCACCAGCTCCCAAATGATGACATGGAGATTATTATTATTACTGATAAAATCTTGGCCTCAGCTTAGACTTGTTCCCAACTAGCTCTTATAACTTAAACTAATCTGTTTATATTAATCTACATCCTGCCATGTGGCTCATTACCTCTCCTCAGTACCATGCATCCCACTTCTCCAGAAGTCCTGTTTATTCTCTCCTGCTTAGATACTGGCTATTCAGCTTTTTATTAAGCCAATCAGAAGATGCCTTGGCAAAGACACATCTTTAGAGTGTACAAAAAGATTATCCCACTTCCTTCCTTTATTTCTTCCCTCCCTCCCTCCCTCCCTCCCTCCCTCCCTCCCTCCCTCCCTCCCCCCTTCTTTCTTCCCTTTCTTTCTTATCAGAATCAGATAGCAGCCAATTGTTTGGCAAATCCTAGGGGACACACACCAAACTCTCCTGTGATTTCCTCACAATTCGTTTTTGTTTTGACGCAAGTCAAAAATTTTGGAACCATAGCCTCCTTGTGGGGCTTAAAAGGAAAGTGATTTTCTCTAAAAGTTCCATGTTGAAGAATTTTTAGAATAATTGACTATGTCTACAAATTTATAGTAAAAATTTAAATAAAGTCATTTGCCCACGACTCTAGGTTTGAAATTGACCTAGACTGCATGCACAGTCATCAACAACTTAGTTAACTTCCCTACGCACTATAAATTGGAAGATATTTTAAAAGTTGACAAATATAACCAAAGAGTATTTAATCGTGCAAAGAATAAAAAGTCCACATGTGAAAACAATTATTATTAAATTTTTCTCCATCTTCTCTACATACATACACACATACATACACACACACACACACACATATTCTCCATTAACATTGTCATGGAAATATGGACTGATTGACTAGGTTGGAGATCAGTGTGATAAGAGGTAAGAAATGCCCTGTGGTTTTTGTCTGTGGCTTAATATCCGAGCCATATTTATTGCTATTGACTTTCTCATGCACTTGGCCTCTATTTCTGAGAATCCCAGCTACACGAAATTGACTAGCCACAGTGGTTGACCTCAGAGAGATTGAATGTCTAGCACACACCTGTGCTGATAAAGAAAAAAGCCTTTCTTGAAACCCCTGGTTCTCTGTGCCAGGTTTCCTAATAAGGAAAATATTTCAGAGTGGTTGAAAAAGTAAGGGAAGAAGAGGGGAGAAAGGCATAATTATCAGCTATTAGCAGCAGACATGGTGGTTTTCTCTTGTATTTCCTCCTTTCGTGGGTTGTTTTTTGGGGGGAGACGGTAATGACAATAGTCAATTCTTGTAGCGACTTATAAAAGTTATTCTCATACTTTGGCTTTTAGTTTCTCTTCTCTGGGCTATTTGTTTTTTTGTTAGAGGTGGGAAATGGGGTAAGAGCAGCGGGTGGGTTAGGAGTGGGGTGGGAGTTGAGATCTGGTCTCAAGTAGACCAGGGTGGCTTCAAATTCACTATGTAATGGAGGGTGTCTTTAACTCAGGATTTCCCTACTGTCACCTCACAAGCTGGGATTGCAGATGAGCTCCATCATGCCTGGTTTAAAGCCTATTTGTAATTGAAAGAGAGTGTAATGTATTTTTAAGTTTGACAAAGACTCAGAATTCAAAATTCCTGTTAAATCTTTAGCTCTTCGATTTCAAATTAATCTCTAAGTTCTCAGGCCAGAGTGGAAGATGTGTGCTCATTTAGCTCTCCCTGTAGTGTGGCCTTTCTGTAAGGACACAGAACACAGCAAGAGAGGACAGGAGAGAGAAGAATAAGTGGGAGGGGAAATCAGAAGTGGGGAGTAGGGTCAAGATGTAAAGCATGCCAGTCTGGGCAACCCTCACATCTTGAATAAATAAATCATGGGAAGCTCTGCACCTTGGTAACTCAGGAATGAAGAATGACCTTGATTAAGAGAGTTGGAATTAGGCAGACCTGACCACTAGAAATGAATTTTCCTTTCCTGATGTGAGATTATTACTTTGATATCATAAATGGTAAAATGAATTTGTGTCCTTTGTTGCCTCGGGTAATTAGTGACATGACTTTATTGCAACAATAATGATGATAAACATAATTCCATCTCTCTATATCAGTGGATCTAAATCATCCTAATGCTGCAGCCCATTAATCCAGTTTCTCATGTTGAGGTGACCACCTCCGTAAAATTATATAACTGTAATTCTGCTAGTATTATAAACTGTAATGTAAATATCTGATATGCGAGATATCTGATATGCAGCCCTCATGGAAGTCATAACTCACAGGTTGAGAACCATTGCTCTAAGTTTTGTAAAGCAAAAATCAGTTTTTATATGTAATTTCATATGAACAACATCTTTTGAGACAGGCAAGAAGTTGGGGGAGGAATAGGAAGCTCACAGAAAAGGGAAGCGTGATGATGATGTACACACTTTTGTGTGCTTCCCAGTTCTGTCGTCTCGCATTGTTTCTTTGGGTATTGTACCCTCTGCCACAGACTGCATTTGTATACCACTGACTCACAATATGAATTGGTAGTAAAGGCTTAGGAATAAGTATCATTTATAGATTATGACACAGATACAACACAAATCTTATCTTGATGTCAATTAAAGAAACAACATTATCACCACAAAACCATATCATTATAAACATGCCCACATCATCTCTATATCTCTATATTCTTCATATATTATAAATTACAATTGTCTTTCTAGGTTGTCAAAGTAGTAATTTCCCTCTTCATAGCCAAACTCAGAGGGGATGACCACAGTTAATGTGAAGCAGAACTCGCATACCCTGCCTGTGTATAAATATTATTTGGCCTTCTTTCACAGTACAGTCTCATATAGTCTTTGTCATTTGCCTACATCTACATCTGACTGATCTGGCTTGTTAGTAGGAGACAGAAGATATTTTTACAACAAAAGAAAAGAAAGCCTCTCTTCTCACCTGTCATTATTGCATTTTATATAAACACAAAACAAGAATTAGTTTCTGGAAAAGTATATGGTTCTCTTATACTCATATGCTAGGATTTCAGGGGACAGCATCACCCTGTCAATTGTCTCCCAACGGTGATGTAACATTACACGGGGTTCTCAAGGACAAAAGCCCAATGTCTCAGAGTAATGCCTTTTCTCCCTGGGGAGTAAACCCAGTTAGGCTTTCTCTCTCCCTGCTGTGAAACCTGAGTTCCACACCCGCAGAGTTTAGTCATCTAGTTAGAAGACTAACCGGTAAAGATTGTATTTACCTTAGAGAGAACTTGAGATTCTGAGAGGGACAAAAGTTCAAGACATGACATCCATTCATTAACCCCCCAGAAAGGGTGGGCTAGAAGGTCTCCCACGAGAGAGTAATGGTTTATCCCTCTTTTGAGGATATTAGTTATTATCCAAAATGTAAGGGGGGAGTGAGTGATTTCTGTGGCTTCTTTATGTTAATAACAAGCTTAATGACTAAGTTAGGGTTCCTATTGCTGTGAAGAGACACCATGACCATGGCAGCAGCTCTTATAGAGGAAAACATTTAACTGGGTGGCTTTCCAGCTTAGAAGTTTAGTCAGTTATCCTCATGATGGGACATGGTAGCATGCAGGCACACTTGGTGCTGGAGACAGAGCTGAGAACTATGCATCTTTGATCTACAGGCAACAGGAAGCGGTCTGAAACACTGGGCATGACTTGAGCATATATGAGATCTCAAAGCCCACCCCTCAGAGTGACATAATTTCTCCAACAAGGCCACACCTACTCCAGCAAAGCTATCCCTCCTAATCATGTCACTCCCAATGAGGTTATCAGGGCCAACTACATTCAAACTACCGTAGTTAATGACTCTCTAAAACCCAGTACAGGTCCAATTAACTGGCAAACTGGCATGAGATTTCTTTTTTTTTTTTTTTTTTTTTTTCATTTCGGTCTTCAATTTCCTTTCTTTTTTTTTTTTAATTTGTTTATTTATTAAAGATTTCTGTCTCTTCCCCGCCACCGCCTCCCATTTCCCTCCCCCTCCCCCAATTAAGTCTCCCCCCAGCCCGAAAAGCAATCAGGGTTCCCTGGCCTGTGGGAAGTCCAAGGAACCCCCACCTCCATCCAGGACTAGTAAATTGAGCATCCAAACTGCCTAGGCTCCCACAAAGCCAGTGCGTGCAGTAGGATCAGAAACCCATTGCCATTGTTCTTGAGTTCTCAGTAGTCCTCATTGTCCGCTATGTTCAGAGAGTCCAGTTTTATCCCATGCTTTTTCAGACCCAGGCCAGCTGGCCTTGGTGAGTTCCCAATAGAACATCCCCATTGTCTCAATGTGTGGGTGCACCCCTCGCGGTCCTGAGTTCCATGCTCGTGCTCTCTCTCTTTCTGCTCCTGATTTGGACCTTGAGATTTCAGTCCTGTGCTCCAATTTGGGTCTCTGTCTCTGTCTCCTTTCATCGCTTGCTGAAGGTTAATATTCAGGAGGATGCCTATATGTTTTTCTTTGGGTTCTCCTTATTTAGCTTCTCTAGGATCACTAATTATAAGCTCAATGTCCTTGGTTTATGGCTAGAAACCAAATATGAGTGAGTACATCCCATGTTCCTCTTTTTGGGTCTGGCTTACCTCACTCAGGATAGTGTTTTCTATTTCCATCCATTTGTATGCAAAATTCATGAAGTCCTTGTTTTTTATTGCTGAGTAGTACTCTAATATGTATAAATTCCATACTTTCTTCATCCATTCTTCCATTGAAGGGCATCTAGGTTGTTTCCAGGTTCTGGCTATCACAAACAATGCTGCTATGAACATTGTAGAGTATATACTTTTGTTGTATGATAAGGCCTCTCTTGGGTATATTCCCAAGAGTGGTATTGCTGGGTCCAGGGGTAAGTTGATCCCGAATTTCCTGAGAAACCGCCATACTGCCTTCCAAAGTGGTTGCACAAGTTTGCATTCCCACCAGCAATGGATGAGTGTACCCCTTTCTCCACAACCTCTCCAACAAAGGCTATCATTGGTATTTTTGATTTTAGCCATTCTGACAGGTGTAAGATGGTATCTTAAAGTTGTCTTGATTTGCATTTCCCTGATCGCTAAGGAAGTTGAGCATGACCTTAAGTGTCTTTTGGCCATTTGAAGTTCTTCTGTTGAGAATTCTCTGTTCAGCTCAATGCCCCATTTTATAATTGGGTTGATTAGCCTTTTACGGTCTAGTTTCTTGATTTCTTTATATATTTTGGAGATCAGACCTTTGTCAGTTGCGGGGTTGGTGAAGATCTTCTCCCAGTTGGTGGGTTGCCTTTGTGTCTTAGTGACAGTGTCCTTTGCTTTACAGAAGCTTCTCAATCTGGCATGAGATTTCTTGAGTAAGCACATCTAGAAGGTTCCAGACTTAATCATACTTAAGCATCTCTGTGTTCACTTAGAGAATATGGGCTACTGCCATGGGTGAGGAGGTACGCTGGCTTAACGTGCTTTTGTTTCCTTATTCATATGAAGGGATTCTTGCCTTTGAAAACTGAGTCCCAGAAAATGTTCCTTCTTTTGGAAAATGCCAACTATCTTCCATGACCCTCTAGAAGATAGCATTTATGCAGGAATGGGACCTGACTTGCATTTCTTGTAGAAAGGCTCTCCTTATGATTTTATGTTTAATTATATGAGGTACAGCATAGGCTAGAAAAAATGACAAAAGGTTCACAAACGGAGAAAACCAAAACAATGCTAACAACTGAAGGGCAATGAAATGCCCCCTCCCCCTTTCTCTGTTTCCTAAGAGATACACATTCTGTCTCTCACTTGGGATATAAACTAGGATTTTTCTAATTCTTATTTCGAAAGAAGGTGAACTACTTATGTAGGTGATTCTGCATTGAACTCTCTCTCTTCCCATGTACCTGCCAACCCACAGTCAATAACAGGTGGATAATTACTTTTTTCCCTTCCCCTTTCAAAATCACAACGGAGTCACAGTAGCTGCACTGGCACCCAGCGAACGCTCAGGAATAGATGATGTCATATTTGCTGTTTCATAGCAGAGATCTGGCTTCAGAAGGAATCATCAAAATCGAAAGGTTTGGCCTCGAAAATTTCAATGTGTGAGACTCTCGCAGGCAAGGGAATTTTTGAGAGCCACATGGCTTGGAGGGGCAGTCTGGAGCTTCAAAACCCAAGAGAAAAGGCATTGCCTAAGTCATGGCATTACTCCCGGCTTCAGGGGAGTGCTACAAAATGATCCAGAGAGAAAATACAGTGTCTATTGGTGGTTAATAAATCCATGAAATTTCAACAAAGTTATTGCACAGGGGATGTGTCCACACAGAGTGATAATTTAAAACTAAGCAATTAGAGTAGGCTCCCTGAGTGTGATCTTCAATTAGTCTGCATTGGAGACTGGATCATTGCAATGACAGCTGACACCAGGCTGGATAAACATAGCGTACTGAAGCTAAAAATTAATCTTGCCATTGTTTCACAGAGGGATTTGCAACTCTACTTGATTCACACCAAGCGTGTTGTGTTTTGAGGCACACTCAATGGAGGATACCTCACTGAGGACCCGAGATTTGAGATCGAGGCTGCATAAAGCCTCCACAGCATCCAAGACTCACTAATGAAAGGGGATTAATGTTCAGGGACGTGGAACAATGACACTGCATTGGTCTCAAGGGACAGCCTCCAAGCCTAGGACTAATTCCACAGAGTACAGCTACTCCACTAGCTCACTGTTTATAGAACATTTGCTGGGCACAGGAGAGGGGGCTTCCTCTGGGAAGCAATGCAGAATAGGACCAGTCAGCAAAAATCATATAGCACAATGTAGACAAAGCCTCACTCTTTTTTAAAAAAAAAAAACAAAAAACTGGGAAATAGAGGGCAGAATAACCTATTTAAAGTGATACAGAACTTGCCATAGCCTGACCAGCTATCGGAAGAAAAGACTCGTTTTCTCCAGTTTCAGTGCTCTCTCTAGAGAGTATCTGTCCTTTTCACTTAGTAACCATAATGCTGTCCCTTCATCTGTTTTGATTCTCTGATTTTCAGTTACTCGAGGTCAAATGCTGTCTGAAATTAATAAGTGGAAAGTTCTAGAGACAAATAATCAATCAGTTTTCAGTCGTGCACTGTTCTGAGTGTCTTGATGATACCTTACCCTGTTCTGTTTGATCCTGTCTGGAGTGAGAATCATCCTTTCATACAGTGTATCCATATATACTACCTGTCTGTCAACCCCCCGTGGCTATTGTTTGTAAGGTTGACAATTGTATTCAGGTGGCTCTCTGGCTCAGTTGGGTTGGACTTGGTGTTTTGAGATAGGAGCTTGTTGTAAGGTCAATAATTCAGGTTCATCCTGCCTCATCTTCCTTAGTTCTGAAATGTCAGATATGTATGCACCGGTATACTACATTGTTATAATTGTTCTGCTGTATTAGCTCTCTTCGTTGGTACCTCACTATTCCTAATTTATGGGTTCTACATTATTATAGGCATGTATACAGAGGAAATGCCACAATATCAGTTTAATACAGGTGGTTTCAGGCAACCATTGAGGGTCTTGGTATGTCTCTTCCTTGCTTAGGAGGTAGGATAATTGTAATGGCAAAGAGAAATCTTTGGACCTTCCGTTCTGGCTATTCATAAAATATTTTTCCTAAGTATCTACGTTTAATGCCAGACACACCACTACAAAGATGAAGAAACGAAGGCACAAGAAGGAGGCAGTGATTTTTTGTGACCACACGGCTCATTCAAAAGGCGACAGGAGGACTCTACTCAGAACTCCTCATGTCCTCTTATGATAATCCCATCAAGACTTTTCAGCTAGAGGAGTCTATACCCAAGAGAGGGTTGAGAGCTCAGACCGCAAGGAATGCAATATCAAATAAACCATAAACATAGCTGCTTCTTTAGGTTACAGGCATCAGCAAGAGACCCTGAAGCCGATATAGAAGAGTTTAATGAAAGCTGAGCTGGAGGAGGAGTATGGCTTTATATGAGAACAAAAGAGAAACAATCAGGTTGAGAATGAATAGTCATGTGCAGAGCTCAGGGATTCCCAGATTCCATGGTGTTCTATGAATCTGGGAGCATTCTTGCTGTAACGTGGATTCTAAGTCTGGGTGGTAGTCCAGGCCCTCCCCCCCCCCCCATTAATAAGAAGCTCCCAAGAGATTCTGCCACTGCTGGCTCATGGAATCTCTTGGGGTTGCAAACCTGATAACTTCCTTCTGTACCACCAAGAAAGTACTTCTAATATCCCAATGACTCCTGATATTGGCCTTCGTGCAGTTGCTGACAGTTTTTGATGGGGCATCTGTTCTGATGTGCAGTTTGGTTTACTAGTAAGAGAAGAACTCATGGGAACTGAAGAGTCACTTCTCCATGGTAACAATGAGTCGGTCAGGGGTTGGTTCATCATCAGAAATCTGGGCATGGCAGTAGGCTGCACAACCTACGTATGCATCTCCCCGATTTGCATAGGGATCTAATGACATTGGACGGTGGCACTGTCTAGAGATGGAGAGGATGCTACCTTATAGGGCTTCCCAGACCATAGAACCTTGCAAAGATTCTATACCTTCATTCAGAAACACATGCATGCAATACCATAGACAATTCCCAGATCTTAACAGGCATTTCCCAAACAAGGTCATGAACCTAAGGTTAAGAAAAAAATCCTTTGAACCTAACAGGGCTTCTGGAACTCTTGCAGCCCAGATTCTAGTAAAAGTAGCAGACAACATGCATCTATACAAATAAAAATGATTTTCATCAAAGCACAATTTGTAAATATTTAAACACGTATTCTCATAATAATTAGGGCCTCCTGTCTGTTTTCATTGCTCTGTGGATGCCTAATACTGACTCTCAACCAAGTTTTCCACATTTTTCAAATTTTGTTTTATTATCTCCTAGTTAACAAAGCTTCACAACCAATTAGAGAAATAAACTGGCCTAATGAATTAATTATTAAAATCCACCTCTGCCATTGCTGGCTGGAGATGCTCATGAATATTGGAAGCATGCCCTCTCCTCAGCAGTGTGTGAAGAGTTGGGATGGGCTTCTAGGCTGAGTAGCAGGCGATGGGGGAAAGATCTGGGCTCAAAGCTGATGGAAATCCACTGGGCAACGCTGAAGTGCAACTGGATTTCTTTTGACATTCTTTAGAGCATGTTAGAATTTCCAAGTTTGAGACCTAATGAACATAGTTTTAAGCTGAAGACTCTAAGAGAAATTACTTAAATGGCTCAGTTTGGATTGTGTTGCTGGTATTACTGATAGGCCAGTTGATGCAGATACAACAGAAGGACGTTATAGATTCACTGGGCTGGACAAGGGATAGATATTCTGAGCTCTGTGAGGAGGGGACACTAGAGTAGTAGGAGGCTCCACCAAGAAGGCCAGGGATCTGAATCTCAGACCTGGTTGGGTTGTTCAGCACTTCACTTCTGTGAACCTCGGTCCTCAGATCTGCTTTACGTTTAGCCCATCTAGGAAGTGTCTGGTTAGCCCTGTTCTTTATCTACTAATGCTGAGTGTGTGTAAAGCCTAGTGACCGTTTGAAGTACCGAGGATTGAACTAGTGCCTCGCACCCACTAAACACCCCTATTCCACGTCCAGAAGGGTTCTTCACCACTTTGGCATTGGAGGTTGCTGTCTAGAGATTCTGAATAAATTTTCTCTTATTCCATAGCTCCATCTCTGGCCTTAGGGTTTGGGATACTTTCTTTTCAAATGTGATGTCTTGGCCTTTAATATAAAGGTAAAGATCATTGTTAAGATGTGTTTTTAAAAATCATGATTCACAAAAATAAATTAAGCTTTGCTATAAATTTTTATGAGGCAGGCTATCGTTTTAATCTAGGCTGGCCTCAAACTCACTATCTAGCAGAGGATCTTGTAATCTTAGTCCTTCTTCTTCCACCTCTCAGACACTGGGATTACAGGCATGAGCGACTGTATCATCATTTTCTTTCTAAGAAAGATGTCTATTAACTTTTTAGTGACTATAAATACTTCCAAGAAATTAGGTAGTTATTAATGAGACACATAGACACCGTCAAATGAGAAACAGAATGCATACACACTTAAAGATAAATGCCTAGGGATTGGACATTTCATTATCATTATTTTATTTTTAATTATGTGAATTGAAGCTGTGTATCTCTGTGTGTGTACACATGTGAGTGAAGAATCCAGAGGAGGATCTGAGACCCCTGGATTGGAAATTACAGGTGGTCAGTGAGCCTCCTGAAATGGGTTTAGGAACTGAACTTAGGTCCTTTGTGTGTGTCGGGTGGAGGGTATGTGTATCTCTCTATTCCTTTGCCTAGTGTTTGATGGAGTTGTCAAATGGGGTTCATCCCTCATGCCAACTGGGATGAGTGATAAAGACTGCCACAGGCTTTGTGCTGAGAATAATTAAGGTTCATGACAATGCTCAGTGAAGGGGTTGGGATTGATGTATGAGGTCTACTGTAGCACAGGAGTGGGGGTTGGGTGTCAAGCAAACGCCCTTGCACTTTTACAAAGTTGTCAGCCCATAGTGAAAGCCTGTGAAAATACCCCCACCTGTGTAAATACCAACAACAACGTGTGTGTTCCTGATCACCAAATTTGGGTTCCTGTGGAAGGTTAGAAAGAAGAGTTAAAACTAAGACAGTAGGTATCATCAGCACGCTGTCACTTGAAGGTGTGTTACCAGCACCATGAGGTACCCTCTTCCCCACCAAAGCCCTGTTTTCTAAGAATGGAGTAGTCACCACGCTGCAAACTGTGTCAAAACCTTTCTGAATCATCTCAAATACCTTCCTGGCATTCTTTTATATGAATCTTCCTGTGGTTTGACCACTATTCTTATATATGACAGCTTCTATTTTTTTTAACTATTTGAATTACCCAATTCCACGGAAATTTTGTAGTTAAATCTTTGTGCATAGGCACAACTTTTAAGTATTTATTATTATTTTTTATTATTTTTAATGATGAGTGTGTGTGTCTGGGGGAGGGTATGTTCACAGGAGTGCAGTTGCCTGTGAAGCCAGAGGCATCAGATTCTGGAGGAGCTGGGTTGCAGGAGGATATGAGGCGCCATGTGTGTGTGTACTGGGAATAGAACTCGGAGCCTCTGGAAGAGCAGCATATGCTCTTAATACTGAGCCATGCCTCCAGCTCTGTGATTATTATATCAAAATGCAGTTTTATAACAAATTTCTGGGATAGCATATACATAAATGATTTTTACATGTATCAATAAATTGTACTTCTGAAATAAAGTAGAAGCACGCTCACCAAATCTCTAAAAAATTGAAAGTGGTAGTTTTAAATGTGTCCAAAGACGGGTTAAGATTTAAGAGACTGAGAAAAAGAATTCTGCAGTTTAAATGAACATCTAGCTTTTCCCAAATTAGTCCCTGTGCACGGGATTGCAGTGAATCACATTAATGTCATATTTGGAACTATGTGGGTGACAAAATACTTTTTTTAAACATAAGATATAATGGAACAAGATACCTGCTTGTCACAAATATCTTGACTCATTAGGTGGGTCAGGCCTTCACAGTGAACTCTGCTTCGAGATATAATAGAGAAATCACAAAAGTTCATACAAATATGAAGAGCAAAGTTCTACACTGCTATTCTGTTTGATTTAAACACTAGCACAGCCTGGTGTTTAAATCAAGACCATGCTATCCGAGTTAAGTCATGAAATGGTCCTAACACCCAGGTGGAAAATTCAGTCTGAACATTATACTTACACACAGTAAATCTTTTAAAAGTAACTGAGGCGGAGGTGTGGCAGATGTATTTGCTTTCCCCATATTCAATTCAACACACTACAGGGCAGTCACAGGCCAGCAATAGTTGCATTCAGGACAAGCAATACACAATCATTAAAAGGCTAAAACAGTCTTAGCCTTTATTTGGCATTGAGGATAAAAAAGTCCTAGGATGGATGAAAGAAAGTCTAAGACAAGCAGCAAAGGAAGATACAAGCGTGCCCATGATCATTATAAAGGAGTGTATCCACTGGGAAAGCTCGATTGGAATGAAATTAGGGTGAGAGTCCCCATATGCTCTTTGTGAGGTCTTCTTGATAAGGTCTTCTAACCTAAACAACATTCTAGCAAAGCAAGGTGTCTGGAAATCAGCACTGCTTAGAAACATCTATCTACCCATTAGTCACCCTATATTTTTCAGTTCCTTTCTTTCCTTGGTTTAGAAAATGAGTAACAGTGGATAAAACTCCCCATTGCATACTAACCTACCACCCCCTTGATTTGAATTACCTGAAGGACTCTGAATCTATCTCTATATATCTATATAGATATGTCTATCTATTGATAAATCTCTCTTAATCTATCTTCCATTGATCTTTCTGTCTACCCAATCAATCTGTTTGGTGCTATCCTCCTGTTGGGAAAGGAAAAAAATGAAATCAATAAATATTTTGTCTCTTCATTCCAAGTTGCTGTCACAGAGATGAACCGTTATTATTGAAAGACATGATTAAATAATCCAAACACTATTCATTCACTCATCCAAACATAAACTACTTGGATATCCACTCTATATTCAACACTGTGTGGTATTTACAAAGAACTAGCCCATCTCTGCAAGCCAAGGAAACCCTGGGGATGTAGGAAAGAACACGTGTCACAACATCATCTTTCGGAATCAGACTCTGTATGTTTTGAGAAACAGACATTTGTTTGCCAATACACTGTAGCATGGAAAGGAAAAAAAACACAAGACTCTTTGTGCCTTTGAAACCACAACAGCTGCTTTGAAAAAAATTATAAAAATAGTAAAGCATGGAATGGCAATTGCTCAACTTGTCATCTGATTGCTGGATTAAAAACCCCCAGATTTGTAATTACAGCTCTCAGGCAAACGAATTCCTAACTCTGAAAATATCTGTCCTCTTGGTGATATTTTTAAAAACAGCGTTTGTTGAGGGATTTTGATGTGTATTTTAGTCAACCTAAAAATTCAATTCATATTTATTACTAGAGAAAATGTATACTGTATGTCTGTTTTATCAAAATGCATTGTTGTACCATGTAGCATCCTATAAAAATGTAATTTTCTAGTAGTAC
This sequence comes from Microtus pennsylvanicus, assembly GCF_037038515.1. NCBI lineage: Eukaryota > Metazoa > Chordata > Mammalia > Rodentia > Cricetidae > Microtus > Microtus pennsylvanicus. Next base: position 89,341,939 of record NC_134582.1, read on the forward strand.
AACATGCTAAGAATGTCAGTAATTACACTCTTTAAGATTGATGTATATGTGTACGTACAAGTGTGTGTGCATGGACAGGCACATAGGTACTCACAGAGGTCAGAAGAAAGCATTCCTGCTACTGGAATTACAGGTATTTGTGAGCTGCCTCCCATGGGTTGTGGGAGCCTAACGCTGATCCTCTGCAAGAGCAGCAAGTACTCTTAACCACTAAGCCATCTCTCTAGCCTCTAGTTCCCTCTTTTTTATTTATTTTTAATTTTTTTTTATTTTTTTTTATTGAAAAAAAAATTTCTACCTCCTCCCAGCCTCCCACTCCTCTTCCCCTCCCCCCACTCCTCTCCCCCTCCCCCCACTCCTCTTGCCCTCCCCCACTACTCTCCCCCTCCCTTTCCAGTCAGGGTTCCCTGCCCTGTGGAAAGTCCAAAGTCCTCCCCCCTCCATCCTGGTCTAGGAAGGTGAACATCCAAACTGGCTAGACTCCCACAAAGCCAGAACATTCCACCCAAATAGGAAAGAATATACCTTCTTCTCTGCAGCTCATGGAACCTTCTCGAAAATTGACCACATACTCGGTAACAAAGCAAACTTCCACAGTTAGAAAAAAATATTCGTAACCTCCTGCGTCTTATCAGATCACCATGGATTAAAGTTAGAATTCAACAACAATGCTACCCCCAGAAAGCCTACAAACTCATGGAAACTGGACAGTCAACTACTGAACCACACCTGGATCAAGGAAGAAATAAAGAAAGAAATCAAAGTCTTCCTTGAATTCAATGAAAATAAAGAAACAACCTACTCAAACTTATGGGACACTATGAAATCAGTCCTGAGAGGAAAGTTCATAGCACTAAGTGCCCACTTAAAGAAAACAGAGAAAGCACACATTGGAGACTTAACAGCCCACCTGAAAGCTCTAGAAAAAAAAAAGAAGCAGACTCACCTAGGAGGAGTAGAAGACTGGAAATAATCAAACTGAGGGTGGAAATCAACAAAATAGAAACACAGAAAACAATCCAAAGAATCAATGAAACAAAAAGCTGGTTCCTGGAGAAAATCAACAAGATTGATAAATCCCTATCCAAACTAATCAAACGGCAGAGAGAGAATATGCAAATTAATAAGATCAGAAATGAAAAGGGGAACATAACCACAGACACAGGAAATTCAAAGAATCATTAGATCTTACTACAAAAGCCTGTATGCCACAAAACTGGAAAATGTAAAAGAAATGGACACGTTTTTAGATAAATACCATATACCAAAGTTAAACCAGGACCAGGTGAACAATCTAAATAGACCTATTAGTCGCGAAGAATTAGAAGCTGTTATCAAAAACCTCCCCACCAAAAAAAGCCCAGGACCAGATGGTTTCAATATGGAATTCTACCAGAACTTCCAAGAAGACCTAATACCTATATTCCTTAATGTATTTCACAATATAGAAACAGAAGAGTCATTGCCAAATTCCTTTTATGAAGCTATAGTTACCCTGATACCAAAGCCACACAAAGACTCAACCAAGAAAGAGAATTACAGGCCAATCTCACTCATGAACATCGATGCAAAAATCCTCAACAAAATACTGGCAAACCGTATCCAAGAACACATTAGAAAAATTATCCATTATGATCAAGTAGGCTTCATCCCAGAGATGTAGGGCTGGTTCAACATACGAAAATCTATCAATGTAATCCATCATATAAATAAACTGAAAGAAAAAAACCATATGATCATTTCATTAGATGCTGAAAAAGCTTTTGACAAAATTCAACATCCCTTTATGATAAAAGTCGTGGAGAGATTAGGGATACAAGGGTCATACCTAAATATAATAAAAGCTATTTACAGCAAACTGACAGCTAACATCAAACTAAAAGGAGAGAAACTCAAAGCCATCCCACTAAAATCAGGAACACTGCAAGGCTGTCCACTCTCTCCATACCTCTTCAATATAGTGCTTGAAGTTTTAGCAATAGCAATAAGACAACATAAGGGGATCAAGGGGATTCGAATTGGGAAGGAAGAGGTTAAACTTTCATTATTTGCAGATGATATGATAGTGTACATAAGCGACCCCAAAAACTCCACCAAAGAACTCCTACAGCTGATAAACACCTTTAGTAATGTGGCAGGATACAAGATCTAGTTCCCTCTTGTACCATTTTTTCAGTAGGTGATTTGGGTTCTGTGAATTGAATTCTGATCCTTTGCAAGAGCAGCAAGCATTCTTAACCACTGAGTGATCCCCATAGACCCTGATAATATTTTTTATACTAAAAATTTGAAAAGGGCCAGGTTTGTAGCTCCTTTTATAGAAGAGTGCTTACCAAGCATGCATAGGCTCTTAATTCAATACCAAGGACGTCAAACAACCAACCTAAAAACACTTAGAAATCCAATATGAAGAGTTTTATATTGACACTTGCCATATCTGTTTGATAAAAGGCCAAATCTCTCCATTATATTATGTAATCATTCAGAAGTTGTGGGATGGTATTACAATCCTATCTCATATATGTTGCCCATCTTTGGTCACTGCCTGCAGCTCATTTTTTTTGTGCTTTACTATCCTACAGGAACTGTCCGCAAAGGGTGGAGGCGAGAGGATCTGCAGTGAGGTGTAGAGGTGAAATTTGCAGTTTTCTTCAAGTTTATGCATGTGGACATGGTGAGAAGCCAGGCTCCAGAATTTGGAGGAGAGTGGGCCGCCACATGATGCTGAGGGGAGCTGTAGATGTTTGCACACCCATCGATACAGGATCCTGGAGACGGGGATGTAACTGTGGTTGGTGCTGATGTGAGTTGCATTCTTGAAGTTTATCTTTGGGGCGGACCCAGTGGTACCTGAACTTGCATGATTCCACTCCTCCCCCCACGTAGTGTGTAGTTTTTGGCTTCAGGATTTTACTCCCTGGATGTGTTTCCTGTCTCCCTTCTGGAAAGCATGAAGGACTGAAACAGCATTTTTGAAGTGCTTCATGCTGAGTAGGTGCGATGCCTTTTCTAAATTAGAATAATTACTCTTTTCTTGTCATTCATTAAATGATTAAATCGATAAATTAATCAATAGTTGGCCCAACACTGAGTAACGCAATAAACTAAAGTTGGATTTTTGTGCTGTTTATGGCTACATTTGCAATTGCAGGTTAATTGTCAACCACGTTTTACAACTAGACTATAGCCTCTCCTGCTTCCCTTTCCTTTGTTTTTCTTTCCTAGGGATTCATTTTATTTTTTAAAAAATTGTGTGTGCTTGTGCACGTGTGTGTGCATATGTGCTCGTGCAAGCTGAGGCTAAAGGCCTCTGATCCTCTCAGAGCTGGAGTCACAGGTGGTTTTTGAACCATCAAATATGGGTGCTGGGAACTGAACTTGAATCTTCCTCAAGAGCAGTATGTACTCTTGAGTGCTGAATCATCTCTTCATCCCATCCTCTCTGCTCACTCTTCCCCCAATTCTGCTCTCTACTTGAGAAAAATGAGACCTATGAGTATTTTTGTTTGTTTGGTTTCGGTTTTTCTAGACAGGGTTTCTCTTTGCTTTGGAGTCTGTCCTGGAACTAGCTCTCGTAGACCAGGCTGGCCTCAGACTTACAGAGATCCACCTGCCTCTGCCTACCGAGTGCTGGGATTAAAGGCATGTGCCACCATCGCCTGCGAGATCTATGAGTGTTTTTAAACTAAGTGTATCACATAGTTACTTATGCTTACGCTATTACTGAAGAACACCTGGAATGGTTCGATATAATTTAGGAGCACAGCCCCGAAGCAGACTGACTGTCCCTTCTCCAGTAGTCATCAGCAGCCAATAACTCTTCAGCTAGGGATGGGCTTCGTGAGCCTCTCCCTAACCCATGCTGGAATTCTGATTGGCTCGATCTGTGCAGGTCTTGGAGGCAGGCAGCCACAGGCTCCACGAGTCCTTAGTGCAGAGTCCTGCCATGTCCCGCCTGTTTTGCTGCAGTCCCCCTCCGCCTTTGACTCTTACACTCTCCCGGCTCCACATCATTCAACCTTGCCTGGGAATCACTGGGATGAGGGAGATGCAGATGTCCTCCAGATGGGAAGCACTAACTGGATTCAGTGAGTTTTTAGAAAGAGGGGCAAACCTGGGAGGGGAAAATGTGGAGGGGATCTGGGAGGAGTTGTAGGGGAGAGTAGAAGGGAGACATGATCAATATACACTGTGTGCATGTACGAAATTCTCAGAGAATAAATTGAAATACATTTATATAATATTACAAAACTGAATGAGAGTTCAAATCGCAGATATGAGATTATGTTAGTGGCTTTTGGGCTGCTGTGACAAACGCCTGGCATAGGAACTTCCTGGAGAAAAGGCTAATTTGATCACACAGTTTTAGGGATTCAATCTGTGGTCAGTTGGCTTCCTTTCCTCGGCTCTGGACCGTGTGGCACAGGAGGTTGTTTATTCATCATGGGGAATAAGAACCAGAACGAAAAGTTCAGTAGACACCAAGTGGAACCTTTAAAGGCACCTCCCTCCAATTAGGCCCTTTTCCTAACGTGTCTATGATGTAGCAAAATAAAGCCATTAACGGGCAACCACGTGCAACACATAAGCCTATGAAGAGATTTAATATTGAAACCATAATAACAACAGTGCATTGAGTGAATTAAATTTATTGATATAACACTTCAGACAATCCTGGTGAGCACACACATGCTCTGTCTTTCAACTTCAAGACTGTTCAGGAAAGAGTCAACACATGCTTACAATTGAAAATGCACGAAAAATGCGATGATAAAGGCATCAAAGGGAAGACCAAGAAGAGCATAACAGAGAATGAGATGATCTCAAGAGAGACAGTGTTTAAAGCACCTTTTCAAAGGCACAGCAAAGTCTAGCAGAGAAAACAGGAAGAGGTATAACACGTTCCCAAGCATTTCAGCCATCAGAATTGCCTAGCAGCTACTGGTAACCCTAATCCCTAAGATGACCTCCAGGGTCTCAGCATTGGTAGATCTGAGGAAGGTCCAGACACTTGCATCCAGACAAGTTCAAGTACTGCTGATGGTGTTGGTTCTGTGACTGCCCTGGTCAAACCAAGGTCTACACAGGAGGAATGTATTCAGGGAATGAGAGCTCCGACAGGCAAGAAAGAGGATTCTATGCATGAGGAAGTTGCTGCCATTCCTAAGAAAGGGAAAGGGCTCTAGCAATAGCATATAGGATAGTTTAGAAGGGAGAAAACCAGAGAGAGGGAATGGGGGCCAGACGTCTGATTCTGAGAACAAAAAGGAATATAAGGGACAGCAGAGACATCACAGGAGTCCTTCCCATGTGGTTTGCAGCTGGCACAATGTCTGGGTGGAGGCATCACTGGTTCTGGTGTTAGAAGGCTCAGATGGGAAACTGTGAGTATTCGTGTGAGAAGAAGGTGCACCCACTTCCAGGTGATGTGGCTGCACCCTCATGTTGATGCTTAGGAGACAGAGGCAGGAAGTTGAAACGCTGTATGTCTTGGAGGCAGATACTAGAGTGGGGAGGGATTTCGAATAAAAAGAATGCATAGAGAAATTGTACCAGGACTCTGTGATATATCTGGCAGGAAGAGCTAAGAGGGGGCACTTGGGATTTGAGGACTCAGAGAGTGAGAAAAGCGCATCTCTGTGAAGCTAATGGATGGAGAGTTCAGAAGCTCTTGTCAGCCCTGAAAAACAGCATTACATATATCTAAGCCTAAACAAGTATGAGGCCCTTTTAGTTGACAAGTAGTTCCTTGGTATCTTTCAAAAATTAGGAACAACATGAAGCCCGTGTCAGGGATTGAGGAATAAATGAGAGGTTGCGGAGTGTCTTAGCTTCTCTTGTGTTGCTATAACAAAATGTCTGACAGGAAAATTAAAAAAAAAAAAGAAAGATTTATTTTGGTCCATGGTTTTGGAGAGTTTAATTCCTCCTGGCTTGGCAGTGAGAGCAGTCAGAGGCAGCTGCTTATCACAGCAGGACAGGCAGAGCCAAGGGCCAGGGAATAGCCTTCAAATCCCCATGCCTACATACTTGTTCCCACAGGTAGGGCCCACCTCATAAAGACTCCACAGTCTTTCGAGATAGAAATACCAAACGGGGGTCGGCACATTCCAAACACGATCCCATGGGACACGTTTCCGAGTCAAACCATAACACTGAGCGTAGAGGGATTCTTTGAGACCGAGAGCATGCGAGACAGCTTTCAAAGCCACACAGACTTTTCACACTTCCAAAAAAAGCCAGAAAGGGGATGGCCAAGGACCGAAAGCACCATGTCCTCAAGCAAACCAGATTATTTAAGAAGAAATTCGTTTGAAAGGGAAGTGGGACTGTTTTGGCACCTTAAAAGTATTGTTAACGATTCCACACAACGTGTGAAGTGATGGATTCCAAGTGCGATGTTTTCGAGAGCAAAGATGAGTCACTTCCTTCGCGAGAAGAATTTCTAACTGAACTAACAAGATAACTTGATAGGTTTCGGCTCCCAACTTTACTAAAAAAAAAAATCTTAAAAAGGCAAATCCCAACCCACATAATAATCAAAAAGTAAAATCCATTAGCAGTATATTGAGAATCAAAGAGGGATGGAAGTCTGGGCATCATCTGAAGTAGAGGCTGCTATTCTTGTACTGTTTTGTAGCAATTGCATTTGGGGATAAATTGTCATAAATTAATTCTTGTCCATCTTTGCAATTCTCATGTGCATATATGCAAGGCGCCAGTATCCTCAGTTTTTATCCACCAAAAAGAATATATTAGATGCTACTGAACAGAATTCTTGTAAGGAATCATTTTTATATTAAAGATTCATTTTTCAATAGGCCATTCATCATTTTCCAAATGAGATTTTCAGGAACTATTTCCTCTCAGGCAGCTAAAAGTAATTGTGAGGTTTCATCCTTTCTCTTAGGACAGAGCTTGGGACGTTATAAGGCAGACAGGACACACGGGAAGAGCTTAGGGAAACATATGAGACCAAAGAGTTTCCAAACCATATAAGTTCATACTGAAAGACCTCCTAGAAACCACTAAAACACAAGCTGGGGTTCTTCACCTGAACACATAGCTAATCAAATAACCCAGGTTGCCAAATAGATCCACGAGCGTTTGGTTTGAAACTGAGCAAGCAAAACAAGTCTGCAACTGGGCAAAGATGGTTCTGGACATTACGTCGGAGGTAGTATTGGTTTCTGTCAGAGAATGAATGTGCTCTGTATCTAGCCATATGGAGGTTAGATAATCTATCAAAAGTGCTGCCCCATTTGTTTGCCATTGGGGGATACTGATGAATTACAGACAAAGAAGCCCTAAAGCCCATTGTGAAGGGAAGAGCTGATGACTAATTCCATTCCCTGGGGATTATCTTTCTGAAGAGATCAAAGTAGAGGTTCTGAAAATGGGGTGGGGTGGGGAGCCATTGTCTTCCAGGGTCACTTGTCAAAGTCTAAAAAGGCTTGGTCACAACACAGGTTCTCACAACCCAAATAGGATGTTACTGGCACAGAGCATTAGAGGTAGCCATGCTCCTTAACTGCCTACAAAGTAGAGGACATTCCCCTGGTTCTCTGATAAATAATAATTTTGCCCTAAATGTTACTAGCACCAAAGCTGAGAAACACTGAGATATTCTTTAGTAGGAGAAGGCAGAAATACTTTTCCTTTTCTTCTCTACATTATTTACTGAACACATTTTAAGAACACAAAATGTTGGACTGAGATGTATGTGTCATTGAGCCTGGCCTAGCAAAGATCTCAAAGTGGAAGATGCAGAGACTTAATATTGGGGGAGCTTGAGAGTGACATCACTCAGACATCTTTCCTGTCCCCGCGTTCAGCAGCTCTGTGCACCTTGAGATGTTTCCCGTGGTGTCCCTCATCAGCCTCCTCCTCTTTCCAGGAGACAAGTGGTGAACCCCACTTAGAGTTAGTGATTCCTGAAGGGTGGGAAAGTAACTCACCACCACCCAAATTCCTGCTATGGCCTCTCCTCAGCTCTTATAGCTGGATTAGCCTGCATGCTTGGTGCAAAGTTGCCAGGGATCTGGAAATCATTGCACTTGGAAGTGTCAACCCCCCACAAGCTTTCAAACAAGTGAGCACAGACAACTATCTCCAGAACAGGACCACACAGAAGGTGGGTTCACCAATATAGAGTAAGACAGCGCAGTCTGCCAACAATCAGCTACACACGAGCTCGGAAAAGGCACACTAATTCAGCAGCCTGCCATTTTCATAGCCACGCTCCCTTCTTGTGCTGTGCCGAGAAATGGCTCTTTTCCTCTTAATTTAGTCATAAACATAAACTCTTCATATTTTCCCGATCCTGTCATCCAAAAAAATGAAGAATGAATTGGACTAATTTTCTTTGAAAACAGAAGACCGAAACTTGAAACTTTCAGTCACTTTCAAACTGGAATAAAATGATCTTCAGGGCCAAAGAGCATTGCCCTGGGAAGACTGTCAACACTCACTGAGTTTGGAACTGTAATCAATCCTTGGGTCGCTGAGTTCCCGATATTACATTTCCCCAGTCCTGAGACGCACAGTTCTAAGGAGCATTGCAACGTTTAAAAAATCAGAACACGTCTGGTAATGGAAGCAAGCAACAACAAAAGCACCGTGTCAGAGTTTAATTGCTTTTCCCTTCTTTGCTGGCAGTTAAAATCATGGTACAGCTTCGACTTGATGACATTTTAGATTCAATGAAATAAAAGTAGATGCTTTTCCAGTTTCTAAACTCACTCTGATCAAGCAGGTCATCTCTAATTGCTCCTTTTAAAAATGCATGTATACACATCAGCTCTCTCTCTTTTAAATTTGTTCCTGTTCGGTTTCTATTTTTGCCTAATTATATATTCCATTTGCAAGCCCATAAAAATGATTAATTTTGAGTGTGGCTTTTTGTTCTTCGGACTGTTCCTTTTACTTTGGCGCTATCAGGAGCTACTAATGAGAATTCTGACTTACAAAAGTCTAAACAGATTTATTTATTTTAATAAGCTGCTGGGCTGGGAAAAAAAGCAGAGGTTCAAATCTCCTTAGAGTCTTTGGCATTAACTGGCTTCACATAGCAGTTACTTTCATGAATCTACTTTAATATATAGTTCAATTTTCTTATGATCCAAAGGGCTTGTAGAATGAAATTGTCATGCCAGGACTGAAAAAATATATTTTCTGGGTGTAAATACATAAATCATATATACAGTGTCCACAGGCTATCAAGTAATGGTACCTGCCAACACTTTGTTCAGTCATGTCTCAGGACAGGAGCCCGTTCCTGACCCAGGTACGCAAAGCTCCTGAGAGACAAGCTGCAGCAGGGTCCCCTACTCTAGGATTTGAGGGAAGGAACAAGGCCATATTTCTTCTTTGGTCAGTAAAGCTCTATTAAGTAGTTCTCATTTGCAGGCAGTTTTTCTTGCTTTTTACCCCAAGTTTCCTTCGCTTAATTTAGCCTCATTAATTCCAACCAAAGCTCCAGCTGATCGCCGAGATGCCGCACAGCCTTAACATCCCAGGATTCTGCTAAACGCTTCCTGCCTGAACTTCCAAAGATGTCTTAGCTTCTTCCTTGCAATTAATTCCTCCTCCTCCTGCTGTCCCCGCCCTGGCATAGCTGTCAGTCGAGCAGTGAGGAACTTCTGTTCTTTTTTATTTTTATCCTGATGCACGAACCTTTGAAGTCCCTGCATGGCCCTCTCTGTACTTGTCCTAATTGGCTTATGTTCTCTTGCTAGTGAATTGATCCAGCCACACATGATTGGATGGGTGAACTGCTGACCGTAAGGCTTCCAACAGCGCATAGAGTGTCAGCACTGCTGACTGGACATTGCGTTGCTTGGCCCATGTTTATTCCCTCACTAATGTTTTCCCCTGCATAATTGAGCAGTGCTTTCCTGACTTCATCTGTAATGAGTTTATTAATCTTTTTGTATACTCTCCCCTCTGGACTTGCATCAATATTCGCAGGCTGTAAATCTTGTCCAAATTACTTTATCAATACAAATGACTAATTTGAGGAGCATTGATACATCCATTTTTTTTTTGCCTTACTGTCTTGAATACAAAAATCAAAGGCACTAAAGGAGTTCTGCTTATAATTATTATATATTTTCCCAATAATATTATCTTATTTAAAAAAAGTTACACTCAAAAATTTATTGGCACACGTTGCCACTTAGACAGCTAGAAGGGTTTCTGGGTCACTAACTAACCTGTTGAACTAAACCTTTCTAAACTAGATGTTTTCTAGAGAGGTAACTCATCACATCGGTTGCAAAGTTCTTTGCTATGATTCCCCCTAAGGAAGCACCTGTAATAACACCAGGAGCCATTCTTCTGTTTTTAAGGGAAGAAACGGTATGGGATGTAAATTAGTTACTTTAACTGGATGCCCGGGGAAGGTCTGCAACAGGCAGCAAATAGCAGAAGGATAAAATTAGCCTCCTTACATGCGCTGCCCACACACTTTTCCTCTTCTCGAGTTGTAGCCTTTGGTGCAATGCCCAGACTCTGAGTTTTTCCCTCCCTTGCACATATGGAATGATAATCTATGGATTAAAAAATTAATTCCAAGGACGTATATTCCTGCAAACTCATTCTGACCAAATAAATAAACACCCAGCCTCAGAAGGTAAGGAATTTGGAGTTTTCTCTGCTCTGACTTCTTGCTCATACTCCCGTTCTTTATTACTTCTCCATGGAGTCTGGGGATGAGCATGACCTGGTTTTGACATCACAGGATCTGCGTTTGTTGTGTGTTTTTATTTATTTTGGCTTGGATGGTTATCACCAATAAAATGGTGAGCACAAGAATATTTGGAAGTGATCATACTCTGCTGATAGGAAGGTAAAGGGTCATAGGAGACAGGTTTGTAATAGCAAAGTGGTATGCCATGCTATATAGTGCTGCTGCCCCATGGATTCTGAGGCCAGTTACCAGTAGTGCCTTTAGCTAACTTTTATCTATATCCATTCGCTTATAAAACATTTGCCTATAAAAGTCGCATTCATGCCTGCATTTCCCTTTTCATCCTCAAGGTCATATTAAGTTTGAGCTAAGCTATGGTGGGAACACTACATTGTCATGGAGTCTGACCATGTGACTGCATAGCTGTGCTGGGGTGACACATGCTGCTACGATGTCAGTTTCTAGTGACATCTGACTTAGAAAAGGTGTGTGTCGTCATAATAGGCCTCACGTACAATATGAAAAAAACACTATTTTTTTCTGTGTGCTATAATTTGTATTTTTAGTGGCCCCCGAAGATCCATGTGTTAAAGCTTTAGTCTTCAAGATGGCACTGTTGGGAGATGGTGGAATCTTTATAATAGATAGTTGGGGCTAAGATTTTATCATTGAGAGTATGTCCTTGAAATGGGGTAGCGTGTTATACTTGTTATACTCTCTCTCTCTCTCTCTCCCTCCCTCCCTTCCTCTTCCCCCTCTCTCTCAGTACCTCATCTCTCTTTCTCTTTTCCCATCTTCCCTCCCTCTTTCAAATGATTTTGCTCTGTCTTACACTTTCACTATATGTTATTTGGCTAGAGTCCCAAGACAATGAGGCCAGCTAATCCTTCACTAAAATCTTCCCAACCATAACCCAAAATCTGCCTTTCTCTGTTTAAGTTGATTACGTTAGGTATCTTGCTGTCGTGATGGGAAGTTAACACATGGTGGAATTATGCTGAATGTTGATAAATATAAGATTATCAGGTGTTGTGAAATATTTAACATTTTAGTAGGAGACAAACATAGGAGTTTTTTAAAAGCAAAATAAAAATTGCAAAAAACCTGGTATTTTGAAGATGGCATAACCGGCTGTAGCTTTGAAAGCCAACAATCCCTTAATGATATGCACATTGGTGGTATGTTGACGTTTTTAAAAGATGCATAAGGAATTTTCTCCAAATCAGCATGACCCCACCTCCTGCATGACCCAGGTTGACCCACAATCTCCTCTTTCATCCATTCTTTCCATAGATGATAATGAATACCACGTGTGTGAAGGAGCCCTTTATAAGCTCTGCCACTTGAGGAAAACCGAAGACAGCCACGTGGACTGAACATGTACCACAAGAAGGCCAAATTAAAAGGTGACCATTTCTTTGTGTTATAGCTACTACAGTAGACCGTGACAGTTAAAATGTGATACTCCGGCTTTTAGCAGCCAGTAGTGTCTGAAGGCCGCGCAGTGCTTTTGCTGCTCTCTTTACAAGGGAGCAGAAAGACCCTGGGCATTCTCTTGAGTGGGATTTAGGATTTGTTTGTGGGGGAAAATAGCCAAGAACGAAAAGAATGAAGAGAGCATCTCCGGCCATGATAGAGACTCAGGAAAGGGCCATCCAGTGCTGTCGTGTGGAAGCCATATGGATTGTCCTACAACCAGAACATATGCTCATTATGCAGATCCGATTATGAGCCAATAGAAAGACATTCTGGAAAAGATGAAAGTAAAAAACAGCTTCTTAGACGACACAATGACCTCTGAAGTGGCCGCCCAGAGCATCCTGGCTGTGTCCCATTTCTCTACTTATAAAGTCAAATGAACAAACCTTATGGGGAGAGTCCAGAAGGAAGAAGCTGGTAGTGTCACCTGGGGACTGACTAAACTGGCCATTTGTCACTCAGTAATTCCATCTTGTTTTATTACTTAAGGGTTACACAGTGACATCCAGCTGTCCCTTTGAGTCTTTGGAGTGTCTTTGCGCTAGTCACCAGCTTTTTAGAACCACAGTGACCTTTGGAATAATATATCACTTCCTGCCTCTTTTCTTAGTTTTTTCCTATTATGTTAGGGCGTGGTGATATCCATCTTTCAACTTCATAATCTTTACCCACACCGTATGATCACCACCACCTACTGTATGTGGCCGTGCAGCAGATTTCCCTTACAGTCGCTCAGCAAATGTATGATGGGATGTTTCATCTCCTATCAGGGCCCCCATACAAGTCACTGTGGAGACCCATCCTCCCTCCATTTCACTCCTTCTCTCCTCCACTCTCCCTCTCCATCTCTACATTTCTTACCTTCTTTCTTTCAGGTCAATATTTATTGACCGTTGATATTTTGCTGGGCACAATGCCGGATGTTGAAAATATAGTAATTGATCAAAATCCTTTCCTTTATGTAGTGCACATGTGTGTGCGTGTGCACGTGTGTCTGCTTGTGTGTGCGTGTGCTTGGAAAAGGGTACGGTTTGAGTCGTCTGAGAGAATCACCATGGAAACGATATGTTAGGTGGCTGTTTAGTGTCAAGAATATGTGCTACAGCCTGAGAAGAGAGAGAAGCTGCTTTGCATATGATAGTCTGAAATGACCTCGTGGATGAAGTAGCTTTTGAGTAGACCCTGAAGTAACACAAAGGAGCAAGAACTGCGGCCATCTACAGCAGGGGTCTTCTAAAGGGATATCCAGCGCAGTCCCAAGGAAGGGCTGAGCTAGAAGTCTGGACACCCAGAAGTCAATGTGACTGGAGACTGTTGAGAGTGAAGAGAGACTCGAGGAAGCTGGTGCTATAGATGCTGAGATGACCCCGGGTCTCCATCGGCCACAAAAGGTGTAAGTCTTACACATGCTCCTATTTCCTCTCTCTCCCATCCAAAGTCTCCTTTATCCGAGCCATTTATCTCTTGTGTGATTATCATTTCCTCCCAGTCCTCAAACTCTAAAATATCAATTTAGAAAATACTCAAAGAAATAAGTCATCAATGAGTCACTTTTGTCATGTCCATATCTCATGGGTGGAACAGTGCAGTTAAGCAGGTTTACAGGGCCAGCGAGTGACAAATGCACCAACTGTCAGACTGGAGCTCAATAAAAGTACTCGGCCTTGATTTATCGCACAAGGCACAGCCCATAAATGTGTGTTTTTAGGTGATTGGTTTCCATTATACATCCTTTCCCAGGAGACACAGGAAATGCCTGGTTGTCCTTGGCCACTTTTAAGGTGGCTGCTACAGAATAGAAAGTGGGGTTTGCATGCCATCACTCTGGCCTTTTTCTGCTTTTGTTCATGTCAGACTTAGACTAGGTGCCTCCATCACATCTGGAGAGCCCTATATCTTACATGTTTCCCTCTGAGTCCACATCAACCCCCACCTCACACATGCAGGCTTCAGAGTTTGGCACACATAGCTCTTCAGTGTGGTCCTTCTACTGACAAACTTTCTGCTTTTGGGCATATTACTTAATATTTCTGACTCATTAATTTCTTTACTGGAAACTGAGAAGAAGCAGTACTGAGAGCTAGTCATGTTGGTAAGTGGATTAAGAGATTTGCATATGTGTCCAACACAGCATCTGGGAACACAGTGAGCAGAGAGAGATGCCAATTGTCTTTTTGTCCCTGTGTAAAACTTGTCCGTGACTTCTCTGGATTTGAAGCATTCTCCATTTCTGTGTTGTCAGGCCCAAGGAGAGTCCCACAAATATGCAATTATCATTTACCCCAAACCACACCAGCCACCCACTTCTTTCTCTGGCTATCCTGAGATTCTACTAGCAGTACCACTAGCAGGGATGTTGGGATTTTTATTTGGAAGCCAAGGATGAAGAGACAATTAGTTATATAATGAAAAACACATATCTTGAAACCAGGACATCCTAATCTTGGAGTCATTTTGCAGAGGCATTTGCTGCACATAGCATCACTATCAGAGAACTAGGCAGGGACTCAGTCAACAGATGGCACGCAAGATAATAAGTTCTACAAGTTCAGAGTCTGCTGGGAACTGGGTCACATTCAATGAAAAGATAACATACAGTTTGAAGCATCCAAAGTCCCATAACCTGGGAAAAAATGATGTTTAGATCCAACTTAGGATCCCTATGTAACTCATGCATATGGACAGCAGCACACCCTGACTTAAGTAGTTAGGTCAGTGGGTACTCAAATTTTAGAAAAGAAAATGCACGTTTAGAAATGGCAGCCACTATTAAGTGTTCCTTCACCATATGCCCACAAATATTCTTTTCCCTTCTTTTCTAAATCTTTCCAATCAAGAGAAATCAGCCAGCCTGTTGGCTTTGGCAAAGTTTAAATAATGACACAGTTTAAATTCTTGGATTTTAAAATAACATAGATGCACATGTTGGAATTCTTCTAATTTAAAATATCAACCATCTACTTAATTAAATCACTTGGTGTTTTAAAAAAAATCCACTTGTGAGTCTGTAATACAGCTCGAGACCATGACTTTAAATTGTTCCAGGAATTTGAAGATTCATATTCTAAAATATAAATTCTGATCAAGAGGTCTACATTCCATCAAGAATTACTATAGTTTTAAAAATAAAGACAATTGACTAGTTTGCTATTTAAAAAGTTGGAGAGTAATAAAATTATAAACTGCAAACACCACGGCATTATTGCCAGGCAACTGACCTCCTCCAAAGAGTTTAATCTGTGCGAACACAATAAGAGATCCACTAATTCTGCTGCAATTCCTTTCCTCCCCTCCCCACTCTCCTGCCACTCTGTTGTATATTACATCAGCCAAACACTGGGATTCATTCATCATCCTTCCAACCTTTAGACAGGCAGTTTTGCTATAGTCTTGTGGTTCCCAGCGCATTGGTGAATGGCCGTGTTCTTCCCTGAGAGCACTAAATCACCAGCAGTTTGTGCTCCAAATGCCTTTATCCTTTCAATGTGGATATATGAGCTTCCTAGCAATGTTTAAATAAATGAATTGTCCAATAATGGTTGCCATTCACAGCCTATTGGGACACATAGTTATCCAAGAGGGGCAATGCAGTCTGAAGGTAAGTGTAAAGTATCTAGTACTAGATGGCAAAAACATTTGGGATGCTTATTTTCAACTTAACTATTAACTGCAGCCTTTTCCTCCATTTTCTATAGCTAAAATAATCGTTGGAAATGTTCCTTCATTTTTATTCTAGATCCTTGCGACTTATTGCATTTGAATACAAAATGTCTCCATAGATGAATGTAGTAACACGTGGTCCCCAGCAGGTGGCGTTATTTTGAGAAGTGTTGGGCACTTTTGGGAGGTAGGAACTGATTCAGGTAGAGAGGGGTGAGCCTTCGAAGGTTATAGTTAGTCTCTGTCCTTTTCGCACCCTGCACCCTGTTCAGCATGAAGACACACCTCCAGGTACCGTGATGCTCTCTGCCCACGTGCCTGGGACCAAGTGCCAGACCAAATCCACTGAAACCATAAGCCAAAATAGATCTTGCTTCTTCTAGTTGTTAATGTCAAGTATTTTGTCAGAGACCAGGAAAGTAATAAACATGTTCTTATGTGTGTCCATGGGCCAGTGGGCATCATCTCATCTTGGGAGCTTGTCTGAAATGCCTAATCTCAGGTTCCTTCTAAGACCCAGAACACTAGAACATGAATTTTAGCAAGATTCTCAGATTGCTCATGGGTATAGTGAAGTCTGAGAAGCAAGAGTCCATTGAGCTTCCTTGTGACAGGACCTGAGGAGATAACCAGACCCTGATGTGATGTCTCTGTCTTCTGGCCCCTGCCTCTTCTCAGTTCCACCCTCCTACATGCCCGCCCTCTAGTTCTGCTCTCTAGTATGACAGATGTCAGTCACACATAGCTACTGAGGACTCAAGCGGTCTCACTGTGAACTGAGACATACCATGAGTGGAAAATACATGCAAAATTTCAGATTCAATGAGGGAAAGAGCACACGCTATTTTTTAAAATTTTATGTTGATGAGAAATAGAAATAATGATGCATATATATATATATCCGTATGTCTGTCTGTCTGTCTATCTATCTATCTATCTATCTATCTATCTATCTATCTATCTATCTATCTATCTATGTGCCTACCTATCTGTCATCTGTCTGACGAAGCATCTGCCCTGTTAGGTTTCTACTGATACAAGAAACACTGTCGCAGGGTGGTGGTGGCGCACGCCTTTAATCCCAGCACTAGGGAGGCAGAAGCAGACGGATCTCTGTGAGTTCGAGACTAGCCTGGTCTACAAGAGCTAGTTCCAAGACAGGCTCCAAAACCACAGAGAAACCCTGTCTCGAAAAACCAAAAAAAAAAAAAAAAACCAAAAAAAAAAAACAAAAAAAAACAAAAAAAAAAACCACTGTGACCAAAAGCAACTTGGGGTAGAAAGGGTTTGTTTCAACTTATAGTATTCCATCATTGAGTGAAATCATAGCAGGAACTCAAGGCAGGAATCTTGAGACAGGAACTGAATCTGAGGCCAAGGAGAAACACTGCTCAGTGGCTTGCTCCTCTGGGCTTGCTCATCCTATTTTCTTTTACAGCCAAATACTACCTGCCGATAGTGGGCATTACACTAATATTTAAATTGTTAATTGCCATAAAGTTATTTTGGTTATTACACTGGGAATTTGATGACCTCATTTTGTTGTTAGCATCTCTGATCTTGAACCCATGACCCTTCTCTCTGCACTCTATAAGTGCTAGGATTAAGGCACAGGCCATCTCAGTCAGTTTTATATGGTGCTGGGAACTGGACCCAGGGCTTCATGCATGAATGCTAGGCAAGCTTTTTACCCACTGAACTGCAATCCCACCTTAAACTTGAAGACTAGTGATAGAGAAAATTAAGTTATAATGAAGAATAGATCAAATCTTCACCTTTGGGAAACAGTGTTGATGGTTGAAACAACATTGATGTGGTGGTCATAGCTCACAAACTAATATGGGTTTCATTGATAATGCAACTTTAACAGTATTCTCTGCCTTTCTAAATTTGGTTTCTTCATCAAGATAGACTTTGGAGCGCCAGGTGTCTTCCAATCTGCATATTTTGCTGAATTTTGTTTTCTCTACTTTGCATTTCCTTTTAAATATTAAAAGATAAGGAATGATATCATTTCTTTTAATGGCTTTTGTTCACTTTACATACGAAAAGGTGAAGAAAAAATTCAAAAGAACAGAGATTTTATAATATCCCTTTTAGTTCTTGTTCCCTAAATATCAATAGCTCTCTCTTTTAAAAAATGCCAAGAAGGAAAAAAATCTGATTAAATGAAAAGCCAAATAAAAAGCTTTGCAGTTACAAGCTTTTATAATCCAATAAAACTCAAGAATCAGACCTCGAGGGAATGGTTGCCAACTCTTACAGAATGAAACAGTTGACATGTGTTCAATTTTGATTCTGAAAACTCATGAAATACTGACTTAATAATCGTCTATCAGAGCAACAAGCAACATTGTGGTGAAGAACAAAAAAGTTCCTGAAGTGTCACGTGGAAGCTGTCCATTTGTTTCTTTATTTTTAACTGGGGTTAAAATTGGCAATGACCTTGGGGAATGGAAGACAGCTTTAACGCATTAAAATGAAATGAAATTAAAATGACACAGTTCACAAACTTGATAGGGAACAAGCACATTCTCCAACCTAACCAAAGCGTTTGGTGTAGAGAGAACAGACCAAAAATAGCAAAGATGTAGGTGTTGCCAACTTAGGAACACTCCAGAAAGCCTTTGATGAGCGCTCCTCGGAAAAGGTTTGATGTAAAATACCAGGAGAGCGGGACTATCAACCTTTAGGGATGTAAATCTTGATTTAATATCATTAGATCTCCATTTCTATTTTACCAGAACCCAAAAAGCCCAGAGTCCAAAAGCATCACAGGCTGTGTTATCGTTTCAGCATTCTGATGATATCAGAAAACTATGGTCACGACAGATTGCTTCTAAGACACGAGCAACACTGAAATGTTTACAAGTGGATAGCTTAACAGGTAGGGGCAGGCTTCTGGTGGCTATTGGTAGCATTGTGAGTTTTCCAGGTAATGAAATTATTTGTACATACTCTTCTGTAAGACAGTATCCGGACATGTCTTCTAACTGGAATCTACGATACAGTTCTATTCACATATAAGTACATGTAGGTGGGTACCACACACTCCCCTCTATCTACTTCCATGACACAAGCGTGCCTATTAACAGTTCCTTTGGGCATCTGTTCAAATGTCACAGTCACAGGTACCCTCCTTGACTACTTTTAACTAAATGGGCCCGTATCTAGCTCATTCCCCTCTTGCCTTTTCCCATTTTTCTTGGTAATACTTATCACCACCCACATATCCTGAAGCATGTGCTATAACTCTTGTGAGTCATCTTCGGGGTTCTCGCTTTCACCACAAGTGGACCTGAAGATAACAGAGGGATTTATGGGAGGAGGGGCACGGCCTCCCTGGCACTGTAAAAGAACCAGTGTAGTATCTGTTTAAGAAGCAAGTTTCCATGAAAAAAAAATCTAGAAGCACAGAATCACTTGGAGGCCATGGGAACAAATCAGGTGCATGGTGATGATGAGATGAACTAGGCTGGTGACAATGGCGGTGGCAACATGTGGTCAGAAACAGTTAAGGACTTGACAACAGGTACTTCAAATATTTGTAGTAAAAGAAGATTCCGGGATAGCTGTCCCGTTTAACCTAAACACTGGAATATGGAGCAGCTTTCAACTGATATGGGAGACGGTGAGGGTAGAGGACATTTGGGTGTCAGAAGGTGAGCCGCATGGTGTTGGATAGATGTTCGCCACTGAAATCAGTGTGGTAAAAAAACAGCCACTTGAGTGTAGAGTCTGGGAAGTGGACTGGACAGGGAAGGTAAGATCTGATGCTATTTCAGGAAACAGCAGGAGTCCGTGTGGGTGGGGAAGAAGAGATGAACATGGCGCTGATTCTGAGATGCTCCAGTATGAGAGAATCAAGGGCAGGACAAGGGCCACAAAAGAAGCTGGGAATAAAAACTCTGGTGGGAAACCTAGAGGAGGAAATGCCCTGCAATTCAGGCATGTGATTTCCCACGAGAGTGGTGTGGAAAATGACATATATTCCTGATAGGCCAGGTAAAATGACGATGGAAAATTAAACCTCAACTTTAAGTGCATGGAAGCTACCAGTGTTCTCAAAAGGGGTGAAGACAAAACCAGATCATTCAAGATGATGTGAGGACAGACGCTGGAAAAGGGGCACATTAAGGAAAAGGAGCGGTGGTGGTCGGTTTCTTACAAAGGCCTGATAAATTGTCTGTGCCCGTCTACATGCGTGTCTCCTCCCCTTTCCCCTTCAGATACCCTTGTTTTCCCAGGTCTCATCTTCCTTTTCATGTCTAATTTACAGTCTTCTCTAATAGTTCACCTTTGTGTTTCTGTCCTATGTCTGCTTCTCAGCATTCAGTCAAGCCTGCCCCATTGTCATTCCACTTTAATGTGTCTTATGCCCCCCATCTCCAATGTATTAGCTTCCGGGAGGCAGAGACACTGGCTTAGATTTCGTTTTGGTCTTCTAAATAACTACTAGACTATTACATACACGTGTGGTCTCCAAAAGGCTGTGTGTGCAAAGCCAAGCCCTCGTCCTTGCTAGGTAGTACAACCTGGAAATGCCATTTGTTCTGCCGGACAGCGTCGGGGTAGCTTGGTGAATGTGAGGAGGACTTAGTGGTGTTTATTTTGCTTCCTTCGCTCCCGCGAGCCTCTGGACTCAGGTTGGGGTAGAGTTGCTCTTCCCAGAGCCTTACTTACTCCCAAGCCCAAGAGGCTCATTCCTGGGAAAGCTGCACAACTGATGTGAATCAGAGAGCCCAGAGGATCACGCGAGACTCCCAGGATCTTCCAGAGGCAGAAATGGTGATTTAACTTCTAACCCCAGCCTGATCTGGAATTTGATTCTGAGCAACCTTTGTTAGTCTGTTTGGGGAGCCAGAATATAAATCAATGGCAAACTCAGCCTCTCTCCATGGTCTTCCTGATCTTTCCATGAAGACAGGTAGGAAAATCTCCAGCTTGTATCTACCTGGCTAGTGTCATCGGAAAACCTTAGTAACAGTACACTGGAATTAGTTTTCCATTCTGGGCCTTGTGCCCTTGCTTGTATAAAGAACACCCCTTATTCTCGGGATTCCAAGACCCGAATGGGTGCCTGGACTCATGAATGGTACTGATGTTCCTCAAGTTATGATGGGGTTATGTCCCAATATGCCCATTGTGAATTGATAATGCATTTAATATTCTAGTTGTCGCTCTACCCTTAATATTTAAAACATAGTTGGTTCAGTGGGGCCTAAGGCAAAGCTTATGTGTTGAACATCTCGTGATATTTACAGATTCCTGGGCTGACAGTGAAAATCAGAACAGTTGTCTCAGATAAACACTTTCATAATGCTGTGAAGAAAAAAAACAGTTGTAAAGCCTAGCCATTAAGGAGATAACATTCTGTAGGTATAGTACTATATTTTTGCCTATACATTCACCTATGATAAAGTTTACTTAATAAATTAAGCATAGAAGGAGATTAGTAGCAATAACTAATAATAGAAATGTTATAACAATACCCTGCTATTGTAAAAGTTAGTTACAACTTAGAAGCATTTGTCTCTAGAATGTTCTATTTAATAAAGTTTGGACCATGATTGATCAAGCATGACTGGAACCACGGGAAGGGAAGACAGGTATAAGGGGGGAACAACTGCCTCACACTTGGCATAGCCAGGCTGTGGGAAGGGTTTGGTATCTTTTTCGGGGAAATATCTATCCATGGAAAAATGTTAGTATAGTGTGAGACTATGTTCTATAAATAAATAATATTAAAAATAAAAGTATTAGAAAACTGTGAGAAACATTCAAAATTCTCTTGCTTCTTCCCTTTTATGCTGTATGTAGCTTACTTCTGACTTAGAAACATCATAACAACACATTCTAAGGTAAACAGGGCAACCTTAGTGGAAAGCAATTGTTTGGTTGATCTGTCTGTACCCCAGAGGCTAATGGCACAGGAGCCAGCCTCACTCTTGCTCCTGCCATTTCTATCTCAGCCCCTTCTATTTCCACGTCCAGTAAGATGTGTCCATTCCAGCTGTCCATCCCTTCATCATTTGGGTAATGTTTCTGGTTTTCAGCTGTTCTGTTAACTTAAATACTTTCCTTGGGAGCACAGACAGTCCCTGGTTTGCAACAGTTTGACAAAGACTTTTACGGCCCCTTTATGGAAAAAGTAACATTCCTTCATTAGAAACTGCACTTCACATTCTGCATTTGGATCTTTCCTGGGCTAGTAAAGTGTGGTTCAATCCCCCCGGTGATGCTGGGAAGTGGCAATCAACCCCAGCTTTTGGTCACCTCTGTGAATATGGGGGAAGCAGCCCATGCCCTGCAGTGAGCTGTCTTGTTTATCTGTGATGCACTGCAGGTTACATGTGTTACGTGAACTTTTGAGTACAATAGTTTTCAACTTAATGATGGATTTATCAAGGCTAATCATAGTAAAGTTTAATTTCCAAACTCTCTGAATTTACATAAAGCTCACATTTCCCCCTCAGTGACAGAAACTAGAGCATGGTGTTTGTTTTGCAAAACTCATTACTAAGGGAGATTTGACTTTGGAGTCTTGAAACACATCATTTTATAAGGGAGGTGCTTTTACACACAGCCATGGTTTCACGCATGCCTGTCTGTTGTTGCTGTGCTCAGCCAGTGGGTTCAAAAGCAGACAAGAAACACACAATGCCTATTTACATTGTGACTGGGCACTGAAGAGCTGTGAACTCATGTCAGAATCAGCTGCCATGTTCACTCTACTCCAGAAGAGCAATTTCCAGATGTTTACCTTATTTCACACTTAGATGCCCCAAGCCACTTGACCAGAGGAGCTTGTCTTCTCTGGGAAAAACTGTACTTCAGCATGATGACTCACAGAGTACTTTCCAGAAATCAGGACAATTCCCCCTCCCTCCACTTCCTCTTCCTTGAGTGCTGATTTCTGAATCTGAGGCACATCTTATCTTCTAGAGTGAGGCCATCCATGTATTTAGGGCTTTGACATGAATGCTTGACAAAAAAACAGAACTAGACTGGGAATTAGCTTCTTATTCAAAAGAGTCAACTTAGGAAGCAATAGATTCACAATGCTGAACACACACATACACACACACACACACACACACACACACAGAGAGAGAGAGAGAGAGAGAGAGAGAGAGAGAGAGAGAGAAGTTTTGCCTTTGACCGCCTATGAAGAATGAAAGAAACCCAGCAAGTTTGCAGAGAGGGTGATGTAGAATAGAAGAAGGGAAGCTGGGTATGATTAATGCAAGCTATGTGCACAAAAGTTCACATAGAACACCACGGGCATGTGCAATTAATATATAATCATTAAAATGAAAGCTCGGCCACACTTGTATGTAATTGGAAACTGCATGATATTAAAAGCGCTAGGGTAATATAGCCAGGCAATAATTTCAAAGGTTTCCTTTCCTGGGGATGAACAATCAGTCTCCCTAGTTACCATGCCAGTATTTTTGAGCACTCAAAGACAGACAGAGGCACCATCCTAAGAGAAACTTTTAGGAGCTGTGGAGGTGGCTTCATGGATAATCACACTTGCTGTTCTTGCAGAGAACCCTGGTTTATTTCTAATACCACATCAGGTTTGATTTCCAGTGCCCATATCAAAAGTCTTGTAACCTTGTGTAACTCAATATATGGGGGATTTGATGTCCTCTTCCTGCCTCCACGGGGTGCACAGATAGAAAATCAGGAATACACACTTATACACATTAACAAAAACAAGTTAATTAAAAAAATCTAGTAAGAAAAATTCTTATTTTTCCCATGACTTAATGATACTAAATCTCAGAAACAACTGTCAATAGCACAATATAACCCTTGACCTTTGATGGATTGACTTGTCAAGAAAGAATACCCTTTAGGGACATCAGAATAGATGTCTAGAGAATACATCCCACTGTCATATGTAAAGTGGATACTCATTAACCTCTCTTGCATAAATTAAGGCTTTATGAGTGAATAATGAAGATAATGTAAACAGTACGATGCATTATGCATTGCACGTAACATAATTCAAACAGATGAACAGAACCAGTTTAGCAAGGTTTATTTTAAACACAGTGTGCTGGAGGGAATCTGGTACCTGGGAGATGAGCCTGCTTAGAGAATCTATTCTCTCAGACATGCTACTTAGAAGGATTTTAGTTTTGCAATGACAGAGACTTGGCTCAATACATCACACACAAGGGAAGACATCTCATGTATTTCTACTCCACTTAGTGGTAAGGAGTCAGGTCAAGCCTGGGCTTCTGCACAGGGCCTTAGACATCCAGGCACAAAATAACCTGCTGTCAGTGGGTTGCTTCCTGAGCAGAGACAATCCCTTCCTGTCATTGTGTCTACCACTCATCTCCCCCACCCAACAATCCTGCTTATTGCCTTACCAACAGCTTTGCTGGGGGCGGGAAACATTTACTATGTTTTTTACTAGGGAGAATGGACACCATCATCTTGTCTAGTGATAAGAAGTCTGTATTGTGGTTGGTGAGGCTCAGTATCTATTTGTGTTGATCTCTTGTGAGCTGTGCACTTGCCAACTATGGCCCATTTCTTTTAGACTCTAAACTTTTAGGAGGGTTGCTTTGTTTTTCTCTTTTTCATTATGCTATGCATATTCATAGAGGAATATAGTGTATATATAAATAAAGATAGGTCTATACGGCATACATGTGCTTATCATTCATATGCACATATCACGTATGCATGAACATATGTATTTGTCATATATCTGTGTTCATATATATATATATATATATATATATATATATATATATATATGTGTGTGTGTAGGAATGATCACACATATGCTTGCTTATGTATAGTTATGTATCCTAATACTACATCCTGTAGTGGCTATCAAGCAAATTTAAAACTAATTATTTACTTTGTTGCCACTTCATCTAAATTTGGACAGTAATAACATGTTTTATTATTTCAAATACTATAGAGGGAGATGTGGATTTGAATTTAGATTCTGAATTTGGACCTCCTATCTTAGTCACTTGGGCTAGTTACTCACATCAGAAAAAACAATTTTAATGTTTTTTCTGTTATATTTAGGAACACATGTAAAGAACCTAATGCATGATAAATACAAACTGTTCTGGCTTTTGCCATGACTTCTGTTCATGTCTTCCTCCATGATTTGAATGAACATGCCTTGAGATGCAAACTGCTTATTAGGAATCAGCCTTGGATTTCTTTCTCAGAGCGCATGCCTGTGACAGCTGTTGGTACATATCCCATCTTAAAATAAATTCACGGAATTTTTGAGTGTAATTAGATAAGTCTCAGGGCTATTTGAAAAGTTACCCAACTGTTACATGAACATACTCTCTTCCATTCATGTTCTCTGTCTTTTAACCATCACCAAGCAAAGGAAGAAAGAAATCTGTCTTTGTATAAATAATGCATGAGAAGAGCTACTGTATATAATTCTGATACTTTCAAATAAGCTTAATCTGGAGGTTAGTTTTATTACATGTGAAACATCAATAAGACTAATGTCATATACATCTGTACCAATTTACATCCCAGAATCCAAAACACAAAAGAATTTGCAATTTGTTAATCACCCCTTCTCTCTCTGGACAGCAGATTCTGGAAACTGATAGTCAAATACAGGGACTTTGACTTGAAACCAGAGTCTGATATTAAATGAGAAAGCACTGGTAAATCAACAGCTAGATAGCATCCATCCAACAGTCTGATATTAAACAAGAAAGCACCGGCAAATCAACAGGTAACTAACATCCATTCATCTGTCCGTCCATCCATCCATCCATCCATCCACCCATCCATTTACTCATTCATTCATTCAAAACCACATCAAGCTCAGCTTCTTAGGGTCTATGAGTTGAAAGTGCCCCATTTGTCTTGTCTAAGTCATGGTGGCATCCATCATTGGGACTATGGCTCAAAACAAAGACTCATAGCTGAGCATTGTAAATATTTGAACCCAGAAATGATACAGGTTGAATACAAACATTTATCTCTTTATCTATCTCCCAGCTGAGTCTGCAGCTGGCTGTATAATTCATAACAGAATCGCAGTAAGATAATTCCCATGCAGACTGAATAATTCTTGCCTTTGATGGCCACACAGCCCCTCATTTCCTGTCACCAGTGTGCCACCCAAAGACTTTATTTTCTGTTTCTTTGCCTGTCTACTAAATAGTAATCCTTCCTCCTAATTCTACAGCTGGCTACTATTCAGCCTCATAGGGATCCCCTGGGGGAGGGGGAGGGAACACATCTTCGTTTACTTCTTAGACGTTGTTATTACCACTTTTCTGATGATGACTTCATGTGTTACCATAGTCCAAGTTTGTCAAAGGTAAAATACAAGATTGAGAAAAGTGAGTGGAACACTTTATGAGGTTAAGTGAATGTTTTTGTGAAAATCCTTAATTATATTTTAGTACAAATCTATGTGCACATAATAGAAGTCGTCTTAGGAATTCTAGTTGATTCTAGCTTGTCCCTGTGAAGGGTACCCTCTGAAGGCCTGGTATTACACTGGAACGGTCATATGGAAGTGTGACATCTCAGGACTTTGCCCTAACTACATGTCCTGCTGAAGAAAACAGCTCTAGCCATGTCCTGTCTAGGAGGGTATGCTATGGGGCATGTTTTATGCCTCCAGAACTAGTGACAGGAACAGACTGAGTTCCCGATTACCAACCCCCAGGATGCTCAGCAGTTGATGATAATTTGACAAGATAGCTAAGCTAAGTTCCAGCAGAGTCAATGTTTAATTTAGGACAAATGTGTGCTTTCACTGGGGATTTTAAGGCAAATAAAGTCAGCCATGAAAAAGGAAGGCACATTTACCACTACTCCGCTCTAAAAAGAAGCAAAGTTTGTCATGTGTGAAAAGCAGAACTATTCTATAGCAAAAATGGCAGTGAGATGGAAGGCCTACTGAGACCACCCAACATGGCATTGCAAGGAGAGTGGTCCATCTCAGACTTCCATGTATGCATGACATTAAAATAAGCACCGAGGATTAAAATTCCCAAGTTGCACCACCTCTCTTGCTTCCACACAGAAGCCTAGCACTCAGTGGGAACACCGTGTGTGTGTGTGTGTATGTAGTGTATGTGGAGTATATTCATGCTTGCCCGTGTAAGAGTGGAAGCCAGTGGATGACGCTGGGTGTCCTTCTCTATCTCTCTCAGCGTGTCTCACTGAATCTAGAGCTAGGCTTGAGGCTGGTAAGGCACCATGATGTGACTGTTCCTACCTCCACATCTCTGGGGTTATAGATGTATGTGGGGCCACACTTGGATTTTTCTGTGGGTGCTGGGGATTTGACCTCAGATCCTTATGCTTGGAAAGCAAGCCCTCTTACCACCTGAACTATCTTGCCAGCCCCAACTGTTATTTTTAAACAGGAAACCTTGGGAAATAGCTGTGAGCAGCAAGCAGCAAACACAGCTATACTGACGTGGGCACTGATGTGGAAGTAACTTGTCATCACAGGTCAACATAGTGGGTAGACATTAGTACATTTCTGTTTCTATATCAAATGCTAACATGATGAGCACTTTATAAAGTACAGGGGTGTATTTAACTCCCAGTTTTAAAGGATGGCTGTCTAAGATCAGGCAGTCACACACAGCACGACAGAAAAAAGGGAAAGGACACAGCTATAAGCAAAAGGAGTCAAGAACATGGAGTGATCTCATTTCAGCTCACTCCAAGAGAGCGGCACTAATCCCATTCTAATGGTAGAACCTCCTTGACTAAACTACAACCCACAGTCTTCTTGATTTCTTACATCTTCTTCCACCTAAATGTTACCAGAGAGGAGACCAAGATTCCAGCGTCTAAACCCTGGGAGCATTTGAACTATTCTGATAAATAGCAAAGTGAGAGAACTCCCCAGGAGTTAGAAATGATCTCAGAACATAGGAACAGCAAAGTACCTAAGTAGTCTGGGCATTCCATTCTCAAGTTACCGTGGGAGAGGGGTCTCTCATTGAGACCAGAGTCACCTCAGATCCAGATGGAAAGGACACAACAGTGTGTTACTCTAGGCTCCCATATGCACACTAAAGAGTAGTTGGATTTGTTCATTTCTACTCTTCAGTCCCTGAGGGGCGAGAGGCAGGAATTGGCAGGCTCGGCGCCTAATCTCAGTTCTTCACTCATGACTGCCAGCTGCTGGCCTGGGAGCAGCATGAGAGCCTTGTAGCGTGAAGGGTTCTTCATTGGTCCTTCCTCCAGCGAGCGGAGGGGGAAGGAGACAGAGCAGCAGCCTCAGTCTCCAGCCTTCGTCTCACTCCATTTCTTCTCCGAAGCTGCTTACGGCACAGGAGGGACTGTGCTCGTCCTTCCGTGTGTGAACTCTTTTCATCTAAAAAGTTTCTACATGACCTTGGGTATATAGGTCTATAAAATACATACAGAAATGAAACACTCGCTGATAATAAACTACAAAGACATTTGTTTTAAGGCAATTCTTTGCTAACATATAATTCTACTATTTATCAATGACAAAAGTGAATTTTCATACAAATGGAATGGATGTGCTTGTTTATTTTATGTGAGTAATTACAGCTTGGTTAATATTTGGTATTGAGGGACTTGGCATTTTTAGTTTTTTTTTCAGAGTTGATTGTATTTTGTTCCTATAACCATCAGTGTTATACCATTTTATATAAACATCCAGTACAAAATGGCAGGAGTATATTTAGGCCCATTTCAGAGATTGTTGAAAATTGTGTCCTCATCCCAAGCCAAATTTATCTAATGATTTGTTTAAAAATGATACTCAAGCCAGCAACTCAAAGAGAAATTCGTAAAATCAAACATAAAAACATATGACCTCCTAAAGATACACTAATCTGAAACTTAGGAGCTGAGGACTGGAGGTAGGGGAATGTGGAAAGCCTTTGGTTTCTATAATTAAACTATGATGCTTGTCTAAGGAAACTGTACATATAACAAAACATTGCAATGAATAATAAAATAGTTTTGTGCCTGAACTGACATGTTGTAGGCAGTGCTCATCAGGGGTTCTTGGCCTTACCAAGTTATGCATGTTATGTGTTCAGAACCAAGGCTGCAACAAACCGCACAATGCAACATGGATAAGTGCTACAGACACACCCCGGGTTCTCTAAGAGCTTTTTACTTTTGAATAAATTCTGGTTGTGCACATTCAAAACCTTTTAATTATGGGATTGTGAGCCACAATTTAAGAAGCTAGGTTAGGCCTGGGGATGTAGCTAGTTGGTCAAGTGCCTGCCTTGTACTCATGAGGAGCTGAGCTCAGCTCTTTAGCACCCATGTTAAGAGCTGAGTGTGCCTGTGTGCACAGGTAACCTTGGCACTGGGGAGCAATATACAGAGATAGGAGGACCAGTCTATAGTCTAGCCAGTCAGTAACCTCTGGGTTCAATGAGAGACTCTGCCTCTAAAAAAGAAAAAAGGAAGAAGAGGTAATAGAGGAAGAGACCTTGATACCGACCTCTATATTCTGTGACATATGCACAGAAAAATTACAATAATAATAATAATAATAATAATAATAAAAGGGGAAGCCAGGCCATAGAAGGTGATACCCATAGAGCGTGGGTCAGTTCTCACCCCTGAGAGTTTCAGAGATCTCGTTGAGCTTTGCATGTGTTTGCTGAGTCTGGGGACCACATTAAAAAACCTGCTTCAGGGGCTTGTTTCAGTTGATTTCTTTGGATGGCCGCAATGGGTGCCATCAAATGCCAGGCAGGCAACTCATCAAGACACCTGCCTCAAGCATGCTGCTGTTTATTTCCTGGCTCGGAGACAATCTCTTTATGAGCATGCCCAGAGAGGGGTCTGAGGGATGCACGCAAGCTTGCGCTCTTCCAGGCTTCAATCGCGATTGCAGGTGCTTGCAAAAGATGTACTGAATGATAAACGGCCATAATCCAGTAAGTAAAATCACCTCTACATAATTCTACTGAGTTTGAAGCTTAAAGGAGAGTGGATTTACTACTTAAGATTGCAATCACACAACAGCAGCTGCGTGTTACTCTATGTCAGGCTGCGATGCTCACACATGATGTGGGTTCTGCAGAACCCTTCAGGATATATGATCATGTGCATGTATAAAATAGAACGTGCTCTCTCACAACACACTTCTGCATTTCCGTTTCTGAGTTTTTATTAAATCATATAACTGTCGAAGGTTTAAAATATTTAAACAATAAGAATCCCACTACAATACAGTCAGCTTCCCAAGGCTCGAATTTCTCCTAAGCGTCATGGCTCCAATCTGTAGGCAGTTTTCAGAATTCCCTGTCATAGCTTCTTGATAACTCTCCTTTCTCCCACCCTCCCTCTGGGCTAGGACAGGATGTGGGCACAAGTGGACTTTGTGAGGGAGTTGCACACCAAAAAGCAACCTGTATATAGCACTGAAGTTGAGTGAGTGCTATTCAAGGTAGCAGCATTGCATAATCCCCCACGGTGCATTCCTGTTTGAGATGCTCTATATATGGAAAGAGCTTTATTTAAATTGAGCTATAATGAGACAAAGAAAGAGAGAGAGAGAGAGAAAGAAAGAGAGAGAGAGAGAGAGAGAGAGATTGAGAGAATTTATATACACGTATGTACACACACATTCCTGCTGCTAAGAGACATGGCTGTAGCAGACAATGAGAAATTTCTTTCTAGTGCCTGTCACATAAGATAATCTTTGCAATAAATATTAACTGATCAATAAGAGATCAGGAGGCTTAATATTTGTTTGGCTGTTTAGTCCGTTAAACCAAATAAAATCAATTAGGGACATGGGGGTGATAGGATGAATGGGTAGGGTGGAAGGTATATTTTCTTTAAGGTGAGTTCATTGGCAGTATTTCCCAAGGGAAACTAGGAGGCACATCCCTCCCCTCATGCACTTGTTTCAATTAAGTGAAGTAAATATGACAACACCAAGAGGATTAACTTAACTAACGAGCTCATTTGCGAATGAAGACTTCTTTTCAAAGAAAATGGAGGACAGGATATTTGTTGCATTATTTTTTTCCATGCTCCATGTTAGTCATGCGCCATTGTGAATGTCCTTACAACATTGGAGCACCGAGTCAAGGGGCAGGTGGGGCTAAGGTTCCATCTGATAGTGTGCCTAAGCTAGGACTCGTGGCTAGGGATATGCTTGTTCTGGGGGAAAACCACTTCTTATTTTCACAAAGGTGCAATATGGTATGAACAACAAACTGTGCATTTAAATGGTTTGGCAGTACGACAGGGCTTTTCAAAATTGCGTCCTATGGTATACAGACAGCCCTTCATAATCTAGGATCAGAACCAATTTTATGATTTGCATAGCTAGCAACTATGGTTGCCAGGAATGGAGGCAGGGGAGGCCTTACACACATCTGTTACATTCCATACATTCTCCGTGGGAACTAACTTCCTTTTATGTATTTATAAATGATAATTAAAAATTAAGATACAGACGAAACACTCATACACAGAAAAGTAAACCTTTTTTTAAAAAAACATAATTCTTATAGTTGTTGGCAACAGTGTTACTGACAAGGACTAAGAGACAGGCTTTAAAAGTAAGTGATATACTTACACCAAGAAAAACTAAAGAATAAAGGAATGCTTCCCTCTATTCTTCTAGAAAATTCTCACAGCTTGGAATCTTTGGGCATGGTGAGGCCAGCAGCACTATAGCCATAGCAGTTGCAACCACATTTATGGTTTGAGTGGTAATTTTATCTAAACAACATGTTTCAGCACATTAAATTAGTTTTGCTAACTTGATTTTAATTGACTTTGCAGCTTGTCTCTGATTTCCAATTTGTTTTTGATTTTCTGGCTGTCCAAAGACTCTGGAAGTCCTAACTTGCTTTGCATGTGGACCTGCTTAATTTGCCTGTTGGGTTAGATGGGCTTATAGTTAATAAAATGAAGTAAATTCCAGGGGTCTAGTAATATATATTTTGTCTTCATTTTGGTAGGCAGGGCTTCATGATGTGCTAAGCAAATTATAGCACCTAACTACATCCCAAGCCCTAGTTTTGAATTTGAAATGGACCAATCTCTGACTCAGTGTGAGGAAGGCCACTCCTGACACCGATGCCATGAGAACTGCTTCCAGGGTAGTCAAAGACTACAATCACAACTGTATCTTAACAAGTCCCAAGTATGGCCATGCATTCTTCAGACGCATCAAAAATACTATACCAAATAAAGTACAGAACGTCACCAAATTCTTCATTATGTCTCTGGATTGTAAACACAAAAGTTGTGTATACACCATGTACATTTTTATGGCTCAGTTTGAAAATTTCTAGCCTTGTAAATGACAGTTTCTGCTTAATAAGCAACCGGAGCTGCTGCTTCGGAACCCAGGAGACCATTACTGTCTTGTCCTTCTGGGAAAGTCTGGAAGAAGCCTTCATATTGTCTGTGCATTGAAGATGGTATTTTTGTAACAAGCTGTATCATGTAAGGGCACAAACTAGTCTTTTCCCTGAGTTTTAAAGACAACCTAAGTACCTTCAATATTACTCTCCCACCCAGCATCTTATTTCCTCTAGCTACGAGCGAGCAGGAGGAGGAAAGTAAACATCCATTTGGTTGTGTAACTAGTATTTGTGGTTTCTTACTTTCTTATGTTAGGGAAGATAGGGATAAATGATGGGGTAAGAATAGAAGCAAACTGTGAAGCAATGTACTTTGTTAAATGGCTCTTCACTAATGGGTGAGACTTAGCCAGGAATACATGAAACGGCAAACGTTGAAGTGGGACAATGTAAGTGACACAAGGCGTTTCTGTGTTTACTGGGACCCGGTCCTGCCTTTGCCTAATGGCAATGTCCACTGGCAAGTAGAACCTTTTCAGGTTAGGGGTGCAGACCTAGTCAGGACAGCAGTCCATAGGTCATTTAGCACCTGCCTCACTGATTCCCACCCTCCAGAGCTGTGCTGCGCACCGGAAGGTAGGAAGACTGTTCTCCTATTTGACACATCAAGTTTGTGAATCGTAATAAAGATCGTGTTAAATCTCTAAGCAAACAAGGAAGTGGAAAATAAGCACCGTGTTGGCTACAAAAGAAATACTTTCTAGGCTGATGTGACTGTGTAATTTTAAAAAAATGTTGATAACAAAATATGAAACAACCTCATTTGATTGAAATACTGTATTCAGATTTCAGGCAAAAACATCTTGAGATGATTGAATCTTTTGAATGTCACTCGTGTTCAGACTAAGATGACACTGAAAATAAAAGGACTATGAGAGCAGACATGACTGTATCAGCACTGCAGCCTTTATAGCCCAGAGCATAAAGCCTAGGATGCGATGGGCACCTAGACAATAACTGCTCAATAATTTATTTTATGTGTGTGGCATATGTATGTGTAAGTGTACTAATCTGTGCATGTGCACACATGTATGTGTGTGTTGTGGTGTGTGTGCATGTGTGTGTGTGTGTGTGTACTGTGATGTATGTATGTGTGCAGTGTGGTCTGTGTATGTATACTGTGGTGTATGTATGTGTTTATACTGTGATGTATGTGTGTGCGCATGTATATGCACACCAGAGGTTGGTATAGGGATGTCTTCTTCTACTACTCTTCATCTATCTATCTGTCTGTCTGTCTGTCTGTCTGTCTGTCTGTCTGTCTGTCTATCTATCTATCATCTATCTCTCTACCTACCTACCTACCTACCCATTTACTTATTTACATATGTGTTTGTTTGTCTGTTTGTCTATTTATGGTCTGCTCACTGAACTGGAAGCTTGCTGTTCTGTCTAGACTGGTTTTCCAGGAAGCCCTTGAGAGCTGCCTGTCTCCCCCTACAGCACTGGGCATACAGAAGTGCCCTGCTGTGCCTGGCTCTTATATGTGTGTTAGAGATCCGAAATCAGGTTCTCTGCTTGAGTATTAATTTCATTCTCTGCTGGGCTCTCTTGCTAAGCCTGGATAATTATTACTTTTGTTACATTTTCCTTTTTTAAATAATGAGATAAAAAATATAAGATAAAAATTAGTGCCATCTAATTGGATAAAACAAGCAAACAGAAGAAAAAAAGCCCAGAAGAAGGCATAAGAAATAGAGACCTGCTTGTTCCCTTACTCAGGCATCTCACAAAAACACTAAAGTGGAAGCCATAATATATCCACAAAGGACTTGCTATAGACCCATGATTTTTAATTAGTTCATTTAAAATGTTTTTACACATATAATTAAGTGTTCCTTGCCCATGAATCTCTGAGTAGAACTGATAACGTCTTCAATCTAATCGGAAGGTAGGCAGACCTGCTAGTACACAGTGTTCCAGTGAAAAGTATTGGCAGGAGACTGTCTTGGATCCTGAAGTCCTCAAATACCAGGCGTCTGAAAAACCCACCAGCATTAGAGCAAACGACACGCCGTCTGCTCCCAGATGCCCATATGCACAAACTGCATTTCACTCCCTTCTGTGTCTTGCATGAATTTGCATATTTTCTTCACCATAATGGATTAACAAAACACAATATTAAATTTTAAATTATCATTTGGTAATCACGAATAAATAAAATGTCCCAATATCCGCCTGACTACCATAATCGAAGTTCTGTACTGGAGCGCAGAGCCTTTCTGACCTGCGATTAGCGCTCTCCG
The DNA here is from genome assembly GCF_037038515.1 of Microtus pennsylvanicus. Taxonomy (NCBI): domain Eukaryota; kingdom Metazoa; phylum Chordata; class Mammalia; order Rodentia; family Cricetidae; genus Microtus; species Microtus pennsylvanicus. The sequence goes on from NC_134582.1 coordinate 89,376,387, forward strand.
TGAATGGAAGCAGCTTTGTACCCTCACACTGTACTTTGTGACTTGGTGACTAGGTGGTGGCAGATGGCCATATCCAACTTCTTCCAAACAGGGGTTTTTAAAAAATAGTTAAGATGTTTATTTCTACTTTTTTTCCACAGGAGGTGTTATTTCATTAGAGGCGGCTTGAGGATCCATTTAGGAGAAGGCCACATATGTTAGGGACCTGCTCATTTGTAATGTTGAATAAAACGTGCGGCAGTCTATACCCCTGGGTAATTGATTAATGTGTCAAGAAGATGGATGATTACTTTTTGTCTTAGAAAGAGGAGACAGTGATGGCACTAGCAACTGTCCTATGCTTTTGCTGGGCTAGTGAGGCCAGCAAGACCCCTGCCTAAGATTTTGAAAAACCACTGGAAAGTCACAGGTCATGCGTTTGTACACACGTTTTAAAAATGACCCAGAAATTGTCGAGGGACATCATCTTTTACTAACAGGGACACACTGCTTAACAACAGGACCATATCTTCGGAAATGTGTTGGTAGATGATCCTGTTATGCGTGTGCTCACAGAAACCTGATGGTCTAGCCTGACACACAGAGATGCTTCGTGGTACAGACCAAGGAAACTACAGCCACAAAGAATGAACCCTGAGATTAAACCAAGCACCACCACCACCACCACCACCACCTCCACCACCTCCACCACCTCCACCACCATCAAATGTTATACACTCTCCACAGATGTATGTGTGGTACTTGGGTAGACGGACAGGACAACAGGTGTGTTAAGTTATCTGGAATATGAGTTGACTGTTACGTTATGATGCCATGATGGTTATTGTGCCACAAAGAAATATTTTCGTTCCATTACATTCTTATGGGAACACCATCAAATATGTGGGCTGTTGTTAGAATCGTATGTGGTACTTGATCTAATTTTAAAAGCAGATTTTTCTTTGGATATTTAAACTGGATCTGACCCAAAAGCATGTGCTTTGCGTTCAAAGCCTCCAGTCAAAATGCATGGATGTTCAATTAGACAGCTGTCGCTTATCCCCAAGATGTATAAATGCCGTTACCGTGCCTACTACTGGGGATCTTTCCAGGTTGGTCCCTGCTCTAGTTCCTAGGAGTAGTACTGTCGACTGCTTTCCTTCTTCGGAAGCTTACATAGTTCCAATGCTAAGTTATCTAATCCTAAGTGGTCAGCTCTAAACACATGTGCACGTGAGCGACACCAAATGCACTCAGTGGGTTGTGTATGCATATGTCTGTGTGTGTGTGTGTGTGTGTGTGTGTGTGATATGTAATACAATAATGACTAGAGAAGTCATAAATTTGAAAGACAGTGAGGAAAATGGGATTTATAAGGAGAGAGAGGGCAGAAATGATACGATACAGTACTCATGTACAAAATTCTCAAAAAATAGAAACACTGATGTGAAAGGTCTGTGTGCCTGAGTATGATATTGCCTTATACCTCTTGCAGATATGTAAAGGCTCAAAAAGGGATCAACTTGAATGTGCGTTTATTGGGTCCACTGTATTTACTGTGAAGCTTTCGGAGGTACAGCACATGCATCTGGGTCTCAAGGAGTCCAAAAGAGTTGAAAAGAGAAATTCTGAGACTTTGTGAATTACAGGGGCTGCCTAGGTAATCATTGCAAATGTTGAGCACACATAAACGTCATGTTTAAATAAATATTATGCACAAATGAACATATATGTAGAAATAAAGCTTAGAATGCAAACTATGAAAAACTTTCACAGTTGAAAGCAACAGCATTTCCAGGTATTTAAAGTGTATTAACTTTTCCAGTGTCCCACTGAGCAGCCTTCTTTCGCTGCTATGATTTCTCTTTGCCTTTCACCTCAATCCAGACTATTTAGATTCAACATAAGCTCAGCACAAATTCTCAGAGGGAACTGTTGTTGGTTTTGTATTTTTTTTTATTTTTATTGAGCTCTACACTTTTCTCTGCTCCCCTCCCTGCCTCTTCCCTCCCCTTCAACCCTCTCCCAAGGTCCTCATGCTCCCAATTTACTCAGGAGATCTTGTCTTTTTCTACTTCCCATGTAACTGTTTTGTATGTGGCTGCAATACATTTCTCAGCAGGGCATTTGATTGCCTTATCAACTAAGTAATCAGCACAAAGTACACAAGAAGTATGTGCTAGCCTGGGAATGGGCTGGGAGGAGGAAGCAGGGATGGACTCGTGAAACAAGCAGGGGCTTCTATTTCTGGTTCAGGATGGGATATTTTTGTTGAAGCTTGGTATTTTTAAGGATTATATGAGAAACAGATATTCTGGCAAAGTGAAATGTCCATGTGGTTTTAAAGGATTTATTCTTTTTGAAAATGCCAAGTTGATGCCTGGAGCAAATATTCTCAGCTCAGATATTATGAGATCTGTGAAATGTAAGGGTTTATATTAAAACCAAGATGGCGCTTTAGCTGACAGCCTTCTGGTTCTACCATCATGCCTCTGCAGTATAGTTTGAGATGCAGCATTGAAAAAAAAATCCTACTAAAAACAAAGGAGCCAAATAAGTAAAAACAGTAGTTTCTATGCCTTTAGGAAAGGTGGCAGAAAAATAAGCCAGTGAACCAGGTTATGTGACCCGGTACAAATTACAGCAACTGCATGCTAACACCCATGCAGAACATGCGCATCTTCTGCAGCGCCAACCAAATGTGACATTTTAATTGTCGTTTGCCAATTAAGAAAAAGGTGTGAAATGGACATTGGTTAAAATAACAATAACCGGACTTTTTATATGGGGACTAAAAGACTGTTTGCTTTTTGTGTGCGGTTCTAGAGGTGGAACCCACACCCCCATCCCTAAACAGATGCTAGTAAGTAGGCATCCAATTGAAGTTCGGAAAAACGCAAACGGCAACCACTGCCCACAGATGACTATATCCCGACTTGTAGTAGGAGGCACCTGCTGCACCTTCATAAGTTCACTAGAACTGTCATCATTCTTCTTCTTATTTTAAAGGTGTTATTGCTATCACACATCCTTGTTAAAATTTTACACATAGGTCTGTCTGACTGCGTTTGCTATAAGTTTAAGAGGAACACGCAGCAGGACCTCTGTAATCAGCAGCTCGCAGCAGCTGTGGTTGCCTGCACAGGAGTGGTACAAGATCAAGTCCCTCAGCATCCTCAAATGGAGTGAGATAGGTTCATGAGCCTAACTGACAGCTATGGATAACTGATGACGCCTGGGGAGGAAGAGTTGATTTGTTTTAAGGGTGTGACTCCTGGGAGATTGGCCATGCTCCTATGGATGGCTGCCACACAGAAGTATATGAATAGCACAAATTGGGAATTCATGGGCTATTAAATTTTTTAAAAGGGAGGCAACACAAATTTGGGAGTGAATCTGGTATGAGTTAAGGGAGAGAATTGGTGAATATGATCAAAGTAAATAAATGAAATTCTTAAAGAATTATTAAAAATATATTTAAAAATCTCAAACTACTTGAATCTGTGATTGATACAAATGCAGTAAATATAACAAGAGCCTCAGAACTGGATACGATAAGTGGGTGAATTTTATGCTTATTGTTTATATCTTCATCAAGCTATTCAAACTGTATTTTTGCTGACACCCATTTTAAGAGAACTTAGGTTCCAGAATCAATTGTTAAGATGAGATGACAGAATCCCTGGCAGCCTGAGATATAAAGAATGACCAGCCGATGGTTATGAGGTACCCAGACCCAGAGAGGCAAACTGCATATTTTCTCTAACTTATAGGCGTTAGCTTTGAATCTTCAGATATGTGTTTTTGGTTTGTAATACCCATAGAAGTCAGGAAGTTAGCGAGGAGCCACAATGGATTGCTATCAAGGGACGGGATAGAGAATAGAGAGGTACAAAAGGTTAAGAGGGAATAATGAACCAGGAAAGGTCAAATTAGGATGGATGTGGGAGAGCATGGTGGGGGAGAGAACTCAGGGAGGGATAACAACCACTAAAGACCTTTGTAAAAGTCCCATGGAAGTCTATGACTGAGGAAACGTTTACATATATATAAATCTTCATCAGCGATCCATAACTAAACTGGATGCTAAACACATTTCTATTTGTAGTACATGGTGATTAAGACAGCTACCCACAACTAAACAAGATGCTAAGAATAAGAGAATGTTGAATCCTCGGCCCTAAACAGGACACACACACACACACACACACACACACACACACACACACACACACACACATATACACACATAGTTGTGTATATATACATATGTACACACATGATATTTATATATCATAACCCCTCCTCTAAGGTGCAGAAACTGTTCTGGAGGAGGGGGAGGAAAGACTGCAAGAATGAAGGGGGGTAGATAGCTAAAGGGAAACTGTCTTCAAGGCACAGGCAGGGGGCTATGCATGTGATCTTGCAGCAGTTACGACAACATGCATGAGACCCAGGAAGCTCAAGCTAGACCAAACCCTAGCATAGAGAGAGCAGCTAGACACAAACTCCCACTCCTAGCTGAGGAGCCAATGGCAACTGGTCCTTTCTGGCAGAGGGAGAGTTAGTTCTTTTTAAGAGTGTAGTTCCTGGTTAAGTCACCTTTGCTTCAGGGGAAGACCACACAGCCAAGCGAGAAGCACAAACTGAACTCAATGGGGTTAAAGAAAGAGAGGGATGGACCACAGAGGGCTTGGGGGATGGGTGGATAATATCAAAATACACTGCACAAACTTCCAAGAATAAAAAAGTTAACCGCAGGGGAAAATGATACGCCTGACCATACCTGCTGTGTGTGGTGGTAGTGGGGGACTGTCTGCCAACTACAGAGAATTCTTTTGAATCATCCTGGAGTTAATTAACCCATAGCTTCTAGCAAAATCCAATGCACTGAGCAAGACTATTTTGCCATTGCTCCTCACTTGTGTACTCACTACTTGCTGGATCCTTCAGTAGGATGTCATCACAAATCTACCCTCTAGCAGTGAGCTTACTCATCCACTCGGAATAGTTAATTCACCTCCAGTTCATTAAAGGAGAACCCCTCCATCTACCCAGTTGACCAAGGAAGAGACTTAGATATCACCCACTTTTCCCACTCACCTCCAGAGTCAAATGCTTATGAGGCCTTAACATTTCCCTACCTTCTAAAATGCCTTGACTCTAAACCACTCAACAAGCCTGTTTCTTTCATCCTTCCCGCCCTTGTATCTTGTCAAATGTGAACAAACTATCTTTCCACAGAAGCAAAGGTCCACCTTCCTGTAATCAGAGGCTTTGGGGAACCCAACTTCTACGGAACCGTGAGTTGTCCACTTTCCTTCTCGGCCTCATCTGCAGCTTTGTTCTTACATAACGTGATTCATCCTTACCAGGTGTCTTTTTCATTGCACCACGTGCATGGAAACAGCCTTCATAGACGTACTCTTTCCTCTCCTTTACTGGGGGCTATCCCTTACTCCCGAAGTCCTGTTTTCACTGAGAAGTCACAGCCAAATCCATGCTTCTACTGAGTAATGATTCTGGGTTTTCTGTCATCCCATGGGTCTGGAGACTGATGCTTTGGTGGTCCACACCTCCCATCTCCCAGCTGCTCCCCTTCACCTCTGTGTACCCCCACCTAGAACTAACCGTGCTTCCATGGGCCTCTGACACTTTGCAGGTCATTTATGAATACTTCTGATGCCATGCACAGGAGAACGTAACCTTTCTGCCATGTCCATCCACAGATGGTTTCATTCCTACTCATTGTTTGAGAAACAGTCCGAGTGCTTCTTTTCTAAAGGGTCCTGACACTCCCAACAAGTCTGATGTCTTCATTTTCTGTGGCCAGTGAGGCTTTCTGTGAACCTTGACTGTATCCCCATCTGTGTATAATCCTACCCACCCAAAGCCAGGCTCCTAAGAACAAGGGGACATATTTACCTAGCTATAGCAGATGCTAAATAATATGCACTGTACAATAGATTTATTAATTTCTGGAGCTCTGGTCCCATTGCCACCTCTTTTGGATAATTTTTAAACAGTTTCAGAGTCACCACAATAGCAGGGGCACAGCAAGGTAGGTTTCCAAATGAAAGGGCAAGAAGACCTGGAGTTTTCCCCTGACTCATACCCTGCCTCCCACGTTTTGTGACATTTCGGATTGCATAACCACCCCCAAGCAATTAGAACTCTAAGTGACTAAACACCATGTCTCTGTCACATCTTTGACCTGCCTACTGAGCTAAATACTTTTCCCTATAAGTTGAGTTGCCTGGGGGAGACCTGGATCTGCCTAGTCACAGCCTGAGCTGTGGTGAAGGACAAATTCTTCCAGCCAAGGCTTGGCCTGGGAGGGCTAATGAGGTTTTTTCAGAGCCTCCAAGCGGATCTGCACAGAAGTGAGGTCCAAGGCAAAAACAGCGACTCCTGGAGGGAGATGCTGCTGAGCCAGCTGGCCCTGCTCACCGGAGTCTGTCTGCAGCTCTTTGCTCAGCGGGTGCCTGGTGTTGGCAGCTTATGAGTATCCTGGGCCTACTGGGCTTCTGTCCCTTCTAATCACACTGGTGACCATCTCTAGAGTGCTGTGTATCCCAAATCATTCCAAGATCATTAAGTAGACTCTCCTCTCTTATCCTTAAAACAAACACAGGTAGTATAACCCCCTCCCCACCAAGTCTACCCATGAGAAGTAAGGCCTAGAAGGCTTCATCTGCTAACTGTAAGTCCCGTGTTAGAATAGGCTGCAGGTGGGCTTGAATCCATAGCTCATGGTCTAGATAAGACCCCCACCTAACCAAAACAAGAAAAAAGGAGAAAAAAATCCCCCCATTCTAACACATCTTAATTAGATAAAATCTGATCTTTATCACAATGGACTCTTCCCAAGGTCTGCTTCCCCATGGGACTTTGATGGTGGTAACTCTTCTTCCCTGGATGTCTTCCCTGAAAAGGGCTTGCTGGTATTCTAACTTATAGTTCTAAAGAGAGAGAGAGAGCATCATACAACTAGTCAGAACAAAACTGGCCCAAACCTAGCAATTCCAGTTCTCAAAAGGCATCAGCTGCCAGGCCTCCTTTTGCTGTCTCCCTGGTGTTGGAGAGCAAACCCAAGGCCTCATATGTGCAAAGCAAACCTCTAGTCAACTGCTCTGTACCACAGATCTCATTTGCTGTATCAAAGAACAATACCAAGCCAGCTGTGGGATAACATTTAGGGTCAAAGCGGCAAAAGCTTTCTATTTTGTTCATTAATTCAGCTAGGTTAGGCTTAAGTAATACAAACAGGTTCTGCTGACATCTGCTAGTCTTGTCTTGCTATTTCTCATGAAATTCCTCATCCATACACCATTTTCTCCACGCACAATCTCTTGTTCTCAATCCATTGCTGTTCTTTTCCCCATATACCTAAATGCTTGGGAATGACCACATTTTTCTTTCCAGACGGTGCTTCTCTGTGTAAGCCTGACAGTCCTAAAACTCGCTCTGTAGATCAGACTGACCTCAGACTCAGAGATCAGCCTGCCTCTGCCTCTCGAGTCCTGAGATTAAAGATGTGTGTCACCACAGCCTGGCTATACCAGGGAAATTTTTTAACACAGGCAAGAAAAGCAAACATTGCTGTCTGGGACAGCACATTGAGCCCCTGCTTATAACTTCCAATCCGAGTCTGATGGTGAGCATTCACACATGCATTCCTCTATATTCCTCACTAAATCGTGCTTTGAAAGGAAAAAAAGAACACAAAGGAGGTTGTTCTAATCTGCGGCAAATCAAACACTCAACCGAGGCCTCCATCCCATGTGCAGCTGCACTTACTATGAGTTAGCAGCTGTTCACAAACTAAGAAAATAAGCCAAATATTTCTCTGCCTTGCTTAAAGGCTCACGAACCCTTTCAAAATTGAAACCTAATTTAGAGAGAATCCTTTACGGAGACCTACTCTGATGACTTTTCATAAATTTTAATGCAACTGAGCCGAGGAAAGATGGGCTAGATGAATTCTAAAGAGCTCTTGACTTCTCTCTTCAGGATGGGACTTTTCAGCTCGCCAGGCCAGTACGGAAACACGGCAAATGAATCGACAAGCTCACAAGTGAAAGCGGATTCCAGGCAGAGTTAATGTTTTACTGTGGCATTGGCCAGTGATTGTGGCAACATTGCAAAACACACTGGAATGTTGATCACCTTAATCTTACTACCAAACAGACTGCAAAAGCAATTCCACATCTTTCTTGATGAGTATCCAAAATGCAATGTACGATTATAAACATTTCTATGAAAACAGCTCCAAAGTGCCTATGGCAGACACATGATACCTTTTATAAAGGTGGCAACAAATTTTCAGTAGATATGCTTACAAGTCATCACCCTAACCACACTGAATTTCCATTTAAAATGATAGAAAAGCGATAATAAAATTACCTGTCAGCATGCTTTCAGGTCATTCAAAGTAATTAAGCCTTGGAAGGGCCAGTTGCCAAATTAAATTAGTTGAGCAAGAACCGGATCCTTCAATATTTTTAGCAACACAAGAAAACAAGTGATAACATCTGGACCACAAGCAGGGGTAGTTCAACAGTGTCTACTCTGTGCCTACTGAATGTCACTGTCAACTCTATGAACTGAAGAGTGCTGTACTAAGTAATGTTTAGCATCCAGCCCTCTAATTTGCAGACTGTATGCTGATTAACATGGTATACACTCTCCAAGAGCAAGTTCAAGCTACCACTATGCTGACGCTGATCGTGGGGTTGGGATGTGCATGGGCAGCTCATGGGACGTATCTGAGACTGCCCATCAGAACTGAGGTGCGCTGAAATGTGGACTCTATGAAATCCCTTTGTCACTGTTTCTGATTCTCCTGTAGGGACCATAGAGCTCCAAAAACCCCAATTTCTCACTTACAAGATGTGTTGTTTGAATAATTAATCTTTAAGCTTTCTTCCAGTTCAATCCTTTCAATATTTAAATGGTTTTTCTTACTCAGTAGAAGGGAGCCTGTGTCTGAGAGCAGAATCAAACAAAACTGCCTCTTGGTTTGTGTTTATCCCAAGTATGTTGAAGACTAAGGACAGCCTCAAACGTAGAGGGTGATTCAGATTCAGTATGATTAATTTTATAAAATTTAAGTATGTCTTTCAAAGCATATCAAATGATATTATATTAACTATAGTATGAATGAAAAAGAAAATTCCAAGACAAGCAAAAGCACACACTGGCCACTTTATAACATCCACTTCGCATTTCATAATATCTGCTTAAATCTTTGTGAAGTTTCAAAATGGACAGAATAAAAGATAGTCATATCTCTAAAGCACAGAAGATGTAATGTCTCATGTGTTTTGCAAAACATTGCATTGTGGAGATGGGCGTGGTGGCATACCCCTTTAATCCCAGCACTCAGGAGGCAGAGGCAGGCGGATCCCTGAGTTCAAGGCCAGCCTGGCTGCAGAGTGAGTCCTAGAATAGCCAGAGCTACACAGAGAAACTCTGTCTCAAAAAAAAAAAAACTCTCTCACCCCCCCCCCCACACAAAATGCATTACAGTCAGGTTTGGTAGCACAGCACTGTTAGTCCAGCCAATTAGAAGGCTAAGGCAATGTTCAAGGCCATGGCATAAATTCAAGGCAGCTTGAACAACTTAGTCCCAGACCCCATCTCAAAATACAAATTAAAAAGAGGGTTAGGCATGCAGCTCATGGTAGAGCACTTGTCTAGAATGCGGCGTGGGGGAAGGGATGGGAACTGCAATTGTCCTTACGGTCTAGGAACATGGGCAGAGACAAATTAATGAGATAATGGCAAAGGTATGTAGCAACTGCCAGATAAAAGGACTGATCAGTATTCTTTTCCCACAACTTTTGGGATTGAAATACAAATGACGTAGAGACTATCAGCATTATGAACACTTCCTGAAGAAAGAGAAGAATGGGAAGAATTGGATAGATCATCCCATAGAGGCCTGACTGTCTTGGGGGTAGCTCGAATAGGTTTGTCTCCTTGCTCTACAGCTTCCACGTAAGATACCGTCAGAGGAGGAGGAGTTAGGACGGGAACTATGGAGTTGCCTATAGATGTTGTTAGATGAAGGGAAATCCAACAGTCTGAAGGATGGAGTACTTACCACTTGGTTGTGTTCTCATGCATTCCTTCCCCTGACAAATACTTCTGAGCATCTATTACAGTAAGAGCCTGCCAGCCACAAGCATTTAAGGCAGAATAAGACAGATATGGCCCCTTCTCTTGGGGAAAAAAAAGGTGCCTCTTTTTCTGGTTGGCAAATCTACTTATGGATCCCATTGTTGATGGAGATGTGAAACACTATTAAATAGATAACATGACTGTTAAATAAAATGTCAGAATAAAGACAAGTCAACTTTCCTTTTCCTAGAAGTCATCCAAGATTTTATAGAGACTCTTGATAGACAAGTATCTGTCACTAAGACACAACATCAAGGTTTTATGTCACTAAGATAAATCAAGTCTATTTCCTCCTAGATTCATAGGAAAGGTGCTTCTGAGCACCTGTTGTGCCAGCTCCTCAATTTATAGCTACCTTTTAGGCAATTCTAACAACTCATATATATTAATATATAATAATACTATATATTATTACACATAACATACAATGTATATATTATATACAATATAATTACCTATATGCTATATATTATATGTTCTGCATAGTATATATATATATATATATATATATATATATATATATAATAGGCAACAAGCTGAAATTAAAAGAGATAATAATCTTGCCCCTAAATTTCCCAGTAGTGTCAGAATTCAAGTACACATCTGTGACGCAAATCCACCGTGACCTTTTTCTGTACTGTGACACTTTCCTCGGTCATCAGGTGATCACACCTTTGTTCACCATTGCCTACCTACAGCAGCTCTTGAATGAGCCAAGAGTTCCTAGACCTTCCTTCTGTATGAAGAAATGATGTCTTGTATTCACTACCCAGCTGTATGCATCTGGTCCTGGTCTCACCACCTCTAGATTTTCACCACAGCAAGGAATCTTATTCTAGAATGAGGCAAGGCCAGGGGTAGGATGAAGGGAGTTACCACAACCTAAGCCCTGTATAGTGCTCTGCTCCTGGAGAGAAAATGAACTGAGCCTCACCAACAGACAGATTTGCATAAACCAGATTCAGGGTGAAGAGGAACATTTTTATGGACCAACATGACTCGCATGATTGTTTTCCCGTAATGCACCACAGAGCAAGTCCAAGAGAAATGAGAGCAGCTAGAATGTAGGGAAGACACGACAGTGCACTGAAGGCTCACCGTGACTACTGGGCTGTATCTGATGTTTGCAGAGACTGGTGGAGGAAAGTGCTCTAAGAACCAGGAAGAATATGGCAGGAGCCTTGAATCAGCTTGGTGCCGCAGAATGCATTTGCTCAGTTGCACGAATCAGTATTCTAGCACTCATTCATGCTTTCGTTTCCCCCAGTGCTGGGTGATGAAAACTTTCATGTGAATACTACTCTCTGTTCTGTCAGCCTGGAGTCTTGGTATCATGTGAAAAGGAATTACATCTTTCACGATCGGACTCTCCCCCCAGTATGTTGTTTCGGAATATTAATGAATGATGTGTTTTAATTGCTACTCCTGGTTTCCTTTCAGCAATCCGACACCAAAGCTCCTAATCAAGTACAGTGATGACTGGATTTAAATTACATCACCAACTCCTATCTTTCAATTAACCAGGGACAAATGTGTACAAAAAAGTCAGTGGGCTATTGCCAACAGATTCCTTCCTGTTTGTGTCCAGCTTGTTTATGGTCGTGCTAGGGCGTGCTGCCTCTTACCAATGAGGTTAGGCACAAGGGAGAACTAATATTGCACCTGATGGAATGGTTATGTCAGACACGTCAGGACTGGCTAACTTCAGTCTTCATTCATTTCTGTCTCTGGATTTCCACTTCACTGGTTTAGTAAAGCAGGCTCAGGGAGGCTCCAGGACACAGATTTTGGTGGCTGTAACTCTGCTTGGTTGTTCTTATTAATTAGGCTTTGGCAGGACTCTACAGGAGCAACGCTTCTTTATGAGATGGTTTTAGAACAGAATTTGTCCGGACAGATCACATCATGTGAGTTGTAACCCAGAAGCTAGTGGACGGAGTTAAAGGATGGCGTGAACATCCTTTGACCTGACCTGGTATTATTTTTACAGAGGTTCCAGCTGGTGATAGATTTAAAGCACACTCCATTTCTTGAGCTGCTATTCTGTCCACCAAGTGGAATATTCGGATTCTGATTTTGATGGACAAGAAAAACATGAGAAAATCTTTCATTTCTAGAAACTGCAGTGTCCTCAAGGTACCTGAAAAGCATACTGTTTGACTTCCAATTGCAAATACAGGAGTCAAATTTAAAGCACAAAGAATCTTCAGACCTACAAAAGGGCCAAGCAAGCATTCTTTACAGCTACTGCTGGCAAGCCTGTTTGCGCAGCGGGTTTTGTGGTGAGAACTGAGTAGAATGTGGAGTACAGGGGCCACCTTTGGCTAAACTTCAGAAACCGCATTAATGATTTATTATTGCATATGGACAGTAAGCTCCTTTCATGAGGGGGTGAAGAAAAACTACTTTGGGCATTTCAACACTTGAAAAGATGGAGTCATTGAGAAATCTTGCAGAATTTGTAGAATGTACCGAACACCTAATTTCCTTCAAATAGTTAACTAAACATTTTCAATATCAAATATAGTAAAATGTACCTATAAAATCATGTGACATGATTAGCTGTGTGTAGTAGGGAATAAGTGATAAACCAGATGTTGGGTGTGGTCTGTATTATTTACCATAGCTTTCTCCCTAGACAATTTGTTGAAAATGTTTACTTGTTCTATGAATGAAATCCATACTTTGGGGGAAGGAGCCTTGGAAGTGCACGGCCACAAATAAATAAACAAGACCCAGTCACTCACACTTTTCTTTCTGCCTGCCCTGCTTCAATTGAGCAGCTTTAACAATGAGAAACTCTTCCTAGAGCTGCTGCTTTACATGCAGAGCGCCTCAGTTCTAACCACAGTGGCTGACAGAAGTCACTTCCCTCCTGAAGAAGTGGCTTCGCTGGATACAACCAGCTTTATGATCAAGCGTGTAACAAGTCTCCTGCTGCAAGGGAGTGCGAGCGAGGTCTGGAGTAAACGCAGGGCAGCTGGCTCCACAGCTGTGCAAACTGTAATTCCGTGGTGTGAGTGGGAGGTAATGAACAGCCCTAGACTTCCGCGCATCCGCGGGGACATTTAAGTCTCTCCCTCTCAGAAATAAAGGTTTTTGCTTTGAAACTTCTGCTTGTGCTTTTGTAAGGCTAAAGCAAATAATTAGGGCATCAAGTTGGTGGGGTGGGGAGAGAGGGTGAAGGGAAGAGAAGAGGATGTCATGAAAGAGGAGAGTCAACAGGGTATCTGACTATCTTGTACCCAGTTAGGTCAATGCACCTTGTGGCATTCCACAGGGTCATAGGGTGGGATACAGGTGCTTTGGGTCAGAACAACAGGTTCCATCTTGAACATCACTCTTACATGGGAAGCTGAAGCAAGGTCAGAACAGCAATGAAAAATTAAAAGAATTCTGAAATCCAAAGCACTTGTAAAGTTTTGTCTTGTAGTGAGAAGGCAATTCTGTGGAGAGCACACTCTGCACAGGAAGAATTGACAGCAGAGGTGTGAACAGGACCTCAGTTGATACGATGGTAAATGTTGTGTTCAACCCTAGGAGACAACTAAAGGTTGAGTTTAGGATTTGGCTTTAGAGGGCTTAGTTTATCTTTCAGTTTTTATTCCTGTGTCTTAGTTTGCCAAAGGTAGATACTGAAAGCTGTCCCTGTCACCCAGACCACACAGGCTTCTGCCCTTCATCTAGCACTTTACTTTGGGAAAATACTCTCAATATTGGGAGAAAGACTGAGAGACTATTATCCGCTTATTATAGGTTGAGAATGTGATACAGATCAGATGTGGGGACTTGGGCTTTGGGAAACAGCAGCTCTGCAATTCATCACAGAAGTTCGTGTTCACAAAGAGAGGAGAGTCCCCTTAACTACCCAAAGGTAAGTCTCTCTCTCTCTCTCTCTCTCTCTCTCTCTCTCTCTCTCTCTCTCTCTCTCTCTCTCTCTCGTGTGTGTGCACACGCATGCGTGTGTGCATGCATATGTGTGTGCATGCATGTATGTGTGTGTAGAGATCAGAGGATAACATTGGGTGTCAGTCCTTGCCTTCCACCTTGGTTGAGGCAGGGTCCCTCTATTTGCCCACAGCTTATCCCCCTCTGTCTCTGCTTTCTATATGGCTGGAGAAGTGCTAGGATTACAGGTAAATGGTGGTGGTCATGGGGCAGTCGTGATGGTTGTGGTGGAACTGGTGGTGCTGATGGTGGTGGAAGTGATGGTTGGGAGGAAGAATACCTTAGAGGGATGGACTGAAGATGCAGCAGGAGAGTGAAGCAGGAGAGCGCTCACTGTCCATTTGTGATAAGGTGCACTCATGTCTGCCCAGCATTATTTCTGCGTCTCAGTTCATTAAATCATTAGATCTTCAAAATAAACTTCTAAGACGGCAAGCACCATTAATTCCATTTCACAGAGAACCCAGAGGACTGAGGGAGGGGAAGGTGAGATGTCTCACAAAAGATCACACAGCTGGTTGCAGAGTGGGAAGCAGAACCCAGGAGGTCTCCAGTTTCTGCCTTTTTAACCACTGCACCATCCCACTATGGATGATGAAGAAACCCCCCTTACTGTCCTTATTTCCACTCCTCCTGGGGCTCAGAAGCTATACCTTATGTAATGTTGGTATAATGATAAATACATTTTATGGGCTTGTTTATTCATTGTTGCTTTCAACTTTAAAAGAAATTACAATGTCTCTGTGGGCTTCTAAAAATATCTGTGCCCCCACCCCCAGCTGCGCCTGTGGTACCCGAGGACGTTACCAGTCCTGCACCCCTGTGCCTGTGGTATCCAAGTATATATATATATCCAGTCCCAGCTTCTTAGTCCTTTCCTCTATTCCCTTGACTCAGTCTGGGCAAGAGAAGAAATTTGCCTCCCTCTCAACCACACGTAAGAATCAACTAATATTTCTTTGTAAATATTCTAAATTCAGAAAAGCCAACAGTTAAGTAACGTTTATCTAATTGTGAGTTGTAAAGTCATTTGGGTGGATTGTAACTAGTTGTTTTATAATTAAAATATATTAGAATGGCACGGGGCGGGAGGGATAGGATAGACCCCCCCAGAAAGCATCAGGGTACACTTATCAGTTATAAGCTTATGTGTGAGTCCAGTAGGGTGAGATAACATGCATTTCTTAGAGTGAGTCTTAGCCACAGCTTTGTCCTATAATACTGACTTAAGATATGTTCCTATCCGCATTTCTTTATTTACTTCATTCAGCTTTCAATGTGACCTCTGAAAATAGTTGGTGATGTTAGCTTATGCTTTGGGGTTAATCATGACTTTTCAGAGCACAGATTTTGAAGATGTATCGCAGGATCTAAATTCCAGCTCTTCTTCTTGGCTGTAGTGCCTTCACTACATTATAACTTCTCTTTGACTTAGCTCACATATACACACAGGAGTAATGCCAGTCTCCTAGAGTCATTGTGAGATATGAACGGGCAAATGCCCATAACGTCCTCAATACAGCAAAGTTAGCAAAGCAAATGCTCTCTCTCTGGTATCTGCTCTGTATATGGTTATAACTGTTGATTTCTGTGAACAACCTCATTTGAATTAGACACTTGTATAGTTGCTTGTTTGATTTTCCACTTAGATGTTTTGCAAACATCGCACACATTTGGCAGTTCTTTCTTGGAACTCTGCCATTCTGCTAACCCCAACAGGCCCTTCCTTCCTCACGACTCAGGTCAAGCCTCTGAAATACTGCAGGTTCTTCTCTCACACTGCACATTAATCCTCTGAGAAGCCCATTGACCAGACATGCAACTGAAAGCAGAATTTAAGGTGCTGGCAACTCACCTGTTTGTTTTACAACAAGCCTCCAAACTGGCTTTCCTTCTTTCATGTATGACCAGAGTCCCATTCCTTCTGGAATCTCCTCTCTTGCTCCTCTCTAGCTACACTGGACTCCATTAGATACCAGGACTGTCCTAACTCGAGGCCCTTCTTCAGCTCTCTCCCCACTACATACTACTTATTCTTCTACCTGAATTAAAGAACTTGAATCAAGTCCCTTCTTCTCCCCACTATCAATCTTGCCGTCTACCCTTCTTCTTCTATGTTAGGCAACTCTCGGCCTTCTTTATTCTTTTTCTCTGTTTTGTCCTTTACATGCACTAATTTATGAAATACTGTGCTGTGTCCTCAGAGATTATACACCCGATGTTGTTAATCTAAAGAAAAATCCTCAGTCCAAATGCTTCAGAGCCCAAATACATATTTTTGTTTTGTTTTTTGAGACAGGGTTTCTCTGTGTAACAGCCCTATTTGTCCTGGAACTAGCTCATATAGACCAGGCTGGCCTGGAATTCACAGAGATCCACCTGCTTCTGCCTCTTAAGTGCTGGGATTAAAGGTATGTGCCATCACTACCTGGTCCAAATACTTTTTGAAAATGATTGATTTGGAGGTAGGGGTGGATTTTTGATTTCCAGGTTTGTAGAGTTATCCAACTGATAAAATTATACACATATCCAGAATCTGCAAGTGTCTGAAATCTGAAACACTTATGACTCCAAACACTGGATAAAGGGCATTTCACTGCATGTTACTGTCCAGAATCCATTGTTAAAACTTAAAATTCAAGAGAGTAAGATACTATTTCTTTCTTTCATTACTGAGGTTTAGCAGTGTCTGAAAAGGCTCTGATCCACAGTTAACTGCTCAGTTAATATTCTTAATGTAATGAATATCACTAAGTCAGTATGAATAAAGGGCCCAAGGGCATATGGGAGAAATGTATGAGTAATAGAGAGTAATAAAGCTCTTCCTGCACCCTTGATTAAACCATAATTTTAATATTAAACCAACTTGTAATTTGGTTGTTTGAAATGCAGAGATAATGGGGCTTTGTTCAGAATAGTGAACACACACACACACACACACACACACACACACACACACACTCCCATGTCTATAGCACAACCCAGCTATTTTATCAACAGAGATTCTGATGCTGATTAGTAGTTTGGGGTATATAAATGGGGCAGGAGAAGTTCAATAGGAATCTTACAAGCTTTACACAGCACATTCATTCAGACACATAAAGAGGTACTATTGTGAGATCATTCCTGTTGGCTTTGGAAACCCATGTAGTAAGTTGTACAAGTCCACTGTTATTGGATAAGAGTATAAAATTGATATCATATTTCTTTAACTAGCCTTTGTTATGTTAAAGACTTACGCACTAGCACTAAAGAAGTCTATATGTCAACATAGTACTGTTCCTCTCTAGAAGTCACAGCCACTCCCCAAAATGGCTGGGCATGTGATGACACAAATTATGATGACACCGGAGTCTCCTTTGTCTCCTACACTGAATGGCACCTGGCACCAGTTGTTTTTCTCAGGTCTGACTTTGCTCGCATAACACACTGGGCTGTACAGTTTGTTTCCATTTTACTTCATTAAGTTGAGGAAAGAAAATGTTAGCCTTATAAATTATCTTTAGTTTCCACTTAAAAATTAAGCATGCTAGATTTTAACTACCTCATATGAACACTAAACAGTGCACAAAATGAAGTTGTATAGAGCAAAGAGTAACTCTACAAGCCAGTCTGAAAAATGGTTTGCTTTAGTAATAAAGGGTATTTGTACAAAAAAAAGCATCAATATACAACTGCTGTATTACAACCAGTAGCTCATTTGTTTCTGACCACCCATGTGTCAGTGGAGAAAAGAATGATGCCTTGTAGTTCATGGCCAGGAAAATGCCTAGAAGTATCACTCCGTGTGGATTTCAAAATTTTATATTCAAGGTGTGCCTGCCATGTGGCTTGTTTGTGCCTAGATTTACCTGCCCCAGTCATCTAGAAAGATAAAAGGAAAACATACATTTTTTCATAGTATTTAACTTTAATTATGAAGAAGAGGTTAAAAGTCTTAGGTGTAGCTGACCCATTCACTCTTAAGGTATCCCAAACTAAGCCAGTTATGACGCCTTTTACCCTATGGGCCTGAAGAAGTAGAAAAGACTGGTAGAAGTCAGAAATGCTTATCGTTCAGTATGACTGGGAACAAAAGCAGAACCTGGTCTTGTGAAGAATATAAGCACGCTGAGGTTGAGCATGCTATTCATCTAAAATATCCAGAGATACAAAGCAATTCTGAAGTGTCAAAGAAGAGCTCGCCTCCTGAGACTGGAGAAAAAAGAGATCACTCCGCACAAGCACAAAGGCCTGAGTTCATATGAGCACCCAGATAAGAAGCAAGGTTCACATACACCTGTAAGACCAAAGCTGTGGGGTGGGGAGTGGCTAGATGATCTTGGGGCTGGGTGGCTACAAGCTTAGATCCACTAATCCCATTTTAAAGGACTAAGATAGTGATGATGACATCATGCAATGTCCTCTGGCCTCTTCACACGCATCCACACATATATATGCAAGTGCGCAAAACACACACACACACACACACACACACACACACACAGAATGTATCTTCTTATGTGGGGGAGTAGGTTACATGGTCTGAGATTAACCAGGAAGAAGTTAGAATTTTGTTCTTGATATCTCTTTTAGATATTTTATAGATGCTTTAATTCTTTTCCATCCCATACTGCCTTCAATCACTTCAATGCATAATTATATAGAACTTCGTTGCAAGTGTCACTTATATACCGAATGACCAAATACTCTATGTCATGTAATATACAGATAAGTGGAGAGCATAAGAAAGATACCTGTCTCTTTAATTCAGCGAGTGAATGATTTAATAAGGCAAGAAGATAAATTCTCTCAAGGTAAATGTTAGTGATGTTCATTATTGCTGCTGGAATCTACTCTCCTGTTACAGAATATCCTTTCAACACATTTGAATTTTTTTGGGGAAATAAGCAACCCACTCCCACTGTCCTACATGAGACCTGGTGTCTAGATACCTTACAATAAACACATGGTCTTCAATTTCTTTAGCATTGACATTATCTTCACCAAGTATCCATCCATATTTGCAGCTTTGAAATGTAGCCTAAAACCCAGAAAGGGGCTATTTGAGCTAAATAAAGTCCATGGCTCAGAAAATTTCTGTTCTCTCTCAGTCTAGATGCAATGGAGGTTGGCATTCCCACATAGCTGTGAAAGAGTCATACTATCTGATAATTGTGAGGGTATAGGTATAGAAGTATAGACTATACTCAACCTTGGGCTGGTTTCCAAATGATGTTCTTAAGTTCTGTTAGGGACAGGGTATAGTTGAAAAAATGCTAAAATATTTGATTAGTTTTAAAAATATTCAGTCCTCTTTATTCAGCAGTTATATGGGTTAGTGGAAGGAATTTCTACCCAAAATGATTTCATGATCATCAAGAAAAATAAATACATGTGTTTGTATCTTCTTCAGCCATTGCAAAATGTGTAAGGATGGACTTGTACACAGTTAGTGGGTTTGGGCAAATATTTGACAGAAGTACTTTAAAAGGATGAGAATTTATTCAGAAATAACAAAGAAAAACTTTGTGTTTGGGGGAAAGAGATGTGCTTGCCTGACTCGTTTATAAACTGCTGCTAAGAGGCAAACGAAATTCATGCTATGCAAGATTATACAATTTATTGGGAATGTGCAGGCTCCCCTGTTCAGCAGCCCTGATAACGACACTAATAGCTTAATTACAGCTTTCTGCTTAAGGAGATAAACAAGGCTGTTTGCTTTGTCTCTTCCTTTAAATCAGGGGTTACAATTACTTTTAAATGTGGTAGAAAGGCACATCTGTGAGTGCATCTACTCTGTTAAGAAAGCAACCAGAAACCAGCTGGGAAGTAAGGAAGCCCCAGGAGTGAGCAGGCAGTGTAACATTAGAGAGAGGGAGGGGAAAACCGTCCCATCCGAGCATGGAGCATCAGACACGAGACACAACAAACAGGCAGCAGTGTGTGTTTGTGTGTGTGTGTGTGTGTGTGTGTGTGTGTGTGTGTGTGTGTGTGTGTGGCTTTCAGGAATAGAAATGTCTTGGAGAATATATTTCCCCAGGATGCCATCAGAGAAATCCCAGGAACACCCCCTTCACTGCTTGCTATCCCTCATGCAGTCAGGTCTCTGCCTCCCCATCCTTCACTTCAGCACCAGGACGTGAGGACAGCTCCTCAGCCCTCCTTACAGAGCTGTGGCTGCCCATGACATCTTGTCCTTAGCATTTTCTCTAAATGGTGTTGGTCCTGTCACTGCCTTTAGTGGTGCGTGTAGGGAGACACAGGAGGGACTGGGTCCATGTTTGGCTTCCTTATTTCCAAATGCGATGGAAGGCATGATCTGTCTGAACCAATCTTTCAGTTGGACTCCAGAGCAATTTAACCAGAATAAAAGATGAAGTCATTGGTTTGAATCTGTGGTTAAGTGTAATTGAATAGTAGCGAAACTTGATACCCTTCTTTAGTGATTTATTTTATTACTTTGTTATAGCACTACTAGGAAGGCAAACAATCTTTACTAACTGTACTTTAGTTCATTTTCTTTTCTACTAAGTTGAAAACACCAAAAATTCCTAATATCTTTAGCCTGAGAGAACAAGATTAGTCCTAAAAGGACCACTTTTCAGTTCTTTGGAAGGCCTCTAAAAACATGTGCCGGACCTGGAAGATGCAAGCAGGGCTTCTCACAAGAGCCCCACAAACTACTACAGCATGCCACAGTGACCAAAACTCCACAACGAAGGTCTCTCCCCTCCAATTTCAATGTAGAGGCAACCATTTAGGAAGTGACCACACACAATGTTTAAAGAGCCAAATCATTAAGAAGAAAACATACTTGGTTACTCTGGCCCAGTCAGTCCCCCCCCCCCCCCCCCGCCTTTTGCCATTAGAAAGTTTCTTACTCAGTGAGTCAATCTTTTTCTTCTCCGCAGGGCATTGTGTACTTATTCTTTGCTCTGGCACACAAGAGTGTATACACACACACACAATTCAGTTCTTAATTTTTGTAAAAAAAAAAAAAAGCGTTGTCTGCTTTTTAAAACTTATTTCGAAATTGATCGAACCTTAAGGGAAACACCCTCACCCTTTAAGACAGCATGGAGAGGAAGAAACAAGGTCAGGCTGAGGGTTAGGAGCCATTCAAAAGAAGTGTTCTGTAAAGTTAGTGGTGAAAACTTCAGAGAGAGCAACTCCTCTGAGTTTGGAGCAGCAGCAGGAAAAGGACAAACTGATGTTTCTCATTAGGTGACCCTGGGTGCCCAAGTCACACACCTGAAGCATAGTAACTGAATCTTTCTGTCCCCTTCATTTACTCTTTCCCCTTCCCCCTCCCCTTTCTCTCCCTTTTCCCTCTCCTCTTCCTTCCTCATCTTCCCTCGGTCCTCCTCTCTTTTCTCCTCTCCCATTCACCTTCACTTAATTCTATCTGGGCCACTTGGGACGCAAGGAATCACCCAACGCTTGTTGTGGACCCCACTCTCATCTTTACCACCAACTTGGCTTTCCAGCCACTGTTCCCGATCAGCCCCGCCCCCTCCCCGCATCAGTAAGGTGACACCCTCTAGACAAAATCACCCGCGTCTGAATGTCACCAACAAGTTCCACCCTGTAGTAATCCCGCCAGCGACAGCCTCACCCAGGAAGTCCTGCCATCCCCTCCGCCCACAGCCGCACGGCATCCCCACCCTGCTGGTGATTCTTGGGGTCATTGTTACCACTGACACTTTCTTTTCTTTCTGGAACGGGAAAGCCCGCGTGGGTGTCACTGGTTGGGTGTAAGGCTCTACGCGCTACCCTCCCCCACCTCTGCAATACACACATACACATACGCCTTCTCCACGCGGGCGACACAAAGGGAGCGAGTGTGAGAGCGGGGCGCCCTCGGGGCAGGAGGGCGCAGGGAGGGGGCACCAGGGAGGGGCGGGGGCTGATCTGGCCCAGGAGGAAGGGAGGGAAGGAAGCAGGTGCCAGACACCCAGACGAAGGCGAGGGGCGTCCTTACCTGCCCCCAGGTTAAAGGAGATCCTGGCCTCTGCGAGATATGGCGTGTCGCTCTTGGAGCGGACTCTTCTGATGGGCCGCCGGTCTATGTCATCCTCCGAAGAAGCCGCCATTAATGTGGGAGGCAGGAGCAGGGTCGCCCGGCGAGCTGAGAGGAGAAGGAGATGGAGAGAGGGGGAGGGAGAGAGGCGGAAAGGGGGAGGAGGGGAAAGGAGGAGGCTCACACACATAGAAAAGGGGAGGGGAGGGGGAGGGGAGAGGAGGGGAAGGGGTAGGGAGGGTGGGGAAGAGAGGGAAAAGGGTAAAAAGAGGTAGAGAAAGAATGAGAGAAAGAGAGCAGAGAAAAGGGTGAAGGGAGAGAAAGAAAATCCGTTAAGGATTGGTGGACTGGAGCAAGATCAGGTTAGCCCTGGTCTGTACCCAGGGCTCCCCTTAACTCTTCTCCCAGCGCTGGGCCAAAGGGTCAGCGCTCTTGGCCAACACCCGCCTCCTGCCGCAGCCCTGTTTCAGCCGCTGGCACAAGACAGGCTAATGCGAATAGGAAGACTCCAAAGCCAAGATGCCCAGTCAGCAGCACTGTGCCCTCTCCCGCCAAATACACTTCCTCTCCTTTCAAGAGCAGGCTGCTACAGTCTCCACAAGCCAGGGGCCCCTCTAGCCTGAAGGAGCACAGAGGCCAGCTTTTCTGCTCCCTGCTGCCACTCCTGACACTCTTGCCCTTTTTGCCTTGGGGAAGGACACCTACCTATTCCAGGACATCCTCTGTCTTCTATCCCTCCCAACCAGACGCCCAAATAAAGTTTGAAACAGATAAAGGCATCTTTAGAAGTTCTCTTACCTGCCTTTTACAATTTAGGGTGGGACATGGAGGGACAGTGTGGTCAAGTTTGGGAGGATGGGTTTTATAATTGATATTTTCAGTGGAGACCAGGCTTATTCATAGAAGTGATGGCCATCTTCTCCATTCACTAGGTTGTAGGATGTGCTTATCTCGACATAAATACCTACTGTGTGAACCTTCAACTTTTGCTTTTGGGCACTTCTAATACAAATAATGCTGTTTGTACTGGAGTTCTCTCGGCAGCTCGGCACCATTGTTCCTGAAGGAAAGGTAACGATCAAAGGGGCTTGGGATCTTTTGAACATTTGCAGTGCCTGACTGCAACACTCCACAAAACAGCAAAAGAACCAGAGGGTTTTCTGGGGGTGTGATCAGAACGTGTTTGATGCCAGCATTGTAACTATTGATAGGCTAAACTCCTTTATGCTTGTCTTTCTGGATCTTATGACACAGGATCTTTTTTTCTGCCCTGATGTCATTATTCTTCAGTCTAATAAGTGCCCACCTCCAGCAGGTGGTTAACCTGACCTCTTTAGTACAAAGGAGAGCTCAGTATGGCTTCCAGCCCTTTGGTCTCTCAGCTCGGGCTCTACAAGGCTCTCCTCTGTACTGCACTTGCCATGTTCCCTCTCATTTTATATTCAGCCCCCTCTGGACTTTCCTGTCTCTCTCCTCTGGGCTCCTGCCTACACACATGCACTGTTACCCTTGGCCTTGCTGCTTCCTTGACCTCTACCATGGCCTCTGTGATTCTTCTTGAACTTCCTATGGCACTCCCAGCACCTCAGGTCTTCCATCCTTTCCCTTCATTTTCATTCCATCTACTGCTTCTTAACTTACTGTCTCTACCAAGGTCATGTTAAAAGGCCGCCAATGTCTTTCTAATAGAAAATGTCTTTCTTTCTTCCTTTCTTCCTTCCTTTCTTTTTTTTTTTTTGGTCTCTTTGAAATATTCCATGATCTATTTTTCTTGATATTATCTCTTCCTTGGCTCTTTCACCTCTGAACTACTTCCCTCACCACTGGATTTCTGATTGTCAGCCAGTTCCCACAAGTTAGTCTGAAGTTGCTCAACCCAAAACTCATCATCTGCTCGCCACCCCAACCCCCAAGCCCAACTTCAACCTCTCATTGTACTGTTCTCATCCAGTGTTTTCTTGAAATCTAACTCACTTTGGATGGACCTGCACTTGTGTTGATGCAACACTACACATCTCTTCAAACTTTTCTTGTTCCCCTAAGAATGTGTTTCGGTTATGAGCCTACTGCCCTGTTTGCTTCCTAATGCTGCATAAGATCCTGATCAAAAGTAACTTGGAAGACGAAGAGGTTTATTTGGCTTGCAGGTTATAGTCTGTCATTCCATCATCAAGGGAAACCAAGTCAGGAAGTTAGAGGCAGGAACTGAAGCAGGGACCATGGAGGGACATTGTTCACTGGCTTGCTTCCAAGTTCACATTCAGTTACTTTATATAACCCGAGACTACATGATGAGGGGTGGTACCACCCACAGTCCCTTAAGGCCTTCTCCATCAGTTAGCATTCAAGAAAATGCCCCAGAGTCCCATCTAATGGAGTCAATTCCTCATTAGTGATTGTAAAACTTCCTTGATAGAATTTTTGGGGTCACTTATGTAAACTATGATACCATCAGCAAATAATGAGTTTGACTTCTTTTCCAATTTGTATCCCCTTGATCTCCTTTGTTGTCTTATTACTCTAGCTAGAATGTCAAGTACTATATTGAATAGATGTGGAGAGGGTGGGCAACCTTGTCTTGTTCTTGATTTCAGTGGGATCACTTTGAGTTTCTCTCCATTTAGTTTGATGTTGGCTTGCTTACGTTGCCTTTATTATGTTTGGGTATGTTCCTTGTATCCCTCCTTTCTCCAAGACCTTTATCACAAAGAAATGTATTTTGTCAAAGTCTTTTTCAGCATTTAATGTGTTGTTTTTAGTTTGTTTATATGGTGGACTATATTGACAGATTTTCAAATGTTGAACCATCTTTGTATCTCTGTGATGAAGCCTACTTGGTCATGGTGGATGATTTTTCTAACGTGTTCTTGGATTCTGTGTTTCAGTATTTTATTGAGTATTTTTTGCATCAATGTTCATAAGTGAGATTGGTCTGTAATTCTCTTTCTTATAATGTCTTTGTGTAATTTGGGTATCAGGGTAAGTTGTAGCCTTGTAAAAAGAGCTTGGCAATGTTCCTTCTGTTTCTGTTGTGTGAAACAATTTGAGGAGAATTGGTATTAGTTCTTCTTTAAAAAAACTTGTAGAATTCTGTGCTAAAACCATCTGGTCCTGAGCTTTTTTTGGTTGGGAGACTTTTGATGACTGTTTCTGTTTCTTTAGCAGTAATAGGTCTGTTTAATTTGCTTCTCTGGCCTTTATTTAATTTTGGTAAATGACATACACAGACACTCAGAGCAACAATTAATAAATGAACCTCATGAAACTGAGAAGTTTCTGTAAAGCAAAGGACACGGTCAACAAGACAAAGCAGCAGCCTACAGGATGGGAAAATATCTTCATCATCCCCACATCAAATAGAGGTCTGATCTCCAAAATATACAAAGAACTCAAGAAATTGGTCATCAACTCTCTGAATGTGGCTGACAATTGGGGCTGACTGAGAAGCCAATGATAATGGCACTAGGATTTGTCTCTACTGCATGTACTTGCTTTTTAGGATCCTAGTCTGTTTAAATGCACATTCTCCTAGACCTGGATGGAGCGGGGAGGGCCTTGGACTTCCCACAGTGCAAGATACCCTGCCCTCTCTTAGGACTGGAGGGGAAGTGGGGAGGGTGAGTGGGGGAGCAGGAGGGAATTGGGAGGAAGTGGAAATTTTGAATGGTATTATTTATAAAGCAATAAAAAAGAAATTGGTTGGTTAAAAAAAAACAAAACAAAACAAAGAACAAATAATCTAATAAAAATTGGGGTACAGGCCTAAACAGAGAACTCTCAACAGATGAACATAAAATGGCTAAAAAGACACTTAAAGAAATGCTCAACATCCTTAGCTATCAGAGAAACTCAAATAAAAACAACTCTGAGATTCCATCTTACACCTGTAAGAATGACCAAGATCAAAAACACTGATGACAGCTTATGATGGAGAGGATGTGGGGTAAAGAGAACACTCCTGCATTGCTGGTGGGAGTACAAACTGGTACAGTCACTTTGGAAATCAGTATGGCAATTTCTCAAAAAATTAGGAAACAACCTACCTTAAGACCCAGTAATCACTTTTGGGTATATACCCAAAGGATGCTCATTTGTACCACAAGGACATGTGTTCAACTATGTTTACAGCATCATTGTTTGTCATAGCCAGAACCTGGAAACAACCTAAAGTCCCCTTGACCAAAGAATGGATGTAGAAGATGTATATATACACATTTACACAATGGAGTACTACACAGAAGACATCTTGAAATTTGCGGGCAAATGGATAGATCTAGAAAACAACATATTGAGTGAGGTAACCCAGACCCAGAAAAGCAAGTATAGAATGTATTCACTCATAAGGCAAAGAAAAACCAGCCTACAATTCACAATCCCAGAGAACCTAGACAACAAAGAGGACCCCAAGAGAAACATACATGATCTAATCTGCATGGGTAGACAAGATCTCCTGAGTAAATTGGGAACATGGGGATCATAGGAGAGGGCCAATGGGGAAGGGCAGAAAGGGAGGGGAACAGAGAAAAATATATAGCTCAATAAAAACAATAAAAAAAGAAAAAAGAAAATTCTGCGATCTTGTCTCCTATGTTATTCATGAGCCATGTTTGAAGAAGAATGACAATTTTGTCTGAAGGACTAGCTAGTCAAAGATTTCCCAGGGTTTCTTTTACACATATTTATTCTTGATACAGAAAAATACATCTGTGGGAAATTCCTATTTCATACTCATTTCATACTTCAGATGTTGATTAAGAACTAAATGCTGTCAGACAGTGGTGGCACATGCTTTTAATCCCAGAACATGGGAGGCAGAGGCAAGTGAATCTCTGAGAGTTTGAAGCCAGCCTGATTTACAAGAGCTAGTTCCAGGACAGACTCCAAAGCTACAGAGAAACCCTTCCTTGAAAAGCAAAACAAACAAACAACAACAAAAAAAGAAAGAATAAAAAAGAAAAAAAAAACCCTAAATGCTGCTAATATCTTTAGGTTATTCACAGACATTCAATGTATTACTGTTGTTGTTGTTGTTGATAGGGTCTGGCTCTACAGTTCTTGTTAGCCTGGAACTTGCTTATGTATGTCTATCAGGCTGGCCTAGAACTTACAGTTATTCTCCTGAATCTGCCTTTATGCTGGGATTACAGGTGTTGCTGCCACACCTAGATACATACATTTTCATATAAGTTTACTATAGACTATTATATTCCTTAAGTACTTTTAAATAGATATACTTTTATAAAGAAATTTGCATTAAAATACTATACTTTGCTGCATACTGTTGAATTCAATTATTATTATATTTCAATTATGATTGTTATCTTCCATTTCTTGCCTTCCCTGATATGCTTCTTTTTTTGTATTTGAAATGTTTTAAAAATTCTTTCCACATTCCCTCTATACCTGTATTTTTCTTTAGCTCTAACCATCTCCCTCATTTTACATGAATAGCTCATTGTGATAGCATTATAGTTTTTCCATACTCTTTCTCTGTCTCATATGTATAACTTCTTTCCATGAAATGCTTGACTGAGCAGCATCAGAAGTCCTCTGGGATAGGAAACAAGGGTGATGGGACTAGCATTATCTTATTAACTAGTACTGGCAATGGATGGATCTCAGGCACGTCACCTGTAAAAGTATGAGGTTCAGATCACAAGCAACATGAAAAGACCCTGCCCAGTCTCAACACTCTTTAGTTATTTGTAACTACTGTGGTACTGTTCCAATTAGATTACATTTTTTTTTTGTCAGCTTGACACAAGCCAGAGTCACTTGGGAGGAAGGAATTTCAAATGAGAAAAAGCCTCTGTTAGAATGACCTGTAGGCAGATCTGCAGGAAATTTTCTTGATGAGTGACTGATTTGGGGAGGACCAAGACCACCAAGGACAGTGCCACCACCTGGGCAGATCGTACTGGGTTCTATAAAAAGCAGGCTGAGCAAACCAGGTGGAGCAAGCAAGTAAGCAGCACTCCTCCATGGTCTCTCCTTCAGTTCTGCCTTCAGATTCCTTCTTGAGTTCCTTCCCTAACATCCCTCCATGGACTGTAATTCGGCATATGTAAGTCAAAACACTTTCATGTTCAAGCTGCTTTTGATTATGGTCTTTATCACAGCAACAGACAACAGGTTAGAAAAGTTATTCTGGTTGTCTCCATAAAAATCCTTGGCACCTTTGGTCTCTCAGTCTTAAGAGACATTTACATTTGTTATATAATTATAAGTAATTATATTTAGGAAATAACATGCTATCTTTTAGTCTTCCTCTTGATTCATAGTAGTCACATGCATTTCACAGATAAATTCTTTAGAATTAATCCTCCATATTGTTCCCATCATGTAGCAATAGCAGATGATTGTATGGGGATCTATGTGATTACGAGAGTGTGCACACAGAGAACTAAATTCAATTGTGACCTCAACAACTACCAATTAGAAATTTAAAAAAATGGCAGTCGATTCTTTTTAAAATATGTCTGCTGATGCAGAAAGAACAATGTTTTCTTATCTTTTCTACACCCAGTCAAAAAGTTAAAGTTCTAGAGCCTTCATTCATGTTATTTCCAGAGCTAGAGCCAGAAGCAGAAGTAATATACCAGAGTCTCAAAATATTATTTATACATCTATAATTCCTAGAGAAGATGATGAAGACACAAAGACAAAGAAAGTTAGCCTAATAGATTCTTATTGCGAAAGTCCTTGAGGTAAGGAAGACTTATCCTTAGAAATATTGTTTGGCATGTACTTCTAGAACACCCTTACATCATAATCAGGTGAGACTTAGTTTTTGGGTCTTTATTTGTTTTGCAATAAAGTTTTCCTGGGTCTTCCAGGCAGTTGTCACACTCACAATCCTACAATCCCCCGTCTTCAGCCTTCACATGCTGGCCTTTCAGGGGAGTACCACCATTACTAAATTGTGGATTTTGCATGTCCCCAAGAAGAACCTACTGGGTTAGAGAATGAAGGCTGAGTTGGAGTAACTGTGTCTTAAAAACCATCCCAACTATTTCGACTCTCATCACATGGATTCAGTATTACAGTAGAGGTCTCAAGAAATAAATAAGGGCCAGCAAAATACGTGTAAGAGGTTATTAATTTGAAAGCAAGCACAATTATTTTACTGGTCATATTTGTTATAATTGTGTATGAAATTCATCTTACAATATCACTGGCGATGTTTGTGTTTTTAATTATTTGTTTGCTTGTTTATTATGGGGTTGAACATGCCTGTGAGAAGGTGCACAAGGTATACCACAGTGACCACGGAGGTCAGAGGAAAAATGGTGTGACTTGCTTCTCTTTTTCCACCAGGTGGGTTCCAGGAAATGAACACAAGTTGTCAGGTTTGGCGGTAAGACCCTTATGTACTGACTCATCTCAATGGCCTGAGAATAAAAATTTTAAAGTACCATACATAATGCCATTAACATAGATGAATAACTATGAAAAATTTTAACAAAGATCAATAATAATTCTATATAAAACCTATATAGCTTCAAAGACATAAATTAAGAAGACCTAAATAAAATGGGTAATGGAATTAATATACTATGATAACTTTCATAAATTTAAAGGCAAATCATTGTTAAGGCAAACCTTTTAAAATTGACCTATAGATTCAGGTTATTCCAAACAAATCTAAGTATTCTGAAAGAAAATTTGACAATCGATTCTAAAAATGCACAAAAGAATGCAAAGAAAGAATAGTCAGCATAATCTTGACAAAGAAGAAAGAATTTGTAGGATTTGTAGTATAAGGCACTAGGATTTATGACAGTACAGAAAGCAAAAGATAATGTAAGATGAATAATCAATAGAAGACCTAAAAACGGAAATATATTTGAACAGTCCTGTGACTTGGATGAGATTATCTTTGTAGTATAGGAAGGAAGTGGTAGACTTCTATAGTGCCAGAAGGTGACACAAAATGATCAGGAGAAAATACATCTATTATGTTATGTACTGACCTGCCTGGCTTGATATTCCTATTGGTGCAATAGTGACATAATGGCTATATAACTAACCAACTGCTTTCTGGCAGTCTATGAGGCTGACTCATTTCATTTCTGGTAGCCCATGGTTGAAAAGATCATATACTCAAGGGAAAAATCTACTCTTGTGGTTTTACTACAAGATCTTGCTGTGACCCTGCCTTCTAAATATTTGTTTAAACTTGTAGATTTGTGTTATCCTCAACTTTGGTCAGAAAAGCTTCTTTGTACAGTGGGTAGTGGGTAGTGTAGAGACTCATAACTAGTCAAAATGCTAATGACTAATTGTATTATAATTAATTTGTATATCGAATGGTGACTGCTCCACTGTAGATAATCATCTATATCAAGCTCCACCTATTCAAGATGGAAACATTGTAGAAGCTGGGGCATAAAGAATATATGAGCTACCAGGTGGAGAGGAGAGACATGGAAGGCTGAATTCTAAGCGTTACGTGTCTGTTGCATAGACTTACGCACAGTCGTTGTGGTTCCCTGGATAAATCAAGTCAGTAAATTTCCAGCATAGATAGAGACTCCTAGAACTATTGCTTTTTGGAGTGTCTGTTGACAGCTGGGAGCTGCTTATGGAGGAAGACATTTCCTTTCGGAGGGAATATGCTTGCTGGTAGACTATCAAACCTCTGGTGCAATACTGAATCCTTGTGATGAGAGTCGACACAATTGGAACGGTTTTTAAAATCTAGCTACTCCATCACATCCTTCACTCTCAGTAGGTTCTTCTTGGGGGACATGCAGAATCCTCTGTGCATGGTACCACACCTGTGCTCATATGAGCAGCACAAATGGGACTCTAGAGATTAGCAAGAACAACAAAAAAAGGAGGATATGGTGTTGTGAAGACAAACAGTATGGTGGGCAGTAAAATAAATAATATTTATTTTACATGTCTGTTTTATCAACGTGTGTCTGTGTACCATGTATAGGTCTGTAAATTTTTATGTGTTTATTTAAGAATTCTCTGTTTTTCTATGTGTAGGTTTAGCTTTTACTTTTTTTCTATTTTTCTTTTATTGAAAATAGCTTTTTAGATGCCTTTAATTTTTTTAAAGAACCCTGCTCTGACAACATAATAAGGTAACTGTATTGGAATATGTGCAAGAAATAAAATAATTGCTAGCAGTTCTTGTGCCTGAATAAAGGTTAAAATGAAAAGAGAAGATCACAGGAATAAAAAGTCAGGGTGAAGAAGCTTACATCCAACCTGGGATACTTTGGAGACAAAATCTAAGACGTTCACTAATGAAAGCTGTTACGTTGAAAGAAGACATTTGCGAGTCCTGGTGGAAATTGACAGAGAACTGGTAAGAATGCACTCATGCGTGCATGCATGAATGAATAAATGCAGGAAAGGAAAAGATGTTTGCTTTCTTCCTCAACGGATTGCTGAGGGCTAACTTACCAATATGGAGATAGGTGCTAACAACATCATTTTATGATCATTGCTATAAATACCAAGCAAGGGGTAAAATGGATCAAGAAAGAATCAACAGAGATGCTAAATCCAGGGAAGAGTTTGGTGAGGAGCAGGATGATTTTATGGCTTTGAAGATTCTTTCCCACACCCATTAGTTTCCTGGTAGAAGCTGGACAGCATCTTGCCTAGGCAATGACCATGGCCACCTCCGGTAAAGGACAACTGGGTCCAGGGTGTCTCCACATATGACACCCAGAGAGAAATGTAAAGTTACCTTTGGACTATTTTAGCCTAGAAAGAGCAAACTTGAGACTTACCATGAGAAAATAGCAGACAACATTGAATTAGGAGTGGGCTGTTTTTTTCAACAGAGAAGAATCATGTGTTTCACAAATGACAATGTTATAAAGGGTAACTTAAGAGTGTAGAAACATATTAGGGTAAAAAAAGAAAAAGACATCTGACCCTAGACTGGACTAGACTAGGATATCCTAGACCGCACCTAGGGTTGAACTGACCTTGGCCTGCAGTTGGTCCTGGAGTGCTTTAAGTCCCAGTCAACTCACATTGAAAGGCAAAGAGCAGATTATATTAAAATGTATTGTGGCTGATAAATGTTCCATGGCCATAAAATAATTATCTATACACCTATTCACATCTCTCTAGACCAATTGTGGATGGGTAGGTGAGAGATAAATTGATGATATATTAATTATGGAAATAATAAAGGCAAGAGAATTAATCCACTACAAACATACTCATTCCTTTCTCTTTATAAGAATTCCCAGAGAGGAGATAGAGAAGAGGTCCCAAGCTTTTAAAAAATTATGAAAAATTATCAGTTAGGTAAGTTTTGAGTCTGTGGACAAACAGTAAAAATATTAAGAGTATTTTGTTTTGGATTACTTAGAGGCCTTTGATATTTTGTTTAAAATTGAATTTTGTATGTTGTATTTAAGCAGATTAGGAGTCTGGGCTGCATGAACGAAACACGCTTCACCCCCTTGGCATATCTGGAGAGTTAGAAATGTAAGCAATTTTAGACCTCGCAATTTAACCTGGTACAATGTCACTACGGCAAATTATGCTGTAGAAAATGCAAAATGTGCGCGATGCCAAAGGATGTCATTGACCACAATGCCAATCCAGACCACTGCGGTTACTTCTACATCTTAAGCTGGTTTAACAAAAACACACCACGGCTGGGTTTTTGTTACCACTAAATTTAGCATGTAGATCCTGGAATATTTTTCTTCTCTATGCATAACATCTTTTTCTAGAAACTCAAAATATGCAGAAATGTCACTGGTGCCTTTTAATTCTCACTCCCCAGCTCATCACTTATAGAAGCTGTCTATTTCACACACTTCTGACACCAGTTCCCTTTTCTCTCTGCAAAATTTATGAGGGTCCATAACAGAGGCTGGTGGATTTTTATTTTTATTTTTACCATTTCTTTCCAGGTTCTAGATACATGATCTTTCTAGTAGGCCCAATTTAAATTTTCTCTGTTGTACAATTTTAGGGGAGTGCTGTCCAGCTCAAAGTCTATCTAAGTAGAGTGTGGAACTATGAAATCCACACTCTTGCTGCCCCATGCAGTAGAAGGAGGAGATTTTCCAATGGATAAGGCCTCTTTGGGGCACTGAGCTAACCCTGTTTTCTATTGCTATATGGGTGGAGTGATTGCTCTGAGTCTTCCTTAAGGCTTGGGTACCTATCTTCTTTTGGATGGATGCCTGCAGATAGATGGTACAAGACTGTTAGTTAACTATTCTGACATCACTCTGGCAATTCTTTCTCAGAGGGTCTGATTCATTTAATGAAAATTTGTACCTAAGTTAGTGAAAACTGCTTATTCACATGAGACATATTAATAAAACCTGCTTCTCTTTCTGGTGGAAAAATCTTTCTCTTTTCTCCCCATCTTCGCAAGTCTAAACTGCCTGATTTCTGTAGCTGGAATATTTTTAGCCCCACTCCCACACTTCGTGCCACTAGGAAAATTCGCTCTTCCCTCTTTGTTTACCTCTGCCAACCTCGAGGCCCTTTATGCTTTTCGCTTTGCATGAACATACGAAAAAGATGATGATAATATTATATTCCACTCAGTAATCATGCTTAAAACACAGGTGTGAGGTCAGCCTTCCTGAATTTGTATCTACATCCAAAACTTAGAGTTTTACGATTTCATACTAATTAGTGTCTCTGTGAATTTGAGACCAACATAGCACCCCCCTCTACAGTCTCAGTAAGGATGCAAACACATAATCCTTATTAAGTCTCTGGCAAAGTATATTCTTTATAAACCTTGACTAATAGTATAGAATGCTATTATTACTTGATAGTCCAGAGCAAGGCTATAGTTGTGAAATTAAACCTTGGCATAATCCCAAAGCTTAATACTTATCAGACTTATTAAAAAAAAAAACTAGCTCTCCAAGCTTTGGATCCCTTATATGCAAATGAGAAATTAAATGAACTCTTTCACCAGGCCCTGGGAGGATACAACATTATGTAATAAATGTAAAACACCTAACACGGAGCCTGACAAAAGTGGGCGGACAGCAAATGTTCACTGCTTCCTGTCCTCCTGGTTTCTTAAAGTAGACACTGTGCAAAGCGGCTGGGGGCTGGCTGCTAAAACATGCTAGATACAGAAAGGAGAGATGTAGTTCAGGCTTTGCGTGTCGAATTGAGTCGGTCAGAGACTCAAGCAGCTTCTCTTATTTCAATCTTGATTACACCTGGTTAAGGTATATAAGTCACTTTCCAAATCCCATTCGGCAGTATAGGTAATGCCAAGCCTTGTAATTTTAATTTTGCATTTTCTACATGGCTGGTTTGAAATCTGGGTGGTAATTAAAGACATAATTTAAAGTCTTAAGGTTTTCCTGTCTCTGATTCATGTTCAGCGTGCAGAAAAGTGACAAATACGTGCAGCAAACTGCTGGCCTTGTGCATTTGGAAGTCACCTCAAAGAAAAGGCTGTTCGCTTCAGCTATCCGAGTCACTTTGCAGGAAGATGATAGCATGTAGAGATAGGTACAGCAGTGCACTGGTTGGTTTTTGTCAGCTTGACATAAGTTAGGGCCATCTGGGAAGAGGGAACCACAGTTGAGAAAATGCCTTCATCAAGATTGGCCTGTTGGCAATCCTGGGGGTACATTTTCTTAAATTAATGATTGATGTGGGAGAGTTCACATTAAGATGATCTTACCCCCGGGCAGGTGACCTTGGGTTGTACTAAAAATCAAGCTGAGCTAGCCATGAAGGGCAAGCCCGTAAGCATGGTTCTTCCTTGGGATCTGCTTTAGTTCCTGCCTTGAGTTCCTGCCCTGACTTCATCTCATGACGGAGCATAAGATGTAAGATCAAATAGATCCTCTCTTCCCCGGCCTGCTTCTGGTCGCAGAGTTTATCACAGAGACAGGAACCTGACTAGGACTGTCAGCCGAGGCACTGGGATTCTGGGTTTTGTTTAACTCTTCTGCCACAATCCAGTTATGTTATCTGGTTAAAGAAATATTCAGTGTTCTGCCCCCAACCATTCAGTCTCTAGAAATGTAGGAATCTACCAAGTTAGGAAGACTTACGTTTGAATCCTGGCATTGTAGTTGATTTTAGATGTACTTTTTTCTTCTAAGCTTTAATTTCATATGCATTGAGGCAATAATATCTAACCAGTGACAAGTCTGTAGTTTTGGGTGAAGCATGCATGCATGCATAGCTTCTGGTATACATTAGGTATGAATAAACAATGCTTGTGAGCTGGGCGATGGTGGCGCACGCCTTTAATCCCAGCACTTGGGAGGCAGAGGCAGGCGGATCTCTGTGAGTTCGAGACCAGCCTGGTCTACAGAACTAGTTCCAGGACAGGCTCCAAAGCCACAGAGAAACCCTGTCTCGAAAAAACCAAAAAAAAAAAAAAAAAACCCAAAAACCAAAAACAATGCTTGTGTTTCTTTCTTCCTCAAGGCTTAGTTTTCTCATCTGTAAAATGAGCCAGTTATACATAGCATCTTTAGGCTTTAATGTGCTACCACTGCCATGATGACACTGTTGAGTAAAACATTAGAAAGCCCCGGTAGCTGCTGGTGTGACTTGAACAAGAACACTGTTGGGAGGTCGGGGACTGCAGACTTTCCTTGATGGATGGATTGGAGGGAAGGCCTGCCCAGGGCAGATTAGGTGGATATTTTGTTTGCATTCTGTTGTGTCTACAGATGGGCTGCTGATGGTAATCAGATCAGCGGGTATTAGTCAGCCACTCTGCCTAGTAAATAACAGAAGAACTAATTCGGGGACACAGTCCAGCTGGCAAAGTTAGCTTTGGGGCACAACCAAAGCACAATGGACCTCTCTTCCTTCGTTCCAACTGTGTCTGATTATTAATCCATCGTGAGCAACAATCCTTAGTTTAGATGGAGTTTTTATTAATTTTAAAATTAAAGTAGAGACATTAAAGGTAATCTGTGGACCTTCAGTTAAAGTAAAAGGATACACAGTCGCGTGTTGTGTGCATGAAAGGGACTGCAAGCGTCTGCTCCAGACTGGAGCAGCACCGATTTTAGGTGATGCTTAACTTTCATTTGGCTTTATAGTTTCTATTTTCTATAACTATAATGCATTGCATTGGTAGTCAGAAGAAAAAAAATGAATTACAAAAATGAGTTTTGTAAGAAATTCCCATGGAGCCCTAGGAAGGTTGCCTTGTTGGCAAATCATACACTGTCTAATTCAAAGTCAGTACAGAGGTCTCTCCTCCCTCTGTCACAATATCCTGAGAAAGAAAGATTAAATATCCCTTTAGGAGCTCTCTCTGCAGGAAACTACAAAATATGACTGTGATGCCACCTTCTTATCCTACAGTTCTTGAGGCATTCTGCCTTTGAACAGATACTATGTGAACACTCTAAATCCTATTTGTCTGCTCATAGTATCTGCACTAGGAAATTTGCTCAACCATTGAACATTAGAAGATGTGGTGGGAAGGATCGAAAGGTTTAGGGTTTTAAGTATTTTTTTTCCAGAGCTGTAGGGCCTTGAAAAGTTACTTGATCATGGGAACATCTATAAGTGGGATAATAAAATATACTCTGCAAATTTCCCTTTTTGTGGATGAAATGGGAAAATAATGGCCCTGGTCCAGAGTGATGTCTCTTTTCCCCTTCGTTTTTCTTTTCAGCCTCAGTGAACATGTCCACACTGTTGAGTGAACTTGGATTATGGATTCAGCGTGGAAGTCAGCCTTGTAGAGTGTTTGCAATGTGGTCTGGCTATTTAAAGACAAGGATAAGGTCCGGCTATGGCAAGTGCCATCTTCTCTGACCAATGTAGTCACCGAACTGTTTAACTAAGCAGAAGACCTTGCCACCTTGGTTCACAAGAAAAATAAGCTCTCTTTTCAAGCAGCTGTAGTAAAACCTCTTTCTCTCCTCCTCTGCAATGTCCTGTGACAAGTTATAGGTCTACAGGGTGAATGAGTTTGGTTGAGGCCTTTTTTTTTTTATTTGTTTCTTAGATGATCGTCTTGGTGCTAACTCAGAACATTGCTCATTGCTTCTGATGAAAACCCAGTCGCAGATTTGAAATTATCTTGGCGATTGCAAACAGTTGCTTCATATAAGTATCTAAAATGGGCTATTAATTTTCAGTATTAGCGCTAAGGAGAAAGAGTGTTTATAGCCTGAGCTGTCGTTTAGAGCAGTGTTTCCTCATAATCTCCCAGTCCTCTAAAGAATACGGCAGGAAAGATTAAGATTCAGAAGAAACATAACTCAGAAACGCATGCAAAAGATGTCAGTAAATAATTTCCAAGAATTATTGTGCCATACTGAGTATTCTGGATAGCTTTCTGGGGTCTCCATACCAACATTTGCAACCATAGAACTTATTTCATATTGATGGTTACATATACTACTAGATCCAGCACACTCTCTAAATTAAGTACATTCTAAATTAATTTTCTTTATTTTGATCCTCTTCTTATAATCCTTCTCTCAGTAAATAGCTTCTAATATTTAGAGGTAGCATCTGAGATCTCTTGACATACCGCTCGCTCAGTATGTAACTGTCTTACTGCCACACGTGTAGGGAGAATCTTCTCAGATCTTCAGGATCCTTTTCTCTTCTGAATTCACCCAGTTTGCTCGCTGTCCAATTATGTTTGCTTCCCTACAGTAGCCTGTGGTTCCCCTGGCTTCAGTCTTTCTCCCTCATCAGTACTCATGTCTGTGGCTTTCATAATAACATGTTTGCGCACAGAGCCCCACTGTGCTATGTTCTTTATCGAACTCAATATCTGCTTTGGAATTCCTTAG
This sequence comes from Microtus pennsylvanicus, assembly GCF_037038515.1. Taxonomy (NCBI): domain Eukaryota; kingdom Metazoa; phylum Chordata; class Mammalia; order Rodentia; family Cricetidae; genus Microtus; species Microtus pennsylvanicus. The sequence continues at coordinate 89,414,259 of NC_134582.1, forward strand.
TTCACAAACAATGCTTTGAGCACCTAGTATTTCTTAGCCTGCTGATCTAGTCTTGAGTCTGCATCTTTGCCCTGTGCCCTTTCCATCTATGGATTCCGGGAACTGAACTCAGGTCCTCTGTAACTGCACTGAGTGCTCTTAGCTACTGTACCCTTCCTCCTTTTTTTAAAATATATTTTTAGATTGTCTCACATTTCCAAAGTGCTTAGAAATTTGAATTAGGAATAAACAACATTCAGGAAGAGATGGGATGGGGTGGGGGATCTCTCTTGGGGAGATGCAGCCTTGCCACTTTCTTTTGAGGTACGATATAACTAAAGGGGGATTAACATAAGAATAATCACTAATTATATGGTTATTAACTGCTTCATATTTTGCTTTAATTTTCTATATTTATTTCTTTGCTGCTTAGAAACTTTGTCTTCCTATAGCACTTTCATGCCTTTTGGAGGGGGTAGATGCTGTTTGTGTTACTAGTCAATGTTTTTCAGTAAATGATTTTAATTTATTTCCTATTGCTTCACTTATTTCCATGTGCTGGTTGTCCTCAGCCATAGCCCACAAAAATGTGATGCTTGCTATATATTTTTCTGTTTCAATTAATTTTTTTATTTAAATTTTCCTAAAGTACAATAGAACAAATACATACTACCCTTATAAGAGAGTACGCATGTTTTTCTGAAAATCATATGCTGTACCACAGTTTATGAAGTGCTATTTTGTTTCATTTAATACTCAAATGCACCTTGGGTTGAAAACTCTTGACCTGATTGTCATTTGCACAGGAAATGCAGAAGGGAAGTAAAAAAGACTAAGTTCTTGGTCTAACTACACAAGTTAGGAAGTAGAAGGCACTGCTTGAACTCAGAACTGTGGGAAGGAAATGATGAAATTCTAAAACACAGTGACAGCCTGTAGTCAAGGTGGGAGACATTGGATTCTTATCATAGATTAATATGTGCTGTCATTGTAACTGGAACATTCCACCGCATACAAAGCGGAATGAAAGTAAATATAAAAACTGGGTAGTTACACAGATGTCAACATAGAATTAATCAGCTCTGTGCTGTTTTCCCCCTTTGTCAAAGGCTTTGATATTATCCTGGTTTGCTCTTCTGATTGAGAAACAAATAGATCTTGAAGATCATTTCTATATTTAGACACAGTACTTCAAAGTTCCAGTTTAACATATCAATACCCATTCAGGAGTTTTGCTCAAGTCTGTGTGTTTAATGATTCACTGGGAAATTAGTAAACATATTGAAAATGATACCAACTATAAGCTGGCTTTGGTTTGCTAGTCTCCCGTTCTTCCCTCAGTTACACAGTCACAGGGTGTCACCGGAAGTTTTCTTTCTTTTATTATTTAATTTTTTTTTTTTTTTTAGAAAACAGATTTGTTTGGGCAAATGAGGAGTGAGAATTCATCCCTCAGCACCTGTGAATTGTTTATGCTAATTGGGTCATGGCTAATGCTAGCTGAGTGTGGGCCGCGTTTTCATCCACTCTTTTATACGCCGTATGCAATAGTGGGAGTTATTAATTGATTGGAAGAGTTGCCTTGTATTTTCATGTCATTTTCTTCCTTTCCGGGCCTTATTATCATGGGTTCTCTCTTCCTCTCGCCCTCTGCTCTACACAGGAAATCTGAACCCCAATAAGACAGATGGCTATTAGGAGCAAGGTACCCCAAATACCAAGGACTTCCACAAAAGCTCCTCTGTGTGCAAGACAGGCATGCTCAGAAGCTGGGGCTGGACTGCATGAGCCTCTAATCTGTGGGACCAGAAGACTGGCTGTCTAGATATTTTATTTCTTTATCTGCTTTCATTCTCTCCTTCACACACAATGTTCTCTGTATTAAACACAGGTTGGGAGAGCCTGGGTGGGAGCAATTAGAGGTCTAAACTGGAACATGTGGGAGGCAAGGAGGGTAGGTTTGGTCATGGCTTTGTCATCCATGAATGAAGCACAGCACGCCACTTCCTTGTTAGCCTTACAAAGAACAAATTCCCACCCCACACCTCAACGGGATTTTTTTTTTTGAGGCTGATGATTTAAGCATCGCAAAAAGATTTTTTTAAAGTTTCTATGTGAAACCCTTCTCTGAGATGGGGTCTAGAAGTTAGCATTTAAGTTACCTGAACAATAAACCAAGTAAAACATAGGAAGGCATCACTTTGTAGGGGAGACAGGAGATGTGGCTGATGTTGCTGTGCTCACGCTAGCTAGCAAGACTCCAAGGGACAGACAGGAAGGTGTTAGTGTGAGGTCAAGGGTTACAATCTATTTGGCAGCCATGCCTAAAATAGGCACTGGCTTGACTTGTGGTCATTGCTTGTACCTCTGTCTTTCTAGAGAAAGCTAGACCTCCAGCTTCAGGAATGAACCACAGCTCAGGTCTTTGGGGACAGGGATGGAGAAAGAGCACAGCCTGCTACTAGATGAATGAGCAGGACTCTTAAATACATGGCTGGCATCCTGTGAGCTGTTCTTACAGTATATTTCCAGTAAGTGACTTTAATGGGTCTCCAAAGCTTTCTCCATTGTATCTGACTGGAAATGGGCGTGTGAATGGTGGCTGCACTGAGGATCAATTGGCCAAAATGTGTAAGGGTTGGACTGGGTAGTAGAGGTTAAAGGAAGGGAAAGGAATCTCAGTTAGGAAAAGCTCAGAACTTGGTTTTGGAACACACTCAGCGCGTCCTTTGAATTGCTCTCAGGTTAGTTCATCACAGGGACATGTAGGGTTTACCTCCTCCATAACTACTTCCAGACAGAAGAAAAACTCAGCCATTACAGACAATTATGCATTTAAATCTTCATTGCCTCTGGAAATCTAGTTTCAAAGTCTTTACTTGTTCAGTAATATACCTACACTTTTCTTGTACTATTTCCCTTTCTCTTTTGATTCTTTAAAGGATTTTCCTTGGTTTTATAACAGATACACTTGGGTTGAGGACTTTCTTTCATTTTCCACACCTTAATTCTTTCCATCATTCTTTTTATGCACCATTCCCTTCAGTCTTAAGTGCTTTCCACCTTCGACTTATGACTTTAAGACTTTAAATGAACTGGGGTGGGAGTAACAGTGTTTTCCCACACCTGGAAGCCCTAAGTCTTTTTTCTGGATCTGAAGTTTCTCCTTGAAAGTTTAGGCTGAATGATTCTTGTTCTACCAGGTCAGCAGAGACATTTAATAAATTGTAATGCTCTCTTTATACCAAGGATGATGCCGCCCACCAACAAAATGGTATTGAAGGAGAATACTGCACTTGAGGCAGATGGGAGGTGTTTAAGTAGCAAACAGCAGTATTAGTGACTAACTGACACACACAAACACACACACACATAGATGGAAGAATTTAAATAACAAAGGTTCGTATTAATGACTAATTGACAAGAACACACACATGTGCATGCAACACACACTACACAGACCTTGCTGAACCCTTCAATCTCCCTTGGATTTGGAGCTAGCTAACCATTGCTGTGAAAAACCCAAGGCTTGCCGGGCAGTGGTGGCACATGCCTTTAATCCCAGCACTTGGGAGGCAGAGGCAGGCGGATCTCAGTGAGTTTGAGGCCAGCCTGGTCTACAAGAGCTAGTTCCAGGACAGGAAACCAAAAAGCTATGGAGAAACCCTGTCTCAAAAATCCAAAAAAAGAAAAAAAAAGAACCCAAGGCTTAGAGAGGCTGTCATTTTTATAAGTTGCTATACTGAGTGCAGAGGTATGGTATGGGATAAAAATGGAATCCTGTACTATGACAGAGGCTGGAAACATAGGCAAAACTCCCTGTGAGGGGATGCTAAAGCTAGGTCTTGCCTTAATCTCAGGGAAGAAAAGAATGCTATTGTTAATTAACTGTTGCTAATGACTTGCAACTAATTGAGTGATACCAAATATCTTTGTCTCTTGGGACCACGCTAAGAAGTCCCCAAGGTATAAAGGTTAGGTAGTTAGAGTATATTCAACTGAAAGCTAAAGATTCAAAAGCCAATGATTCTGATGGATTTTATGGGGGAGGGGGACACAGAACAAACGGTGGAGATGAGGGGGACTGCTAAGGGGAAAGGGTTGACAGAGGGTTCTCAGTGAATTTCTCTCTATGCCTGAAAGAACCTGAAGAGAATCTGAGATGCTCACCGTGGCATTCGTCAGTTGTCAAAACTGGCATTTCCCTTTGTTGAACAAGACAATGCAGACAAGGGAAAAGGCACTTTATGACAAGTAGCAATGGCTTCAAATGCCATGAGTTATGTAAAACGATAAAAGAGGGGTTTGTCATCAGGAGCCATAAATGTAATAGTCTTGTGGCTTTAGTCAACTGACTTTTAATGTGCAGCAGGTAATTAAAACGTTCAGGGAAACAATGGTCTTCAAGTTAAAAAAAAAAAGGAGAAGAAGCTGTAGCATAGGGGAGAGAACATGAGTGAGGTAAGAGATCATGCAGTTCCCTCCAGCCTCCCGTGAGAAGCCATGTGACCGGGAGCATGTGATGGACTCACTCAGCCTGAGCTTCCCCATTTGGGAAGTGAGATATGGTCATCAGCATTACCTTCATTTGCCTTCCTGGTTGATTTTATCAAGCTGGCCAGCTGAAAAGGCATCTCTTTCCAGCAAGGAACACTGATATTTTAAAGAGCTTGGGCTTCGGAGTTGGACATACTTCAATCAGATCCTAGCTTTGCTAATATCCAAATGGATGGCTTTTTCAAGAATCTTTAATCTATCAATCTTAAATTGCACCTGTGTGTGAGCTCACGTGCACGTTGCATGTGACTGAGGATATCAGATGTCAAACTTGGTCGCTGTTTCTTAGGCACTATTTACATTTGCATTTTCTGAGACTCAGTCTCTCACTAGGTCTTGGAACTCAGTTGAGGTTGTCAGTGCAGCAAGTGCCAGAGATTCCCATTTCTACTTTTCCAAGCATAGGAGCCCCATGTCCTCACACACACGTTTTCTCAGGCTTCTGTGGCAAGCATTTTCCTGAGTTACCTCCCCAGCCCCCAATCTTAAATGTTCTAATCTGCAACCTGCACATAATGATGCAGTTCCGATCTCCCAATGTTTCACTGAGGATGAGCACATGCAATGAATATATCAAATGCAGTCTCTGGTTTCTGTTCATTTCTTGATGTCTGTTTGCCACTCTTGATGGTTTGAGCCCATTTAAAAGACATGACCTTGGGGGCTAAGTGGGTGGCTCAGTGACAGAGTGCTCACCTATGCTATCTATATCCATCGCTGATGGGAAATATAGCTTATGGTAGTTTATAACACTTAACTATAAATATATAGCTAAGAAAAATATTCAGGAAAAAACAGGCACAGCAGAATGGAATACATACATACATATACATATACATATACATATATATATATATATATATATATCTGGTAAAGTAGTAGAGCACCTGCTTTGTTTTCAATCCCCAGCACTCACCTCTCTCCCCAAACAAAAATAAAAATAGCTATAGGATGTGATAAGACCAAGATAATAAATATATGAAAGATGTAATATATATATATTAGATCTCAGTCCTGATTGCTCATTGGAAGTAATTAAAAAGATTCTCATTGGGGCATTGCCCTGTAGAGAATATGATTCAATTGGGGCACAGTGGGTCTTCAGTCATGGGAGACCTTGTGAAATTTCCTGGGGTGTTTCTAATCTATACTAGATACAATGCTTTCTTTTTAAACTTTAGCACTAATCATGCAGAAAAGATGGAATAACTCAGAAGCCTGTTGGATGCTGGTGTTCTAGAGACTTGGTCATTTAGATTCTGTTTCACTTAATCTAGGGAAGGGCTTGCGTGATGTTTATTTCAACCAGGAAAATTCCATGATGTCCTTCTCGGTTCAAATCACTGAGCCTAAAGCTAAGGGAGGGAGTATCATTGTCAGAATCTACTGATGGGTAAACCTGAATGATGGCATATGGAGACCCAGATGCTTTTTGAAGTCGTATGGACCTCCAGTTTCCAAAACCTTCCTCTTGAGTTACAGGTGGCTTTCACAGAGTTCCCTCCATGTTGCCAGGATTTTCTGGGGGTGAAGAAGTTCCAGCTAACCAGAAGAGCATCATCTGTCTCCAGGGGACAACCAGGAGGTCTGTGGGCTTCTCCGCCCCCACCCTGTTCTCCACAACACACCCTGTTTTTGATAGCAGAATTCCAAGTCAGATAATTCTTCCCTTCTTACACACACAACAAAGACAAATGGATATTGGGGAAAACAAGCTGTTTCATTAGCAGAACAGGGCACAGACTTGACAATCTCAGGGATTCATGAAGGTACTTTGAAAAGTTGTGGACTTCTTTTTACCCTCCCTTCTAGAACCTTCCCTAGATTCTTCTTGTATTAGCTAACTAGAACACCCTCCTCTATTTTGGAACAGGTTATTTTCATTTTCCAAGAACAATTAAATTAAGATACCCATAAGCCAATCAAAAAACATACTTCTAAAACTATTGCTTTAGATAGACATTTTATCTATAATTGATTTTGAAGGTGTTTTCTAGAATTCTGTGAACAGTAGATACAACACAGGGAAGGAAGAAGGGGAGCCCTCATATTTTTTCTTTCCTCCTGAAAGGGTTTATATCTCTGAGAACACTTGTTCAATCTATAGAAATTGCCACATGAATGAATGACAAAGGCAACAAACACAACAGCCTAGCCAATCAGGTTTTCGATAACCCAAGCCCTTGACTGTGACATCTGTATGAAACTCCCAGTTAGCATTTCAGAAGAGGGTATCACATCCAGGCTTTCAGGAATTCCTCATACCGCTCAATGCTGGTCTAATCTGGCTGAGTAGAGAGCTGCCTGGAGTGAGATTAAATTCTCTTTGCTCTACATGCCTTTCACATACCTTTCCTTCCCCTAGTCCTCAGTCTTGACAAGGATTCAACACAGATTTCAATCATCCATTGGAAACATGAGTGTTTACTGTGGGAAGTGAGGGTGGTGGGAAGTGAGGGTTGCAGGCCATGCTGTTCATCCTTCACCCACTCACCGTTCACCTGGAATGTTCCGAAGGCCTAGGGATTTGGTGTCTTGGAAAGACTCATTGCCCGTGCACAGTGCACACAGGCTGTTGCAGAGGAGCTGGGGACTGTAGTGAAGTTCCCAGTCACAGTGGAGGCAGAGCTCCTAGAAGCAGGAGACTCCATGGTGATGGTCCTAGGTGTTGGGGGATCTGGGACCATGTTTTGATACAGAGTAAAAGAGCAGGTAGGGGATGTATCAGAGCACACTTCCACTATTGCTGAAGCTTGTCCCTGTTGTAGGTGTCTCTGGGACAAGACACACAATCTTAGTGATACTGTGTTTACTAAACATTCCTCGCATGTGTGTGCATGCGTGCATGCGTGCGTGCACGTGCATATGCTTGCCTTTCACTAGAAACAGGAAATTGAATTACTATAAGTTAACATTTCTTATTTGCAAAGTCTGAGCTATCTCGTGGATTCTCCATCAGAGGAGGGAGGTCCTTTAACATGGGATATCTATTTTATTGATTTGCTGACGTACAGTGTCTTTTGTAGCAGACGTTGTTTTAAGCACTTTAAAACTTTGCCTCAGTAATGAGCTTAACAATTTAGAAATCTGTCGCTGTTGTCAATTTGCCAAAGGCTTTATGCATTGATTTTTAAATATGGGTCCCAATGGAGGGGTTCTGTCTCTCTCACTCACCAAGGCTGCCTGTCACCGGTTTAACTTCAAACTCTGAGATCTCAGAAACACTTAGATTTCTGATTTGGGGGTCCTGACCTAGTTGATGTTTGAGGAGACTGCTCTCAATCCTGCACATCTAGGATTCCTAGATTGGGGGTAGCATCCTCCTCACCCACACGATCCAAAGGAGAAGACATAGCTTATGCCACCGCTTCCCATGTATTTCCCAGTTATTCCAGCTCTGGAGCCTAAACCACCGTCACTGCTGGTGACAGTTCTGACCACTCCACCCCCAGAGCTCCATCTGCCGCAGCTACCAGCCTGCCTTGTAATCTTCAAGCCTCCCACACACCCTGCCTGCTTTCCTTCCATAAAAGCCAAGAGTCCATCATCTTCAAGACAAAGTGAACAGACAGCTTTACCCTTCACAGCCAGCTACTATTTCTTTTCTCCATCTGCAGCTCAGGTGGATGAACCTGCCATGGAACAAGGCTCAGAATGGCATGCACCCGGGCAGATGTGGAAGAGTAGAAAGTCAGGTCCCGTGACTGAGTGGAAGTCCCTCTCTTCTCATCTCTCTTCTAGCTCCACACCTACTTCTAGCCACCAACCTACTTGTAGATCCATAACAAGCTATAGATGTTAACTATCCTCTCACGCTTCTTCCTAGCAACACTTCTTAAAGAGGCAGAAAGCAGCAGCAATGCTGTCTCCCTCCTCTTGGAGGATGGCGATTCGCCATGGTATCATTTTTGCCAAATCAAGCTATGCTGCTGAGCCTGCTGACCCGAACAAACCTGCAGATAATATCCAGCCCCTCCTGACCTTAAGAACATGGGCTCACACCCAGAAAATGGAAGCAGGATGCTCACAAGCTCTCAAGGTTACCTCAAGTCACAAGTAAAGCAAAAACAATTCATAAGAACACTTGGGGAAACTGGGGGGATTATTATCATTGCTCAAGGTGAGCTTCCTGTCATGCAACAATGAAAGATGTCAGGATTACAGCACAGCGTATCTCCTTTTCATCTCTGCTTTGCAACTTCCAAGAATTCAACTAGTTTCCTATTAAAGCAGGAGCACTGTCTTCCTTTTTAGTGTGTTACCTCCGTGCTCTGGGGCACAGCTATCGCTTGACTGAACATCTTTAGAATGTCATGAAAAACACAAACTGTAATTTTTTTTAAAAAAAAATCTCCTACCCATCAAGAGGATAAAACACTTGGGATTCGTTTGTTACTTTAACAACAGCAAACATTCTAAATAGAACCTGGGAGAGAAGAGCAAGCACGCTAGAGCCTAATCGACTGCCTTGAACTAGGTAATGAAAACACAGACTGCCGCACTTCACACAAGGGGGTGGAGAGCCTTGAGTGTGCACTGAGGATTCTCCAAGCAGCAACCCTGACCACTAAGTGTAGATAAGGCAGTTACACAAGTGGCACACTTATCTCAGAAGCCCACAATCCAGCCAGATGGCACTCGGCTAGGTCAGGGTGCCCGAGGATCTCCACCAGTACAATAGATGCCTGCCGAAAAATTTCCTCAGTCCTCTCAGGCATAAGCTCTGGACTCAAGGAGGTAGGAATCCTTTTCTAACACCGCCCTCGGAGATCTGCAGCCAACACTTGTTAACACCCCCAAGATGAGTGGATTTATTTAGTCTATTCTGAAATTCCAGCAGCAGTTTGGTAAATGCTATCAATCTGGAACTATTAATCGGTGAACTTTTAAAAGGGAGCTTAAGCTGTTGCAACCAACATTGCACGGTTTGCCGCAAAGCAGCCTGAGGGGAGGGGGGCTTCTCTCTTTTCCATTTGTTACCTTGAGCTCCTTGACTGTAGAAGAATCTTTGTGCTGACTCCACATCCAAGAGTCTATGAGCAGACTCAACGTCCAGAAAATAATCCATTTTGGGATAATCCATCTTCGATGTTCAAAGCAGGATTTTGAGGGAAGCTAATCACGTAGGTATCTATAAAGAGGAAAAAAAAACCCACAGTATTTCAGGCTGTCAAGTATGTCTACTCTTTAATTTTTTTTAAAAAAATAAGAGTACTCTATTATCATATGCCAACATTTGACTGACATATCTAATTTCAAAGCCCCCATTGCCAGAGTCTTTGTATTGTATGAGAATATGCAACCTTTAGTTAACACTGATTAAAAATAATATATTCCACTTATGAAAAAAAGAACAAGCAATGATCCAGGTTAAAGAGAAGTAACATACTGTTTTCTCCTTGCTGTATAGTAGCTGCCAGAAGATATACTTTTAAATTAATCTTCCAGCTTTTAAAAGTCTGCCTGATAGAGGGCATTAGAAAGTGTCATCCGTCCTGCAGGTTGCTCTTCCATGGACCCAGGGGCTTCTGGTGTCCCCTTTAGTGAGAGAATCCCCTCTGAGAATCTGAGTCCCCTCCCTAGATATCTTGCAATACATGTTGGCTTGTTTGCTGTACAAATACCTTGGATTCCTTATTCTTCAGCCATCCCTTCAGCGTTCTCTACAGTGCTACCGGCTCATCTGCCTGTGCCCGGTACAGGCTGCTTCAGTACACAACTATGGCTCATGCAGCAGTGACAAGCATCCGCAGGCTTGCAACTTTTCCCATAGCATGCACTAGCCCCGCGTGAAAAACAGCCACGTCCCTTCTCATGGAGCCTGTGGAGGTTTCCCCCGATACAGGCAAACATGAACTACATCTATTTCTGCACTGTTATCGCTTTAAGGAGGAGCGAGACAAAAAGTCCTTAAAAATCAAGAGGCTCAAACAATCACTTGCGTTCTAAGACCACACACTCTCATCCAAGAAACCAAGTTTGGTAAGAGGAAACTTTTTAAAAAATAGGCAAAGGTACCCCCAACAGCGAATTATACTTACTGCAAAAATAAAGCTGTAAAGCCAAGGGCTGTCAATAGTCCAAATGAGCAGTTTCAACCAGCTGCCTTTGATCTTACTAAATATTCCCAGCGAAAGTAAACAGTTTTGATTATCTGATTAGATCAGTGATGAATAATGTATTCTGTCCACTGGACTTGCTCTATCAGATAAAATGGCCAGAACATGTTACCTTAGCAACAGAAGGTGACGCCAGCTTCAGCCTCTCCACTCCCTCCTCTGCAAATGAAGGAAATTACCACTTTCCCATGTAAAACTTTGGCAGGGAACCATCAAAATCGACATGTATATTTTACATCATCCAGGGTCATTCACAGCCTGTTCTCCCACCTCTTAAGTGGAAAAATCTCATACTTATTTAAAAATAAGAATTATGGTTTAATAATCTATTTTTCCCATCTCAAATTCCAGTCTGCTTTGCAGTCAGAACAAAACATAACGTGGTAAATGATTAAACAGTGGAGAAGACTAAGTTGTCTAGACCGTGTTGGGGTACCTGTCCTTACCTTATTGCTGAATGAGGCAGGATGATGAAGAAAGAACGTTTAATTGACAGCATGTTCAACAATCCCATTATAATTAACACACAGAAACAGTCACCAGCTCCGACGCTGAAAATAACCCCTTCTGTGAATCGGTCCCTAGAAACAGCTTAAAAAGCTGCCTGAAATTCCCCAGCTTTTTGAAAGACGCATTATAGCACGGATCTTCTGGGAGACAAGCCTCTAGCCCACCAAAGGCAAGCTAGCCAGAGAGACATATGCAGGGAAGATTGTCAAAGTTAGAAGACAGTCACTCACCAGCTCTTGTCCTCCTTCAACAGGATGCAGCCGGAGAGTAGAAAGCAAACTGAGCCGGGCTGCTGAGCTGGCAAGCCCAAATGAACAGCTTCTAATTTTCCCTTCAATCTCCAGTCAGGAGCACAGAGTGGAGGGAAATGATGGATCTGCCGGTTTTATATTGTGATGAAATGCTACCCCCCAAGATGGAATCTGAGTGGGGCTGCTCTTTAGAACACATTAGCCTGCTAATTTAAGAAAATTGAAAGGTTTTGTTTTACCGTCTTTTATGTGTTCTTTTCTGCTACCCCCTCAATTTAATTTGCATTTAAAATGATTCTCCTGTCTCCTAGATGCTCCAAGGTGTGGAGTACTTTCTAGTCCTGAAGGCTGCTCCAGTAGGGCTTGGTGAACTGCCACTTTCCTTCTGAGCTGCCAAACATGGTGGGCAATTAAAACTGTGAGCTATTTTCCAGAGGGAAATACAGAAGGCCAGTTGGGTTTCACACTTCCTCTTTCTGTCTCTGCGTGGTCACATCCTCAAAATGCCTAAATGCACGCCTTTTTTTTTTTCCGAATGCAACAGAATCGTCTCAAAGGCAAAAAGCAGCTTTGGTTGGATTCCTCAGGTTAACCTCTTTTGCTATCCTCCCTACCCCATTCCCAGGGAAGGCTTGCAGAAATAAGACTTTGAGAGGTACTCATCAAAGCTATGATAATAGCCAAGTCACACTCTAGGGTGTGTTTTCTGCAACCTTCCTCCACCTAGCATGGACCAAGCATAAGTGATGCTTAGTACAGTGTAGCTTGTAGCATTGTGATAAGTGCTTAAGACAGGGGAAGCAATGTTTACAAAGACTTGGGAGAAAGTCTTTACCAGACTGCCCTTCCCCGTGTACAGTGCTCAGCCAAGCGACAAGTGCTGGGGAGTGCCTGCTAACTTTGAGAATTGTCCATTTGTGTGTCTCTCATATTACCTTGCCTTTGGTGGGTTAGGGAGTTGTCCCAGGAAATGCTTTGCTGACTGTTTTGTGGGTCAGTAATGGTGTGGGGTCTCCCACCACATCTGAGCAAACAACCATGTACCAAGTTAGGACTACAGATAGATCAGCCCGACGGAAGAACAAAGTAGAACGACCAATCAGATGGCCTCGTGGGGAGTCAGCTTGGTCTCCGGATGTGCAGAGCTTTGCTCAGACCCTTCAGCCCTTTAAGGTTGAAGTTCTATTCAGCCCTCAATAGAGATAGGTGAACACTTGACATTTACAAGAAGAGAAGCTGTCTTCTGGTTCCTTTCTCTTACAGTAGAGTGTGGGCGACAGGTTCTAACCCTCTGTTGTGCTTCTATTGAAATTATAATGACTCATAGGAGAGAGAGACACAGGCATAGGGAGCGGAGTGGAGCGAGAAAGAAGAGAAACAGAGAGAGAGAGAGAAAGAGAGAAAAATTCAGCTGAAAAACATCAGATACTATGCTAAGTGTAAATGAGCTTGTGATGGAGAAGAGTGATGCTAAATATGATTTTTGAAAAATATATCGGGTTCCTGAGTACTGGCCAAAGAATGGAAACTTGAAGTGCTTTATAAAATAAAGTGCTGAGGCTGCAGAGAGGACTCGGTGGGGAAAAAACTTGCTGTTCATGCATTAGGACTTGAGATTGAATCCAAAGAACCTATCAAAAAAGCCAGATGTGGTGATTCATGTCTGTAACCTCAGTATTCCCAAAGTGGAGACATGAGGATCCCTGGGACTCATAGGCCAGCTAGCCCGGCATTATACAGTAACAACAAACAGGAGAGATTGTGGTAACTGATACCTGGAACTGTCCCTGCCCTCCACATGCATGCTGTGGCACGTTTCTCTTTGGATAATAAACCATCTAAACTTAGCTTGGAAATACTAGACTCTCTCTTAAAGTAAAATAACATCCTGGATGTCTTGGCAGAGGTTGAAGCCTTTGGTAAAACACTAGTGTGCTAAATAAATTCAGCCATGACTCCCCCGGAAATGTGAGCGATTGCTTCCATGACCCTCATAAATACTAGGATCTTCAAGTGCTCAATTCCTTTACACCACGCGGTGTACTATTTGCATATAACCTACACATATTCCCTTGTATACTTATAATATTCCCTAGATACCCTTAACCCCTAATACAGTGTACATGCTACATAATTATTGCCTACAGAATAATGGCAGGAAGAACATTTGTCCATGTTCATTATGGTTGCCATTTTTCACTGAATGTTTTGATCCGTGGCCCATAGATACAAGGCTGACTACACAGAGAGCTTTATCCATTTTTACTGAGTTAACCTCCAATAGGTACAGTAGTTTGGAGATAGGGAGATGACTCACAAAGTAAAGTACTCATGAGGACTGGATCCTCGGCACCCGTATAGATTCCGGGTAGGCATGGTAGCCCACCAGTAATCCCTGGGTGCATGAGGCAGAGACGGGATTCCTGAAGCAACCTGGCCAAGGAGATGAACTGATCGGCGAGTTCTGGGTTCAAGTTAGAGATCCTGTCTCAATATGTCAGGTGGAGAATGGTCCAGGAAGATACTGGATGCCAACCTCAGGTCTTGACATACATGCATGCATATGTATAAGTATATACGCACAAAGATGTATACCCGTACATATATGAATATGCATGCACATTTGAAAGGGGGACTTAAAGAAAAGTGGTTCATCTCTGTTTGGCAGAGCAGTCTCTGAAATTTTAACCTTTGACTCATGAGAATTCTTTCTCTTATTTTCTCAATAAGCCATACACACGCACACACTGGAGGACCAAGTGGACTCTGTGGGTCTAAAAGAAAGAAAATACATGGAGTTGGGAGGGAAGAGTGGTGGTGGGGACAGAAGAAGAATTGGAGGGGAGACAGTGGGGAGAGGGAGGCCTTGGTCAACATTGTATACATGCATGAAATTCTCAATCGATAAAGAAGAACAGCCTGTCATCAAATAGCATGGTTCTACAAACATTTTATCTGAGGCTTTATTCATATGAAAATTTCCCTGGAATAAGAAACACTTTCCGCCACCATCAGTTATTTTTACATAAGAGCAAATTAATTTCTACTGCTGTTTTTGGAGGAAGGTTGGATAATAGTTGGAAGCTAAAATAAAAAGGCAGGGAATTCAGACAGACAGAAAAAAAGAACTCTTATATTGAGGAGGAGCTTAATTTTATTTCACACAGGCCCATGGCCATATTTGGAGGACTTTCTCTTATATAACGTGTTAGGATTTGTCTGCCAGAAAAGAGCATTGAATCTGTAAACGTCACAATTAGGATCACAGCTAGAAGATATCTGGATGATCCAGACGCAGATTCTTTTTTTTTTTCTCCCAGATTTTATTATTCCTTAAAACGTGGTGGATGTGGGTGTAAGTGTGGGGTACATGGGTGCATATTTGCGAGTACACATGAGTGGAGGCAAAAAGAGGGTGTCATATCACCTGGAGCTGGAGTTATGGGTGATTGTGAGCTTCCCAATAAGAGTACCAGAAATCAGACTTGGTCCCTGGCAAGAGCAGTACCCATTGTGATTCATTGAGCGATCTCCAGCTCCAGAGGGGGAGTCTTAAATCTTCCTCAAGGACATTTATATTGAAGAGTCTTCCTTGGCCAGTTCTTTCTTGGGGCTGCACTGTGAAGTACCATGCCAGAGAAATTGGCTTTGCAGTTATAGAGGAGACTAGGGCTTAGTAGGGTAAGTTCTATTGGCTTCTTGCTGTTGCTTCTAAAAATAACCCTTTCCCTCTGAAAACTCAGTTCAAAGTATAAAGAACATGAGTTCAAATGCCACCTTTCCCTCTGCCAAATAGATTCTGTTCTTCTTGCTTGTGATATGCAAATCTCTTCGCTTTGCAGAAAAAAAAATAGCCAGAAATCCTATCTAGTTCAGTGTCTCTAAATCTTGGTCTAAAAGTAGGAAAATGGGAAAAATGCTGAGTTGAGAAGAGGAGAGATTGTCAAGCATCTCTATTGACCACTTCTCCCTACTCTCTAATTCTAAAGTTATGGAAATGAACATCAAGAGACAGATCTGTCAGCAGTGACAGTCTTTGAAACGTGAGTTTTAGGGTACACACAATACTTGACTTTGTTTCTGCTAAAATGAAATTACAGGGTCCTGGATTCTCTGCCTATTTTAAGTTTACTTTCTGTTCTCTTGGAGGGGACTAAAAATTAATCACAAGTTGAATTGCATTTTCCTGTCCTTAAAGTTCAATATAAAAACTTAAAATAATCAAAAGACACATTGAAGGAAGAAAGAATAATGATCTCCAAGGGCCACAACTTTGCTAGACCCCACAGGGATTACAGGGCCCTGAGCCTTCAATACACATTAGGAAAATCATGTTGATCCCAGCAGTGAGAGACTCCAGGGAGGCAGGGAGAATGAAGGTATCAAAGTAATACTTCAAAGGAACTTTAGTGATTATTTCTCCCATTTTGGGATTTAAACAAACTGTCTAATTCTATAACAGGTTTCTACATTAATATGTAAGAATTCCCCTGTGTATACATGCAAAGCTATAGGATTCTCATCACTGTATAACAAATACTATAATCCACGAAAGAGTCCTGAATGTGACTTGTTGTTCTGAGTTGAATACCTTTAGTATCTGTTACTCCAAGACCTTGAAGACACTAGGTTCCCAATTCATCATTCCAGATCTAACTATTTTATTATTCTCATCTGGTGGTTAATGCCATGAAGAGGTGGGGCTTACTTCAGAAACAATGGGAATTTTATTGGTACTCATTGAATTTAATCTTTAATAAATAATAGTAGTACCTGAAAGGGGAAAAAAAAGTCTTTCATAGACTCAAAACCTTCATGGCTGCATAGAAAACCCCAAAGACACGTTTTATTCAATCTTTCAGGAGACAATACAGTGAAGTGGTGAAAAACATGGGCTTGGGAATCTGGAGCTAATACAAATAACCAGCAGAACAAGCAAACTTGGGGGGGGTCACAGCATCAATCTATGCTTAATTGGATTAGAAATCAAAATCCCACCTGATAGTGTATATAGATAACTCAGAGCCTGATACATAGATGGTGCTGAGGTTCATTATTGCTTGGGAATACCTTTTAGACAGCAAACGGCTATAAAGACTTATAGATGGTGCTGAGGTTCATTATTGCTTGGAAATACCTTTTAGACAGCAAACGGCTATAAAGACTTATAGAAGACTCCATCTCATCCACCCAAACTCCATTCATTTACCACATAAGATGAAACATCACCTCCATCATTTTAATTGCAAATCAGGTTCCTAGTCTAATGAAATCCACTTTTACCATATATTGTTTGCATCTCTTCTTACTATGCAAATTTCCAGAGAGAAATTTTCAATAGCAAGTAATGAACTACAGCTGAATTTTACAAACTTCACCTTATCCCTTGCCAACTTTAAATGGCGTAATATATGGAGTTGTTTGGTGCATAGTGGGTGCTTTATAGAAAATGTCTCAACAAATGAAATTCTATTTATTTTGCAGCTAAACAAACATTCTATCACACAGCCACTGCTTGCTTATTCATCATGATTTAATTAAAGATGACTTTCCCTTCTTATGTGCCTCATCCTGTACTAGCTGCTGGCAACACAACAAATATGTAGATCAATTATTTTTCTTGAGAGATTAAAAGTTGGCTGAAGCCCGGTTTTCTTAATTTACCTCTTCTTAAGACATACATTAAAAACAGTTATATTTGTAAATGATCAGACACACCCAGGCTCTCAGCTAGCAAAGGCAAAGGCGATGGACCTGTTACTGTTCTGTCCTTGTGTCGAGACACCTGGCATAAACAAGAAAATGTTTTCTTTGGCTCACATTTTCAGAGGTATCAACTCGTATCAGTTGGCTCTGTGGTTGTGGGCTGGTGGGGAGGCAAATCCTCATGGTGGCAGGGGCATATAGTCAAAGGAGAGAAGGTGTAAGGGGTACATGAAAAAAGAGAGAGGAGGAGGAAGAGAAGAGAAAAAGGGTGGAAAAGAGGAGGAAGCGGTACCCAGGGAGAAGATGTACTAGTCACAGGCATGGCCCTGGTGACTAATTTCCCTCAACCAGGTCCCACCCACTTTCCACCACTGCTCAGTAATCAAATTAAATTATCAATTCATCACTGGATTAGGTCCAGGCTGAATCAGTCTCCTTTTAGTGACTGGATTCACTAGCTGGGGATTATGCCTTCCACGAATGGTGCTTTCTGTGGGCACTTCATAACCAAGTCATGACAGGGGGTGGCAGTTCGGATGTCATTTGGAAGGCCTTGGGCACAGTTTCTGATCCTCGGTGTGTTTAATATCTCTAATACTTCTCAAGTTAGGTGTGAAATACATCTACTTGGCAATGGGTAAAGGGAGGAAGAGACACTATAAAATATGGTATTGTGTTTAATGTTAAACTTACAAGCTGGCACTCTTGTACCAGAAATTTGAATTTGAAACAGAGTATTAGAAGGTTGTTGGATAAATACACATTTAGACCACCATATTTTAAACAAGTGATCTTGAAAATAATGTCAAAGGTTATTTGTTACAAACCAATTGCTTGATTTTCAAATGTGTGTCCACATCACAATAATGACAATTGCCTTGCCTGGGTAACTGTCCCTTCCACACTTTTTTTGTGTCTCTCACGACTCTTCTTGGAAGGACAAATAACATAACAATTGTACTTCACTAGCTTGGGAAGCGGGTGGTGCAAAGTAATTGAGAGATGTCCCTGTTCTTTAGCTGCTAAGGCCTTGGGAATGACATTTTTGAGTTTGGTACAACCTCCTTTGATAGGGAAAACATTTGAACTGTATTTTTTAGAGAGCCCTTGATTTCAAAGCTGGTAGAGGTAAACAGCAAAAATTCAGCATAGCAATTTAAACATAGCTTCAGAGGAACTGTGATTTCAAATCAAAAGTCTTCTCATTCCTATGGCAACCAACAAAAGTATTCAACTAATGCTACATGCTGTGTACATTAACAGTACCTCCCCCGCCTTCTGCTGACTCCCTCCCTCTGGATTCAACCTGAACCTCAGTAAACTATGTCTCTGTTTTCCAAAGGATACCAGCTTGCTTTCCAATATGCAAGCCATCAAACTGATGAATGCAGGAGGAGGAGTCCTCTCAGGGGACACCTTCACAAGCCCAGAGGGAAAATGTACCTCCAAAATAGAGCCACCGGCTGCTTTTCTGATTTGACACGTTTGAGAGCTCCTTGTTTTAAAGCCAGACACAATTCTGCGAAGAGATTCCCTTGAGTTACAATCCTTGCTGGGAGCAGCCACCATGAAGATAACATATGTGGGGAGACACAGCCAAGAAGCACCCACTGGGCCTCAACAGAGACACATGAGTGCTTCTGACACACTCCGGGGAAGCTGCAATGGGGAGTCACGGCAGGAGCGACACCCTCTCAAGCTGACAGGCTCAGAGCTGTGCCTGTGGCTGTCACCAGCACTACTTGCTCTTCAGGGAGGTTGTGGTGGCTTTGGCATCTCTTGGAGCATTTCTTTCTTTCTTTCTTTCTTTCTTTCTTTCTTTCTTTCTTTCTTTCTGTTTTTTTTTTTAAAGAGTGAGAAAATGAAGTCTGAGATTCAGAGGTAGAAAGCTGAGAGATTGACAATTTACATCCTGGTCAAGTGTTATCTAAAATTCCAAGTGAGAAAATCATTTAGAAGGTAATGATAGCTTGAGTTTCTTTGTAGAAAATGTTTTCTCAGACTCTAAGGTAGTGAGAAAATATGGACTAGTCACTTGCCTCTGTAATTCTCTCTCTTGAGAACTTTCACCTTACAAAATTGGAATTTTCCTGATCCTGCCTCCAGTGCTTGGCTGAGGCTGACTTTGGTTTCTCTGAGTATTCCATATAAGTGAAGCCATACAATATTTGCTCTATTAGAACTGGTTTATTTTACTTAGTGTGATGTTTCTTTTCTTCTTGTCAGTTTTAGAAATGGGAGCCAGGGTATCTTATCACTATATCACATGGCACCCTCAGCTTCATGGTGCAATCTTCTGAAGGATCATCATGCTATAGTGTATGTCAGTTTCCTTCAGTTTTTCGTTTGTTTGTTTGTTTGTTTCTCGAGACCGGGTTTCTCTGTGTAACAGTCTTTGCTGACCTGGAACTCACTTTGTAGACCAGGCTGGCCTTGAACTCACTGGTATCCACCCAGCCTCTGCCTCCCAAGTGCTGGAATTAAAGGCATGAGCCACCACCACCTGACCTTCCTTCAGTTTTAAGGCTGAATAGTATTCCAGTGTTTTTCTATCCTTCTAGCCATCCATCCATCCATCCATCCATCCATCCATCCATCCATCCATCCCCCCATTCAATCATAGACATGAGTTGCTTTTACCTTTATTGTCAACAATATTGCTGAGAGCATAGGCATAGATATATATTAAATTTTGTATCTCAAAGAGATAGTGCTTTTCCTTTTGAAGTTTGTTTGATACCCATTTGTTTGGAGACTAGACCCAAATTGAATTGCTGAGTAACAGTAACTACATTTTGTTTTGTGTTTTTTGAATAAAATCTTCTTTTATTTATGTTTCAAATTAGCTTATGAAGTAAGGGCTTTCATTATGGCATTTTCCTTCACTTCTATTTTTTTTTTTTTTGGCCATTCTCTTCTACTCCTTTCCGATATCTCCATGTTTACCTTCCAATTTGTTTTTTGTTGGTTTCTTTTTGCCTTTATAACACTTCCATTTTTATTTTTTGAGATGTTTTATAGCAGTATTCCTGGAGAGACAGGAAGAGACATCCACTCTGTACACACATGGAGCTGATGACAGACCAGAATATGGACACCACCAAAGTCCAACATGATGGATAAATGAGTTTAATTGGGGTTACTTACAGGAAAGCAAGTGAGGGCTGCTTACAGAAACAAATGACTCAAAGACAGATGTATCTCCTAAAAGCAAGTCCAGCATTGGTGACAGTGAGGATCTTTGGTATACTTTCTTATCAACCACAGATTTCCTTTACTGTCCTGTAAAGTGTTTGAAAAGCTAAAGAAAAATGTAATACCTAGTTGATTGTAATGTCTACTTTCTGTGTCATTCTTTACAGCTAAATCCTGAGACACTGGAAGGCTGAGTTCTGAAGACTCAGTCGACTCAATAGTGTTTTACTTCCTTTGAAAGTAGTGATGCCAGCATCATGTGTTTCTTAATTCTAAAATATGTATCATCTACTGTCAAGCTTCTGTATAGGGCGTGCAGCAATCCTTGCTTTAATTACGTTTAACAGCAACAAGTTGAGCTGAACACAAATATCAGGAGTTAAACTGGCCTTGGTACAATAGCCAAGGTAAAATAGTATATCCATTAGTGGCATATCCTATGAAAATTGAAATATTTTGCCAAGGAAGTAACAAAGAAAAATACATTTTCCCCACATTTTTGAGATTTTTAAAATCTAAATTATAGTGGCCATGAAGCTAAAATATTACTGAACCATACATCAGAAAGTGAAAATGTTTCTTCGGGATGGTTACATGACATTGTTGTGTCTGGAAAGAACTGTTGTTGAAACAGAATATTCAGTGGTGTTAGAGACATCTCACATCATCCCCTAGACAATGCCATTAACAGCACTATGGTTGAATCTGTCTCCAGGGCATAGAGTTCCCTTCTGCAGGTCTTGTTCATGATGATAAAGAATGTTAAGATGCACTCAGATAGGAACTCAAGGACAATAGCTACAGTCAGAAGAAAAGGAGGAGGAAGGGAGAAAGCTGTACTTTTAATGGCCTCAGATAAAAACCATGTACCCTGGAAGTCAAGGTGGGTAGAACAGGAAATGAGAAAGAACCAGATGCTGGGAGATGAAGGGGAAGTAAATTGTTCTTCTCTCCAGGTGGCAGAAACAGAAAGACTACTTTACTCCTTGCCTACTGAAAAGGTCACACACACATACACACACACACCATTAATTTTTTGTTTGTTTTAGCCTTGGAGTCAGTTCTGGGTGGCCTATAACTTGGGGTGTATCTAAGATAGGAAGGACAATAACTAACTACATTGGTTTTCATCAGTTTACCTCCTAGTTCCGTTAGCTTTGGTTCAGGAAATTATAAAGAACAGCTTTATTGTTATCCACTCACCATTCAGCTTCAAGCCTTTGTTGTTGATTCTTCTTTAACCTTACAATTTGTTACGAGAACTTGTGGAGCTTGGTCATCTACTGAAAGGACAGTGTTGGATGATGTTTATTTTCATCCAGCTGTGGGAGGCCAGGGCTTCTAGTGAGTTACATACAGCTTGCTGATTTTCCATGGTGGTATTTCAACTGGCTCCTCTTCAAAACTTTACATTCCTGGCCTACTAAGGTGTTACTGACTATTGATCATGCCATTTGTGCCAGAGGAAGTTGACTCCTGATAGTCCTGTGTCTAAAAGGGTGTCTGGAAAGAGAGGACTTAAGCCCTTTCATCCTCTGCTTTCTGTTTGGTGTCCCCTATTAAGTCCAATCTGATTTTGATTATTGTCATCTAGACTTTTAGTCTGAACTTAAGAGCTAACATTCTCATATTCAAAATATCTCAAAAACTTCAATTGACTTATTAGAAGGCATAGAGTTATTATTATTTGGCCTCTATAAAGATTGAGTGGTTGAAACATACTGGGAGAATCCCTATAGTATCAAGGCAGTAACTAACTAATCAACTACCTCAACAATTCATTGATACAAAACATGAAAGTCATGAAATAAACATTAACCTTCCTCTTGGACAGTTCATCCCTGGCAAAGGGGGTAAAAGGATGAAGTATTTGATAAAGAATTTATTTGCTAAATACTGAACAATTACTAGGGTAAATAATATAAAAGTCTAAGTATTGAACGACTTTGGGTTATAAAAAGCATCAGGCGCTGGCAAGGCTCTAAACATTGTAAAAAAGATTAAAAATAAAATTCCTGCACTGAAAGAACTCACAAGCTTCAAATACCCACAGACTAACAATCTGATAATCATGTGTGTTCTGCAGCAGCAGCCAGCCCAGTGCCCTAGGGGCAACCAGGCTAGAAGGAGAAACTGCTCCAAGAGGAATTTTGTGGCCTGTTCTTTCGTCATTGGCAGAAGTGAATTATTCCACAAATCAATCTGCCTATTCTGTCCTGGGCTCACAAATCCATCGCAAAGATAATAACATCTACAACTTTACACGGGGTGATGGATGAGGATGAACATGTCTGGGAATAGCTGCACTTTGTTGCTCAGAGACTAAACTTATCTGTTCTTCTATGTTCTTCACAATCCTCTTGGATGTCCTTCCAACATCAGCAAGTAGACAGTTGCCAGATGGTTCCTATATAGCATGGCTGTGGCAAGCTCCATGGCAGTCAGCTCTGCAGACTGTCACCACCAGATCCACAGACATAGTCATAATCCCCAAATCACAATCTTTCTTGCAGATAACTGTGCCTTTCTGGAGACTTGTGTCTTTTAGCTATCAGCACCATTTAAAATTTACCAGAACAACAATGTTATTAATCTTGGTAAAGAATTTCTTTCCATGTTAAAATAAGTGTGTGTGTGTGTGTGTGTGTGTGTGTGTGTGTGTGTGTGTGTGTGTAAAAAACCAAGTATTTAAACATTTAAAACACCTACTCACCTTTGGAATAAAAAAGTAATAGCTCCTGAACTCTGTTGATGTCAGTCTTCCTGGCTGTTGACACATTTGGATTGTCAATTCTGTTTGTTCTCTTAACCATAGCTTCCGCTTTCACTTCAACATCCTAGCTTGAAACTTTGGCTTTGTTCAAACATCAATGGTTGCAGAGCTCTGCATGAGTCAATAATGTTACCCTTGAAACCACCCCACCTGTTTAGACCGATATTGCATTTTGTAATGAAATGCACTTATGGTTTTTGTTTGGGGATTGGATTGTGGATTAAAGATACGATGGGACAAGCTACAGTGTCACGCTACAAAAAAATTAATTTGTACATTTGAATCCTACCTAATACACAAGTATTTGGTTTCTTTCTTTTTTTTTTTTTTCTATTTGCTAAATCAACATCTTTTAACTCTGTCAGTCTCTAGGGAAGCAAAGCAAGCCATTTGAGCTTAAACAAATAAATGTTTATTGAACAAGAGAATGAAGCAAATAAAGCTGGATTTGTTTGGCAAGTCAAAGAAGGCCTTGTGAATGACCATTCAGGACAGGCCATTTGAAATCTCATTGAACTGTGCTAAAAAAAAGGTATCAGCTGAAAACCCTGAGTTCTTCTAGGGAAAGGGGAGGCAGCGGGAGGTAGGGGGAAGGAGGAGGAGGCACAGAGAGGCACAGCAGTTCTAGGTTTGTTGAAATAGAAGATTAGAGAACACAGAATTCCAATGTAAAAGTTTAAGTGCTTTGGCAATGGGTTGAGGCAGGGGTTTTGGTCAATTCATGCTGGAATTTAAGAAGTCTGAACAGCAGGTGGGGTTTTGAAGGAGCTAGCAGGAAGTTTCTCAAGGGTAATGAATGAGAGTCAGACAGAGGAGGCAGCAGAAAAAGGTGTGAGAACAAGGAGGAGGCCAGCTGACCTCAAACAGGGTCAGGAGTTTGGAAGGGCTCCTGTGTAGAAGAGGCCTGCGCTGAAAGAACAAAATGAAGATAGACACACTGAAGGCAGTCACATGTTGGCTTTCTTCACTGAGGTTACAACATCTTCAGAAGTAATGGAAAAATCCAGACAAAATGCAAGAAGGAGACAGGAAATGAGTTCGGCTTGAATAATTTTGAATGTCAGTGTCTTGGAAATATCAAGCATAGATGTTTAAAAGCGAGTAGGAACCGTGTTTGTAAAGTGAGAGGTCACACTTAGAGGTGTGGACCCCCCACCATCATATCTGGAACTTGAAGCAATAAGAATGACTATATGCTAATCCCACTGAATGAGAGTAGGGACCACTACTCCAAATGGCCTAATTTATAGCAAACGTTACTACATGTATACAATATAGCTTGTTTGGTGACTGCCTCTCTTTAAATGCAGAATTTGAGAGGCCAGTCCTCTCAAACATAGGAGAAGTAGGGTTTTTATAGCCCTCCAAACTGCAAAACTTGGGAATTTTTAAGGATTGGGGAATTTTCAGATGAATTTCAGTTCCATAGGAACTTGGCTGAACATCTTAAAATTATTGAGCAGGACATCTTATCAGGGCAGATATCGGGATATGAGCAGGGAGTGAGACAAATTTCATAGGGTATCAGATTCCAGAAAATGGACCAACATGTTCTCAAAGTTTTACAGAAAACAGGAATGAATTTATTTTGACCTTGTAACAAGACAGCCTCGAATCTTAAGATGGAGTCAGACTGGTCCACCATATACTCAGTGTGCAGAGAGAAATTGGAATGAGCAGATAGTCCTTGGGAGGAAGCACAGCTTTAGAAGAGAGGATGGATTCAGAGCCATGGAGGAGGCCTTGAGATGAAATAGAAGCCATGGAAGGAAGGCATCAAGGAAGAAGACAGGAAGCTATGGTGCTATGAAGAATTCTCTCCTGGATAAAGTGATCAAGAGTTCAGAGATAATCAGTACAGCCAGAGACAAAACCACTAGACCTCTCTCCATGAAAATCAAAATCTCTTGCCTGGTTCTTGCTTCAGTATGCAGATAGTAGTTTGATAATTTTGGTTTACATGCCTCATGCGTCTTCAGCAGGAAATGAAACATTCTTCCAAGTTTTCTTCCTCAAATCTTTCCCATCATTTGCTCTGAAATAATATACCAGGGGTGTTACCCCAGCTAGCTACAATGCCAGTGTCCCATCTCCATAAATTGTTATTTAACTTGTTTATTTAATTTGGTTTTGTTTTCTTGAGATGTGGGCTCCTGTAGCCCAAGCTGGCTCAAAGTTGCCATGTAGCCCAGGATGACCTTCCTCCCACAGGCTGCATCACCATGCCTTGAGTTGTAATCTTGTAAAAGCAAATGGAGAGAGTTGGCAAAATGGCTCAGTAGTTAAGTGGTTTACTGCTCTTGCAGAGGACTGAAGTTCAGGCCCTAGCATCCATGTTATATATCTCCCAATTGCCCATATCTCCAGAAGAGCAGACAATTTGTTTTTGATTTCTTAGGCAACTGCACTCACATTACTAAAAGATATTTTTTTTGGTTATGAAATCAGTGTAAACAAGGAGGACTTGATTTCACATGGTCCACGGAGCGTCAGGGTTTCACCTGGAAAAGGGTTACAAGTGAAGAACTTCACTCCAGACATTCAGATCCAAGAGCACCCAGTTTAAGGTGGTGTAAACATTCAAGGCTTGCATTATGCTGTAGCTAAGCATGTTCTCACCATTGCTTTGGCCATAAGGCAGTCAAGGACACTGTGTTGCTTCCCTCCTTATGACATAGGGGACTTTCCTAAGGAGCTCTTTCAAAATCTAGATGGAGAGTCTCTGATTACTTTCAAAGAGTCCAGCTTAATTTTCTCATGAGTTAGGCCCAGGTATCATCATTTCTCAGGATTCCAGGTTATAGATAGAGTTAAGATCAAGCAGAATAATCAATAATATTTGATATCTTTCCAGCTCCAAGTGGCCCACAGAACAGTGCCGGTATTCGCTGGAGGCATATTAGAAGAGCAGACCCCTAGACCCATGGCAAATTAGCGTCTCTATCTTAATGATTCACCACTGTTAAAACAGAAAAGCCTGACTTGTAGGCTGCAGCTGACCGCAGTCTTGCCATTGTGTTGAGCATGTGGCTTCCTCTGGAGAGAATGAGGCAGATCCAGGCAAACGTGAGTACATTCTGAAGAACTAAATAGTAGCTTAAACTCCAGCCGCACCTTGAGAGCACTTTAATTTTGAGACTGCGCTAAACTCAGACTCG
Source organism: Microtus pennsylvanicus (assembly GCF_037038515.1). NCBI lineage: Eukaryota > Metazoa > Chordata > Mammalia > Rodentia > Cricetidae > Microtus > Microtus pennsylvanicus. The sequence continues at coordinate 89,440,507 of NC_134582.1, forward strand.
ACCCCTGAAGACTGTGACTCATTTTTTTTTTCTGGGGTGAGGCTTTTAAGCATTAGTAATATAAAAATTCCCCAGGTGAGTCTAATGCATAGCTGTGGAAAGATTCACCGCGCTGAGCAATCCTAAGGGGAAGCAGAAATCTCAATTGAATTCCGATATAATCAGGATTTTGTTAATATAATGAGCACATAATGCTGAGAAATGTATTAATAACAGAAGGCTCAGTTGATGTGCAGCAGGCTAGTGTGAAGACAGTTTCTAGAGGCATCATCGACATAAAGGCTCCTGCAGCCTTTGGGAGAGTAGGAGTTCTTATTAAACTTCTGCAAGACTCTCAATTAACTTAGAATACACATAACCGTGTCATTTTAAAGAGAGCAGAGAGCACTAGGGTGAAACTCACCCTATGGAAAGAAGTGGGAAGAGAGCGGGTGCAGTTTTTTTTTTCTTCTAGCAATACAGATCTGTGTGCCTAAATCTGCTAAACTCTGGAACAGTGGCATTTTGTGAGACTGAAAGGCTCTGTGTAGGTGTAGCCAGAATGCCAAGTCAAAGATTAATGCCTAAATTATAGGGCAGGCAGTGTGAATTTTATGCCTCGTCTTAAAAATCAAGTCAAGAAGACAAAGTATTGACTGGTCCTGCAGCACAACTTCTACTGAGTTATAATTTAATCAGACACATGTCCAATTTCTCTAAGCAAGAAGAGTTGAGCCATGTATTTACATAATTCTGCAGTACTTCTCAAGCTGGTTTGCTATCAGGCTCCTCTCGCCATGTAAAACAAGAGCTCAAAAGTTGGAGATTTCTTTATTATCCCTGAAGCTGTAGCAACATATCAATCTCAATAAGAGCCACCCCTTCCCATAAATGCCCAAGCCAGACTATTGTGCTGATATCCAGATTGTTCCACGAGCTGACTGATTCTTGTAAAATGTTTTATAGACGTCTGGTACTCAGTAGCTTTTTGTTTATACTCGGCAGCTACTTGTTAAACGCTCGTCAGTGCCTTGGCTACCCTTGGATGGCATGAAGAACTGGAAAGCAGTCTCTCTGTCCTTGAGGGATAAAACCATCTCTTCAATAAAAGCAACTTGAGCTGCGTTTCTTGGGACGAGATGTTTTCCTTTCAGCTGTATACAGTTGCACTTAAAATGGAGAAAATCTGCACAGCTAGAAATCTCAAGGTCTTAAAATGTGAACGATAGCAATAACTTGCCCAGTGACAAGGGGATGCAGAATAGCTGCAGATGTTTACTGCCTGGTAGAGCCTTCGAAAGACATTATGTCAGCAATAGCACACTGTACCGGCCTGAGAGAGAACACGTCATCAAACCCTGTAGAATACAGGCAAAATAAAATGCTCACTCCTACAAAGGGGTGGATACGAATCACTGTCCCCTTGACTTTCTTGTGCAAACACATTCTTTTTGCAAAGACACACAGGGTCCAACTTCCACCCTTGCCTCATCTGTTCCTTGGTGGTTTGTGGTTGTGGCTACTTTTCGAAGTGAATAGGTTATTTTCAGCTGGTGGGAGTAGGGCACACAACAGACTTTTAGGATGTTCTCCCTGTGTGTGACACTCTCCAGTAAAACTCATTTTATTTCGTTCTTAGGAAATCTTCTCAGGTGGTATTACACACACACACACACACACACACACACACACACACACACGGATGGACAATGGGAAGAAAAAAAGTTGAGAGTCACGGAGCTAAAATTTCTCGTTTAAAATCATGCAAAAGGACTTTTAAACTAAATTTTAGCCTCAGTTCCCTGCAGGACATGCTGTTTGGTTGTCAAACATCACTGCATGGGTGTAGATGTAACTGAATGTCCTTTTAGAGCCTCCCAACGGGACGTGAGTGTGGCCTAGGTTTTCACCAAAGCCCTTTCCTTTGTGTCTTTGAACTAAAGGCTTAGGAATGAAAACAGTTGTCTTTGTATTCGTGCACAGCTACTAAGAAGCTACATGACTGTCATAAGTCAATTCTTTTATTAAAAACAATTAATGGCAGTTCCTACCTCATATGGCTGGTACAGTAATGAAATGGACGAAGTCCTCAGTAGCAGTACCTAACACCATCTGACACTCACCTACTATTAGCTTTTATCTTCATGACCCTTATATTTGAGTCAAAACCACTGGCCTCTTTCACATGACAGATGCATATATTCCTTGATGTCTGGCAATGGGGAGGATGCTGACCTGCATGGTCTTTGACCTCCCCAACTCATTTCATATTCAGAATTGGGCTCACTTAGGACACGGTTGACACAGTTTACTGCAGTTTGTGATGAGGAGGGACTGGTTTTGTGTTGTCATGCATTTCAAGGCTGTTCTTTCTCCTGTGTAAGGAAGACGCATCATCCAGGAGACCTAACTCAGAGAGGCGTCATCTTGAATTTTCTGCATCATCTATACCCAGAGTCATCCGGCAAAAGGCTAAATCCAGTTAACTTTTCTTCCTCATGCATGTCTTGTATTCTTTCTGTCCCTACAACTGGACCATTTTTGCTCTCTTTATTTTAATAGACCGGTAGTGGTCACTAGAACCCCATGCTGACCCTCCTGAACGCTGGCCTTCTCAGGGATGCTAGGACAGCATCACACCAATCAAGTTGAATTCATCATTAAATTGCCTGAAATCCTTCACCCTCAGTCATTAATGTGGGATCTGCCTCTCAGGTTTTTTCCATGGTAAACAAGACTGCATGCTGAGAGGTCTCAGCTCTCACATGTAACAGACAGTATCCCCATAATTGTGTTCTGGCATTTTCTGTCCATTCTTATTCTGGAGGGATAAGTTAATGGTTATGTTGTCATTCAGATCTTGAATGGATTACTTCGTGAGGAATGTTGTCATTGAAAAGTTGAGAGAAATAATATCTATTTGGTCATATTTTGTATATTCCAAGTACATATAAGACCTGCTAATCATGACTGCACAGAATTCACCAAAGATAAGGAAGTTTTGCAGAATTGTTACTATAAAAATATTTATTACAGTGTGTGTGTGTGCATGCTGTGAGTGTATGTGTGTGAGTATGCGTGTAAGTGTGTTCATGTATTTGTGGAGGTCAAAGGTGTCTTTTTCAAGACTCTCTACCCTATTCTTTGAGACAGGGTCTCTCATTGAACCCGGAGCTCTCATTTCAGATAGATTGACTGGCTAGGAAGTCAAAGGATCTTCTTGTCCTGCCTTCCCAGTGCTGGGATTATAGGCACATCTGCCATGCTTGGACATTAACACGGTGCCAGGGTTCTCATGCTTGAATAGCAAGCACTTTATTATGTGAGCATTTTTCTTCAGTTCCTACTCAGTTTCTTTTTTTTTCTTTTTTTAAAGGTAGACACCAGTTTAATCTATTGGATACTGAGAAAGCTATACTCTGTTTCTCAAGGAATTATTTTACCAAAGACAAAACAGCTTTAAATGTTTCTGATGGAACCAGCATGGAAAAAGGGTTTGTGTGTAATTGAGAAGACCTGAGCTCTCCCCATAGCCTCGGTGTCTTGCATGACTTGGGGTTAGTTTTTTGTGGACCTCCTTGGCATTGTTTCAAACTATAAACTATAAGGACCCTTTGTGCTCTGTCACCTGAAAAATTATCCCTTAGAACCAAAAGAGTGACCATTTAGACTTCATCCAGAGAAGTAAAATTTGGGGAAAAATGACAATTAAAATATCAATAGAAAAAGAAAACACATAGCCATCTGGTGAGGGATGAATATGCTTGCAGTTTTGAAGAAGACACTAAGTTCTCAGCTGTTGAGACAAATAGTTTGCATGCTAGAATTCAGCAACAGGTCATCTTCCCCAGGTCATGATGACTGCCTTTAACCACAGCTTCTAAACACAAGCTTAGTCACTCAAAAATGTGTTTCCTCTTAGTTATCTGCTAGTCAGCCTGAAAATCTTCAAAACACACACTTTTGCTGTCTTGGGCAACAGTGGTCTTTGATGATTCCTTATTCTGTATGAATTAGCTCAGACATCTTAAGGGGATACACACGGTCCCCACTTCTCTTTCAGTAGTGCCATTACATCCCGAGCTTGTCAACTTTGCAACAAACACCCAAGCTAGTCAGCTTATAAAGAGAAAATGCCAACCATGACTCATAGTTTCAGAAGTTTTAGTCCAAAACTAGATCAGCCCATTGCTTTTGGCCTCTGATGAGTACATAGGGCTGTAGCAGTGGAGAAAACTGGCTCCCCTGATGACTAGGAGGTAAGAGAAGAGGAAGACATGAGGTAACAGAAGCCTCTTCAAGAGCATGCCCTCAAAGACCTAGTAGATCCCACATCTTTAAGTCTCTGGCACTGGCGGTAGCCTCACTGGGCTGTTGAACAAATGGGCATTTGGCGGGACAGTCTAAATTCAATGTACAGTATATGTTGTCTCCATTAAGCATTGCTTGCTCCAGGAAGACTCAAGTTGCTTTTCCTTGATGGTATTTTGCCTAGGTTATTCTTTTCTCACTAAATAAGGCTTCTTGCTTCCCACTTCACCATCACTGGCATTACAGGATCAATCTATCACACCTAACTTTCTATGTGAGTTGGAGGGATCCAAACTCAAGTCTTCATACTTACAATATGTCTGTAGAGTCCTCAAAATGATCTCCATAGCCATAGTTACATTTTTTTTGTTTCAAACAAATGAGTTTTTTAAGCACACAGCAAGGCAAAGAAGGAATAGCAGGTAGTAGGTAGATATGAGCAGCAGGCAGATAGCACATTTTAAAGTCAGGCACTTATGCATCCAGAAGGAAGGACTGAGGTAACTTAAGAATGCAAACAAAGATGGTGTCATCAAATCTGGGGTTTACAAATATCCAGCAGAAACTGATGGGAGGAGAAGCCAGAATCCTTCTGGACTTCAGGACTGAGAGCCTCTCCACTGATGCAATGGTAGCTTCTCTTTCCCATTGCAGGCATTTTTTTAAAACCATGAGATAAACAACAGGTACCTTTCTATTCTCAAGAGCACAATATTTTCAACACCTTTCGCTGCTTGCTGTTCTCCCCTCTCCCTGTTTCAAACCTGGGGGCCAACCTGACCTGGGACAGGTGGTTTGGGAGGACATAAAACACACTTGAGTGTGAGACAAGGGTAGGCTTCCCCACCCCCAGGGATGTGCTTCTTGGTAAGCTTAAGCAGCAGATAGCAACTTGCCACAGCAAGTGCTTTGCCAAGTAAGAGCTGGTTCTAACATGTTTGGCTGGCATGAGCGGCGTCCAGAAACAATTGTCATGCCTTTGGATGTACTCTTACAGCATGTTTGATACTTTATCACACATCATCTGCCACATGCAAGTCATGTTCGGCTGTAGCATTTGAGTCAACCTCTTATCTCTCTTCCTTGACGTTCATGATGGATAAAACAAATTGCATATGAACTCTAAATGTCAGTTTTGCTTTGACATCTGAGTTGGTATAACATCCATTTATTCATCACTCAACTACCCTTCCTGCATATTTATCTGGCACTGTTGCTATGTGACAGGACCCATTCTAAAATCGGTTGCACATTTTTTTTGTAGTGTAGGACATCATAGTAGGTATGTGTCAAATTTTTTTGCAATGCTTATTCAACATGTATTATGTGAACAATTAATTGAATTGATAGCTTCATAAACCTATTGATTAAATTTGTTTCTTCAGTCATTATTTGGTTTAAGTTACTGATTTAATTTTTTTATTTAATATTACCTGTTCACACTTCCTTTGGGATTTCAAAATGCCATCTAATCATGTTGGCTTTCAAGCATCCTTTTTTATTAAATGTTTGTTAAATTTATTTTACATACCAACAACAGTCCCCCTCCCCTTCCCCCATGCCCTCCCCCACCTCTTTTCTATCCTCTCGCTTTCACTCCTCAGAAAGGGTAAGGCCTCCCATGGGAGTCAACAAAGCAAGGCATTATCAAGGTGAGGCAGGACCAAGCTCCTATCCCCACTGCATCAAGTTTGAGCTAGGCATACCACCATAGGGAATGGATTCCAAAAAGCCAGCTCATGTGCTAGGAACAGATCCTGGTCCCACCGCTAGGGGTCCCACAAACAGACCAAGCTATACAACTATCACACACTTGTAGAGGGCCTAGGTTTGGCTCAAGCGGACCCAGTTTAGTCCCATACAGGCGCTGTAGCTGTTAGTCTAGAGTCCATGAGCTTCCATGAGCATGGGTCAGCTGTCTCTGTGGGTTTCCCCATAATGATCTTGACCCCACCACCACCAACTTGCTTATATAGTCCCTCCTGTTGGCTTGCTGTGTATTGCTTTCATTATGTTTAGGTGCCTTCCTTGTATCCCAGATCTCTCCAAGACCTTTATCACGAAGGAGTCTTCGATTTTTCAAAAGCTTTTTCAGCATCTAATAAGATGGTCATTTTTTTTAAATTTCAGTTTGTTTATATGGTGGATTACATTGACAGATTTCCATATGTTGAACCACCTTTGCATCTCTGGGAAGAAGCCTACTTGATCATGGTGGATGATCTTTTTTATGTGTCCTTGGATTCTGTTTTTCAGTATTTTATTGAACATTTTTGCATCAATGTTCATGAGGAAGATTGGTCTGTAATTCTGTTTCTTTGTGGCATCTTTGTGTGGTTAGGATATTGTGTTAACTATAGCCTCATTAAGAAGAGTTTGGTAATGTTCCTTCTGTGTCTGTTGTGTGGAACAATTTGAACATGAACTTTTCAATGGAAGGCAAAAATGAAAATGTCAGAAAACTTTATGTGACTATTGAATAACATTTGCATGCGGAAGTGTTTGGATAGAAAATAAATAGCGATAATAATAACTGATAATACTTAACTATTAGTCTATGTAAGATTAAATTTTCTACAAATGCTAAAGAGTAAAGCATCCTTACTTATAATATCAATTTTTGTTCAAAGGAAAATTTGTCAAACAGAATAAATTAGTAAAAATGACTGTTAAGTAATTAGGAATACTAATACTTAGAAGTGAAACTTCAGCAACTGGCTAGCTCTGCTGTATCTTTCATCCCCTTTTCCCAGGGACTAACTATCACGACAGGTTATTAATAATGTTGGAAGCCCCTTACCTTAACCCCATAACAAATATCAACTTGTATATTTCAGCGACCCACAGTGCAAATGTCTCTGTGATTTGTCCCCAGCTCCTTCATCTCCCACCAGCACGGTGCACGGTGGCATCTGTGGATGTTTGCCCCACTGCTTGGAGTCCAGTTGAGAAGTGTCAGTTCTCATAGAAGTAGATATCATACATCCAGATTGGGCACAGGGACGGCTACCCATGCTAGGTTTCCTATGTCCTTAATATGCCTTATATATAACAGAAAAGTATTGGAACACACAGATCTATAAAATGACATGGTGGCTATATAGAAACACATCTGCATGAAGAAGATGAAAATAGCAACCCTGCAATGGTAGAGTCATAGTTATTTATAAATCACTGTTAAAATCGTATGTTTAAAACCTTTAATAGTTTTAATAGAAGGCAATAAATGTGTTCATAGCTGTAATATCATGTAATGATCTAGAGCATCTAGGAGGAAATGTATACCTTGTCTCTTCCTGAGGAATAGTACAGTGTCCTTCTCACTGCCTGTCCAAACTTAAATGATCTATGTGGCAATGTTTAAAAAAACATAGAGAGGTAAGTTTCCTTGGGAAATAGGGTAATGAAAAAATTTTAGACATGATCATTATCTTGGAATTTTATCATAAAAAAAGATGGGCAGTGGTAGTCATTTTTAATCCCAGCACTTGGGAGGCAGAAGAAGACAGATCTCTGTGAGCTCAAGGTCAATCTGGTTTACCAAGTGAGTTCTAGGACAGGCAGGATTTTTACACAGAGAAACCCTGCCTCATACACACACACACACACACACACACACACACAAAAGCTAGATGTGATAGTGTATTCCCTTATCCCAGTACTCAGAGGCAGAAGCAAGCAGTTTCTGTGAGTTCTAGACCAGCCTGAGATACCTAGTGAGATTTTTGTTGTGGTTGTTGTTTGTGTCTCAAGACAGGAGTTCTCTGTATAACAGTCCTGGCTGCCCTGAAACTAGCTCTTGTAGACCAGGCTGGCCTATAACTCACAGAGACCCGCTTGTCTCTGCCTCCCGAGTGCTGGGATTAAAGGCATGTGCCACCACTGCCTGGCACATAGTGAGTGAGATTTTATCTCAAACAAATAAATAAATGAGCTGGAAGGATGGTTCAGTGGTTAAAGTGCTTGCTGTACTTTCAGAGGACCCGAGTACTCATTTGACCCCTCAAGTATCTGGATGCATTAGGCTTTTGCGTGCACACACGCGCACGCACACACACACACACACACACGTGCGCGCGCACGTGTGCACACACACACACAATAAGTAGGACATTTTTAAAAACCATTAAACAGGTTCATGAGGTAATATGATTCATCCTTAGGAGGAAACTGATAAACTGAACTTTCTTTAACTGTGTTTTGCCTTTTATTTTCTATGTCGGATAAAAAGCAGGAAATGGGAACTTATGAATCAATGATTTTATACTAGAAAATTTAAAATAAGTTTCAATAAAATCTTGTTAAATTGCATAAACTCAATGGCTTTGCTTTTTTTAAATGAAGGGCACCTTGGCTTTTAAAAACACCCCTAGGGGTAGCTGCAGAATCCTCCGCACACTGGCTTCTCCCAGAAGGCTGCTCCATAGACTACATCATACAAATTCTTTGAACAATAGAGCAACCATTGTGTTCCTCAGAGAGAAGCTCCCTCTATTTCCTCACTAAATAACCAATTGGATAATATTAAACCCAACAAATCTCTTTCTCATGAACAATCCAAGAGGAAAACCACATTTGTATCACAGTAAATTCTTTTGAGAAGTACAAGCATGGCTCAAAAACACCCATCTAAGAAATGCTTTGATACCTAAAATTATGTAAATAACCTTTTTCCTTTCTTTTGGTGGGTAGACTCTCTCTTGAAAAACATTCCGAGGGCATTCATATTTTTCTGTGTGTAAACAGCACTAGTAAGACTGTGCTTCAACAGTCTTACTAGTATTAATGACAATGTATCCTTTGAAGACCACCTTTTGATATCCTTTAAATCTTTAATAATGCATCTAACAATGGATCAAATTATTGCTCTAACAAGATAAAATGTAACACTGGAAATTCCGAGGCATAAATCAGGGAAAGAAAGATCATTTTTCAAAGAAGTTAGATTGTATCTATTCTGGCTATTGGTCTCTTTGGGAAATTTTAACAGAACACCGCGGAAGTAATGTTCTGTGCTTACAGAGACGGGGTTTATGACCTGAGCACTTCACTATTGGATGTAGGATGTCAACCTTCTATAAATAGATTGCAAATTAGAACAATGACTAGAACAAAGGCATTGAAGGACAACTTGCAGGTGAACCACATTTTATCTTTCAGTCTAAAATAGTCAGGGATTCATTCTGTGGAAGCTAACTTGCGAGCAAACCACGAGAATCCCACATCTTCTGCATTGCATTTCTGGATGTTGACTTCCCCACCGTCTGGTACAATGTTATTATCCAGTCTCATGTGTCTTTACTGAAGCCTCATCGGGTTTCCCTTCAATGTTTTTTATAGCTACTTTCTTTTCTTGTTGTAGGACCCAACTGAGGTGATTTTGATTAGTTGGCTGTCATAGCTACCTCTCACTCTCCAATATTTTCTTGCCCTTTCCTATGTCTTTCTTGGCCTTGAAGACAAGTTGTTTTGTTTATCGAGACAGGGTTTCTCTGTAGCTTTGGAGCCTGTCCTGGAACTAGCTCTTATAGACCAGGCTGGTTTTGAACTAACAGAGATCCGCCTGCCTCTACCTCCCAAGTGCTGGGATTAAAGACATGCGCCACCATTTCCCAGCTTGGCTTTGACAATTTTAAGAAATAAAGGCCAATTCTTTTGTTAATGGTGGCTGTTAATTTGGGTTTGTATGCTTCCTTGTGCTTAGAATTTAGATTACTCACTTTGGGAGTGATAGTAAAAATTACAGCACTTTTTCACTTCATGTTTGCTTTTTTATATAAGACCCAAAATTAATCTGCAAACCCCACCTGCTCAAGGACCAGATAACTTCCTGGAATGCTGGGAGTTGTAGCTCTTGGAGAATACCAGCCAAGCTATATGGTGTGTGTGTGTGGTGGGGGGCAATGGCCTCATGGGTTTGTCCTTAAAAGGCCTACGACATGTGTCATGGGGCCATTCAGTTGGGATTCCAGGAAGTGGTCCTCATCAAAGCCCATCCTAGCAGTATTTAATTAAAACCTTGCTTCAAATTTGGCTCAAAATTGTAGAACTGTTCCCTCCTCCCTCTGGTGAATCTCAGGATTAATAGTCATCAGGAAGTATACATGGTGGTTTGTTTTAATATTCACTATTAACATAGTTTAGATGGGTTCTTCCACCCTGATCTATGATAGATATTACTTTTACACCGGAAACAAGGGATGTTAGTGAGGATACCATCTGACTCTGTTGGTCTTTGGTTCTTGGTGTAAATAGAGACACAGCACTCACTTGTCCCCCCACAAAGGAGAAAGTAAGAGTAGAGCTGCATTTTGATGTGAGTAGCCATGGGAGAAAATGCCATCAGCAAGAGAAAGCACTGACCTTTTAAGACTCAGAGACCAGAACACAACCGAGCTTCCAGCATCTGCAGCGTTGGTGCCACCGTTGCGGGAGGAAAGCCGCTTTGGCTGGGGGTGGGGGAAAGGGGTGGAGGGGTGCAGGGGTGGGGTGGGTGGGTAAAAGTTGTCAGCCCAGGTGCTGACAATCGGAGCTATTGGGAAGCTTCATAGTTCTCATGCCTACGCCAGCACATGGGCGTGGCTTTGGAGCGACACTCTCACATCATCTCCCAGGATCCCACAGGGTACTGGAGCCAAGAGCAATCTCAAGATGGTGTCTGAGCTGGTCCTGCTTTCAGGATCACAATGCACTGCATATTACCACCTCTGGTATCCATCCCACAGATACCAGAGTCAGTGGGTAGCGGACTCCTTTCTGAACCCAGCTTGGCTTAGCAGATTGACTCTGACTCAGATCTTCCAGATGTCCCATACTGGGGACGGGTGTCGCAGCATGGCACTACCCTCACACACTGGAGGAACAGGGAGCCTGATCTCAGAGACCAGTGGCATAGAGGGTCATGTGTGTGTTTGTAACCGTATCAAGATGGAAAGCAGACACCCACAGAGTTCCAGTCGTCTGTTCCCACACGGTGCACACAGTTGACTATCACCTGCAGGTGTTGAAACATCCCAGAGAAGGGCCATGGCTCAACCTCCTCAGGAGACATGACAGAGGAAGCTTGAGAGCGATGCTTGCTGACCCCTGCCATGCCTTGCTTCTGCTTGGTAGCTGCTATCACCGGAGTAAGGAATAAAAACACTGCCTACTAACTCACCCTTAGTATGCACAGCTGGAGGTGGCCGAGGCCTTGCTCCTGGCCTATCAGTTCCTTCCCAGCAGCTTTAAGGAACGCCACACTTACTGCTGTCCCTGCCCTACACAATTTACCCTGCAATTTGTCTAACCATGTGCCACCCTCATGGCTGGTTGGGGCCACGACAGAAGGTGTGCTCTGCTTCCAGACACCGGTTTTGACTGTGCGTTGTCTGACCTCGTACCCATGTCTGGTCAGTGGACGGGTGCTTCAGGCTGTTGGTCCCTACTGGTGCCACCAGTGCTGGAGGTTCTCATGGTCGCAGCCAGTATCAGCAGCACCCGAGGAATCCCACATCGCCCTGCAATGGTCACGCTTCTACTGTAGGAATGACTGGACCACATAGTGTGCATCCCATACCCTTGGATGTTGGCAATGTTTATGTCACCTACAGGGACAGTGGTGTCCATAACTCAGACACAATGTGCACCATTCCCAGACTCATTAACCACAGCCAAGGAGACCCTGTTGGTGACATCATCACATGAGACCCCAGTTCCACCTGCTTACTCTCTATGCTCCTAAACTCCAGTATTTTCTCAGGTCCAGGAAAACAAGAAAGGTTAGCGGGGTGAACAGCTTAACGAAAATCAGTCTGTGTTCAGAAATAACAAATTACAAATAGGTTCTATTATGTACGGCCCACTTAGTTGCCTCTGATAATTACACCCGTTTTAGCATCTAAGTTGGCGACAAAAAGAACCTGAGAAAAACTTGGAGGGCCAACTGACATTCCCGTCTCAAGAACCTGGGGCAAGATCAGGCAGCATGCTTTCCACCATAGCCTTCCCTCTGATTGTTTTCTATAACTGAAAACCGAATACCTACATACAAACATATATGTGTGTGTGTGTTTCTTGACAACAATTACTTGACTTTTTAAACGCTTGCTAAAAATAGTATCCTGGTTTCTTAACTCCTACCCACCTCTACCTCATTCTCCTGTCGAAATGATTGGACGACCCCACCTCAGGGACTCCCTTTGCACATGGGCTTCCTCCAGCTCCAGCCTACACTCCCCCGCGTTTGCCCGGCATCATGCCTTTGGTGTGCCATGTTCCTGTCCTTGTCTGTATCCCATGGCTGCTCCTCTGCTCTCTTACCCCCCCTCCCCCATCCTGGGTCTTTTGATCCTCTTCTAATGCTTTGTTCTTTTCAGCTTACCTCTGGGGAAAGAACTTACTCCTCCCCGTGGGTGGCTCTTTGATTTCATCTCCTGTCCCTCTCCCCAGTCTGTTCCTATCCTCCCCCTGCCGCAGGTTCCAGAAAAGCCCTCTCTAGGAAAACCGCCGGGGAAGCTGTATTTCTCTTAGGTTGACCACTTTGTGCTCAGCCCCAGCCCTCTCGTGTTTCTGCTCTATTTCTGCCATGTTTTCTGTGGCAGCTGCTATTGTTAGTTTGGTTCCTCTGCAGGGATACTTACAGAAGGACCTTTGTCACAACAGACCATTAGCTTTTAGGATGTCTCTGCCCTCCTAGGTGTGTATGCCAGGCTGGGGGATAATCTTTGGCAGTGGGAGGAAAACACACATGCCTTCTTTGATCCGTGTGAAGAACCCCATCCCAGTCTACTTTTCTCAGTGGTCGTCCTTCCAAAACATCATATTTCTAATCTTATTTTTACATATTTATTTTTAGGCTTTGGACTCCTTAGGGGGATAGAATCAGAGCCTTCAGTATGCTAGGTAAACACCCTGTCATGGAGGTGACAGTTCCTCAGTACCAGCAGCAAAGAGAAATAGCACGTTACTGTTGTAAGTACCCTGGACACAATTACCCTCAAACAAGTCCAACCATGTACTGCCAACATGTCTGGCTAGACATTAGCCTTTTTAAAGCCAGTTCTTCGCTAGCCTCACTTAACTTCTATTATTTGAGCTTCCTCCCTTCCTTTTCTTCCCTGGTACTGGGAATTTAATCCGGACACACACACATGCGCGCGGGCACGCACGAGCACACACACACATGCGCTAAGCTAAGCATATGCTCAAACACTGAACGAGCCTTCCCCAGTCCCTGGCACAGCTGCTGTTCTCAGATGTACCCTCCAGACTTTCTAGCATACTCCAGGGACTTCTGACCCTTTGGGTCTCTACCAGAATGCATGGGTAAGCAAAGGATAGAGTCTCTCTTTCTGAAACTCGGAACACACACACACATGTATACACACACACACACATATGAGTTCCAGGACTCTGTTACTTCTGGAATCAGAGGGTAAAACTTACTTTGTGTCTGGTAGCACAATCTAGGCCCCCATAGTTGGAAGAAATGTGAGTTCAAGGTGGAGGAGGGGTGGGAGAGAAAAATCATGATTTACTCTCTATTGGAACTCCTCTGTTTGTGACAGGGCCTCCTCGCTGCTGCCTGCCTGGGAAGGAGTCTGCACAGCTTGAGTCTGTTGCTCTGGGGGTGCCTCTCAGGCATCTTGCAGCTCTTTGCTGCTGCAGCAGAGAAAACCAGGGGTTTGACCTTTCTTCTTGTCACAGGCAAGGACCCAAGCCAACTTGGGGGAGGGGAGAGTGCACCAAAATGTTTTAAAGTGCTTTGACTTGGATACAATATGTTATTTATACTTAACTTTTTCTGTTGTCATTAGATTTTATTTTAAAATGACTAATAGTATTTGCATATATTACTGGAGAACAATGACATTTTGATGTATACTTTACCATAAAATGGTTAGAATAAGGTGTTTGATACAAGTAACATCTTATATATTGCTTAGATTTTCTTTTTCGCAATGCTGAGGATAGAATCCAGGGTCTTTTGCATACTAAGTAATCGTTCTACCACCAAGCAACACGCTTAGCCCTTATAGTAGCATTGATTTTTATGACCTCCCGTGTGTGTGCAACAGTCTGGGAACTTATTCTATCCTTTGTGTCTATCCTTTTCAAGTTTTTCCCTATCCTCAGCCTCTGGTCATTATAATTAAATTCTTAGGTTCTGCTTATAATATTGCTCACACAGTATTTGTTTGGGTTTTTCATTTATGAGACAACACAATGCCCTTCGTGTTGACTAATGCCCTCTCAGCTGAGAGGAGCACCCCCTTTCAAGGCTGAATTGTGTTCATGTGTGTTAGGTTTCCTTTATCTTCTTATTGGATGATGAACATGAAGTTGCCTCCACATCCTGGTTCTTCCGGGCAGTGCTACAGTGAGCATGTGCGGGCAGGTGTGGCTCAGGCACACTGATGTCTGTGTACTCCTCAGTCAAGTAGCACAGCATGACCATCATGAGTTGCCACGTGCCCATTCTGAGACCCCTGCAGTGGCAGGAACTAGGTCACTGAGAAATCTATTAGCTCTTCCCTAGTCAGTTCTAGACAGGCGAAAAAAGGCGAGTCTTTTAATGAAATGGTGGTGTGGAGAATGTTCAGTAAAATAAGAGGGTGTGCCGAGCATGAAAAGAACAGATACAGGCACAGAAGCAAAGGGCACCCAGAAACTCCCCATGCTTGCAGAAGGAAAGACCCAGCTGCCAGTTCCCAGCATGCCTCATACCAGCCACAGGAATGATCAAGCAAGATCAGAGCTGGACATCAAACACAGTTTCTAGAAATCATGTTCCTTCTGCTACTGCTCAGAGTAAGGAACAGAAGAGAAGATGTCTTTGCCCTCCTCACAGGGGTATTAAGTTCGCCAAGCCCCTTTCATAGTCTCAGGGTGCTACGAGTCACAGATTTTATGTCCATTAGCCCAGGGTTCTCCCAACACTCAATATGTTTCAAAATTTGCAATGAAAACAAATAACAATGCCACAGGACTAGCTTCTTAGACCTTACTTTGAGATATCATTTCACAATGTTGCTCAGGCTTGCCCTGAGCTCCTGTGCCTTAGCTTTCAAAATAGTAGGGACTATGGGTGTGCACCACCGTGCCTGGCAGACCCTAACATTTCTTTGTTCCCCCAATTGTTGGCCATGCATGTTAGTAAGAAAGGTCAGGTTGAAGCGGAGCTCACATTTTACCACTGGATATCAGCTGAGAGGAAGCCTCTGCAATCCTTCTTCAATTAAATGTGGTGAAAATAGGCAGTGTGCAAACAACCAAAAGGGAAGGAGGAAGGTGGTCTGAGGAAATGAGGCAGGAAAATAGCAGAAGTCTGGTGCGGGCTAACAAGCCTTTTTGCAGCACCTGTCTTTTATTTAATTGCCTCTTTGGTTTTCACAGGGCACCAGAGACAATGCCTCAGTACAGAAGCAGGGCCATTAGCCTAATGACACAGCGTTATGGCAGAGCTGACTAAAGAAACCTTAATGTGCACACACGGCTTGCTCATCTGTTTAAATCAGCTTCACTCGACAGTTGCTTAACCACACACATCTAGTTGCTGGCTCCATCCATCCCTAAAGCACCTGCTACTGACTATATTCCTATACCTAGGTAAATGCAGAAGATAGGGTCAAAGAATGACTTGGATAGTTTGGTCAGGTGACACCATTGGAAGCGTACAAACATGATGGCTTATGCAGAGATGACTTAAACTCCCAACTCTCCTGGTTGGACATCTCATTCTAGAAAAAAACAACCCTGATGTCTCTACCCTTTTCAGTTCCATCTGACAAGACCTGCTCACCGCCAGTGGGTGGGCTTTCACCATCACCATGGTTACAGGCTCTTATGTATTTGTTTGTTTTTTTCTATTTTCATGTGTGGGATGTTGGTATGTGTATTCTGCATGTATGTTGGGACATGTGGAGGTCTGGCATCAATGTCAAGATCATCCCTGATCCCTCTTCCACCTTTTCACTGAGTTGGGGGGTCTCTCAATCTACCCACACTTTGCAAACATAGCTAGTCTTGCCAGTCAGCTTGTTCCAGGGATCTCTGTCTCAGTCATGGATGATTCCTGGCAACAATTTCAGCCTCCACATATATCCACATACATGTAGAATATACATACTTACACCCCACACATGAAAAAAACAGAAGAGTAGAACGTAATGATAGAAAAAAATCACATTTATTTGTGTGCATGTAGATGCCATGACATGGTATGTATAAGGGACACACATGGAGAACACCTTGCAAGAATCAATTTTCTCTACCATGTGGGT
This sequence comes from Microtus pennsylvanicus, assembly GCF_037038515.1. Taxonomy (NCBI): domain Eukaryota; kingdom Metazoa; phylum Chordata; class Mammalia; order Rodentia; family Cricetidae; genus Microtus; species Microtus pennsylvanicus. The sequence goes on from NC_134582.1 coordinate 89,457,060, forward strand.
TCCAGAGAAAGAAATTCAGGTCACCAGGCTTAGCATCAAGCACACTTACTTACTGAGCTATCTCGTAGCCCCCGCCCCCCTGAACTTTAGACTTATTCTTCTATGTGAAATGCATACCTATATACAAGTACACTCTGCAGATCTGTTTGTGATTCTCTCATGGAGGAAGGGTCTATGGAGCTAGATCAAAGGCAAGCTGAGCTGGGCATGGGGAGGAAGCCAGTGAGACAATCCCAGCTGCAATCGCACTGTGGTCTCATCAGGTGGGACCCTGTAAGTATCCCTAGGATTAACTTCTGCTGCCCAGTATTTATTGTCTACTTTTGCCATACAGAGTCCTGCAAACTCAATACCCTAGCAACACTGAGGCTCCGCCCCGTTAATAGAACATCCCTGCAGGCACAGCTTCCTTTCCTCATGTACTACTAATTCAATCTCCTGAGTCAATACATCTGTGCTGCATAGTTTTATGTCTACTTGACATAAGCTAAAGTCATCTGAGAAGAGAGAACCTCAATTAAAAAGACGCATCCATAAAATCGGGCTGTCAGCAAGTCTGTAAGGCATTTTCTTAATTAGTGATCGAGGGCCCAGCCCACTGCGGATGGTGCCATCCCTGAGCTGGTGATCCTGGCTTTCATGTGAAAGCAGGCTGAGCAAGCCAGGAAGGCGGCAGCCTTCCATGGCCTCTGCGCGCCTGCCTCAAGGTTCCTGTCCTGTTTGAGTCCCTGCCCTGACTTCCTTCGAGGATGAGCACTGCTGTGGAAGTGTAGGCCTAACAAAGCCTTCCTCCACAAGCTGGCTTTGGTCATAAGGTTTTGTCACAGCAGTAGAAAGCTGACAACACTTGATGGGCCTCTAGGAGTTTCCAGCTCCACCTGGTGCCGGCCTGGTGCTTCTGCTCCACGGTGACAGCAGAGGACCCCATGGAGCTGCTTCACTCCCCTTCTCCCTTATGTTCTGCTTTGTTCATCACTATTCACTGACCCCCCACATTCACAGACTCCCCCAGTGCCTTCAGTTTCCCCATTTCTTTTAGGCTTTGGGATCAATCATCCTCCCCCATCCTTCCATGGCTTCTGCCTCTTTGGGTTCATGGTGACCATCTAGCAGCTTCTATGAGTCTTGGCTATATGTCATACTAATAATCTGGATATTTCTCATGGGGAAAAATTGAATCATAATGAGAGCATCACTCACAAATATTACTCGGTAAGTTAGTATAGAAATTCCAAACAGAAGCTTGGAATCACCAGTGAAAAACTACTCCCAAAAGAGTAAATCTGTGAATGAGTTTGTGAAGAAGGATTAGACCTCAGTGCTGAGTGGCATAGAGACAGGGAGAGTAGTGAAGAAAACCAACAAGGGCCTGGAGTGACACAAAATTATTAACACAGACTTCTTAATGGCCTTTGGTAGTTCTGACAAACAGGCAAGCAGAACTTACCTCCATCACGTGCCATACGCGAAAAGACCACCAAGGTGCATTTCCTAGCAGCTCCTTGTCTCCAGGGAGAGAAAGCATGGCACCCGCTGCCATCCTGGTGTCATTCAGTTCACGTTGTGTGTGGACAGCAGGATTGAAGAGAGAACGTACATTGTTTACCAACCAGTCAGGGTGGGAAACTGTCCTTTGAAAGTAACAGTTGGGTTACTGCAGGGTTTTATTTTCCTCGCCCTTGTCTTCTTGAGCTGTTGAGAGGATTCTCATTTTGGCTGGGCCAGGCAGTTCTACTCCTCTCCTAAGGCCCACAGCAAACCAAAGTTCTCTTTCCCAAAGTTCTTACTGGGGAGCCAGTGGGTTGATTAGGGTGATGTACAGGAGCATGGGCGGCCCCAACGTAGAGGCACTGGGAGGTCTGCATATGGATGATGGCTTCCCCGTGGCTCTGCAGATGGAAACTGTCTGCAATCTTCCCCCAGCTTATGTACTCCTGCCCCTTCCTGAGATCGTGAGCAAATAGGGCATAATTGTATACAACTGGCTGGGAGGCGAGACCAGAGACTCGGGTGAGGGTTTCATGTTGTTGCATACCCTCTTTGCCTAGCAAAGAATGTCCACCATCCATAAGCCCAGCTGTGATGATCTATTGTAAGCAGGCCCAGCTGAGCAACTGAGGACTCGGCTTGTTCTGCGTGGAGGAAAGAGCTGGGCAACAGCTGTGATCTCAAAAGGCATGCAGAACAGAGGAAGCAGGTGCACTTGCTCATCCGGCAGGCAGCTGTCTGTCAGAGCCACTTGTCGCCTTGAAAGGGCGTAGGTGCTGTTGTTCCCTTTGCATCAGACCTGCCAAGTGGGCAAGCTTGACAGCAAGACCATGTGAAACGCAAAGGAAACACGAAAGAGACATTAAGGAACTGTGATAATTCGAACAACTCATAAATGCTCAGTGTGGGCTGGAGAGATGGCTCATTGCTTAAGAGTACTTGTTCTCCAAAAAAGACCAGACTTCAGTTCCCAACACCACCCATAACTCCAGGTCCAAGGGATCTGATATCTTCTTCTGGACCCTGCTGGCGCTTCCAACCCCCAAATACATATAAATAAAAATAAATATTTAGAAGTGAAATATGTATTTGTCGTTAGGATTCTAAAGGAATTCACTAGCAAGCAGTTATCCTAAACACAAAATGTGTTTCTTAAATAGCCAGAGGGGAAAAAAAAAGCTAACCATCTTAGTAAGATTGGATGGGCAGAAGTTAGGTTCATCAGAAAGTTTCTGAAAAACAGGCAGTGAACTTATCAAAATCTCTTTCATCTTTGTGTGTGATATTTCAGCAGATTGGTTCTGCAGCAGCCATGGGTGATTTGTATGTCTAGACATGGGCTTTTCAGCAGGAACCGAGTTTAAACTGCATTTAAAATAATTGGCGTTCCCCCACACTGTATTATAGTTTTCTAATATAAAGTAATGCTTTATAGATGATATTTTGTAACAAACTGGAGACTTTATGGATACAGAAAAGTTTAAAACTTAGAGCAAACACTGAATATATGCCCAGAGTCTATCGGGAACATTTTCCCACACTTGGAGTTTCATGTATCCCTGGCGAACCCTCCTGTCTTAGTTCAAGTTCTATTGCTGTGAAGAGTCACAATGGCCATAATGGCAATTAAATTGGGGCTGGCTTCTAGCTCCAGAGGTTTAGTCCATTATCGTCATAGTGGGAAGTCTGGTGGCACACAGGCAGACAGCTGGAGAGGCAGCTAAGAGTTCTACATCTGGATCCACAGGCAGCAGGAAGAGATGGAGTCACTGGCTCTGGCTTGGGCTTTTGAAACCTCAGATCCCACCCTCAGTCATGCACTTTCTCCAACAAGGCCACACCCACTCCTACAAGACCACACTAAGAGTGGCACTTCCTGGTGACCAAGCTTTCAAACCGATGAGCCTAGGGGGGCCATTCTTATCCAAATAACCACACCTCCCATCATCTAGAATTTTGCAAACCCAAAAGAAAATACTCTCATTCCTTTCTTGGATGATTTCTACCCTGAGATTTTTATTTAGCTGAAATTTAGCACTTAAATTTAAATACCACTTGAATCTCTGAATGCTCATATCATTTTTAAGTAGTTGGAGATTTGAATAATCTTTTCAACTATAATCTTTTTAATCTTTTTCTTGATTTTTTTTTTTTAGACAGACTGTCATGTAGCCCAAACTGGCCTCTAACTTACTGACAGCTGAGGATTGTCTTGAATTCCTGATTTCCCTGTTCCTGCTTCCAAAGTATTGGGATTATAGGCATGTGCTACCACCTATACTTTTCATTTTTAATTTTAATTCAGCCTAGCATTTTTAATTTTTAAAATAAGCTATCTAAGGCATTGCCTGTTTTCCAGACAAGTATACTAAAGTTTATATCCCATGAGCAATCACTAGTCTAGAGAGAGAGAGAGAGAGACTTGATGTGTGGAATTCAGGCCTTCATTTGTAAAAATGGATGAAGGCATTAAACCTTCAACAGAAATGGAGAACATTCTTGTTCTCTGCTGTAGCCAGGGAGACTGAATTATTAATGGCATGTTGTAGGCACAGCCTAGGAGAGTGCATATCTTACTAACTAGATGTCTATAAGCCTTATTTTCTGGTAAACTTGGTAATTTGGTCGAATTATATAATTGTACCAGTGCTTTCTAGTTCTACCTTCTTCATTAAAGGCAGCCGAGCCCTTACATTAGCAAAACACTATTTTTTCTGTTTTGTTCTTTAATGATAATGTTTTTTTTTTCAGTTCAGTTCGATAATTCACTTCAATTTTAATTTCATCACTATTGTAACTAAAAGAACCATTGAAGCTTTCTTCTACATCCTAGTAAGAGGTTATTTTAAGCCTTTACCTTTAAAACAACAGCAACAACAACACACACACATGATTATCAGCTGACATCGTTTTTATCCAAGGCAGTTCCACCTGGACTGGACTGGGTTCAAACACATGAAGCATGGTGAGCTAATCTTGGTGTCTTGGTGAAACAGTCTAAAAATGCACAAGGCCCTGAGTTTAATCTCAACACTGAAAACAAAAACAAAGAAGAATAGGAATAAGAACATGGAAGGGAGCATGCTGAAGAGGCAACTCAAAGACTTCTAAGTCCCATGGTTATGATGATGAAAATTCAGATGTTGATTATCTCTAGTTGAGGTTTGAGGCAGGATGTCTTGAGATACACACACCCATGTAATGGTTACTATTATCAACCAACTTTACAAGACCTATAATTGTCTAGGAGACAAACCTCTGGCAAACCCATGAGGGCTCCTCTAGATTAGGCTAATTGACATGGGAACACACTTTAACTGTGGGAAGCACCATTCCTTGGACTGGGGTCCTGGACTGAGTACAAAGGAGACCCCACAGTGAGCATCAGCACCCCTCCATCCTTCCTGACTGTGGAGGTTGTGGCCTATGGTGAGGAGTGAAGGCTAGTTCTTTCTGGAGGCTCCTTCTAAGCCTCACAGTGCTCCGGAGTGAACTGTAAAGGGGTCTTTCGCAGTGGACAGTCTGTGCCTCTCAAAGTTCCCTTCACTTGCTCATGGGGGAGGAACGAGATACTCTCTAAGTAGCAATATTGATGCTTCAATCCACCTAAGGATCCCCTGGATTCTCAATAATGGTATGTATTTACAAGACGAGACCCAAGACTACATTTCTCATAAACTCTCTGAGAAAGCTAGTACTTCCCTGCAGCCCACGTGGAGCAGTAAGCTCTGGAGAAGGGGCAGGAACACAGTGTTCCTGAGGTAGGCCCTACCCAGAAGGGAAGTGGAGCTGCAGCTGGACAAATCCACCCACTTGAGCCGCCCCAGGTCAGCATATAATCAACTCCTTTCTTCTCATGCAGCTCACCCTTCAACACATTTTTTTTTTCCTTTCAGGCAAAATGAGCCCATATCAAAAGCGCTGTTTTCTTCAATCTCAAGAGATTTTCAAGAGGCAGCTTTTAGGCAATCATCAACAAAGGAAAAAGGTAGTGAAAAAAGCCCAAACACCCACACGATGCTTAACATTCACCCACAACACCCCCACAACATCTAACATCAAGAGTTGTCACGGAACCTCTCCAAGGGACAAAGACAAATGTATTTTTGCCATCATCATTCTCCAAATTAATATACAAGTTTTAAAATTTTTATTTATCGTATTTAATTAACTTTTTTCATTTATGTTATATACCAGCTACAATTTCTCCTCCCTCTTCTCCTCACATTCCCTCCCTGCTCCCTCTTCCCAGCTACCCTCTCCCTCATCCACTCCTCATCCTTCTCCATCCAAAAAAAATATACAAGTTTACCAAATCAATAATATAGTTATGGATGATAATAGATCAACACTGAAAACACTCAGAAATAAAACAACGCTTTCTACTATATAACATTAACAGAGATTGCTAATATCTTGGTAAAATGGAGTTTTATGTCTTTCTGTCTGACTCTAACTTCCTACACAACATACACCATTTACATAGTTCAGTGCATTTTGTATTATATCACTAATTGGGTATTTTTGCAGAAACAAATGTCCCTACTCATGCATCTTTAAAAATATATTTTAATTTACTTTTTTAATTTAAAAACAATGTTTTCATTTTATGTACCAATCCCAGTTTCCCCTCCCTCTCTTCCCCCTGCTCCCCCCACTGTTCCCCTACCCCACCCCTATTCACTCCTCAAAGAGGGTAAGGCCTCCATGGGGAGTCAACAAAGTCAGATAGGTCAAAGTTGAGGGAGGACCAAGGCACTCCCCCCTGGATCTAGGCTGAGCAATGTATCCCTCCATAGGGAATGGGCTCCAAAAAGTCAGTTCATTCACTAGGGGTAAATCCTGGTCCCATTGCCTGTGGCCCCACAAACTGCCCAAGTCTCACAACTGTCATTTACATTCAGAGGGCCTTGTTCAGTCCCATGCAGGTTCCCCAGCTGTCATTCCAGAGTCATTAAGCTCCCACTAACTTGGGTCAGTCGTCTCTGTGGGTTTCCCCATCATGGTCTTGACTCCTTTGCTCATACTATTGCTCCTCCCTTCTTTTGACTGGACTCATGGAATTCGGCCCAGTGCTTAGCTATGGATCCCTGCATCTGCTTCCATCAGTCACTGGATGAAGGTTCTATGATGACAATTAGGATAGTCATCAATCTGATTACAGGGGAAGGCAATTGCGATCAGGTACCTCCTCCACTACTGCTTGGAGTCTTAGCTGGGGTCATCCTGTGGATTCCTGGGAATTTCCATAGCACCAAGTTTCTCCCTAACCCAACAATGCAGCCCATTATTAAAGTATCTGTTTCCTTGCTCTCTCTCTCTGTGCCTCCCCCATCTCAACCATCCCTTTCTCTCATGTTCTCCTAACCTCCCCTCTCCCTTCCCTTTTCTTTTCCTTCCTCTCTTCTTCCCTTCTGCCCTCCCCTTCCTCTTCTTCCTCCCCTCCATGCTCCCAATCTACTCAGGAGATCTTATCTATTTCCCCTTCCCAAGTGGATCCATGTATGTCTCTCCTTGCTACCTTGATCTTTTCCCATTCCATAGGCTGTCATTTTGTCTAGAATTATTTCTTAGAAATTGTCTGTAGACGCGCATTTGCCTGTGGGTATGTTCACATCAGTGCCCATCACTAGGGAGGGCAGAGGTGTATCATCCCTGGAGCTGGAGTTACAGATGGGTATGAGCCGCCTGACATAGATGCTCAGAATCAAAGTTGGGTCCCCTGGAAAAGCAAGGAGAACTCTTAATTACTGAGCCACCTCTCCAGCCCCTATTTGTTCATCTTAATTAGCAAAAGTAATTTAAATAGCTATTCATTCATAAGTCTCCAAGAGGACTGATTCCTTTGAAAAATTTGAAGCCATGCCTTAACAGACTACTTCATGTACAGACATTAAAAAAAACATAGAAAAGTATAATGTATAAAACATGACATGAGTCCTCAATTTGAACAGTCAGAAGCTCCCTGTGCCTATAAACCATCAGAAGACCAGCTAGTTAAAAGAAATCATTTTTATAAAAAATGAGATTAGGCCACACACAAAGTATTTTTCCATATAAGAGGGATTTGATTAGATTCTTTAGCAAAATATGAGTTAACAGATGGAGAGAAATGGAGTCTCACCATAAAGCCTGTCTTGTATATGAACAAAATACTACTTCTGGGACCCACCATTCAAACTACCTTTAGGGATATGAATGCACCACTTTCAATTTCTGTGCCTTGTCACTGTGACCTGCAAGGTAAAGATGTCCTGAGGATTAGTAAGTAATGCCATTACACACTTAGAGCTCTGCCTGGACTCGTGATTCACAGATGTTGGAGCTATCTTTAGTATTAGCTCAATTATATAGATTTGTTTTTAAAGAAAACTGGTTATGAAGCGTCAGAGGTGGGAGTAATGTTTTAGGATTAGGTCCATTTTTGAAAAGAACAAGAGGAAAGGAGAGGAGGAAGAAAAATGATGACACTTAGCTCTCTGATGTTAAAAGTTGGAGAAGCTCACTGTGTTTTCTTCCCTGTAACATCCCCTTCCTAACTAAATCCTTCTGTTTTATTGCCTTCATTTAGTTAAAGCAGTGACAGTGGCACCCTACTTTGTACCCATCACCTCTTGGCTGGTCACAGGGTACCATCACCCTTTGTCTGGTCACAGGGCACCCATCACCCCTTGTCTATTCACAGGACACCCATCACCCCTTGTCTATTCACAGGGCACCCATCACCCCTTGTCTATTCACAGGGCACCCATCATCCTTTGTCTGGTCACAAGGTACCCATCACCCTTGTCTGGTCACAGGGCACCCATCACCCTTATCTGGTCACAGGGCACCCATCACCCTTATCTGGTCACAGGGCATCTATCACCCCTTGTCTCTACCTGGCTTTTTCTTTTGAGTCATCGATCAGCTCTCAAATCATGACACTGAGATTTGTTATTAGTTTTGACTGCTCGGGCCTTAGGTTAGCTCTTATTTTAATCTTTTTCTCTTTATCTACATTTCGCCTCAGGGCTTTTTTTGCCTTTCTTTCTGTATATCTTACTTTTCTGCTGTCTCCATGTCTGTTCAGTCACCTGAGATCATGCTGGTGCCTGGGAGCCATCCTGCCACCAAGGTCGTACTGATCTGGGTGGCCTATGCTATCGCTAGGCCATGGTGATGTCTGGGCTCAAGTTGCTGCCAAAGGCCCTGTCTGGGTCCATTGTCCTGCTGCAGCTAGGGCCTGTGATGGCATCTATGTCCTGTGTTAGCCAAAGAGCTCGTTGGAGCCATGCTGTGCTGAGCAGGCCTAACCCTTCACCGGCTCTGGGATAGCTGGTCCTCCCTCTGCTTTTACTTCAGCAGGAGAGCTGACCCTGCCCCTCACAACAGACAAGCACCTCACCTGGGCAGCACACTAAAGCTGTCTCTGCTTTGGGGATGCCGGTAAGTCATCCCTGAAGGCATAAGAGCAGGAGAGCTGACCCTGGTCTCCTGGTCTGCCATACTGTGGCTTGGGTGAGGGAAAGATTCCCTCCTTGCTCTGCCCCTTGATACCTGTGCCAGATAAGAAGGTTGGCTCTGGGGTCACAATAGTGAGAGAGAATTAGCCCTGCCCCTCTCCAGCTGCAGCACACCGGATAGCAGGACTTGCACCCTGCCTGGGTAGCACACTAGAGTTGACCCTGTCGTGGAGGGGTGTGCAGGTGAATGAACATTGAGGGAGTGAAAGCAGGAGAGCTGATCCTGCCACCCCTCCTACCCCCTAGAGCAACCAGGAGTGAGGGCACTGCACCCTGCCTGGGCAAAACAGTAGAGCTGGCCCTGGGAACATGAGTGTGGGTGACCTAGATCTGAGGACCTGAGAGCAGAGCTGGCCTTTCTCCTGGCTGCAGGCTGCACTGGGGGATGTAGGCAAGGCGGTGCTGGAGAGCTCACTCAGGGAGTGATGAGGAGGGAAAGCTGGGGTTCTGACAAACCCAGCTACCACCCAGGTTCAGAACTGTGGCCTATGAGTCAGCCTAACCCAATGTCTACTAAATCTATGAACTGTTGGGACTTGTGAAGGGGACGAACCTAGCCAGCAGGACCTCCGTGACACATGACAATGACAGGGTATCCAAGAGGAGTCCCAATGGGAGACGGTCATCAGTGGTGTAGCCGAAACCAGAGGCCAGGAGACAGACCAATGGCTCATGGCAATGAACACTCGCATGAGATGAATGAACTATAGGGTACACTGTGAGACTCACAGGCCACACTACAGCTTCCACAGCAAGATTTTCCTTTTTTGCTTTGCTTTGTTCATTTTTGTTTTTCTGTCTTGTTTTGTTTCTTTGCTTTGTTTGGGTTTTGGATTCTAAAATCAGCAAGAAATGTAAAAAGACAGATCAACATTGAAATGTAAATTGTTTTTAACCAATTATATTCCCCGATTTTACTTTTTCTTAATTCTTTAAGGAAACGTAGGTGATATTGAATATATAATTTAAACACTTGACAATTCCTTTCTCAACAGTGTCTTTTAACATTGACATACAAGGTGGTTCTTTTTGATTGTTAAAGATTCTTTCACTATGGAGATGTCAATAATTCATGAAGATATTCATCAATTGGTATGGATAAAGTAAGCATGACTGAAACCTCTGCAGTAAAACCCCAAGCAATCTTCAATATCAATTTAGCATGCATTATGCATGACATCTTGCTAAGTATCTAACATACATTACCAGTTGATGCTTAATTTATAAATTATTCCTAATTTTTATTCATACTTATGGTATGATTATGCATATAAAATGATCTAAAGGCACATGAAATAGTTCTGTGACTATTTATAAAAGTCCTTATATTTTGCACTATTTCTGGAAGTATTTAATGACATAAATTTCTAAAATAAATACTATTCATTTACATCTTGATTGGTAACCACCAAAATATCGCATATAAATTTGTACTCACACAAATTTATGTCTCAGTCAAGTGCTATTCTCTGTCCAGAAAATTTAGCCTTGTGCATTTCTTGAGATTCTTCAATGGTTTTTGCTCTGGAAGTGGCTGTGTTTACCGCTTCAAACAGAGGAGGACCAGCTAAGTCATCGGTTCTGTCGTAAAGATTGAGCCTCAGAGCCCTAGACTTTTCTTCTTCTGACATATTGAATGCAGCACCTGGAGCTGCTGGGGCCATTTCTCTGTAATATAGCAATAAGCATGACCATAACATTGCCACAGTCTGGGGTGGCAGAGCAGGAAGGTTGTCAAACAGCTGACCCGGAGCTGGCAGCATCTGTTCTCACAGACATTGTTTTTTTGTTTTATTTGCTCAATTCCTTTTTTATTTTTTTTAATTTATTTATTTATTAAGGATTTCTGCCTCCTCCCCGCCACCGCCTCCCATTTCCCTCCCCCTCCCCCGATCAAGTCCCCCTTCCTCATCTGCTCAAAGAGCAATCAGGGTTCCCTGACCTGTGGGAAGCCCAAGGACCGCCCACCTCTATCCAGGTCTCATAAGGTGAGCATCCAAACTGCCTAGGCTCCCCCAAAGCCAGTACGTGCAGTAGGATCAAAAACCCACTGCGATTGTTCTTGAGATCTCAGTATTCCTTATTGTCCTCTATGTTCAGCTAGTCCGGATTTATCCCATGCTTTTTCAGACCCAGGCCAGCTGGCCTTGGTGAGTTCCCGATAGAACATCCCCATTGTCTCAGTGTGTGGGTCACCGGACAGAAATCTCAAGGTCCAAATCAGGAGCAGAAGGAGACGAAGCACAGACATTGTTTTTAAAACAAACACTCTTTTCCAGTCCAGCTAACTATAATTCCTATTCATGCAAACAAAGCTGTGTTCTACAACCTCGTATTAAAATACCACTTAACCTACTTAATAACCTTTATGTAAGCACTCATTCTCTCACACTCTGGGTGACACTTTTAGTTTTTCCCCAATTCAGGACAAGTATTATACCCACGGCTTTTCTATTTTGCTGTTGATGATGCTGATCCACTTTCCATAGCCTTATGTAATTTTTGCTTGAATTCAATGGCTTGTATCTGTTGTTCCCTTGCAATGGAGTGGTGTTCAGGGTCTAGCAAGCACTTGAATTTTTGAGAGTTGGCTGTGTTTTCTCTCTTTCTCTCTTTGTGTTTCTAGCAGCACTAAACATATGGTCATTCATTGTTTATTGGCACCTCTACCCGACAGTAGGCTGAAGAGGAAGGGGAACGCGAACCTCTGTCTACTCAACTGTGGTCTTGAGGCACGATTTCTCCCTCCCTCACATGCACTACTAGGGCAATTTTTAGTTCTTGCTGTAAGATAGAACTGCTTCTCGCTGGAAATGGTTCTTATGCAATCCAAGTATAAAACTCACATAAAGGGAATAAAAACTGCAAGGGAAATAAACCATCCCTCTACAGAGTAAACAAAAAGTGTGTATGACTATGTTTATTCTTGCAACAGGCATGTTTGAAAACAACTCAAGATTTTTTTTTTATTGTGGTGCTTTCTAGTATGCCTGAATGTTTTGTACAAGACGTTTACAGTCACAAGCTAAAGGAATGTCTTGTATAATTATAATGCTGGTAGTCATATATATTTATAGATCTTACTTGTTGCTTTGTCAGTTAATGATGCTCCTGGTGTAATGTATATAAAAATTAGCTACAATAGGGGATGGAGAGATGGCTCAGTGGTTAGGAGTACATGTTGCTTTTGTAGAGGACCCAAGTTCATTTCTAGCACCCACAGAGAGGCTCACAACAACTGTAACATGGGCTCCAGGGGATTTGATAACTTCTCCTGGCATCAAGGGTGCCACACATACTTGGTACACATACATAATACTCATGAACGTAAGAAAATACTAAACCTTTTTACAAAGTTTTAATAAAAGCCTGACTTTTCACTGCATCGCATTTATCCAGTGAGGTGTTTAAATTCTACTACTCTTTCTAGGATTAAATAAGAACAAATCTATTGTCCACTCAATTCACTCTTCATTGATCCCAAGAGTTTTTCATAATCATTTTCAGTATTCTCTCAATACTATCAACCTGTTATCAAAACTTGTTCTTTAATAAGATCTTCACTTGTACTAGATACTTTTCTATTGCTGTGGTAAAACACTCCAACCAAGGCATATGGAAGGAAGAGTTTATTTGGGCTCACAGTTTGTCTAAGTCAGTGTTCTATTGCTGTGAAGAGACACCAAAACAATGACAACTCTTATCAAGGAAAACATTTTAATTGGGGATTGCTTGCTGTTTCAAAGGTTTAGTCCCTTATCTTCATGGTGGGGACCATAATGGCAGACATGGTGCTGCAGAAGGAGCTGAGAGTTCTACATCTGGATCCCCAAGCAGCAGGAAGAGAGAAAGCAACTGGGCCAGGCTTGGGCTTTTGAAACCTCAAATTCAACCCTCAATGACTTACTCACTCCAAAAAGCCACTTGTGTTCCAACAAAGCCACACTGCTAAATCCTTCTGAGTAGCACCACTTTCTGGTGGCTAAGCATTCAAATGCAGGAGCCTATGGGAGACTTGACAGCAAGAAGCAGGCACGGTGGCAGGAGTAGGAAACTGAGGTCTCACTTCTTGAACTGCAGGCACAAAGCAGAAAGAGCAAATTAGAAATGGCTCAAGTCTTTAAACTCTCCAGCCCACTCCCAGTCACATGCTTTCTCCAACAACACACCTAACTCAACAGCATCACCAACTGGGGACCAAGTATTCAAATGCTCAAATCTATGGAGGACATCTTGTTCAAATCACTACAGTATCTTAGTGCCTGTCTGTCCGTTCGTCCGTCCATCCATCTGTCCATCCATCCATCCATCCATCCATCCATCCATCCATCTATCTATCCATCGTCTATTTTGTATCATCTAGCTCTATCTCCCTATTATCATTAGTCACTACTCTTAATTACCAGCAAGCCATTCATTTGAATAGATTTTTTTCCTGTTAAACATGTAAAGATATGACTAGTTTGAGTTGTAGAAAAGTCTATATGCTGGATGGGAACAGACGCAGAGATCCACAGCCCAGATACTATGTGGAGAGAGGGAGCCTAAATTGAAGGAATCCATCAAATTCTCCCCTCCGAGCTTGGGGAATCTTAAGAAGAGGAGACAGAATGACTGTAATAGTCATATGGGATGGAGGATCCCAGGAAAAGGTGGCCCTCTGAATCCACTAAGGAAGGCACATATGAACTCACAGAGAATGAAGCAGCAAGCTTACACGGCTTACATGGCTCTACGCCAGGTCCTCTGTGTATGTATTATAGCTATTGGCCTAGTATTTTTATGGAACTATTGTCTACTAGTGGGTCTCTGACTCTTGCCTGCTCCTTGGGCTCTTTTCTTCCTGTCGTGTTGCCATAGACAACTTCAACATGGAAGCTTTTGCGTCATCTTATTTTATTTCATCATGTTTGCTTGTTATTTCTTGGAAGCCTGTTTTTTACTAATGAGGAACAGAAAGGGAGTGGATCCAGAGGGAGGGAAGGTGGGAAGGAACTGGAAGGAGTAGAGAGAAGGGAAACTATAGTCAGGATATATTATATGAGAAAAGAATCTAGTTTGAATAAAAGAAAAAAATCCTATATGCTGGTATACACACATACTCATGTATATATCCATCTGCATCTGTGACAATATTATCCAAAATTACTCTGAATAGAAAAGGCATTTCCTATATTCTGGTCATTAAAAATTCTTTTATACAATGTTATTTCCTAGTATTTTAAGGAGCAAAGATTGGAAGAAAGTGAATTTTTTCCCAGACAGTTTCAATTACAGTTATTCTCAAGATAAGAATTGAAATAGTGTGCTTGATTATAATGTCTGATATCAGTGCATTAACCAGCTATCTTATTTAATAACTCAGAATCATTTTAATTGATACTTAAATATTCCACACTGGGAATTGCAGTGCTTTCAGATCTTGGGATCCTGATATGTCTTCCTAATATTGATGTCTTTCTCCTTTAGTGCTTGGTCTTCCCTTTCCAGAATCTGATACACAATGATGCCATTATTGTACATTTTAAAAATTGGTTTCTGATGACAATGTTAGAAATCATGCATTTTGTGATTCACTGTGAGTCTTTTATTTATAATTATTGGTAAATATATTCCTATCCCTATTTAACTGATAGTTTTCATGAATTATTGGGTTTTTTGACATCAAATTGTTTCAGGAGAGTTTTTTTTAATTTTTGATGTAGGGGAAGAGTATATAACCTAGTTAGTAGAGTACTTTCCTTGTGTACATGAAGTCCTGAGTTCAAATGCCGAGTACCCTCAACCACATACCACATAATCATAATTGTATGCTTTGAGCTTAAATACTTTATAAACTTAAATTGTTGATATTTGAGATTGAAAAATAAAGAACTTAATTTTATGCCTTAAAACTGCTGATTTATTGATATCCCTCAAAAACTGTTTTCAGGAAATTTCAAAATAAAGTGTATGTGCTATGCCAGAGACATGTGTGGACATGGTAGGGTTTTTCTAATCTCTCAGAATTTACTGAATTACATTAAACTTATCAGATGTGTTAGTTTCATGGACTATAATTATTCAGGCAGTCCTGATTCCCCTTGATAGCTAGCCACTGGCAAGCACAAGTTCTTCTTTGTTAATCTTTGCAGGTAATGGTAAAGACCTTGAAGGTCACAGCGGCAAGACTCAGGACATCGGAACTACGAGAGCAGGTGCAGGACTAGGTCTGGATAGACAAACGGACAGCAATGCAAGTCAGCTGCATCAGTGGTGGGGATCTAGCCTAGCTGAAGCCCTAGGTAAGTTGTGTATTCTCTTGTCAATGTCTTAGGCACACACTGGCTAGTAACAAAATTAGTCAGTGGGAGCTGTGATAGTGTTGGGTGTCTTCTTCTGTATGGGGTCCAGGTGAGGGTGTCTATCATCTGCTCTCAGAATGGTACTTCAGGAAAGTTCTCAGGCCCCTTTAATTTTTATGCAGTTTTAATATATCCATGTACCCATTTTTCCAAGTCTACTTTGAGAAGTTTGTAGGGGAAAGGGTAATTTATGAATCTATGCCTTCTCTGTGGTATAGAGCATAGAACAGTGTTCACCCTCCCTCTATATCTGCACCCACAATGGAGCTAAGGTGCTTGGAAAATGGAGTTACCAAAGAAAGGAACATCTGAAAGCCCCTGTTCTCCCCAGTGTGGCTCAGAAACAGGGCACACCTGATCTCAGTCGTGTGTGTGATGAGCCATGTATGTGCTATAAATAGACTCATGAACGTCTTTGCTGAATGTGGATTTATTGCCTAAATGTTTTTTTTTGGTTAAGATCGAGTCTATATCCGTGTATGTGCACATGTGTACACATGTGTATAGAGCCAGAGAACAACACCAAATGTTTCCCCTCAATTGTCGGCTCAATTTTGAGAGAAGGCCACTCATTGACAGCTGACCGAGTCATGTGACTCCATCTCCCTGGTGCTGGGGTTATATATGTGCACTGCTACCACATCCAACTTGCTATGTGGGTTTTGGAAGAATAGAATTCAGGTACTCAGGTGGTCCATCATCACTCAGTCCCAGAAATTGGATTTGAGACTCTTAAAACAAGTTTGACTTTATTGAAGCCATCCTTTCTGCTTGTGGATTCAGACCTGACAAACTGCACCATTCACGTAATGGAAGAAGTCTGTGCTGATTTTGCTCATACTCACATGTGGAAGATTGTTGGCCTACAATGGCCATATCTGAAATGATGGGTGGCTCCTCTATGTTCAGTGTGTCTTTTCTAGTGGATGAGATTGGATATGTCCTGTGGTCTGGCAGGGACTATGAGATAGCAAAAAACACTTTGTAAGGTGTAGATTCAGAAGTGCCTTATTGTCATTTCCACTTAGAAGTCAAAGAAAGGCACAGGGAATGGAAAAGAATCCCTTATTAATAGTAAGAACTTGAAAATCAATTGGTAAAATGTGTACAGATAAGGACAGGCACAGTTTTGGGTTCACAGTCTAGCCAATGTATCGTATTACTCAACAATCCTCATTCTTACATATCCGTTAAATTCTGTGTTTAAGGAAATTCTTTCAACTGAGTTTGATCAATTCTCATACCAACCAGAAACACTAACCACTCACTTTTAAAGCCCCTGATGACTGCAACATGGCATAAAATTGTTATTGAATATTTGGAGTTGGATTAGTAAAATACTATAGTAATATTTCACTTGTGTTTTAATAAATAAAGCTTGCCTGAAGATCAGAGAGCAAAACAGCTCTACTGGTCATCCTTATAGCCCAGGCAGTGGTGACACACACCTTTAGTCTCACTAGCTACACTAGTTTGCCATAGAAACCAGTTGGTGCATGTCTTTAATCCCAGTGTTGCACACTTTTAATCCCAGCCCTAGAAAGAAATATAAGATGGGAGGAGACAGTTCACAGAAACAGCCTCATTCTGAGATTACTGGAAGCAGGATCGCCATTTCATACTGAGGTAGAGGTAAGAGCCAGTGGCTGGCTGTTTTGCTTTTCTGACATTCAGCTTGAACCCTAATTTCTGTCTCTAGGTGTTCATTAATCATGCTACATTTGGGCTTGTAAGGATGACCAGTGGAGCTATTTGACTCTCTGGTCTTCAGGCAGGCTGTATTTATTAAAATATAAATAAAATATCAATACAAAATACCATTAAAAATACAAAATTGGTTATAAAACAGAATATAAGTGGACCTTCCCAAGTTTATTTGCAATTGATACATTGGATCATAACTAATATGCAGCAAGCTACTATGTAGTATTTAGCATGATGCTGTAATTCTTATAATTTAATGCTCTTATTAACATTATGATTTCCTATAACAATGGCCTGATTTTTCAATAGCCTTGGGCATGTGAGAAGTAGCTAATTCAATTTGGAAGGGAAGAAAATGCACATCTTTCTCTTAAGACACTTTAATCTTCTGATTTGCATTACTCTGGAGGAGGCGGGATGGTGGGAGACAGAACTCGTGGAAGTAGAAGACTTTTCGAATAGAGGTGCCAAAAGCAGTAAAATGTGATTCTTCTTTTCTTTTGATACCTAAATTTGTGAAGGATGTTTCGTAGATTCGCAGAATCATAGGATATTTTTGTTTTAGAAACTGTGAGAGTGATTTTGTGATGTAAGTATATAAAAATTCTAGAGTTCTTGAAAGCTTTCCAGAGAATCATGACATTATTGAGCTAGAATAGATTTTATAGCCCCTCACCAAAAGTTCGGTAGCTAGTAGGGAATCTTTCATGAAACACCGTTGTTAGATGATGATTGGTCCTGTCTGGAACTTTTCCAGCGATGTGGAACTAATATCTATAAGAAGACAGACTGTTCCATAAACACAATGGTGGGTACAGATTACAGCAATCTGCTCTCTCCTCCAACAGTATCCCCTGCTCCATCCTAGTACTGCACGTCCCATAATGAGCAACGAATATGCTCACTCTTCCCACATAGCAAACAGTCAAATTTTTGTGGCTCATTTTATTCTATCTTTAATTTCTTATGCTCATTACGAAAAGTTCGTTCTTTCAATCCCCATGATCTTGGGTTTCTCTATCTATCTGACAATAGTACTCAATATTCATTCCTTTTAGTTAGTATTAATCTCTATAGAGAACTAAAGATAACACCATGATCCGATGAAAGCTTAACTAACATGAAATTATGCAAAACTGGTGCCTCTCCTATGACCTAATAGCGGAGATGGGAGTAACTACAGAGTATAGCTAGTGAGGTCAGCTTTTAGAAGAAGAAATTGAGATCGAGAGGAATTATG
Source organism: Microtus pennsylvanicus (assembly GCF_037038515.1). Lineage (NCBI taxonomy): Eukaryota > Metazoa > Chordata > Mammalia > Rodentia > Cricetidae > Microtus > Microtus pennsylvanicus. The sequence continues at coordinate 89,475,341 of NC_134582.1, forward strand.
TGACTCACCAAAGAGTTATCACATAACTGAGGGGGCAAAATCAAAGTGAAAGTAAGATTACTAAAAATACAAAATTCAAGTTTAAAATCATAATGGTGAACTCTCTTAAAATATCCCTTGTTGACTATTGGAGCAGAGCCTAAAGGGACAAATGCCAACTGTGTTTAACTTCTGTCTTCCTATTTGTCAGGTGATTCCCTAAGAATACCACATTATCATCAAACTGAATTATTAGAACATCCCTCAAGAGCGAGTACAGTATAGCTATTTTATACATGAAGAACCTGATAAAGAAGTTAGCTTTCTCATAGTTCTTGCCAGTTAGAGTGACCGCTGAGGTTCTAGAGAATTACTTTCCACCTTGAGAATCCTCAGGCAGTAGGTGGTTTTAGTTTGCAACATTACATCTGGATGCAGAAGGCAGATCATTTTCAGTTGATGGCTCCTGGCATAAGGGTGGACACAGAGGTCAAAGGAATAAAATAAAAAGTCAGGACTTAGGAGACTTTTACATTAGGAGTTGGTTGACTTTCCAGGCAATGCACTGAAAACTGAATTAGCCTTTTCAGTGAATGATGGCAGAACAATCACGTACACTATAAAAAGGCTCCAAATTACCTGACAACACATAAAAAATTAACTAGGAATAGAACATTCATATATGCATCAAAGCTGAAGGTTTGCGAGCTTCAAAAGCAAGCTGAAGAGCATTTTCTCTCGTGGGAGGAAAATAGTTCCTCAATATGACGCACAAACTATAAATCTCAAGAGAAAACTAATGGCAAATGACATTCCACTAAAGTGACAGTGTACTTTTCAAGATACACTGAAGCAAATGAACAGTCAAGTTGCAAGCTGGGGAAAATACTCACAATACATATGTCTGACAAAAGACTCTTCAGTAGCACTTTAACTAACTCTTATGAAGTCAATAATAAGTTTGTGAACACCCCAGACAAAAATGGGAAAATAGTTTGAACAGATTTCACAGAAAGGGAGACACAGATGGTCCAAAGAACATGCAATGATGCTCCAGTTCATGTTGGTGGAATACAAGGAAGTGATCTCGTTCCTTGCCGGTAGGAGGGGCTAAATCAAAGAGCCTGACAATACCAAATGTTGGCAAGAAAGGAGAACTGAAGTTGTTATTTATTGTTTCTGGGAGTAGTATAACACTATCAGAAAAAAAGTTTGTTATTTTTAATGTTATTCTCTATTCATATAGGAAGCCACTCAGAAATTTCAACTTAGAAGTGTTCACTCAGGAATAATTACAATATAGACTCACTGAAAAGTTTTTGTGCAAAAGTAACCAGAATCAGTTTTATTTTATAGTAATCAAAAGATTAGAAAAAAACTAAAATTTCAATCATCAGCTTATAAAATTAGTTTATCTTCAAGGTAGTATTTCTCAACAATAAAAGAAACAAACTATTGATATATGCATCACCACGTTTCAACCTCAAAAACTTATGCCAAAGAAAAGAAAACAAGATCGATGACTTGATTCAATTTTCATGAAAGTTTAGAAAATTCTGGAATAATCTACAGAAATGGTTGCTGGGGTGAAGGAAAATGCTGACTATAAACACTCAATCACAGTATTTTTCAAATCCATATTTTGAAAATTATTAATGTAACTCAATTCGTTTTTATAGCAGGAACATAGCATATGTTTACTACTGTGTGAGATTCACAGAAAATGGGTGGGAGATGAATGAAGCCCTACCCAAGGCCACTTACTCAGGCCTTAAGCCTGGCTCATTACTATTTTAACAACAAATCTGTACACAAAATGTTTGCAATTTCTACATAAAATGTGGTGAATTTTGTTTATCAGCCAATGAGAGGATTCAGCCAGCCTCCAGAGTGAGGGCTTCTTTTCCCTTCCCAAGTCCCAATAATTTCCCTGCCTTTCTTCCTAACTTGTTTGTTTTATTAGTTTTTTAGAATTCTGAACAATGAATTTTGAATACTGTAGCACAAATAATAAAAATCCAGAGACAGATATTGGGGTTTGACCTGAACATCAGAAAAGCAAAGCAGCCAACCACTAGCGCAAATTTTTACTGCTACCAAATCTTCAAACCAAGATCCTGTCTCCAAGAATCCTCAGACTCTACACTTGCTGCAGAATACTTCCTTCCTCAACTCTTCCCAGAGAGAATCCCTCTTCCTGATCCCCCAAACTTTGTTTCCCTTTTTCTTAATTCATCAAGAGCCTGGGCTCGTCAAGTATTCTTAGATGTGTGGCTTCCATTGGAGTGTGGTTGAGCTACTGGGGGCTGTACCCTTACGGGAAACTGACTCTCTCCAGGAATTGGATTTCCCCTCTCCATGCTAGAATTTGGCCTATGTAGGGCTTGTGTAGGTCTTGCACAGGCTTGTGTATACTATCACAACCACTGTGAGTTCACACGTGCAGCTGCCCTGCCGCGTCGGGAAGACACTGTTTCATTTCAATCATCTATCACCCCTGGCTCTTGCACTTTTCCCATCTCCTCTTTTACAATGATCCCTGAGTTTTGGGAGGAGGGCTTGCAGTATATATACATATATTTCACCTAGAACTAAGTATTCTGATGTCTCTGATTATCTGCATCTTGGCAACTTGTGAGTCTCTGCATTAGTTACTGCAAAAAAGATGTTTCTCAGTTAAGGGTTGAGAGATGCATTAGCCTATGGGTATAATGATAAGTCACCATAAGTCACCAGCAATCAGTTTAATACCATGTTCAATTAGCAAAATAATAATAGTAGGTTCTCCCTTATGGCCTATGACCTGTCTACCTGTAACTTCATACCGGTAATGGTGCCAGGTGTGGTTCATCTTCTGAAGTGGGAATTCAATCTAACCAGAAAGTAGTTGGCTACCCCATAATGTTTGTGCCACTACTGCGCCAGTGGGCACATCTTGGCAACTTAGTAATTTTGTAGCTCACAGTATTCACAGCACAGTAAGATGGATGATGACTTTTCTCCTCTGCTAGTTTTTATAGAACTTTCCAGCAAGCACTATGAAAAACAACAGTAGAAATGAAACTTTGGGGTCAGCACTACTTTGAATTCTCCATCTTCTATGACTCAAGTATGTGATGTCTTAACTAATACGATCTCATTATCAAGATCTGGAAGGTGATCAAGAGCATTGGCAATAGTCTGTGCTATTGGGGCCTATGGGAACTCATTGGCAAATAAATCTGAAAGAAAGCAACCCAATCTTGGCATTGTGCTTTTTATTTGTTAGTTTCTGGTAGTGTTGTACAACTATAGGCACGCTCCATTTTAACTCCTTTTATGCACAGACACACAAGGAAGCATCTACAGTACTCGGTTTCCATAAGACTTTTTGTAAAGCTCTTTGGTGTTACCTCTCAATATTCCCTCCTCTACATTCCCCTACCCACCTCAATTTAACCATTTCTGTTAAACCTTTACACCAGTGATTTATATCTCTCCTTCTTGAAAGCCTTCCTATGGTCCTTTAATGATTTCCTAAATTCTACTGGTACTCCAAATGAAGCACACATATTTGAAGATTCAAAGTTAACACCCACGAATGAGAGAAAACATGCAACCTTTGTTTTCCTGGTTCTGGCTGACCTTAGAGCGATGCTTTCTCATACTGAGTATAGGAGCAACCGTGTGTAGTCGGAGAAGACAAACATCAAAAGTATGACAGGCAGCCTTTATTTTTCTTATTTATATATAATAAAATATACCTGTATCTCATTTATGTTGCATTGTTGGCTATTAAATGTATGTAAATTTTTGCTTGGCTAAATAATGCCAGAATGGACTTTTCGTTTATATGGACCCTTAGACTGTACTTTGAATAATGTCCAGAGACATGACAAAGAAGGTAATATTGCTATCATGTTCCTTCTATGCATTGTAAAAGTTGTTCCTAGTGTAGATAAATATTCCTACCACACATGAGGCTTTACTTTGATCTTTACTGTATCTTTACGATCACCGTCAATACTGAATTATTCTTTATAAATTCAAACAAAGGTCATTTTTATTTATTTTATAATGAATTAAATCCAATATTGTTTTAAACCATGTCCATAACTGTGTCTCTATAAATTCCATTCCTGCCCTTTGAGCATTTTTACTATTAGACTTTTTTAAAGAATTTAATTTAATTTTACCTAATTTTATGTATGCGTTTATGTTTGCTTTTATAAGATGAGATTTCTCTGTGTAGCCCTGGCTGTCCTGGAACTCACTCTGTAGCCCAGACTGTTCTTGAATTATGGGATCCACCTGTCTCTGTCTCCCAAGTGCTGGAATTAAAGGTGTGCACCACCATTCCTAGATTGACTTTTATTATTTTTAACTTTTTTCTTGATATTTTCTATGTGTAGATATTTTTATGCTTGCGTTATTTTTTTCCTGTCTTTCAATTTGAATCTGTCTTTGTAAATGAAGGCAAAAAAACTAAACGTGAATTAGAAATTTTCTTCTATTGGACACAATACAGTACAATAGTGACAGGTAGTTCCATTGATGGATACATAAAAAGAAAACTAACCTGGGTTCTAGCAAGGAAAACAGAAAAAAACACCATTGGCTTGAGGTTTGAATTGTAGTTTAGTAACTTTACAAATAAGAACATATGATAGTTGAAGGGAAATGAAACATGGGGATAAAAGAGCCCCAGCAGTGTTCCGATACAAGGCACCCTCCAGGGACAAAGATCACAGGGAGATGATGAAAAGAAAACTTTGACTGCATGACTTGAGATCAGATGCACAGAGACTCACATGGATGGGATCTGGGTTCCTCTCGTATGGACCTTGTCATAAGGATATCTGGGCATCGCTTACATGCCTCTCCAAGACACTGACAAAGAATAGCAATGAACCTAAACCCTGGTGATTGTTAGGTAATCGGTTAGTCCTAGCTAGAACAGGAGTTAGCTACTTTTGACTTCTGTGACCATGGAGAACTCTGTCATCTGTATGTGAGCTCCGCCTGCTGGTCACAATGGAGCAAAGTGACCCTGGAGCAGCGTTTTAAAGAGAACCATCAATTCACAAACAGGATAGCATAGCTTTTAGAATAACTGGATTTTGTGGAAGTCACATGATAGCAATGACACACTGTGGGAAGAGGTCTCTTTTTTTTCGCTTTTCCATTTTCTGGTGATACATTTTAAGACTGACTTTTCTAAAAGGAACAAGAATGAAGAAAAGCTATTATCATTTGTGTTCATTAAGTGAACAGCCCAATTTAATCTTAAAAAGTATATTTTGGAAATGTGTATTAAACACTAGGTTCAACATCCAAGTATCCATCTCAGTCATATGAAGGAGATAACCAGACACAAAAGATAGCCATGCAAGGCATAAGAGAGCTTGAGAATCATTGCATTTATGGAAAAGCAAAAACAGTGGAAAACTGTTTTTTTTTTTCCACTATGAAGAAATTGTAGGTTAAAGTACAGCATAGGAAAGATTTGCTACGAATCCTGGGAAAGATACATATGCTTCATGCACTATTGTGAGACTAATTTTCATTTTGTGACAAGCGAGAGAGAAACTATTTTATTTTTTATTTAAAAATTTTAAAATTTTACATACTAACTTCAGTTTCCCTTTCCTCCCCTTCTTTTAGCCCCCCACCTCCCCGATTCCACCCTTCATCCACTCCTCAGAGCAGGTAAGGCCTCCCTTGGGGGAGTCAACAAGGTCTGGTATACCAAGCTGAGGCAGAACCAGGCCCCTTCTCTCTGTATCAAGGCTGAGCAAGACATTTCACCAAAGGACACGGGTTTCAAAAAGTCAATTCATGCACCCAGGATAAGTCCTGGTCCCACTGCTAGCCCTCCTCCTAACAAATCAAGCTGTATTACTGTCACCTACATTCAGAGGACTTAAGTTTGGTCCCATGCAGGATCTCCAGCTGTTAGTTCCGAGTCTGTGAGCTCCCACTAGCTTGGGTCAGCTGTCTCTGTGGTTTTTTCCAATCATGATCTAAACCCCTTTGCTCATATGATCCCTCCTCCCTCTCTTCAACTAAGCTCCAGGAGCTCAGCCCAGTGTTTGGCTGTGGATCACTGCATCTGCTTCCATTAGTTACTGAATGTAGGTTCTATGATGACAATTAGGGTAGTCACTACTTTGATTATAGGGGAAGGCCAATTAAGGCATCTTCTACACTGTTGCTAGAAGTCTTTAGCTGGGGTCATCCTTGTGGATTCCTGGGAATTTCCCCAGCACCTGGTTTATCCCTAACCCTATAATGGCTCCCTCTCAAGATATCCCCTCTATTGCTCTCACTCTCCAGCCCTCCCTCAACTTGGCCATGTTCTTCCATGCTCCCATGTTTCCATCCACCATCCCCTCCCTTCCACTCCCCTTCTCAGTTTACCCGCGAGATCTTAACTATTTCCCTTCCCTGTGGCCCTCCATATGTGTTCTTCTTAGGGTTCTCCTTTTTACCTAGCTCCTCTGGGGTTGTGGATTGTAGCCTGTTTATCCTTTGCTTTACATCTAGTAGACAGAAACTATTTTAAACAAGGAAAAATCATTGTGGTTGATAGTTTTAGGAGTTTCAGACAAGCTGGCTGGTCAGCTCCATTCTTTCTGGGCATGCAGTGAGGCTAAGCGTGTGAACATCATGACAAAAGTCATGAAGAGCAGAACTGCTTTTGGTGGCCGGAAAGAAGGAGGAGGAGCAACAGGAGGGCCAAGGGACAAGATTGACTCCCCCAAGACACATGCTCAGGGAATCACTCCTTCCAAATAGGCTCTAAGTGCTTCAGTCCTACAAAGATCTAACAGTTAATGTCCCTACCTATCAATGGAGTCAAACATTGACAAATCAGAGCATGCCTGTTCTTGTTGTCTGAAATTCCCTCACAGACACATTTGCTAATCTTCTGCATCTAGTAAGACAATCCACTTGACAGTCATACTTCCCCATCCCAGAGGGTACCCATGAGAAACTGGTAGGTTAGGCCATTGTTCAGTGTAGAATGCCTGTTCTCAAGAAGTGTCTTGGGGCTGGCGAGATGGCTCAGTGGTTAAGAGCATTGCCTGAGTTCAATTCCCAGCAACCACATGGTGGCTCACAACCATCTGTAATGAGATCTGGTGCCCTCTTCTGGCCTGCAGGCATATATGCAGACAGAATATTGTATACTTAATAAATAAATAAATAAGTATTTTTTTTTAAAAAAGTGTCTTATAATGACCTTCGATCTTTCTCTCTGGCCCAAGGTCCTTCAGTAGATACCCATTGCTGACCACATCTGGTCTAGACTCCTTTTTCAGCCTGAGTGCCTCCCTGCAGTCACCCTGCCTCTGAGTCCTCACCCCCCACCTCTTCAGCCAGGCTGTGGGTCTGTGCTTGTTGTATAACTGAGAACATGTTCCTCCTGCTGCTTTCCAAAGCTATTTCTCCACAGCCCACACCTGTCTTCATGCTTGTGGGGAATTGAGTTGGCATTGTTGGCTTACTCTCTGTCTTCTGCTGAAGTCTTACTGTGGCTCTATCATCATGACGGTAAAGCAGGTGTTGACCTAAGTCACTTTAAGGCTGTACAGTCTTTGCTGAGAGAAGGAGGGACCTGCTTTGCATTTTAGAAACATTCTCTGTATAAGAAACATGCATATTGCAGGTTGAATTTGATCAAAGTAAAGCCTTTGTAGGTATGATTTTGAGTTCTTGCCTTTACATGAGGTCCTAGGTTCGGCACTTTACATTTCAAAACAAGCAAAACCAACTGGGTAAGCAGAGACCCTGCTGAGGTATGAAGTCAGCCAGCAAACGTCTGTAGAGCCTCATAGTCACACATCAAATTCACATGGTTGAAATTTTGTTCTTGAGTGTGTTTAGGCCTTGGACTACATAGAACGTTGGGTAAGAAATACTTGTTGCATGAGCCAAAGACTAAAGGAATGAATGTGTGCAAATTACAAATGGGCAACTGGATGATGAATACACTGCTTCTAGGTTCAGTTGAGGATTGTGTCCTTGATATTATCAACTGAATATGTGTGAATATAAAGTATTCAAGTTTAAATAATTTTCTATTTTCCTAAATGAAGAATTAAAAAAAAAGGTATCAAGCCATCTTGAATTTTTGATTTTTTAGGAATAAGTAGAATATCCAAATATCCACCTTCAATATTTAGCTGTTTTCATTATGCATATTAAATCACATAAAATCATATAAAAACTGTCTTATATATTGTGGGCTGTGAAATTATATACTTTATTTTTTATTCTAGATTCACTGCTTCCCAGCATGCATGCCAACTTGAGTAAGATGATTTTTAGCTTCTTAATCTTCCAATTGAGCATAATGACAGTACCTTCTTTGTAAGGTAGCTTTAAAGTTAACAAGGAATTCAAATAAATTGCAGCACTATACCCTAATTCAAGTCAGCTACTCTGTTTCTGTGCTTGTGCGCATTCACATTTATGTTTCCTCTATGAACAGATGGATTCCTACATATTTATCCTAAAATGACAATGCTTATTCTATATAATTGGGCTTAAAGATAATTTTAAGGTTGTCTTTGTACCATATGTGTGCTTAGTGTGTGCATGTAAATATATATTTCAAACTTTGAATATGTATCTCTCACACACATGGTGAAGCAAAGTAATGTCCTTTTCCAAAGAAATGTTAGGGTATTAGCAACATTCCTTTTGAACTAAAAATGCAAAATTTAAATTTTTATAATGTATTTATATCTTCTTTGCTTTGGTCAGGTAGCTGGCCAAAATAGTTGCTGAAAAGCACGAAGCACGAATCTGAAATATTCAGGTCAATATCTTATTTTTCCAGCAGGAAGTCTCTATAAATGGGTGAAAAGATCAAACTATCCAAAAATGCATTTCTCATAATCCTTATGATATACATAAAAGTAGGTTGTGCATCAAAAATGTGCGTGTAATTAAAACAATGAGCAGGGAGTCTGATTTAACCCTCAAGAATGATGCTCTTTTGTCATGTGTCATCGTGGGAGAGAGAACCAGAACAAGAGAGGGGGCTGTTGTGATGAAGCTGCTTTATTGCAATTCCCAAGTTATGTTTTTGCATCTCTAGGGTTCTATTTCGAGATACTTATTAAGCAAATCTAACTTTGCCTCACATTCCAAAGAGGCCTCGGATGACTTTTCTTATAGGATTCCCCTTTCTAAAGTATTTCTGTTGTTCCACCCAGAATTGTCCACTCCTTACACCACCTTATGAGTAAGGACCACAGGTAGGTGTATTTGATTATTAAAGATCTTGGTGGATGACCTCTGGTCGTGTGCAAAATTTCATTTGTTTCAGACCAAGACAATTATTTTAACTACCCACATCAGAGGGCGGGACGATGATATTATCAATGTCAGATTTATTTATTTGACTCCATCTGAAATAAGACACATGAAACCTACAAATTAGCAAAGGATGCCTGAGACTTTCTTTACCACCTGGAAAATTTGCAAAGATGCGCTGGTGTCCTAGATTGGTGAGAGGGAGAGAAGTGTCCCAAACAATTCAACCTATATAGAGATTTCCCAAGGGGATGAGGGAGGGAGCACCTGCCAGAATGTGACTAGCATCCCAAAGCTCAGGGAGCAAGGACTGCAGACCAGCCACCATTGCCTATGTGGCAGGATATGACTTCAACAGTTGAACTCCTTTATGGCTGTGAATTGGATACCTGATTACCTGCCAGTTTTTATACTGACTGATTGGTTATATTGAGAAAAATTAGATTTTATAATTCTATATCATGACCCTGTGGTTATACAGACAGTATCCCCCAAGAGAAAGTTGACTTTTAGGTAGGTAATGAATATTCCTTTAGCGTATGTTTTTCATAAATATTATATTTGGCATATAAATATTTTTAAATGGCTGTTTTTAAGTTTAACCAGACATTGTGGGTTCTTATTTGAATTATTAATGAGCACACTGCCTGACGACTCACTGAAGAGAGAAATGGCAATGAAGCCATCCCACATAGACAGAGCTCCTCACCCTTCCATATCCACAACAGAATGCGCAACACCACAGACAGAAGTTACATAGGAACTACACTTAGGTCTCCTTTCTTTCTCACAGCCAGGAGTCAGCGCTGACTAAACAACATTGCATAGATATTTTGGAAAACATAGTGCAGCCAAGAAGAATTATTAACCAGACACAAATCTCAAGAGTTGTAAGCCAACCTGGGAAGCCACAATAAGCTTCTGAAAATGAGTAGGTTACAAGTTTTCAGAAAGGTAAGGATGCTCCTAAGCTAAGATATGTGAAATTTGCATGTTTGTGAGTAAACAGTGGCATCTTTAGTACTTCAGCATGGTATACAAAACTTCTCAAAAGGATGCAAGCAACTGCTTCCCTCAAAATAACTTTCCCCCAGGAAACACGGGGAAAGCTTCTCATGGCTTTCTCTGTATTCTCACCATGCCTTGGAATTTGCATGCGTGACCCAAAATAACCAGTTATGAAGTTCTAAAATCAGAGTTGCATATGTAGAGATTTAAAACACAAGCATTCAAATGAAAAACCGCAATGTATGGAATGAAGACACTGTAACCTGAAAAGACAAAACTTCTGAAGTAGCAGGAAGAAGTCTCCTGAAATCAAGGAGAAGAAAGATGAAAGCGTAAAAGCAAGGACATAAGCAAAGTCACATGGGCAGACACATGAAGGACAACATAGATGGACATGAGCAGGTCACATGGGCGGACATGAGCAGCTCATACTGACTCTAACTGAGCACCAGGAGGAGGGAGTGTCACGTTTTCTGAATGTCAGATGCTAGCTGAAAGGGGCTCTCCAGAGACTGAGGCAGCGGGTATTCTGCACCAGGGTCAGGGACAGGTGACTACATCTCCATCACTTGATCCGTGTAGCTGAGCAAGACCTCACAACGTAGATATGGTGAAAAATAGTATTCATGAGCAAGGAAATGAGTTGTCAGACACATATAGAATATGACAAGAATATCAGAGAAGCCCATAATATTCACATGTGCATGATTAATTAAGTGATAATTATATAATCGATCCATGTGTCCATCTTAGGGTCTTCTTTGTTACCTAGCTTCTCTGGAGCTGTGGACTGTAGTCTGGTTATTCTTTGCTTTATATACAATATTCACTTAGGAGTGAGTACATACTGTGTTTGTCTTTCTGAGTTGTAGTTACCTCGTGCAGGATATTTCTCTTTTGAGTTCTATCCATTTGCTTACAAATTTCATGATGTTATTCACAGTTAAGCAATACTCAATTGTGTACCACATTTTTTAATCCATTCTTCAGTTGGAGGCATCTAGATTGTTTCCAGGTTCTGGCTATTATGAATAATGCTGCTATGAACATTACTGAGCAAGTGTCCTTGTGGTATGATTGAGTATCCTTTGATTATATACCCAGGAGGGACATCTCTGGGTCTAGAGGTAGATTGATTCCCAAGTTTTTGACAAATCACCATACTGCTTTCCAAAGTGACTGTACAATTTTGCTCTCCCACCAGCAGTGGAGGAGTGATCCCCTTATTCGACATCTTCTCCAACATAACCTGTCCTCAGTATTTTTGATCTTAGTCATTCTGATGAGTGTAAGATGGTATCTCAGAGTCATTTTGATTTGCATTTCCCTGATGATTAAGGATGCTGAGCAATTTTTTAAATGTCTTTGCCATTTGAGATTCTTCTGCTGAGAATTCTCTGTTCAGCTCTACACCCCATTTTTAAAGTTAGATTGCTTTATATTTTGATGTCTAGTTTCTTGAGTCCTTTATATGTTTTGGAACTCAGACCTCTGTTAGATGTGGGGTTGATGAAGATCTTTTCCCATTCTGTAGCCTGTTGTTTTGTCTTATTTATCATGTCCTTTGCCTTACAGAAGCTTTTCAGTTTCAAGAGGTCCCATTTATTAGATAATTGTTGCTCTCAGTGTCTGTGCTACTGGTATTATATTTAGAAAGTGGTCTCCTGTGCCAATGCATTCAAGGCTACTTTACACTTTCTCTCCTATCAGGTTCGCTATAACTGGATTTATATTGAGATCTTTGATCCATTTGGATTTGAGTTGTGTGCATGGCGATAGATAAGGATCTGTTTGCAATCTTCTATGTGCTGATATTCAGTTACACCAGCAACACTTGTTAAAGATGCTTTCCTTTTTTCCACAAGTTTGGCTTCTTTGTCTAAAATCAGGCATTCATAGGTGTGTGGATTAATGTCAGGGTTTTCAATTTTATTCCATTGGTCCACATATCTGTTTTTATGCTAATACCAAGCTGTTTTTACTACTATAGCTCTATAACAGAGTTTGAAGTTAGAGATCATGATGCCACTGGAAGGTCCTTTATTGTATAGGTTTGCTTTAGCTGTTATGGGCTTTGCTTTTTATATAAAGTTGTATACTGTTTTTTCAAGGTCTGAGAAGAATTGTGTTAGGATTTTGATGGGAATTGTATTGAATCTGTAGACTGACATTTTTATTATATTGATTCTATCTATCTAAGAACATGGGAGACCTTTCCATTTTATGATATCATCTTCAATTTCTTTCTTTAGAAATTTAAAGTTCTTGTCCTATAGGTTTTTCACTTGTTTGTTTAGAGCTACCCCCAAGATATTTTATATTTGTGGCTATTGAAAAGGGCAATGCTTTTCTAATTTTTTTCTCAGTCCGTTTAACATTTGCATGTAGGAAGGCTACTGACTTTTTTGATAATCTTGTATCCTGCCACATTACTGAAAGTATTTATCAGCTGTAGGAGTTTCTGGATAAAGTTTTGGGGTCACTTATGTATACTATCATATCATTCTTAAATAGCAATAGTTTAACTTCTTCTTTTCCACTCTGTATCCCCTTGATCTCCCTTTGTTGTCTTATTGCTCTAGCTAAAACTTCAAGTAGTATATTGAATAGATATGTAGAGAGTGGACAGTTTTGTTTTGTTCCTGATTTTACTGGAATTGCTTTGCGTTTCTCTCTGTTTAATTTGATTTTAGCTGTCAGCCTGCTATAAATTGCTTTTATTGTGTTTAGGTATGTTCCTTTTATCCCTGATCTCTCCAAGACCCTTATCATGAAGGGGTGTTTGATTCTGTCGAATGCTTTTTCAACATCTAATGAGATGACCATGTGGCTTTTCCTTCAGTTTGTTTATATAGTGGATTATGTTGACAGATTTCTTTATGTTTAACCAACCTTGCATCTCTGGAATGAAGCCTACTTGGTTATGGAGGATGATTTTTTTTTGTCGTTGTTGTGTTCTTGGATTTGGTAGATCTCCTGTGTATACTGGGGTGAGGGGAAGAGTTAAAGGGGGAGGAGATGGAAGATGATAGCTGATGGGGGAGAGGGACAGAGTGGGAAAGCAATGAAAGAGAGATCTTGATAGAGAGAGCCACTATGGGGTTAGGGAGAAACCTGGTACTAGGGAAATTCCCAAGAATCCACAAATGACCCCAGCAAAAACTCCTAGCAGTAGTGGAGAGGAACACCAAATTGGCCTTTACCTGTAATCAGATGGGTGAATGTCCCAACTATCATTACAGAGTTGTCTGTCATCCAGAAATTGATGGAACCAGTTGCAAAGATCTACAATCAGGCACCAGGCTGAGGTCCAGGAATCCAATTGAAGAGAGGGAGGAGGGAATAGATGAGCATGGGAGATGAAGATCATGATGGAGAAATCCAGAGAGACAGCTGAACCAAGCTCATGGAGACTCACGAACTTTAGACTGACAGCTGCGTAGCCTCCATGGTACAGAACCAGGCCCTCCATATGTGGGAGACAGTGGGGAACCTTGGGCTATCTATGAAGCACCTGGCAATAGGACCAGGATCTATCCCTGGTGCATGAGCTAGCTTATTGAAGCCCATTCCCTATGGTGGCATGCCATGCTAAGCCTTAATGCAGGGTGGAGGGGCTTGGTCCTGCTCCAACTTATTGTACAAGACTTTCTTGACTTGTCATGGGAGCCCTTACCTGCTGGGAGCAGTGGATGGGAGGATGGGCTGGGAGAGAGGGAGGGGGTCAGGAGGAGGGGGGAAGAACTGTGGATAAAATGTAAAATGAAATTTTAAAAAAATCATATAACTGAGTTGCCAAATTCCTGGTCATATCAAGCAGAGGAAAGAATTGAAGGGACAGAAAAGAGATTTTCTTTTCCATTTCCAAATCTTCATTGGGAAGAATACCAAAATAAGTTTAAATAAAAAGGAAATATGATCAGTAATAACACAGAGACTGTATTTCCAGGGAAGAGAGGTGAATAGAGGAGGGATGAAAGGAGGAGAGAGAGATAGCCCTTTGTAAGTGGCAGAAAGAAACAGCAAGGAAAATAATGTGTTAGAAAAATAAGTGGATTTAGTTTAGTATTATCTCCCAACTAGGAGAAAAGTTAACCCAGTACTCAATTGCGTATAGTTTTATTCATAGACAGTAAGGAAAGAAATTAAGCTAAGCTGAAAAAAGAATTGGTCTTCAGGTAAAAATAGTCAAAATGAATAAAATACACATTTGGTTTCTCCTTTCAGAAAATATACCTGGTAGATATTAATAATCACACCTGAAGGCAGATAACAACGGGAGTTCTTTCTCAAGGCTTGCAGTTTGCTGACTGACATTTTAATTTATACGCCTAAATGGATATGTTTTACTTTTGTCATTCAAAATGGATGCTTCTTTTTATTTAAAAAATTCTCAATAAATTAAAATACTGAGCATAAGTCATATAGAAATTGTCATATCTGGGCTGATGTTCTCCTATCCTTAATAGACAAATAGCATTTTCAAATTGATCAGAGAACGATGAATGCCTTCTGAAAAATCCAGGCCAAGGTTAGGCACATGCTCAGTGAGTCTTTTCTCCCTCTCCTTCCCTCTCCCCATCTCCTTTCCTCTCCTCCATCCCCTCCCCCATCTTTCTCACAAAGGCCTTGCAAGGAAAGCTCAAACCTTCACAGTAAGTTTCTAGACCACCTTCTTTGCACCTGTGTTCTCTGAAGCAAGCATGCAGTGTTTGCCCCACTGCCAAGTACTGTGAGACAATGACTCCCTAAGAGAAACCAATAAGCAACCTGCTATAATGTTGAAAGAAAATTTATGGAATTAAAATAAACTTGTGCAAATCTCAAGGGGCCAGGGACTGAACTGTTGCCTTGTCCTCCGAGTGCTCGCCTGCCTGTCCCATCTCAGGTTTCTAAAAGGCAGCTGGGAGGAAGCCAGGCTCTGGCCACCAGTCCTGTGATCCCTCGTGGAACTGGTTCTGCAGCTCAGGTGCACCTGACTCTTCACCTCCAGCAGAATGTATTAGACCTCACAATCTAGAAGACTCTCCACAAACCAGAAATTTACTTTCTGGTTGCTGAAATGCCCATTCCCGGGAAAGGATGCATTCTGGGAGCTTTAAGATGCTCAAGTATTCTATATTTCTCCAACATGATAACTCTTGAACCACAGGGCTGACTCAAGCTTCCCTACTGCCCATAATCCAAAGGAAAGAAATAGCAATACAGTGGGGTGAAGGATTATTCTTATCTGTGTCAAAGAAAAAACTAAACACACACCACCACCACCACCACCACCACCACCACCACTAACATCATCATCATCAACAACAACAAAACATTGGAGTTATTAGGAGGAAAAGGCTCAGTGGTGCTATTGAGTTGTGTGTGTGTGTGTGTGTGTGTGTGTGTGTGTGTGTGTGTGTGTGTGTGCAATCTGCCCTCAGAGTGAGGTGTGGCATTTGTATACCCACATCCTCTAAGCTCAAATGAAGGTTTTTCTGTCTTTATGAAAAACCAGTGGAAAGTCTCAGAGCTAGAGCTGTGTGTCTGTCTCCTTCCAAAAGGTTTACCAGAACAGATGGCAAACCAGCCAAAGATAGAGATAAGCTTGGTGGCAAAGAAAGGGGACGTGATTACCGGAGCTACTTGCAGCTCACACACAAGCCAGCATTTCCTGTGCTAACCCTGCCTTCCTCCAGAGTCTTTGCAGATCCTCTGGGTGGAGGAGGGATATGAGCAAGGGCCATGCACAGAATCTTACTGCAAACGTGTTTTTCTGATTTGTGTACACTCTTAGTGTGAAGTACCGAACGCTATTTATGGCCAGTTTGAACATTTTTCCCCAAGAAATTTCCAAGTGGAGCTTAGAAGTTCAGAACGTATCCACGTGAAGCAGAGAAGTCAGCAGTCAGTGGACAGGGTGGGGCTCAGCGGCTGGCACGTGCTTCTAGGATTCTTCCGACATGTGATGAGGCGCAGAGCCAGCAAGAGCTGCCTTTACAGAGCATTTGATGGGCGCTGGGCTGTTTGTTGCTGTCTTCTTGTGGCTTCAGCAATGCTTTGTGCTGGGTCCTATTCTCAATCCAGGGAACTGATGGTTAGCGACTTACTCAAGGCTACTTAATAAATAGTTGAACTCCAGTTTCCTTTTACTATGTGAAAATGATCACCCTTTTCTAGCACGATTAATAAAAGCCCAGAGACAGAATTGGGATTCAACCTGAAGGTCAGAAAAGCAAAACAGCCAGCCACTGGCTGTAGCGGCGTAAACGAATGCAGACAGTTTGTAAAAATATATATAGTTTTAATGTAGAAATAGACTTACAGAACCACTGTTCCCGCGGAGACCAGGAAAGTAGAAGAGAGAGCTTGGAGCACGCTCGCCAAATTTATAGGCAGACGTTAGCCCGAGGCGAACACGCCCCCTAAGGGGCGGGACTTATCCCTACAACTGGCTTTTTACCTCTACCTCAGTCCGAAATGGCAATCCTGCCTCCAGGAATCTCAGAATGAGACTGTGTGTGAGAGCTGTCTCCTCCCGTCTTATATTCCTCTCTAGGGCTGGGCTTAAAGGCATGCACCACTACTGCTCGGTTTCTATGGCAGACTGGTGTGGCTACTGGGATTAAAGATGTGTGTCACAAAAGCCTAGTCTATAAGGCCATTTTACTCTCTGAACTCCAGGCAAGTTTTATTTATTAAAATACAAATGAAATATCACTACACCTTTTTGAAAATGTGTGGGATCTTAGCACCTGGTTGATATGGGCTCTACCTGAAAGAACTTGGTCCACTAAAAGTCCTTGGTGTTTATTATTCTGCAGGTGCCTGGTGTACAGCAGTAGGACATGAGCAGATCTGACTCACATGATATGAGTTAGATCTTTGTATTTTGGGCTTTATCAGTCTCATCTATTTTGCAGCCCTAAATTAAAAGGTAGGCAGCCTTGGAATTCACAATATTTAAAATAGTGTAGCATTTAACTTTGCATTCAAGGTGACCACATTAACCTCATGATTTTGCAAAAAAGGGAGCAGTGTTATCCCAAGATTAAAGACGCCCCTCTAGGAGCACAGCAGGCATTGGTTTTCGGTAAAGTCCATCATTCCTGCAAGTGATTACACGGACACAGAGAGGTCGTGGCGAGTTACATCCAGCAGCTCCTCCTTCTGGGCAAGTTTTGCTGGGTTAGGTGAGATTGGTGAAGACACAGTTTGCTCTGGGGAATGTGGAGAAGTGGAAGCTGGCAGGGGTGGCAAAGTGTAACCTCGCAGATTGGGTCACCAGGGCCATGGAAACAAATGTTGCCTTGAACAGTTTTATCTCAAGTCCACCTTGAGTTTGTGTCTTTGGTAAGCATGACTCAAGAGAAAAACACTGAAGAACACTGATTAAAATGAAACATAACTGTTGATAAAGACAAGTGAAAAGATGATCACACAGTCTCAAATAATACATAGTCCTCATTTAGCACACACACAGATGCTGTGGGGTGCTATCTGCAGGAGCAGGTGCCAGAGGCGGAACCCAGATGCATTCCGTCATCTTACTTGAAATACTCCCTTGGCTGAGGCTGTGCATTGGCAATATTTGAAACAGTCACGACAGCATAAACAAATAAAGTCAGACAATTTACAATCCTACCACAGAGGAGCCACTTAAAGCTTAGAATTTCTTAGAAAAAATATCATAGTGCAGTTAATATACACTAATAACCAAAACTACATCCATACAATAATGCGTAGTATAAACCATTTGGTGATAGACGACATTGTCACCAACCCCTCTTAGAGCACTACGCTTGTGTACTGATACCAGGTGCTTCTTCTAACATAAAAGGTCATTCACCAGTACAAGGTCAGTGTCACTCAGAGAACTGCAAAATACTTGAAGATATTTAGGGTCTGGACTGTATTGGCTGTGATAATATTACAATCACAAAATAATAATAATTTTCTACTTTTTGGCTTATTGAGTTTGATATAATAATAAACAAAAATGTATATATTGGGGATATACATTATGTTTTTTAAAAAAGTATTCCTTTCACTTTTTGAAATTATAATAGCATTACTTCCCCTTCTGCTTTCCTGCTTCCAAACCTTCCCACATGCCCCTCTCCTTCTTTATCAAATCTATGACCTCTTTTTTTACACATAAATACCGCCTGCTCAGTCTGTACAATGTTACTTGTATGTGAATGTTTTCAGGGCTGACCATTTGGTACTGGATAACCAATCAGTGTGCTCTCCCCTGCGGAAGACGTTTTCTCCTACTTCCGGTATTCTGCGGTTGCCTGTAGATCTTTGTGAGGCCTCCTGGGCTTTCCCCATCCAGGATACCGTGTCTGTTGTCCTCAATTAGCTCATGTTTAGGCAGGTACGCTGATAAAGCTCTGTCAGTGTGGCTTCTGACATTCCTAGGAGACAAAGTCTCATAGCCAATTCCCTGTTCCTCCCCCTCTTAAAATCTTTCTGCCCCTTCTTCTGCCTTAGGTGATACAGTTGCTCTGCAGATATATGCATTGGGACTGGGCTCCGTAACTCAGCGTTTTGATTGGTTGTTCTTTTCTGTAATGGTTTCTGTCTGTCCCAAGGAAGTTTCCTTCATGAGAAGTATCTTGTGGGTATAAGGGCAAATGTGTAGGATGTAGTTAGGGATCATGCTTTGATATGCATTTTTGACAGTGTTACCTAGTCAAGCTAACCATCACACCCATCACTCATATCTCTATTGTTTTGCATATGCTACTTTAGAGCTGTTCTCTTGATGTGGGAGTGATTTCTTATTAATAAAGAAACTGCCTAGACCCATTTGATAGGCCAACCCTTAGGTAGGCGGAGTAAACAGAATGGAATGCTGGGAGAAAGAAGCTGAGTCAAGAAGTCGCCATGGTTCTCCCACTCCAGTCAGACGCAGGTTAAGATCATTCCTGGTAAGCCAGCTTGTGGGCTACACAGATTAGTAGAAATGGGTTAGATCAATATGTAAAAGCTAGCCAATAAGAAACTGAAACTAATGGGTCAGGCAGTGTTTAAAAGAATACAGTTTCCGTGTAATTATTCTGGGCATAAGCTAGCTGGGTGGTGGGACACAGCCCAGCCCCGCAGCTCCTTAACACAACATTCTCTTAGGACTCGCCAGCTATCCATGTATTATGAACTACAGTCACTTTGCATGCCTGAATTCTGGAGGACACTCACACGTTAGAACTGGAAGTGTATGCCATCTGCCCACTTCTATCACCCCTCTATTCCAGCAATCACTCTGCTTTGCCTGTGTTTGCCATTTTAAGATTCCAGTGAGTGAGATGATAATGCATTTGTCTTTCCTTGTCTGACTCATTGCACTAAGCGTAATGGTCACCAGGAGGACTCAGGTTGCTACAAATGACACGTGCCCCATTTACGAAAAGGTCAAATTGTGTCCCATTGTGCTACATATCACATGTTCTTTATCCATTCATCCATCCATGGGCATTATGGTTGATTCATTATCCCAATGTATGTAGATGTTCAGATATCTATTTGAGATAGATAGTGCTAGTTTTTTTGGGGGGGTACATGCTCGAAAGTGGGGTTGCTGGATCATGTAGGAGTTCTATTTTAATTTTTGAAGAAACTCACCAAGGCCAGCTGGCCTGGGTCTGGAAAAACCTGGGATAAAACCAGACTCGCTGAACATAGCGGACAATGAGGACTACTGAGAACTCAAGAACAATGGCAGTGGGTTTTTTGATCCTACTGCACGTACTGGCTTTGTGGGAGCCTAGGCAGTTTGGATGCTCACCTTACTAGACCTGGATGGAGGTGGGTGGTCCTTGGACTTCCCACTGGGCAGGGAACCCTGATAGCTCTATGGGCTGACAAGGGAGGGGAACTTGATTGGGGGAGGGGGAGGGAAATGGGAAGAGGTGGCGGGGAAGAGACAGAAATCTTTAATAAATAAATGGAAAAATTTTTTTGAAGAAACTACATATTGTTTTGTAATACAGTTACTAATGTGGTACCTAATGAGCAGAGCAGGATGTTGCCCTTGCTGGACCCCAGGAAGCATCTTCCCATTCTTCCTGCCATCATAAAAGCTCTTTCAGGTGATGCGCGGATGTCAATGATGTTTCCCCTGAAGCTACAATTTCTCAAGGGCTCTGATGCTAGCTCAGAAGCCACTGGAAGCCACAAACCAGACTTGGCTGCCTCTTATTCCCTTGTTGTTCCTGGTTTCAGCAGTGTCAGTAATGTCCCCGGGGGTTTATGAGGAGCTTGGGCGTCAGCTGCTCTCGGGCTGTCGCTGTTCTCTACAGTGCAGTCCCCGTGGACTAACGGGGCAGAGTTGGAGCCTCTAGGTTCCCAAGGACACTCAGAGTTCCCATTCTGCTATACCTGAATCAGCATGACTGAAAGGTTTGGAGGCTCTGCTTTCTCTTCTGTAAGATTCCAAACCCAAGCTCTTGCTAAAGAGAAGAGGAGGAGCCAGTAATGTGCCAAGGCAGATAAAAGCATGGCTGTGCAAGCCTGCCTACCTGAGTTCAGTCTCTGAAACCCATAGTGAACAGAGTCAACCAGCTCCCAAGAGTTCTTCTCTGAATATGGCATACATGTGCCCTGGAGGTGCCAGCATCCCCTCCCCAATAATAATATATGTAAATAAAATAAGCTTAAGCTAACAAAAAGAAGGAAAACCAATATGCCTAGGAAAAGAAACTGGCGCTAATCCAAGGGTAAGTGTCTTGCAGGTCCCCATTCCCTTACTGTACGTATGTGCAGACAGTGCTGATAGGAACTAAGTAGCACTGCCTATAGCAGCTACAGCAGCAGAGATGATTGACACGTCTCTTGTGCTACATAGGGCACTGTTGTTTGCTTTCCTCATTCGCTTATTTTGTTCTTGTGCAGTCTGGTGAGATGAACACTATGCTCACCTTCATTCTGCAGATAGTAAAACTGAGGCATTCAGGGGTCCAATAACTTATCCCAGGTCCCAGAGCAGGGCAGTGGCTGCTGGCGAGGGAAGGGGTGACAACTGGCAGAGGAAGCAGATTGCCAAGAACCCAGCCTCAAATGTTGCAGTGACAGCTTTTCAGCGAGCCACCCTCAAGCTGATTTTGCATTGCTTAGTGACCAAGGAAAGGGCACAGCAAGCCAGGCTTGTAACTGTCAGGACGGTGAAGGACCAGCCAATGGGAAGGGAGCTTTTAGCTGGCCTGAAGCTGAACTGCAGACTTGTGGTAGAGAATGAAGTTTGCTTCACCCCTTCTCAAACACATATCCGGAAGTCTGAATCACTCCGAGCAGTCTTTGAGCAAAGGTTGAGGTCAACGATGGAGAATGTGAAATGGGGAGTCCTGGCTTTCACACTCAGGAGCTCAGGTCACCCTGACTCCATCTCAAGTTGCAGTAAAAGACACAAGTCAGGAAGACTGACCTTGGATCTTTGCTGTTTTCCCAGGCTGGCCACCTTGCCCTTATGAAGTGCACTTTTATTTAAGTCATTTCTGGACTCTGTTTTCCTTCATCCCTCTCTCGCTCCCTCCCTGTCTCCTTCCCTTTCCCCTCTCCCTTCCTCCCCCTTTCTTTCAGTCTGGGAAAGTGTCTGAACCTTAAGGCACTCCCAAGAACCCAGGTGATTTTCCAACTTCCCAGGATTAAATGGAGTCAGGTTGCTGGTTTTCATCAAGGACAACCATTGTTTGGCTGAAACTTTAACCTCTTTAGGGAGAAGCTGGGTTGCTTACTTATTTCTTTACATTCCAATAACCGAAAATGTCCTCACATGGAGATCAGTTCATAAAGAATTGTAATTCAAACTCTGGCTGCTCATTTGTGTGTAGATGTATGTGAATACTTTCTATATGTGCTGTAATTGGTAATTTGTAAATCAACATACAAAATGTATATGCAAGTACTATAAATATAACTATGTACATATACATGTATTGTTGTTTTCTTTTTTCGAGACAAGGTTTCTTTGTAGCTTTGGAGCCTGTCCTGGCACTAGCTCTTGTAGACCAGGCTGACCTCGAACTCACAGAGATCCGTCTGCCTCTGCCTCCTGAGTGCTAGGATTAAAGGCGGGCACCACCACTGTCTACCATTTTGTTGTTTTCATACCCTTCTATCAAATCTATTTACAAATGCCTGGTTATGCTCCACATTAAGGCCACCCTGGCAGTTACTGAAGAAGACCTTGCATTTGCAGTGTATCTACGACAAATATTAATGTGTCAATAACAGGTAGGCAAAATTTCCAAAATCAACTCAGAAATCATCTGTCAAGGAGGCCTCGGCTCTAACGTGCTGTTCTTAGGCAATGTTTTTTTCTTGAGCAAGGGGGCCACTGACAATGACCGAACCTTGAGTGGCTATGAGGATATACACCAGGATATACACCCTGTTAGGTCTCAAACTCAGGGCAAGTGGCTACCCGAGGAACCTATTTTGTATATCAGAGCGGACTCTGGCTGCCAAGCTCTCTCAGCATCACCAATACCCGGGGAGCCCTGGCTCCCAAGTACTTCACCCCTGGCTCCTACAGTGAACTTCTCCAGTCCCTGAGCTTCACCCTCCTTTTCCAAGTTTCTCTGGTTCCATTTTGGTTACATGACCTCAGAGCTTCTTGGTTCCCAGGAGCTCTCTTTGCTTCCTCTCTCTCCTCTTCCACTCTCGTTCCTCCATCGTCACCCCTTTCTCCTTTCATGGCCACACTCAGTCTGGACCCTTCCAGATGTCTCTGGCTGAGCTCTTCCTTATATTTACAGTAAAGCTTCTCCTCCACTGTAGCTAGGAGCACCATGCACTCATTTTTCTTTCCATTCATACCCAAGTTCTGTGGAATATATTAGGTGCCATCCATATGCAGGAAGCAAACTCACCTTTAAGTTATTTCTTGAACCATTTTTTTTTCCTGGTAGTTAAGTTCAAACGGCCTAACGCCTCAGCTGGGGAGCCTCTTGTCCTTTGGTTCCCTCAGGTGTGAAATAGTTTACCATTACTCCCTGTCTGTTTGCCTCTCTGCTGGGGTTCTGAGTTCACTGAGACAGTACTTGCAAAGCACTGTGCTCTCAGAAGAGAGGTCACACTTAATAGAGTTAATATTACCCACTTGAGTGCACCAGGGGCTAAAGCTGTTACCAGCCCATCTCTCTCCTGTCTTCAGATGACACGCACCAAAAGCATAGGCAATAAAGAGAAACTAACTTCCCCAGCTCAGGTCCAAAAGAATAAAGCAGCCGCTGTACCTGAGGGAGTCTTGGCAGCCAGGTGAAACAAAGCAGGAAACAGCAGCTTTAGCCTTGATTCTTGTGAATCATCTGAAAAAAAAAAAAAAAAGATCAGGCCCCAGTATTCCCTGTGGTCCATAGGCTTGCATTGGCCTCACTTGGGTTTCAAGCTATTTCCCTCTTGCGAATATTCTCTCTTTCCTGCTCTCACTTGACTGGAGGGTAAGGGCTTCTGTAAGGTGATGGTTTCACAGCTCTTTGGAGGTCCATGGCACCCAGACAGCACCTAAACCCATCTCTAAATCATTAATTGCTTTTGAAAATTCAACAGATTTTTATCCAATCTGATAGATTTTGAAGATTGCTGGAACGGGTACCTAAGATGGCAAGTTGGGCAGTTTATGACCTTGCTTATGTCTGTCACCTGAAATGCGAGACTGTGATGAACAAATGTCAATTACATATCCTGGTGGTAGAAGCCTGGAAAGTTTGCCGTGAGCAGCACCCCTGTGTTCCCTGTGGGGCTTTTGTTTTGTTTATCCTTCCACCTCCAGCCTCCATCATGACTCCTGACATCAAGTCAGATGGTCCTTTCTGTTTGTGGGCCTAGGAGACATGCTATATTTGCAGCAAACTGGCTTCTGAATTATTTCTTAGCTGGGATTACAGTGTGAATCTTATAAATAAATAACTAGGAAGAAAAATACATTAACTTTATTTTCATCAGCAGCTCCTCTGTTAACCCTGCCTTGGTCTTGGTTTACATGTGTCTGTCACTTTATCTTAATAATTAAAGATGAAATCTAAATTCTCTTCAAAATAAGCACCAGCAAAACTACAGTTTAAATACTTTTATAAAGTTACAAACAATATGCCATAAAGTTCGCCAACCTATAGTGTCCAGTTCTATGGCTTTTGGTATCTCTGCAGTGTGAGGAAACATTGCAGATTTTAATTTGTTTTGAAAAAATACTATTAGAAAATATTTGAAATTTTTATTCAGTGCATTTTAATCATGTTCACCCCCAATTCCTCCTCCCTTAACTCTGCCAGATCCACTCTCTTTCCTCTTCCCCTTTCGTGTACTTATTTGTAAAGTTATTAATAACCCATGGATTGTAATTTGGTGAAGTCCTGGGTGTGGGGTCATCCTCTGGGGTATGGTTGACCTACCAGGAGCCACACCCTTAAATAAAAGTCCTCACTTGTCCATAGCTCCTCAGTTGGGATAGGCTCATGAACCCCTCCATACTGCATCTGAGAATGCTCACTGGCTTGATCTTGTGTAGGTCTTAAACAAACAACTAGAGCTGTTGAGAGTCCACAAGTGCAGAGGTCCTGTCATGTCTAGAAGACAGGCCTTCGTTCTTGTCCTTCCCGACCTCTGAATCTTAGAATCTCTCTGCCCTTATACTGATGGTCCTTGAGCTTTGGGTTGGCTATGCTATAGATGATCCACTTGGGATGAACAGTCACTCCGTAGTTTTTATGTGCTGTACTCTGAGCAGTTGTAAGTTTTTTAATTAGCCACTGAGCAAAGTACTCATCTGTGGGTATAGAGATACCCATTTAGAGGGCAGTTTGAGGCTACGTTCATTTAGCAGAGTATAGTAGAAGGTTCACCCCTGAGGCTTGTGGGTTCCCTAACCTTGGGTTCTAGGCCAGATTTATAGTACCAAGAATGTATTTTCTCATGTGAAGTAGACTTTAAATTCAAATCAGAAAGTAGATATTGCACCCATAAGTATATCTTGCTACCCTGATACTAATAACAATAATAATGTATTTTTTAATTTACATAAATATTATTTATTTATATTGCAAAACATGTAGTATAATACTAAGTGTCATTATTAATTATTTTGAAGTTCCCAGCTGGGTAAGGCTATTGATAAGCCCCCAAGAGGCTGCATAGCACCTTCAGGTACTACAGAGCGATCCAGCAGGGCAGCAAGGAAGACATGTCCTTGATGAGACTGGCTTGATTCATTCCTGTCCTATGAGCAATGTACATGATATTTTCAGCAACAATATCTTACCATCGAACTCTGGTGTGAAAACATGAGCGATGATGACAGCATGTATTGATTTTGGGGTCTCTGAGACACCTCTGACTCCAGGGGAGGTATCCCACCCTGGTGCTGGGTTTCTGTAGTTGGCAGCCTGTGGTTTCTGAGATAAGCATAATCCCCTGTGTAGGGTGATTCCTAATTAAACTCTGTATATAAATATAAACATATATATGTGTGTGTATGTGTGTGTCTCTGTGTGTGTGAATATGTATACAGATATATTTATAAAATAGTAGGTTTCTATGTGGCTTTTTCAAATATCCTTAGAGTTATTTGTCCCTCCTGAACTGCCTGCCTTCCTGTCCCTCTTCCCAGTTGGACCTCCGTCCTCACGGCCCCCCTTTCCTCCTTAATATCACTTGCTCTCTATTATCCCTCCCTCTTTATCTTTTATCAGTGGAGTAGGCTCCTAAAATGATGAGTCAGACAGCCAATAACCTTATTTCTGTCTGGGGCATAGAATACATTGAGAAAATGCGAATTTACTGTCAGCTGAAGAACGGTATCATTGGGGCCCAAATAAACCCGACTCCTCTCAGCCATTGCCGTCTCAGCCTTCTCCACATCTCCCCATCCTTATGCATTCACTATCTACTGTCTGTTGAGGTTTACCTAGCCTGGATCCTTCTTAAAAATGAAATTGACCTTTGCTTTTGACTTTCTTCACTTTTCTGATTTCTCTAGGTTCAACCCTCCATATGGTAATATGCTCTTTTTAAACTGTAACACAATATTCCATAAAATGAATATAGTACGTGTTATTTAACCATGTATCAACCGATGGACATTTAAGTTGTCCTCATTTGTGGGCTATTAAGAAAACTGCACGTGGGTGGTGATGGCGCACGCCTTTAACTCCAGCACTTGGGAGGTAGACGCAGGTGGATCACTGTGGGTTCGATCACTGGTCTACAGAGCAAGTTCTGGGACAGGCTCCAAAGCTACAGAGAAACCCTGTCTCGAAAAAACTGGGATTAGAAGGCCATACTTTTAAATAAAAATGAAACACACAGTGCACACCTATTTCTTTAGCAGAAGTAGTGGTGGGAGAATGGTAAGGGGTAGGAATCTGTGAGGGGGCAAGGCCTGTTCTCAACCCTCTCGCTAACCAGCCCCATGACCTTGACCAAGGATGTCACTTGGTTCTATTTTGCATTAGTAGACAGAACCTCATTTCAAGGTCAGCGTCCTTTCAAGCTTCTTGTCAGGCTGATGCCATGCTGGTGCAGTTAGTTTTAGTTAAAATTTAAGTCTTGTTCAATTCAAGACTGCCCAAAAAATCGCTAATAAAATGTAAAGATCAAAAAACAAGTAAAAACACATTTTCAGTTTCCTATAAGAATAATTTTAAATTACACCAGAAAGAAGAGGCAAAAATTAGGTTCTTTCCATTCTCATAAAGCGTCTATTCGTGAGAAGAAGATACAGACTGATGAGGAGCCTTTGCAAGAAAATATGTAGATAAAAATTTGTGTTGCAAATCTGTCTTATAATTTTAGTTTAAGGGAAGCATTTTAATTACCGAGATGAAAAGCATTTCATGAACAGCACTGAAGATGTAGTAACTATCTGTAACATATATAGTAACTGGTTCTATTTTTTTAAAGGCCTTTTGCCTTCATGAGGAAATGTCAGAAAATGAAAAATATCCACACGCAATATCTCCTTTGCGTTTGTGAGCACCTACACATCCACACACCTACTCACAAATAAGGATTTTAGAGAAAGCCTGTTGCACCTACAAAAGGAAAGTAGGCATGGTACTGAATATGTGACAGCGTTTTTTACATGATACAGAGTAAAGCGCATCAGTAAGGCACACCAGTAAGGCTGCTGACGTAAAAGGAGCTGTAAAATAGAGAGCGGCACAAAAAGACCTTCCCAAAAAGTCTGATTCCAATGGATGCAGCCAACGCTAAGGATTTCCCTTAGTGATCAAAACCTAGTCCATTTAGATTTGTTTGAGGAATATGGAGTTTCTATTAACGGTTCTCAGGGGGAAAAATATCTTCTCTCGAAACTGGGATGATTTAATTTTCAAAAAGAATTTCTTTAGTTGTCGTCCCAAGGAG
The DNA here is from genome assembly GCF_037038515.1 of Microtus pennsylvanicus. Taxonomy (NCBI): domain Eukaryota; kingdom Metazoa; phylum Chordata; class Mammalia; order Rodentia; family Cricetidae; genus Microtus; species Microtus pennsylvanicus. The sequence goes on from NC_134582.1 coordinate 89,502,980, forward strand.
AGTCGCATATTTTATCATTGTATTCTTAATATATGGGCAGAAGGGATGCTGAGGTCTTCTCACATTTTTCTGCTTAATTAATATTTATTTATATTGAAATAATTACTAAAATAGTAGCAAAAATTGTCTTCTTCTGCATCCTCTCCTGAAAGGTAATCATTGTCTCCTTTGAATAGTTGTCTCCTGTGTCTCTCTTCATATTCCTAATTGCTTTTTATTACTCTTTTCAGTTCATCTCGGGAAGATATTTTCTCCCATCCAAGCGGTAACCCATCCCGACACTGCTCAGCTTCCGAGATGGGATGGGATCGGGTATGTTCAGGGTGGTACAGCTGTAACTGCTAGACCCTCTCTATTGATTATTTACATAATAGGCGGCATGTTTTGATTCTCTTCTGTTTCTTGTTTTCTCTACGTCCTCACTAGAAACACACCATCTTAGGTTCTAGCTGTAAAACTGAGTTCAGTCTGTGAAAACTGAAAAGTGAACTCTATTACTCCGACTGTTTCACAGCCTCTGAAATGGTCCCCATGATACCTACCTCCTGGTACTCATGACTTGAGTGGACGGCGTTTTTGTGATGAAGACACGCAGAATTTTGACTTCGGTCAGCTAACAGATTCTGCTCTCTTGTCTTTGATGAAGCAAAGATTCAGGTGGTCGAGAACTAAAGGAGCCGCTGTCCAGTTAATAGTGTGGTGCGGCAGGCTTCCTTTGCTGGACCACCAACCAGCTCCCAAATCAGGACTCGGAGACTTCTTATTAGTTATGAATGCTTGGCCTAGCTTAGCTTCATTTCTGGCTAGCTCTTTTAACTTAAATTAACCTGTTTCTCTTAATCTACCATTTGCCCTGAAGCTTTTTATCTTTTCTTTCTGTATGTCCTACTCTGTGTCTGCTGACTGGTGGCTACCTGACTGGCCTTGGGCATCTTTCTTCATTCTCTCTCTTCTTCTCTCTTTCTTCTCAATCCTAGATTTCTTCTTCTATTTTTTCTCTCTGTCCACCAGCCCCACCTATGTCTCTCTCTCTCTCTCTCTCTCTCTCTGCCTAGCTGTTGGCCACCCAGCTTTTTATTAGACCTGTCAGGTGCCTTAGGGGGGCAGGCGAAACAGCAGCACATCTTTTCACAATTAAACAAATGCCACATAAACAAGAGTAACACACCCCTATATTGTTAATCAAATGCGGCAAAAACAAATGTAACACATCTTTGTCTAGTTAAGGTAATAGTCCCAACAGTGCAGAACCAGCCTTCAGGATAAGAAGCTGTGTGATCCAACAGCTGCCCAGTAGATGTTGAACCCATATTTATAGTAGGAGCCCGCTTGTTTGTTCCTGGCTGCTCAGCCCCCAAATAACCACACAGAAGCTGTACTGATTAAATCACTGCTTGGCCTATTAGCTGTAGATTCTTTTTGGTTAGCTCTTACATCTTAATTTAACCCATTTCTTTTAATCTGTGTATCACCACGTGACTGTGGCTTACCAGCAAGGTTCTAGCTAGTCTGTTCCTCATGGCTACACGGTGTCTCCCTGACTCTGCACTCTTTCTCTCAGCATTTAATTTAGTTTTCCCCACCTAACTCTGTTCTGCCCTGTTATAGACCCAGGCAGATTCTTAATTCATTAACCAATAAAAACAAGATATGGACAGAAGGACTTCCCATATGCATCCCTCGATAAAAGACTGTGTGACTCGGGGCTTCCAACAGCCACCCAGAAGATGTGGAAGCAGATACTTCCTCAAGCAAGCCTCCAGAAAAGAGCTCAGAGTCTGGTTGTTTTGTGGATGCTGTCCTATATTTGATATGGTGTGGATATTAAACATCTTTCTGCAGAGACAGGCCTACTTACTGAAGGGCTTCAGCTAATTGTTTAATGTATGGAAAAACTCCCAGTTGCTCACTATAACCCCACCTTGCAGTTGAGAATGGCTTTATGACACTGGGTTTCATGCAACAGAAAGTAGAAATGATTTTTGATACCCTCAGGCCCAGCCAATGGAAATACCTTCATGCACTCCTGTGTGGCTGAAATGGAAATGAGTCTCAGAAAATGACCATAAGGAAGATGGTAGAGACTCTGTCTAGCCCAGAGGCTTTAAGAATGTAATACAAACATGTTTGTAACCATTAGTGACCTCCCCTCTCCTTTTCATTTCTGCCCATCTCTCTTCTCTCCTTGTCTTCTTCCCCCTCCCTGTCTCCTCCTCCTCCTTTTCCTCTCTCTTACTCCCGTATGTATTTTAGCAGTTAGCGTTCTATGGACATGCTAAAGAGCTCTCATATGTCAATATCTATGATCATTTATTTCTTGCTTGATTCACTCCATCCAGACAATGGATTCTCCAGTCCCTGCTCCAATATCATGTATAAACCTAATATTGTTATCTTGTCAGTTGAGGATTAGTAAATGTTGGTGAGTAGCATGCAGATTTTATCCTGACTCTGACTATTTTGTTTCATCTTCCTCTGTGTTTCCTATTTCCAAATATACAAACTTCTTGGTTCTCATTTATTAAAAAAATTTCCTCTTCTAACTGATAATGGAGGCAGAGGGAAAGGGCCTGGTTGTCATCTAGCCATAGCAAAACTCTGTGTGTTTGCCCTGGCCTGTGTCTTCCTGACTACCCAGTGTCACTCAATCCTGGGCTCTCTGGCTCTGCCATGAAACTGGAGAGCAATTGGCATGGTTTCTGTTGGTGTTGCCTTCTGTAAAATGCAGGTCCAGCTAAGTTGTTCCCTTTCAGCAACTGTATCTCTCCTCCCATCATTGGGACACTGCCAATACAATTTTGTTTTGTTTTATAAGATTTACTATATATATATATATATATATATATATATATATATACACACACACATATATAATATACACACACACACCAGAAGAGGGCACCAGATCTCATTCTGGATAGTTGTGAGCCACCATGTGGGTGCTGGGAATTGAACTTAGGACCCCTTGAAGTGCAGTGGATGCTCTGAGCCATCTCTCCAGCCCACAAATGTAAATTTTTTATATTTTCTTTTTTTATTTATTAAAAATTTATACCTTCTCCCTTTCCCCCATTTTCCTCACACTCCCCCCACTCTCCCTCCCCCTCCCTCTCCAGTCCTAAGAGAAGTCAGGGTACCTTACCCTGTGGGAAGTCCAAGGCCCTCCATCCAGGTCTAGGAAGGTGTGCATCCAAACAGACTAGGCTCCCAAAAAGCCAGTACATACAGTATAATCAAATCCCAGTGCCATTATCATTGGCTTCTCAGTCAGTCCTCATTGTCAGCCACATTCAAAGAGTCTGGTTTGATCATATGCTTGTTCAGTCCTAATCCAGCAGGCCTTGGTGAGCTCCCATTAGATCAGTTACACTGTCTCTGTGGGTGGACGCACCCCTCACAGTCCTGACTTCCTTGCTCATGTTCTCCCTCCTTCTGCTCTTCATCTGGACCTTGGGAGCTCAGTCCAGTGCTCCAATGTGAGTCTCTGTCTCTAGCTCCATCCATCACCAGATGAAGGTTCTATGGTGATATGCAAGGACAGTAGGATGGTTAAGATGGAGGAAAGGTGGATATGGGAGCAGGGAAGAAGATATCTACATTAAGAGAGCCATTTTAGGGTTGGCAAGAGGACTTGGCTCTAGAGGGGTTCCCAGGTGTCCAAGGGAATGTCCCCAGCTAGGTCCTTGGGCAGCAGAGGAGAGGGTGCCTGAACTGCCCTTGTTCCAAATGTAATTCTCTGATGGCTTTGTTTGTCATGTTCTTGTTAGTAGAGCGAGTTTCCAGAAGAAAGAGCAGAGAGTGGAAGGAATATCTCTTGCTTGATTGTCCATAGGGCAGAGATCTAATGTCAATGAAACTGGCAAGATTACATAAATAGTCTCAGAGGAAAGTTCAGATCCAGGATGGAAGATTGCTATTTTCAATCCAGTTTGCACAATCTTAACATCTTACTTAACTGCAGAGCCCAATAAGTAAGATGTCTTGAAGAAGGCTCAGAGCCCGTGCAATCCATCACGAACCTATGACAGTCCCATAGCCTTGATGCTTGCTGTCTCTCTGCTCTGTGGTCTCAATATGTCAGCACTCTATTGTCTTGAATTTGCACAGTCTTTCATCTCATAGTTTCAAAGGCTTAGGGAATCATGGAATGTGGGTGTTTCTAGCTCTTTTTCCTGTAGCTCTGTTATGTGGTCTTGTAGATTTGAAGAGATGTTAAGAACTTGGAGTTAGGTTTTAGATTTCCTTCTGAAACCACTTATGCCCTTAGAACATTGTAAATTAGATGATGCTCCTCTTAGTGGGACTCGTGTGACATTATTAGTATTTGACCACTTATCTCTTTTTATTAGAGATCTTTGCTTTGCCCCTTCATTTATATGATATAATCTATGTCTTTCTCTCCAGAGATTAATTTAATATTCCCAGTTATCTATCAGGTTTCTACATTTGTGGCAAATAGAAAGCATCCCACTTCTGGCATATTCCTGCTCGTGATAATATCAAATGCCCAGGAAAGAAACCACCAAACCTAATTCAAGTGCTCTAAGAGCACAGCTGAATTTGGGTGCCAATATTCTCTTTTAGAACAGTAGCTCTTTTATGATATATATAAAAAAGTACTTTAGCAATAACAAGTTTCAACAGAAGCAGTGGGTGTGTGGGAGGAAATTGAAAACAGGGACAGGCCTAACATTTGATTGTAGGTGGTTCCCCTCTCCCCCCCACATGATGTCAGCGCTGTGCAAACTTAATCGCAGCACATCACCTTCTCTTGGGGAGTTTTGTGTCTTTTAAAACCCACCTGGTTGTTAATGTCAGTTCCCTTTAAAAAAAAAAAAGAACAATTGTTAAGAGTCTGTCATGCTTATTTGAAAATGTTCAGAGCTATTGAGTTCAAATGAGGCCCCACTGGAAGTCTGCCCTTGACTTTGGACAGTAAGATTAGCACAGGAGAATGTACTTCACTGTGTACCGTAGCTTTCCCAGAACTGCAGAACAGTTAACCTATTCCAGAGAGTCCAGGGACAACAACAGATAACAGAAATGGAGAGTCTTGAACAATGGATCTTTTCTTTCTTTTTTAATTAAAAGATTGATTATATTTGTGGGTTGTGCATGTGTGCGTGTGCCTGTACGTGTGTGTTGTGTGCTTGTTCTGGTACAAGCCACAGCATACCATGCGTGTGGTTGGAGCGACAGCTTGAGGGGGTCAGTTCTCCCTTCCTACTATACAAGTCACAGAGACTCAAACCCAGGAGGACATGCTTTATGGAAGCCTTCGTTACCTGCTGAGCCATCTCCTGCCCACCATTCTTTCCTTACCTATTCACATTGCAAGAAAAAAAAACTGATTTTATCAAGCACACAGGGGTTTGCTAACATGCAGTGAGAGGGATGAAACCCTTATAAATAACACTCCTCATTGCCTATGTGTGGATATGGGCAGACTTTCTCGTGGATCCTTTTAATGCGATCTTGAGATAAAGCACAGATCACCAGCAGAGGATGAGGAGAGAGGTTGGAAAGATACTGACTCTTCAGCTGTCTTTTCTTTCTTCCCTTTTGGGCATTTATTAGATGCACATATTTATCCAGAAGATAGCTTTCACATATCGAGAGGACTGAGGAGCAGACCAGTGGCTCTGGAGTAGACTCCACATCAGTGTGATCATCATCCACACCCTTCCCTAGACTACACTTAACCTATGTCAAGCAATCATAGCAGTATTGAACAGTATACCTTCCTGTTAATGCTCATAGCTTGACTATGTACTGATGTGGGATTTCCCTCTGTATGCTGTAAATAGCATTGGTTAATAAAGAAGCTGCTTTTGGCCAATAGCTCGACAGAATATAGCCAGGCTGGAAGAGATATATAGAGAGAAAGTAGGCAAAGTTAGAGGAAGCCATGTAGCTGCCGCTGGAGACAGATGCTGGAGACTGGATGGAAACTTTCTGGTAGGCTACGACCATATGGTGATACACAGATTAATAAAAATGGGGGTAATTTAAGATATAAGAACTAGCTAAAACTATGCTAGAGTCATTGGCTCAGCTGTGTGGCAATTAATATAGTTTTCGTGTGATTATTTTGGGTCTGGGTGACCAAAAATGAACAAGCAGCCTCTGCTTACAATGTACCAACACTCGTGAGTTAGTAACTTTAAAAACTCAAAATGATGTTTTCTAGTTCTATCCATTTTTCCTGCAAAATTCAAGATGTCGTTATTTTTTTCTACTGTGTAGTACTCCATTGTGTAAATATACCACATTTCCCTTATCTATTTTTCCCATGGGTTACTTTTGTCTAAGTCTGGACTCATATAAAAGGAGCCCTACCATGTGCAGTATATTGTGCTTATCTTATTTGTTCAGCACGATACTTTCGAGATTCGTGTAGGGTTTGTGTTTACTTTTGGACTTTCCCTTTTTACTAATGAATAGTGTTCCATCATATGAATGTACCATAAGTCATATACTCATTTTCCCATGGAGTGAATCCCAAATTCAGTTTGGGATTATCATATAGCTATGAAGAATACATTTATGCAAGCCACATTTTTGTGTATACATGGTTTTACTTTTCTTTGATAAATACAGTTATTTGTTGTACGATGGCATTTTGGTCAATGACTGATTGCAGGGAAGATTATAATGGAACCGCTATTGTCCTACCCTGTGGCATTTTGTATCCATTATGACCTTGTAGTCCAATACATCCCTCACAGGTTTGCGGTGACACTGGCATAAATAAAGCTGTTGACCACAATATGCACATGTAATCCCAACAGCAGTGACACTTTAAATGATTTAAAATGATGACTTTATGATTTGTTTGTTTACTATTATACCACAACTCATGGGAAGCAGAAGTTTCCTATAAAACAGGACTCTGTCTGCTGCTGGCAGCAGCCTCATCTAGCTCGGATTTATCTTATTGCTTGTTTTCAGCAGGACGCTGTGTGGAATGACTGGCCTAGATGGTCTACATCTGCCTAATGCTCTCTGTGGTGTTTTCACAGTGACAAGATGTAAACAGAGCCTACACATTCGTTTCCCAGCCGCCCATACCAGAATAATCACACAGAAACCATATTAATTACAACACTGTATGGCCAATGTCTTGTGCATATTCATTAACCAATAAGAGCAATACATATACAGAAGGATATCCCACATCAGCAATAACATCTGTGGATGCAATGCTCAAAAAGCACCCTTCTCCTTAAGTGTTCCATGACTGCAAGTAGGAAAGGAATTCCTGGAGATTAGTTCACTATGGCCAGCAGTGCCTGAGAGTATAATACACAACTTTTTCATGATTTTGGAGCTTTGGGCAAGGTAGCTGAAAAATTAAATATCATTTAATTTTGAATTGAATTGAATTCCATGGAAGATGCTTAATAGATGTTTGGAAAAGTCAATCAATTTGCATACACAGCAGCAAACATTGTCTAGTGAATTTAGCATTTTGGTGTTTAGCTGTGAGTCTACATGGTGATGTACTTGGATGAGGCTCTGGAGCATAGCTCTAACTGCTGCTGAAGGGAAGATGGGCTCAGCCTTGACAGATGCCAAAACATATGGAGAGGAACCGCACTTCAGCTCTGCACTCAAATATAACACTCAAGGATCAATAGCAAAAGAGAAAATTAGCACAAAAGTCTTTCCCTATATGTTCCTGACGAATACTTAGCAGTGCCGCCATCTTTCCTTTCAAGGGCCGAATTTAGATAAAATAATACTCCAAATATGCCTGTTTAGCCTGTGCCAAATAGGTGACGGAAGCTGGATTTTCCAAGACTGCATCACAGTTCACAAAACTGATTTTAAGCCGGTTTTGTAGAATTATGTCCCCCCCCCCCAGTACTGTTTTTAAAGAGCCTATTGTGAGAGCATGTTTGGGGAATGTGTCATAGGTGAGACAGACTGTGCCAGGATGTCTACTTTGGGTGTCTCATACCTTCACAATCCCCAACATGTGGTGTCTCTGGCCATGGTACCTGCTGGATCTCAGGGGAAGGTTTTTCTACCAGAATTTTTAGTGTATCCCAGCTCTCGGGTTTTGTCCACTTGTGTCCTCACTAGGATCTTACCCTGTTTCTATGCTCCAGAATCCAATTCCCAAATCTTCTCAGTCATGGTTAATTGTGTATTCTGGGTACTTTTTGTACATTGTCTCTCATTTCTAACATGGGACTGCCAGGCATTTGTTTTTAAAATCCTATTATGATTGAGAAGTTCGAATTCATCAGGAAAAGTCATGAATCACAAGCCACGTAGCTAGTGAAGTGGCCTCTGGTGATTCACGCCTAGGACTGTCTGTCAGCAGAGCCTCTGTCTTTCTCCATGGGTTAAAGGGCACTATACAATGTCTCACAGAAGAAGGAAATTCCAGAGTGTAAGCTATTGTCAAGGTAAGTAAGTCCCAATGCTGTGTTTTCCATAAGCAGCGTGATAAGCCTCAAGGATATTTCCTGTTGTTCATCTGTGGTTGGGCTTTGAGTCACAGCTTCTAATCCATCATTCTGGTTCAGTCCTATTCTCTTAGTGCTTGGTTTAGAACAGCCTTTATGTCTTATTTGGGCGAAACAAAACTCAAGGTAACTTCTAGTTCGGTTTATATAATAAGATTGGAAAGTTTGAGATATCATCGGTTAAGCAGGTAAGAGAAGGTTTGGAGACAGGAAGAGCACCTAGTTTAGTTTATTTTCATGGCTGACAATTCTGAGTTGAACAAGTTTCATGATCAAAACTGAGAAATAGGCATTGTGCTATTCTGAGTCTGTTTTGTTTACAACTTAAGACTGCCAGAGGTATGAAGAGAAATGTTGTGTTGTTTAAAATAACACACAATACCAGAAACCTTTTCAAAGTTTTACAAAATTACCGTTTCTGTGAATTTTCTGTGTGGCTATCAGAAGCTGTGACAGTGGCTTGGCTTCTCCTGTTCCATCCTCACAGACTCAGCGCAGAAGCACAATGCCCGCATTCAACTGTCCTCACACCCCGCTGCTAGCCCTTAGCTCACACTCTCGGAATGTGTGCTTCTTCCAGGCTCAAGGATTTTGCTTTTCATCTTCTTTTACAGGATGGGTTATTCTTCACATCCTACCAAGAAGAACACTTCAAGAGTGTCACTGAAGTACCTGAACAGTGTGTCTGGTTATATTGATAAAAACAAGAGAGTAAAAAGCCTTTGGTTATACTGACAAAAGGGTTTACAAATGTTTGAAGCCTGCTTTATGTAACCTGGTGTCAGCCACGGCTTTAAAACCTAGAAGAAACAGACACTTTATTACCATAATGTTTGTTATGGGTTTTAGAAATTGTCAGCTCTATTTCTGCACAGGAACTTTTTTATTTTTGAGGTGCTTTTTCACAGCAAACACTCTCATTGCCTTTATAATAAATTATATAGATTTATACCCCAGGCCTCGGCATCTCTCACATGCGTGTTAATATGTGCCTGTCTACCTATAGCTGAAGATAAACATACAGATGTAGGTATGTGCTCAGTTCTCTGTAGCCATTTGTAAATGAGACCAACTGGAGCTAGAAAGGGGACAGGATAAACATTACTACTATTCCTCCAATGATACACAGATCAACTATATATATACAACTATATATATACACAGATCAACTACATATAATGTTTACATTGTGTTGTGCACTGTAAGTTAACAATGGTTTCCAACATGCAGGAGCAGGTGTGCATCATCTATAAAAATACCATCTTATTAAATATAGAACTTGAACATCGGTGGTGCTTTTCTTTTGGGGGCCTGGAGACAATCTCAGGGATACTAGGGACTGCCTTCCCAACCACATGTGCAAGAATTTATTCTAGGATTTACCATTCGTGCATTTTTTTTGGTCAACTCTGACCTATAGTTTTATTCACCAAGGATGAATTAAGAAGGCCATCAGACACTTAGGCACAAAATAAGACTGCCAAGATCAGAGTAGGCACACAATCCACTCATCCTCCACGTAACCAAGCAGCACAGCCTCAGTTGGAGGCTTCACTAAGAAAGGAGCTGTTTAAACGGAAGTGTTCATAATCACAAATGCGAAGGTGCTCGTCTTGTTTCCTCTGGTCATGGGTCCAACATTTGAAGCCCATAGTTATGTGTGGAAAAGGTGAGGAAAGGCCATCGGTAAGTCTAACAAGGACAGGTGGACATAAGAAGCAGAACCTTCACCAAGATCGCATGTTGTTCTGCTACCAGGAGAGTGAGTCTGTAGTAGGGTTCTTGAAGAAATGAAAAGAGAGGGAAGAGGATAAATGTGTGTATGACAGAGCTGGAGAGTCAGTGAGAGAAAGGGTTATGATAAAATCAATAGAGGGACATGGAGATGAGAAGGGAGACAGACCCCAGAGTGGAGAGAACATTGATGCTGATCCTTCTTCCTTTCTTCTTTCCTTCCTTCCTTCCTTCTTCCCCCCTTTTCTCTCTCCTCCCTCCCTCTTTCCTTCCTTCCTTTCTTTCTTCCTCCCTTCCCTTTCTTCATTTCTTCCTCCTTCTTTTCCTCATTTTTATTCCCTTAACTCAGTATTGGTTGATTTGATGAAGTTATTCCTTTGAGCTTTGCAGTTCAGTAAGATCTAGGGAAATAAACAAAAATAACTTTGCTTGCGGCCAGACAGTTACTGGTAGGGAGTTCTTAGGAAAAATAGTACTCATGAGTTCTGAGGAGGCCAAAGGAGAGCTAAGTTCTCCAGGATGCTGGCTCAGTTAGTAAGAGCATCAGTGAGGCCTGGTACTGCTAACCCATCACCCAGCCATCCCAGCCACGCCTCTCCTCCTACATCATTAATGATAATACAGCTCTCCTCTCCAAGCACCTGACTTTCAGATTTGGATAACTCTGCCCACCTCAGTGTCTATCAATCAGACTTTAGACTTTACATAACAACTCTGTGTTCATTGCCCAAAATAGAACCAAGACTTCAGAACAGCTGTAAGTGGAACGTGCTCGCTGCTGTCAGGTCTAGAAGAACTAGACTTCCATAGGCCAACTGTAGCTGTATATAAATAGGAACATGGAATGGAGGAAGTCTAATTATGCAAAGAAAATTGGGAGGAATGTTGCCTTCAGGAAGCCAAGCTATCCCAAAGTGTCCCTGAAAATGGCAGGCCCAATTCCATGTAAACCCTTCTGAAATTCTTTCAAATCTTTAGCAGGTGTTTGCACTAAACTATTCAATCAGGCTGGAGCTAAGAGAATTCCCCTCATTAATGCACTAGCACTGAAACTGGGTTGCTGAGAGAGGCATGAGGTGGGTCAGTTGGATTTGAAAGCTTAGGTTTTCCAGCTCACTCCCCACGCATACTGTAAGGCACACGTTAACGAGAGCTGGAGATCATGCCATGGCGTTAGTGGGCATTATTATCATGTCACCTGGAGTTCCAGTGTTTTGTATTCTGTGGTCTCTGGGTAGCTTGGCCCATTTCCTTCTTCCACTGCATTGATTGAATAGATGACACTTTTCCCGGGACACTAGGTGGCAGCAGATTGCTGAGTTAAACAATTAACAAGGGACAAAGGGCCTTGAACCTGTTCACCAGTACTAAAAAGAGAGAAGAACCCAATGGCATGTGGATATCACCAAATGTATCAAAGAAGACATAAACACACACAAATTTTCCAGGGCATAATGACATCCCTGGTCTCTTCCCCAGAGTTTTGAAGCTGTTGGGGCTAAATCTACTATCAACCCTAAAGAGCAGATTTACACATCTAATCTGCTTTAAGCATGTTCTGGTAAAGATTATGTCCAGTTAAATTACTTTCCTGGAATAGAAAAATTGGCTTTAATATATTACACCTTTGATTATTCGTCTTGAAAGGTTACCTATAAATCTGTGTAGCCAACTAATTTCTTTTTAGTTCTAGACATGTTTCTAGGGGCTGGAGAGATGGCTCAGTGGTTAGGAGTCCGGCTGCTCTTACAGAGAGGCCAGATTCCACTCTCAGCACCCACACACTATCTCACAGCTGTCTGTAATTCTAGTTCCAGGGTGATCTGATGCCCTCTTCTGGCCTTTATGGGTACTGTAGGCATGTGGTACATATATGCAGGCAAAGGACTCTTACCCCTAAAATAAAAACAAATACATCCTCGAAAAAAGAATATCTTTGTAGCTGTTTTACATAGAAGTGTCTTAAGCAGATAACTAAGCCAACATAACCACTAAAATCTAGAAATGGGATAAAATGGTGAGGCTCTGGATTTGATCCTCAGCAGTGCAAGAACATAGCAATAAGAACAGCAACAACAATGTATCAGCTGATCCACTGTGTGTAAGTCACTACTTGGTGTTTCCTAAGATTGCTTCCTGTGAAAGGCTGTAATAGTATCACTACAGTTTTGAAAATGAAATACAAAGTGGAGTGATTAAGCCTGACAGTGGGGAACAAAGAGAAGCACGCATCTTCAGTGCACCCACCAGCTTATCCCTTAGCTCTGCTGAAAACAAGCAGGACAGAGATGGAACGTGTCTTAGGCTGATGGCCAGCTAAGGAGTAAAATGAGCCCTCAACAGGATAAAGAAGCATATGGAAAGAAAGAATAAAAGTGAACATACTGGACAGTAAGGTTTGAAAAGCAGACATTGGACAGGCTCATAACTGGCTATTTCTGAGCTCTCAGGACATCCTAGGGCCATACTGGTTCTACCCAGAAAGCCTGAAAGGGAAAGCAAAATTCCTAATGATGGAGTTGGGATGTGTGTGTGTGCTGGTATTCTTTCAGAAGACTTTGTCTTTGAGGCAAATCCCATTCCCATTTCTACCTGGTTACAAATTACAGAGTTGTGAGAAGAGGAAAATCTGAATTTCTGTGAATTAGTTTTTGAGGCTTTTAGACTGATTTAGGCTGTTTGAATTTTTAAATCACCACCAAGTCTGGAGAGTTCTTTGTGGCCATTAGACTGTCGGGCTAATGTCACGAAAGATAGTTGTGAAGTCCAAATGAAAAGATAGGAGATAACTGTGCTTCCAGAAGAGGCTAAAAGTATTCCCTGGCTCCATATAACTATCATATAAAACTGAGCACACTTTGGGCCCCATGTGAGAGCTCTAACATTCTCTGAGCTGCTGTTTACTCCCTCCACACCAACTGTGTGTGCATGAACAATGCTCCACAATGAGGAGGGCTGGCCAAGCATCCCTCTTCCTTGTGGAATTCCTTATATTAGAGTAATAGGAAAGCGTACAAATCATTTGTACCTACACATTTAATGTTGACTTTCATATAGGGGTGTTTTTGTTTCAAATTAGAAATGTCAGGAAAAAAATATATATTATATATATACTTTTCTTATATATAATATAATATATAAGATATATAATATTAAATATAACATTACACATAATATTATATATAAGAAAGACAAGAAATGTAAAATGACTAAGTAATTTTTGAATTTTCTCTTCTCATGTTTTAATATTCATGTTTCCTCTTTCTTGATTATTTGAAACAGGGTCTCACTACATAGCCAAGGCTGACCTGGAGCTCTGAAGTATGTAGTATAAGCTACCTTCAAACTGGTAGCAATCCTCCTGCCTCAGTCTCCAGAATCCTGAACCTTCAGGTTCAAGTCACTGTGCCTGATGATTCTACCTGTCCCCTTCCTGTCTCTATTCACATATTCTCAAAAATTCTTATTTTATTATTTTCTGTGTCTGAGTGTTTTGCCTGCATGTATGTCTTTGCATCACATGTGTGCAATGTCTCCAGGAGGAAGTCAGATTTCTTGGGACCAGCGTCCTCTGTGAGTCACCATGCAGGTATTGGGGATTCAACCTAGATCTTCTGGAAGAGCAGCCAGTCACTCTGGAGCCATCTCTCCAGCTCCCTGGTGATTCTCTTTTACTTTAATTGGCCAAACATCTTAAACCAGGTGAGCCTTCCTTTGTGCCTCTGTCAACATGCCAGTTTTATTCTGATATATTTCAGCGTTCCAGAGTCTTCTTATAGCATTGAGAAAGTAAAGTCACCCACACTCTGTGAAGGGTCAAATGATGTTATTTTTCACAGGGTCAATGTCTATGTTAGTACGTTCTAAAACATAGATAGTTTTTTGTTTGTTCTGTTGCTGGCTTGTGCACTCCCAGGGACCGCCCATTTTCCATCGTTATTTATTCTCTTCTGCCCAGCTGATGCAATCCCTGGCTCATGAGCTGTGTCTAGGAGGTCCTGAGAAAATTCTAATGTATGGATTCTGCAGCTCCAGAATCCTGGGTGGAAGAGTCAACTAGAAATGAGGGTGTGAAATGTCCAGAGATTTCTAAAATAACTCTGATGTGATAAAATTTCAATTACTAAATCAGTCAGTTCAGCCTAAGATTCACTTTCACTTAACCAATCTCTGGATTTTGGGTTTCTAAGCAAAAAAGGGAAAGATGGTGCTAGAAGTGGCCTTTCACGGGGTGCATCATTTTTTCCTCCCCTATGAGAAAATGGGTACCACTAGAGGTCACTGCGGTTACTAGCAAGCAGGTGGATGAAAGCCCTCTGCCTTATAACACAAGGTCTTTGCAAACCCTAAGGATTTGTCAGCCAGAGGAGCGTGACCAAAGATAAGTTGTTTTTTTTTTTGAGAGAGAGAATTAATATAAACTATATTTTATTAGACTCTTGGGTTACTTGGTAATAAAATTTTCATATTGTGGGGGAATAATCTAAAACCAACAGACTTTTCACAAACTCTAACTGACCATGCAAGAATCATACAAATAATCTTTCAGGGAGCCTCCAACCTTCAATCCACACCTGTTCTGAGGATTTAAGTTTGTGAGACAGAGTCATTATTGCCTTCTCCTCGTGTATCAGAAACTCTAGTCACAGTGGACATGACTGGTCCCTGGGATTGCCATTACAATAGCATGGTGAAGTAGTTCTCTGTCTACTTATTAGAGAAGAGACAGGAAATTGTACCATTAGAGAAGTCTCTGCTATGCTTTCCTATACTCAAACTTCTGACTCTAACGATGATCTTTAATTTTCAGATGTGCGATCCAGATGTTCATTTTCAGATGTGTGATCCATCTGAAATGAACACCTGGGCCGCAAAACTGGAAATGAACATCTGAAATGAACATCTCGAACGCACATCTGGAAATGAATATCTGGATAGCACATCTGGAACGAACATCTGGATCACACATCTGGAACGAACATCTGGATCACACATCTGGAAACGAACATCTGGATCGCACAGGGGCGAACAACTGGATCGCACATCTGGAAACGAACATCTGGATCGCACAGGGGCGAACATCTAGATCGCACATCTGGAAACGAACATCTGGATCGCACAGCTGGAACGAACATCTGGATCGCACATCTGGATCGCACATCTGGATCACACATCTGGAACGAACATCTGAACCGCACATCTGGATCGAACATCTGGAAATGAGCATCTGGATCGCACAGCTGGATCGAACATCTGGACCGCACATCTGGAAACGAGCATCTGGATCGCACAGGGGTGAACATCTGGTTCGCACATCTGGAAACGAACATCTGGATCAAACATCTGGAACGAACATCTAGATCGCACATCTGGAATGAACATCTGGATCGCACAGCTGGAACGAACATCTGGATCGCACATCTGGATCGCACATCTGGATCGAACATCTGGAAACGAGCATCTGGATCGCACATCTGGAAACGAGCATCTGGATCGCACATCTGGAAACGAACATCTGGATCGCACATCTGGAACGAACATCTGGATCATTTTATAGAACATGAAACGGAGGCTCAGAGGACCAATACAGCTAATGAGTGACGGAACTGGGATCAAAACAAAAGTCCCCAATTTTAATATCAATCAGATACCATTACCAACACAGGAAGGTACTTGCCTGTCAGATGATGATGATGATGATGATGATGATGATGATGATGGGCGTGGGGGGAGAGTGCAATTGTGGAGGTCAGAGGATGACTTTCCTTCCACCTTTATGGGGCTTCAGGTTGATAGGTTTGGTGGCAAGCTGTCTTTAGTCCCCCATTCCCATTGCAATGAGTTGGAAGTACTGTGTCTGTAGAAAGCTCAGGAGTGCCTGTATGTGGCAGGAAGGATATGTTGGCATCTGTTACATCACAGTGTGTTAGGCAAGCAGACCACCAGTGTGCTGAGGGGGCTGGGGTTTATCCTGGGAGGGAAGAGGGATAGGGACGAATAGAGAGAGTGAATCTGACAAGTTCAAGGTAATATCTGCTATTTGAGATATCAGCAGAGCGGGACAAGCTGACAGCGAGTCTATCACGGCAGTGGCTCACAGAAAAGAAAAGGAGAGCAGATTTCTTTATCCCACACAGCCCCTGGACCAGCACAGCAGGAGTGTTAAGAATTCAAAGCCAAGACAGAGCCTTTTCTAGAAGATCTCAGCATGTGGGCCGAGACCCAGGAGCTGTGGTTCACACCCTGCTCTGAGCAGTCTCAAAGCTCTATTGGCTAATCAAAGCACTATTTTCTTCTTCTCAAGGAGTGATGGTATCTACGTATTTACATAATACTAGTGTCTGTGGCAGGCCTGGCTTAGCAGATGAAGAAATAGGAGCTGGGAGAACTGAAAGACGCTTGCCCTAGGTTACAGAGCAAGTCCACACAGAGTGTACAACCGTAGTTCCCAGTTTCCACCGGATCCTCCGCCTCCCAGCACTCTGCTCCATCATCCTTTGCATTGACCGTGAAAGCCCCTCTTGGAGTCTTTCCTCCAAGACACACTCTCAGAGAGGTAAGAGAGGTGGAGGCACACCCTAGCAAGGAAGCGCTTCTGTAGCTCACGGGGAAGCCTTCTTCACTCTGACCCTCCACAAGCCGGGTCATCGCTATCCCTCATGCAGATGTCACCCTTGGCACCTGGCTGGCGTGTGCCTCTGGAATGGAAAATCAAGAGACTTTCAAAGTTTCATATACAATAACAGGAAAAAAATTAAACAAAGGAACCTTTCTCGCAGCCGTCCCCACCTCTGAGCTGTTCCTTTGCAATGGTGGCCAAGGCTCTGCATACCTAAAATCCCTGGAGAGCAAGTGAGACTATAAACCCACAGCCACTGTTTGCTCTGCCCCACAGTGGAGGAAATACTAATTGTTAAAAACTTTCGATTCTAGCATAGCTTGCTGGACTTCAGAATTTTCTAGAACAGCAAATGGAATTGAGAAGGCAAAGATAATGAAACTACGGTATATTTATCTCGTGACTGCTACTGTTGACCAAAGAGCAGACTTTGCCAGAAAAGTATTAAAGTAGCATTTTCATGGTTTTGTTTTGACCTATAAAGAACAACAAAGTTAGTAGATTATAGGTTCTTTTTAACTTGAGGCTGGGAAATAGGACTTAAAAGGAAAAGAAAATTTGTCAGACAGGATGAGACACGTCTGTAATCCCAGACTGAAGCAGGAGGATCACCAAGAGTTCAAGGCCCATGTGGGCCACATAGTGAGATCTTATCTCAAAACAAACCCAACCAAAACAACAAGAGAATTAGGTAAGCTAGTGCATTGCGTGTAGTGGTCTGTCCTCCCTATTTGAGAAACTCGCTGATTGTTACAACTTCATACCAAATTTTCATACCAAAAAAAAAAAGTTTTACTGTAAAACATATCAGATAAGCTCAACTCAATTCTCCAGACAGTGAGAATGGTGGGGAATTCTCCAGATGGATGTCAGAAGCATCAGTCCATGGTGCACACCAATTTCTCAGGTCCTCTGTGTCTTTCCTTATACAATCTGAAAAACACTGTCCTCTGTCCTATTTCACTACTCTGTGTTGGCCTAGAACTCACACTGTAAGCAATGCTGGCTCACACTTGTGGCAATCCTCCTGCCTGTACCTTCCAAGCATTGTGGTTTGTAGGTAGGATCTGCTATATATGGTTTAGTAACTTTTTTTTTGAAAACACAATTCCCTACCATAAATATTTTTGCAAAGCTCAAAAGAGCATCTAAGGCGAATAGAGAAATTTAAGAGCTTTTTATTACATTACTTTATCGTATTATTTTTCATCTAACAGTTCTGTCACACAGTCCTGCTTTGTAACAGAAAGATACATGCAATTTTTGGGAGGACATATACGCTTGCAAACAATAGGTACTGCTAAATTATTTACTTTAAGTCCCCAGATTAAACTAGAGTCCTCATTGGAGCTCGAGTGGCCTGTGTATTCTTCTCACCGGGACAAAAGCCCTGGCATTCTTGACTCCTTTTATTTTCTCATGCTCCACCCCTAGCCAGATCCACTCCAGGAGGAGAACCTGTGGCTGTTATCTGGGAGCTGGATCAAGAGCCTGCCCACCTCTCACTGCCTCTGCTGGTTCCCGTCTCTCACTAAGCAGCATGCAGATGGCTGAGAAAGTCTACCTGCTTCAACGTGAACAACTACCCACAGACCTATTCCCAGGGCAACAGACAAAAGGACAGGTTCAACCGTGTCCCTTGTCTTCTCCCTGCCCTCCTGTGGTCCCTAGCTCACTAAGAGATGCAAATTCCTCCAGTGGGCAGAACGACATCTGCCTAGGGCAACCCTGGGCCTCCTGTCATTCCAGGGACATAAAGTTGTCCTCTCATCTCCTACCCATCACACTGCGCTCCCTGGGTCAGGGATCTGTTTCCTCTGGTTGCGCTCACGTTTCTCCCGATGTCACCCACTCTCTCGTGTGTCCTAGAGGTTACGCTTTCAGTGACATCACCCCCTAGCAACACAGTGAAAATAGAAAGCTGCCCTCACCCTCAGACATGAAGCTTCTCTTTTTTTGTTGGTCTTTAAGCTACCTACCAACTTCCCACCATCTGATATATAATTCACTTATTCCTTTGTGTTTGTGTTTCTTGTTCTCCTCCGCCTTCATTATCTATCAACCTTAAAATTTGGGATGTTTGTCTCTTCCGTTTTCTACTCATGCCCAGGTCTTAGACTTGTGCTAGACACACAATTCTTGCTCAGTGAAGATTCACTGAATGAATGATTCACTGAATGAATGATACAGTATCAAAAGAACTGAGTAGCTATATTTTTGGCCATTTTTTTCATATCCCCCCCCAAACCACTTCAGAAGGAAATGGTAAATTTTCAAAACTGGATTAGTAATATTTTAGTATAGATTATGTTATTGTTTACCTGAGGCTTATAACTCCATTTTACCTTATAAAATTATGTATGTTATTTGTTTTTCAGACATAATGTTACAATTTAGTCCAGGCTTGAAATCAGATTGAAATTACAGGTATAAGTCACTATGTCAAATTTAAAATTATTGTTTAAAATTCATGTGTTGTGGCTCTCACCTATAATCCCAATCATAGGGATTGTCTTAAATTCAAGATCAACCTGTTCTACAGAATGAAACCCTGTCCCCAAACAGCAATGCAACTGTCATTTGAAATAATAATTTGCCTAAAGAAGTTGAGTTCTTTGTAGACAGTATCATTTGCGTTGAGAAATGTATATCTTTATAGTTTATTTTATAGGCATAGAGGCCCTGCCTAACTGAGTTTTCTAATATCTGCAGTTATATTAATATATTTAAATTTGTGAGGTTTGCAAACATAGTTCTAACTCAATTCTCACCACAGAAAAGGCTTTTCCAGGCTTGAAAGAGGACTCAGTGGGTGAAGAGCTTGCTATGCAAGCATGAGAACCCAAGTGTAGATCCCAACACCAACATAAAAGATGGGCACAGCTCTGTCCTCTCATTTCTGGGGAAGTAGAGTCAGGCGGATCCCAGGGACTTGCTGGCTAGACAGTCTAGCAGACTTGGTGAGTTCCTTGTTCAGTGGGAGGCCCTGTCTGACAAAATAAGATAGACAAGGACTGAGGAAGACCCCTAAATTCAACCTCTGACCTCCACACATGTATTCATGCACCTATACACACAAGTACACAGCACGCGCGCGCGCGCGCACACACACACACACACACACACACACACACACACACACACACCACATACACCCTGTGTCAGAAGAGTCCTGTTTAGCCCTCAGGAAGATTGTTTTTGAGCTGTCAGGTCAATTCAGTGCACTCCCTTCATCCCGTTATAGTAGACGTCAGGGCGAATCACCCTTCAGGAAGCTCAGGTACCAGGATAATTGGAGCTCTTTTCAAAAAAAAAAAAAATTGAGTTTGTGGGACAGTGCTAAAAGTGATTCTCTGTTTATCCAGGTACCTGGGAATGATAGCAAGCCCTGATGCTATCAAGATGTCACCCTCATAATGATGCACGATGTGGCAAGACAGAGGCTGTTTTTCCTGCTGCTTTTCCCAGGGTTCCCAGGGTAGCTTCCAGAAAACAAGACATCAGCTCTGTGAAGCAACACTCCCAGAGCTTGTTCACAGAACTGTGGTCGCAACAGAGAGAGACTGTTCAGAAGTTATCAGATCTGTTTTTTTCCCCCTTCTGGCGGGATGACACCATCCATACGCCATGTTGTAGGAGACAACTCATGGGCTCTAATGCGCTAGATCACTGCTGCTCCGCTGGTAACATTAACTGTCCGTGCCACGCCTGGCTTAGGTTCTTGCATTCCCAGAAAGAACACAGCTTTCATAGGGCCGTAAAACAACCAGACGGGGGCTATAATTAGCAGAGTGAATTAAATGTTATAAGCACATGGAAGAAGCCATAACCAAGTTCACCTGGACACGGTGTGTCTGAAGGATGGGAAAATAAAACAAGGTTTCAGAGAAGTGCTGATTTTATGGAGAGTATGAAGAAGAAATTGGGTATTTCCTGGCAGAGATAGTTAAGAAAGTTATTCCAGGTTGTCTCAATTTAAGAGGCATGAGGCATGGACATCATGCTGTGGTTGAAGGATGATGAAAAATTTCCCTCATTGAATGTGTAGATGATAAAGAGGAGGAAGAGACATTCAGAAAAGTAGATGGGTACTGATCTTAAATGATTCACTGTGTTGCAATGAGAATTTTTATAAGGATTTGGATTTTCTCCTCAAGGCAATGGGGAGCATTCAAGTGTTTTAAGAAGGGCAGCGGCGAGATAAGATTTATCACCTAGAAAGATCACTCTGGCACTGCTTGGAAGCAAAACTGGAGGCTAGCCAAAACAGAGACAGAGGTATGAGGAAGCCTCTATTTGCCACCAGGTGGGAGGGGAATGGGACTCTTTCTGGGATGTACAAAGGGGGTTAAAACTGGCAGACATGCAGAAGAAAGACCAAAGGAAACCTGCTGTTTGTGGGAGCAGGAAACACGAGAGGACAAGTTTTACCATGAGTAAAATCGCCTGAACATAATGACAGAGGAAGAGGTCTGACCTGGTATCCAAACACTTGAGGGAGAAAAACACCAGAGAAGACATCTAGACGAGAAAGACTGATAAAGCGTTGATATATAGACATGAGAACATTCGGAGGAAAGAGCCGGTAAATAGCATCCAATGGGACAGAGAGGTTGAGCAGGATGAAGTTGACCTGAGTTTATGAATTAGTCACGGAATAGATGAATAAAGTCGTACAAGGACAAACAGAGGGAAGACAGTGAATTATTTTAATAAGAGTGTGTATGTATACACGAGTATGTTTGTGTCTGTGTGTGGATATTTGTGCATGCGTGGAGGTATA
Organism: Microtus pennsylvanicus; assembly: GCF_037038515.1. NCBI lineage: Eukaryota > Metazoa > Chordata > Mammalia > Rodentia > Cricetidae > Microtus > Microtus pennsylvanicus. Next base: position 89,524,593 of record NC_134582.1, read on the forward strand.
TGTGTGTGTGTCGTGCATGTATTTGCTGTTCCAGAGAGAAGAGTTAAGCTTTTCACACTGAACCCAGTGAGCAGAGTTCTTCACACCAAATCGAACCAATCTGTAAAAGAGGATAGGCATGGTGACTTCAAGTCTCAAGTGTGCTTTGAAGGCTCCTGATTTATGTGGTTGCAGGGAGGCTTGGCTCCCTCAAAGAGGAGGGGGCGATGGCACTCTCCTAGAAGGCCAAGTGGTAAGGCGGAGAAAGCAGAAATCATTGAGTATTTTCACAACTCTTTCTCCTGAGAAACACGAACTAGCTCAGCTCCTGTCAGCGAGTAGCTGCAGGGTGGTGTCTATGGATCAATGATCAAACTGCAGAGTTTGCCACTCTGGGGACCCACAGGCAATGTGTGGGGTCCATTTGAGCTGGAAATCATTAATGGCTGCGTCCTGCCCCAGGCTACTCCATCTCTTGTGGGTCCTCCTGCATTCTTCAAAGTTCAGTCTGGCCATTTTTGTTTTATTCTGAGATCTGTGGTAGAACCTATCCCAATATTTTACTCCCTTTTGAATCTCTAGATTTGAATGGCCGGAACTTACAGCATGTTTTTTAATAACTGTTTTCTAGAGACATGGGTATTACATGCAACACCATGCTCTAATTCCTAGAAGAGCCAAAGCTAACTTCAGTACTTTGTTAAAGTCACTGAAGTTAGTTTCCCCTTCTCGTGTATCTTCTTTTATCCCCAGGTTTTAGCTCTTGGCATCTTTGCTAATTTTTTTATTATCTGTTTCCCAAGTCATTATCAGTTCCCTTCATCTTTGAAACAGTCATTTTACCTGTTATGGTGGTGCACAGCTAAAACCTTCGGTCTTGAGTTCAAGGTCAGCCTGGGCCTCCATAGTGAATTCTAAACTAGCTAGGGTTACATAATAAGACCCTGCTTTCACAAGGGTCCAAAAGAGTCATCTTTGCACTCAGCTAGGCTGTCATTTTCTACTAAAGTTTCATTTCCATCATTAAAGTCAGCAGCACTAACAATACAACGCCTGCCAAACATGTTTGCTATAAAAGTGGAAGGCATGTACCTGGTGAGGTCAACGAACAGCCACCCCAGAACTACTTTCTGTGTGGCTCTGTCTCAGCACCTCTGTCAATTCCCTCCTCTAGCGTCTCAAGGAGAAAGCCCCCATCATCCACTACTTTTTCCTTCCCGGGAATCAGCTTACTTCGCCCATTATTTGGGAAAGGAATGAGAAAAATCAACACGTGGCACACTTCTTTAATGCATGCCGAGCAAGTGTGTATATGTAGGGTATCCATGCTGCAAAGTACCAATCGCACACCGCTCTTCCTTGCTGCACAGGGAACCTTCCCTCTACAGCCAGGTCTTTGCTTCCGGTTCTCAGCAGCTGTGAGTTTTACTGGAGCTGGTGTTGACAGGAGAGCGCCTTGAAAATTCTCTCCAGTTCTGCTTCATTTATTAGTGCCAATACGGAGCCAATATTCCATTTAAATACCCATGGAAAGTCTACCATAAAATGATGGCTGTGCATCTGTGTAAGCTGAGACCAACACGAGGAGATGAAGTGCCTGCAGAGAGAGAGGGAAGCTTTAAACCAAGAGCAAAGCAGAGACACCAGGCAGTGTAATTTCTAGCGAGCCACCAGAGGCAGCTCCCCTCTGTCTGTGCTTGAGTGGGGTGAGTCCTTTTCTGCAGGGTATCTTCCTTGGATATGTTGCCACTTTTTTTGTGTGTTTGAATAATTCTGCATGGTTCGTCTATCTTTAGGAAGGTGATCATCCTTGGAACCAATGACCTTGTTGCCCTTTAAAGCAAAGCCATGCTTTTGTGGTTCTTAGCTGCTGTCACTGGAGTGCCGCTGCCAACAATGGGGAACTTGGGTCATTAGTTCTGCCTATTCTTCTAAATCAATTTTTTCATACCATTTGTATTTTTAGGAGGAATCTATGGAAACCGGCAAATATTCAAGGCTGGGTTTGTTTGGTGGGTGCTAAAACCTTCTCATTAGACTCTTCGTTCCCCAAGCCTGGCTCCACTACTCCCTTTCCCACGTCGGATCCGCAGAGATGTTGCATCTGGGTTTTCAATCCTTACCCATGACAATTCAGCCACCACTCAAAGTGAACAGACACAGGAAAACAAAGAGCCCCACCGACATCACTTCTTCTCCAGGTTCTCCAGCTCCTTTGCCTTTTCTATTTCTACTTAACTTTTTTATTTTCTTTCTTTCCCTCATAAGCCATTATTCACAACAAGGTTATGTCCAAATTAAGATTTTTTTGAAGGAAAGAAGAAGGGTAGGAAGGGAGGAGGAGGAAGTGGTGCAAACTCCTTGGACTTGATGTTGTTTTTAGAACAAGGTTTTCAAAAACACTGCTTTCTGGGGTGACACCACGTGCGGAAGAAACAGCCTCTGGAGAAGGTTGGGAAATAGCAACGTGCTTGGGATGACCAGAATTTCACTTGTGTGGTCATCACCCCCAAACATTGTTTCTTTTCTTTTGCTAATAACATTAGAGAATGCTGATAAAGTCAGCTGAAAGAGTCAAAAGAGGAAAACTCATAAGTTACAGCCTTCCACTAAAGCACAGACCCACAAGCATGCATATTGGCAAATCGCAAAAAACTACAGGACACAAGTTCTGTGATATAAAAGGTAGGAGTTTTTATCCTTTTCCTCCGAGCCAAGTGGAGGGCTTGAAATGAATCCTGCCTGATCTTTATCTAAATCAACTCAGATAATGCCAGTTCACATAGATTGTTAAGTTACTGGTTGAGGAAAAAATAAAAAAAGAAAAAAAACAAGAATGGCAAGGGAGAGCCCTGGCAAACCCTTCAGACTCAAAGCAGAGGGGCTGGAGGCAAGGCTTAGATAAATAGATAAAAGCTCCTGCTTGGTCAGGCTGGCCCCGGGAATTTAAAGCCTGAAGCAGCAACGCAAACGTCTGTAGTCCCTGCGCCCCCTACTGGCGATGGAAGTTGGCGACGGAAGACTCTTTAGAAGCTCGCAGTCAGTTAACTTATTAAACCCCATCTCAAACAAGGTAGAAAGATGACATCACACAGCCAGAAGGTGTCTTCTGACCTCCATAGGAACACTCACACACAGCTGTATGCACACTCACATATCCCACACACAAACAAAATTTAACAATAATAAAAACGAAAATGACGATGTTGACACTAGATCTACCTATACCACCCACCCAGGGTGGTTTGTTCCTGGAGCTCCACCCATGCATCTTCTTGCACCAAGTGGGGGACCGTGACTTTTTCTGCTTAGGCATACCTTTGAGGACTGGGAGCATTCGGCATGAGATGTGTGCTGCTCTCAGCCTTGGTCTGCCAAGCTTTGGGCAGTGGGAAAAAGTTAATGCCAACTCAAAAGCAATCAAGATGCTGAGGTTAAGGGAACGTCAGTGCTCCACCACGGATAGAGCATGTATAATGCCTCTCACCCCCACCCACCAAGGCTTATGGGACAGCACAGAAGTGGGGTTGAAAAAGCCAAATCATGCGGAGCAGAGCTGGAAATGTGTGATCTGTTACAACGCAAACTCGAAGCACCTGTAAATACCTACCGTTGACTTGCATAGGACCAAGCCAGTTAAAATTTCCATCTTGGATAGGGGAAGGACTGCCGAGACCCCACTGAGAAGCTATTGGCTACTGGGGAAAGGAGAGTCACTTTCTATTTGGGGGCAGGGTAGGCTGCCTCATTCCTGTGGGAAACCCACACCTGTGCACAGGTGAGCAGCCCTAACGAAAGCTAAAAGGAAGAGGCTGTGAAGTTGGGAGGGAGCTGGGTTGGGAAGTTCTGAGGGGAGGTCGTAGGAGGAAGTTGGGAGTATATGTTGTTGCAGTACACTGTATGCATGTATGAAATCTTCTAATAATTAAAGTATTTTTATAATTTTTATTATACTGAAGCTCAAAGCAGGAGAAATGCTGTTTAAGGGGATGAGGCTCCCTCTCCCCAACCCTTCTTCTGTCCCTTTCTTCTACCCATCCAAACCAAAACATACTTAATTTTCCCCTTTTTTGTCTCCTCTTCCTCACCCCCCTTTTTTCTTTGTGTCTGGTGATTTCTTTTGTTAACAGTCTTAAATCTTCCTTATTTTCCTCTTTGCCAGTTGAAGCCCTAGACTCTAAAGATGCTCCCTCCCCCACCCCCAATCACAGGCAGACTTGGGGATAATCCTGTCACTCTCGTTATCATATACCTTCTTATTGATGTGTGGATTGACGACATCATTAATTGTCAAATTGTGGCTCACTTTCTCCAGTTGCTCCTTGTAGGCCACTGGGACCGCAAACCCACTGACTTCTTATTTCCATTGCCCCTTTTACTCCGCAGAGTATGTCCACTCTCAGCAAGTACTCTGCTTCTCCAGGATGATAGAGGCGGTGGAGACACACATTTCAACTATTTCTTCTACAGGTACATGGTTAGAAGACTGTATTCTGAAAAGCGTAGAGCTGTACGTGAAGGCTCCTGTCATGCCGGCCATCTTGTTTCTGTTACATGTTCCTTTGGGGTCCTCAGAGAGCACCTAGGCAGAACTTCAAGTACAGCAAAAAACAACACACAAAAAAACATATATTGTAAAGAATGTGATATATACAAGAGAATCTGTAAAACATTTATATAGTTTAAAAACCAGCAATAAAAAAAAACAGAATAATGCCAGCATTTTTGAAACCTTACTTGTAAATCTCCTTACTTGTAAATCTCAGCAATTGTGTTCCATTTCCTTCTCATTGCTAGAGCTAGCTAATGTCTTTAATTTCCTGTACAGTTTATGCTGTGAACTAGCCTTACTTTACGGGTTTACTCACCCCAGCCTGCGTGTGTGTGTGTGTGTGTGTCCTCAATAACATCTCTCTGCTTTGGAGAGTCAGCTTCCATGTAATAAGTAGAGAGAACTGTCATTCTTCCTCATATTAGAACAGACTGTTCTTTTTAGGGGAAAAACACCTAATGAAATATGATGTGTTTTTCAAATATTTAGCCCAGGAGAACATCAACACGTGTATGAGGGAAGAGATTTAGAAGGAAACCCCAGCACTGGAATTCCACTTCTTGACCCTTTGTTGACCACTTCCTTCTATTTTGTGATCAACATTCTGCCTTCTATTATGCAGAACTATACGAACAGTTAATGTTCTGAGGAAGTGGCGAGTGACGTGGGATTTCCCACACAGGGCAGTCCTGTGGGCCAGGGTGGGTTAGGTGAAATCACTAGCTTTATGAGACACACTGGCAAGGCCGTTGTCCTGCAAAGTCCTGTCCTTTTTCCTGAATCCCATCCGGGGTGCCCAGGGCCCTTGTTCATTTGTTATCCCCTTGGACATTTCAAACAAATATTTTCCCCAGATTAAGCTTAAAATGGGACTTTAAAAACCTTTCCTACCAAACTGGTGATGTGGCAAAGAAACAAAGGTATCTCAAGGGTCTCTGAACAGAAGCAGGCGGTACGGTGGTGGGAATTTATTGGTTCATGTGGCAGAGGGGTTTAAATATACACACGCAGAATAACAACCAGCTGTTCACCCGCATTCCCACCCCTCAGTTTTAGAAATAGAATTTCATCTGCAGGATTTGTATGGTTTCTTGTACCGATGTCTACCCCAGAGGTAACCAATGTAAAACTTTTAGGTCAGTCACTCGCTGATTTTCCTTTATAGTACACACACTCAGCCTAAGTAAAATGCAATTTAGCTTTTGACTTTGGTGGGAATTTATAGATATAGCATCTTACATTTTACATCCTGAAACTTATTTTCTTTCTGTCAAAACTTCGCTTTAGGTATTCCCCTGTGTCAGCGCACCCATAGACAGTCTTCAGGGTCATATGGTAATCCTTCATCCAAATTAATGTATTCTGCTTTTTACAGACATCTCGCTGTGCCAAGTAAGGTTACTCCAAAGAGAGAACACACAGATGGGTCAGGATGGGAATCTGGGGTAGTTGCTTCCTGGTGTACAAACTCAAGGTTCTTAGATGAGAAACGCAGGTTTGCTAGGTCACATGCTATGAATATGCAAAATTCTGGGGAATGTGAACCTGTTTTCCAAAGTTATAGAATACATATAAACGCCCACCAGTCATTGCTCAACAACTTCAGAACACACACTGGTACCCGGTTCTTTTGTTGTTTCTAATCTGGGGAATGTTTCTAATCTGAAACCCCATTGTCCTGCCCACTTGCCTTTCTCTCCTTGCTGAAGGAGATAAGTGGTCTTCCCGTGTATGAGCCATATATCTCCTTTCTTTTCTTTGGAATTCCTTCTGGGGACTTTTTACTGATTTATTTTTTTTTTGTTAAGCTTTTTCTCCTTTTTATAATAATCCATTGAAACTCATTAAATACAATAGGCCTAGGGAAAGGAAAGTATTTAAACTTATGTGCATTTTATTTACTTTTATACATTATATTTGGTAGAATTATTTTTTACTTTGTGGCATATTATTTTACTCTCCTAATGGACCTTGTGTCCATAGTCTTAAAATCTGCAGTACTTCAGAATTTCATTTTAGATACATCTCCTATTTTCTTGGAGTTATGTGGTTTGGGCTTCCATATTTGTTTTCACTCTTCAAGTTCAATGCTTGCATTTAGTGTAAGGAGAGAGTATAATTAAAGGTTTTAAAGAGCAGTTGCAACATATTCTCTCTTTTTCTCTCTCACACATGCACGCACGTACGCACACACACACACACACATACACACACACACGCACACACCTTATCTTCTTTTGATTTGCCTTAAACACTACCCCTGCCATAAGCTTCCAGTACCTGTGGATTTCTTTCTCCCTGTATTTTTATTCTGTTACTTTAGCTTTATTTGCTTATTAATGTGCAACATCATCTAGATAATAATTTTTATCCTAATTGCATAATACATCTCTATGCCCGAGGGCTAAATTATTCTCATTTTTTAACTTTAGAGCACGGACATATTGGCTGCACATTACCCTTCATTCTTTCACATAAACTTCAAAATCAGCTTCCTCTGATTCATGAAAAGTCTTGTTGGAGACAGCACTTCTGGGGTCTTGTCTTGTAGGTCCATCTGAACAGAGCAATGACTTTATTATACAGATATTTTTACTCAAGAATGGGACATATTTCTTGTTAATTGTGCTCTTTCCCATATGCCTTGCAGATTTTTTTGTTAGAATTATTCTTACATGCTTTATATAATTTATTGGTTTTGTAAAAAAAAAAACCCTATGCTTAATTACCCCTTTTCTTTAAGTTTTTAAAATTTATTTAGTTTATTTTTGACAAATTCATTCATATGTAACATACCTGCTCATTATTATAACACCCCTCTTATTCACTTCCCACTCCCATTTACCCACACTCTTAGTAATAAGTCCCTCCCCATAGTAAGGTGCTATTGTTGTTGTTTTGTTTTCTTGGGTTTCCATGTTGATTTCCTTTGAGGTCCTGAGTATAACCAGGGTCATCTGCCTGCAGAGGTTTGGGAGTGAGTGCTGGAGCCTGGTGGGCTTCTCTGCGGCTGGGTCTGGATACTTCTGCTATGGAGAAAAGTAATATGCTTCGATAACTGATTTGACATTAATTCCTATTTTTAAATTAAACAGTTGCTAATGTCTTGAATTTTCATTCTAGATAATACCTTATTTACAATGAGAGGTTGAGGCTGGGAATACACTTAATAGTAGAATTTTATCTAGCATGTGAGAAACCGGGTTCTAGTTACAGAACTAAAAAAAAAATTAATACTAAAAAACTGATTGTTTATTTGCTTGTAATTTTCAAAACTTCTTTTTACTTTTCCTTCTGAACACTGTCCATGAGGCTTTTACCACACGGTGGACGAATGGAGACTGGTTGTGATGCTCGTGATCATAAAAGGAAGATTGCCTTTTATCATACATGGTGTTTCTACTTTAATGCTGTGGATTGTTTCTCTGACATTACAGATGTTTATTCCAACTTACTGATAGTTCATTTCTTTTTTCACTGGTGATCTTTACGTCTTATGGAGCATCTGCTCATTGTGCAAACAGTTATAATTTTACAGTTTAATCTTGTTTTAACTTGTTAAAGCAATTAATTACAGTAATCCTGACCTATGATTTCCCTACTTTGTTCTGTTCTTGGCTTATTTTTACTTCAAGGTTATGCAATTCTCATAAAATATGCTGGGAAATAATATGTCTTTTTTTCTGTTCTTGAAAAAGCTTATGTAAGAAATGTTAACAGTAAAATCTGACATGAGGCTCTCTCTGGGAGTTGGTTTCTAACTACAGATTCAATTGTGGTCTTGACATATTAGAGATTTCTATTTCCTCCTGAGTTGTTTCTGTGTTTTCTAAAAGCTCGTACAATTCTTTTATAAACTTCCTGGCCTAAAGTTATGCATAATATTTAAAATTTTATTTTAAGCATCTCTGACAACAGAATTTGTTCTCTTTTCTCTCTCTGTTCTTCTCAATCTTCTCTGCCCTTTCCCCACACAGACTTTTTGGTAACCTTTCCAGAATTTTCTCTCTATAAAGCTTTTTGAAATTTAATTTCTATTTTTATTTGCTTTAATACTTGTCTTATTTCATCTTATTTGGATTTATTCTGTTGTTCTTTTTCAATAGAATTAGGTTGGCATTTATACTATTTATTTTAACCCTCACCTCCCCACCCCCAAGGATTACCTTTCTCTTTCTTTTTTAAGGATTTATTTATTTAGTGTACATTGGGATTTTGCCTGCATGTGTATCTGTATGAGAGTGTCAGATCTCCTGGAACTGGAATTACAGACAGCTGTGAATGGCAACGTGGGTGTTGGGAATTGAACCCAGGTCCTTTGGGAGAGCAACCAGTGCTCTTAACCACTGAGCCATCTCTCCAGTTCTCCTTCTAAGACTTGCTTTGATTATAGCCTACATTTTTTAAAAAAATATACTTTTAATGAATTTCATATGTAAGTTCTATATTTACACCTTATCTCCCCACCTCTTCTCTCTCCAACCCTTGTGACACCCACTCCACAAATTCATGCTTTTTATCCTTATTTTTATCGTTACATATACAAACATGTATAACTTTCTAACTACCACCCACTGAGTTCACTTAGTGCTACTTATATGTATACGTGTTTCAGACTGACCACCTGAGGCTGGATAGCCTATCAGGAAGTTCGTCCCTGGAGAAGCCTGGGTTTTTCTCTCTTTTAAGCAGCCATTGATTTGTTGCCCTTAGCTCTTCATCTAAGGTAGGGGCCTTTCTACATTAGCATTGCCATTTTCCAGGCGTTGTTGAGTATTGTTGATTTCATAGGTGCGGCTTTTTTTTCATATATAGAACCCAGTGCCTCCCAGCAGACATCCTGTTTCCCCAGCCCTTACTCTCTGCTCCCTCCTCTATGATGCTCCTGGGCTCCCTCTTCTATGATGCCCATGGGCTCCCTCTTCTATGATGCCCATGGAGCCCTAGGTGTAGCAGTTGTACTGTAGATGGGTTAATGTGGCTGGCCATCCAACAGTCAGTTGGTTTACAGTTTAAAAAAAAAGGGGGGGGGGGAGTGGTTTCAGCCTTTCAAATTTTAATTGATTTTAAGTGTATGTGCAGCATGCTTGTCTATATATGCAATGCATTCATACAGTGCTCTTGGAGGCCAGAAGGTGGTGTCAGATTCCTGGGCACTGGAGTTCAGGTAGTTGGGAACTTCCTGATTTGGGGGTGGGAACTGAGCTCAGATCCCCTGCAAGACCCTTAAGTGGCTTTACCTGCTGAGCTCTCTCTCTAGTCCCCAATGTTTTGTTTTTTTAATTTAGCATATTTTTAAATTTTGGCTGTGTAAACATTGAGGCATTTTCTCAGACATTTTATTTACATGATCTGACAGTGTGTTGAGATTTCTACGGCATAGCATAGAGTTTTCATAATTTCTAATGTACTTATTTCTCTTAGCAAAGATACAAATAATTGCAGGTTTCCTTTCCTTCCTCTGCATGGCTTAAGACAGTAAACACTAAGACTGCACAGTTAGAAACTGCAAAATGTTCTTACAAAGATGTCTTTTAATTTTTATCACCCGAACCATGAAGACAGGCGGTTTGACGTATGTGTCAAGGACAGCCAAGAATAACTTTTTTCTCCGTGCACCCTCCTTCCTCAGGTCCCTCCACTCCTGCTGGTCCATTCCATCCTTCTTACAGGGCTGCCAAATCTTTTTTGTTTTTAGACTTAAACCTGTAACCACCAAGTACCTTTAGCAAGTCAATTTAAGCTTTACAAACCTGTTTCCTTATTTATAATATCAGTATCCTAGAATTTTTCCCAAGAATTCCACAAATGTGAAGACCGTTTTTTAAAAGTCAAAGTCCTTCAGAGACTATAAACTTGTCCAATGCCAGGCACCATACTTCTATGTTTTGGTTCTTTCTCTCATGCATTTGCAGTTTCCTTCGGAAGTCTTTATTCTTCCTCCCAGAGGAATTTTCTTCTTCTAAGGATTCTCACAGTTCCCATCTCTCTGGAAGGAGGGGCCCATAGAGTCTTCAAAGCCACTGTCTTTGAAAAACAAAGACTTGTGGAGAAGTCCCTCCAGGACAGGATGGGGAATGAGACAGGAGAGAAAGAGAAGAAGCGAGAATGGCTGATATTCATTATCAACGCACACCCGGTGGTTGATGAATGGAAAAATCAAACAGAGCCACGCAAAGCTGTAGCGTGTAGTGCAGGATGCTGGCTGCATAGGCAGCTGGGTTGATCCCTGCTATATAAGCACCATCCTGTTATATTAACTAATGTTAACACTTTTCTCTCCATCACTGTGTGCTAATGAGCTAAAACGAATGAGTTCCATTAAAAGGAAATCCAGGGAAATACCATACCAAGGTCTGCCAATGTAAACGGTGGAGCAGAAACTTCCTAGGTGTCCATGCCAAAGGAAAGACCAGAGGCAGAGGTCTCAAGGCTCCTGTTCTGATGATCTCTGCAAACTGTGCTCCGTGACTCAGTCATTTTATTTATTTAGTTTTTTACTGAGTTCTCCAGGCTTTTGCTGGTAATTTACAACCACCTAAGGGGGCAGCTGTTCCCATCTCTACATCCACCAGTGTTCACGACAAGCCTACTACAAAGAGAGCCTTCTGATGGGATTTAGGGATAGCTTTGGTTCACAGCATCCCTGGGAATGAAACTGTGAACCTCAGGGCACCAACCTATGGATCTAGAATAAACGGATCTGTGGGAAAAATCCAATCATTAAAATATAGTCTTACAGTGGAAGCCAGATCTTTAACATGCACATCTTAGGTATAACAAGCGAGGACTGGACAGGAAATCTCTCCAGATTGTCGCCTGCTCCATCACCCTGGGGAAAACAACCTGCAGTGAAACGTCCCATCATGGCAATCTAGCGGACATCATTACATTGATATGAGTGGATTGCCCATATTGTCAGAGTCACCGACTGAGTTTAATTTGGTCTCTTAATTGCATTTAAAGACACGTCTGCTGTCATCTTTGCAAGATATGAGACCTCGGCAGACATCACCTAAATATATCCACAAAGATGATTCTTGTTTGCCTGGGTAGCAGTGGATGCTCTTGGCTGAAAATTCTCTCCAAGATGTTTTTGTATCCTTGCCATTGCACCATTCTCTGTGAGTTGTTGGATGTTTAAGATCGCTCTAAGGACCAACTTCATTCAAGGAGAGGGTGGGTGGGTACACACAGGATCTGGTCAGTTAGGATAGCCTAGAAATACAACGACTTGGTCTATTTTAGAGCAGGGTGGGCCATTGCCTGTGCACGTGGGCAGTCTAGGTGTCCCCTGTGGGACTCCAGCATCCTTGAGCCCGGGGGCACCGCGAGTCTAGTCATTGTGCACTGTAGAGAAATCAAAGAATTCCAGAGCGAGGCCCTGGAATGCCTGGCTGCCTCCCAGGTCTCTTATGAAGAAATAAATCCCATTGTTGCCTCTACCCCCCCTTTCCGTGCACTGGGTCGGAGTCGGCGGCGCAGAGTCGCTTACTGTACCAGCACCTCTCTCGCTCTAAGGAGGTGGCTCAGCCACTCCAGGAAACTCGACATCTAATAACATAAACTCAGAGGGCTCCCCACATTCATCTTCTACACAGACCCGCCTGTCCTGACAACGGTCCAGTGCTTCGTGACTGTCCTCATGCTCCGGAGGGCTGCGTGGTTACCCTTCCAGTTGTTTTTTGAATCCATCCCAAGCTTGTGTCAAAAATCCCGCGAGTGATGGATTCCCCGTGCCATCAGCGTGAGCCATGGAATAGAATATATCACACATTCATGCCGCATGGGCTGGTAAACAACACAGCGTGTCCTCGACTTCATAAACACGCTGCCTTGTTACAAAGGCCGCTGCAAACGCAGTGTGATAGGACTTGACCTTAAAAGCTATCGACAATCTAGCCCAGCACAGACGGTTTCGTGGAGTACAATCACTTCCTGGAATTCTTGGGCCAGCGAAGTCGGAGCCGAGCAAATCCTGTTTTCCTTGCATTGTTTCCTGCATGTGAATATCATCAGTCTAGCAGGTCTGTAACCATGGCACTTGTAAATAGCCCAGGGGTGACTTCTGATAAAGGCATGCCCTGAAAGAAGTTTTTTTTTTCCTTTTTCGTAGACAAGACCACATCAAACCCTGCCACTGTGTCAAGAGCAAAATTGACAAGTTTCAGAACCACATACAGGTTTAGATCCCATATTAAATACCACACACACACAAAAGATCAAATGAATACCTGTAGAACTGAGGATGGGGGAGCTGTGTTTCAGGACCTGAACCGCAGATTTCCACCGTCTATCCAGAGCAGCAGATACTCACCAAGAAGAACAGGAAACTTGACACTTGATTTTCATTTTTTACCTCCTCCAGGCTAAGAAACCCTTATTGTCCATCCTTCAGTTTCTCCCAACAGTGGGAAGGGGAGAGACATCAGTGTTGCTCCCTGGAATATCCAATTTGGGAATTTTAGACTTAGGTCTCGGAAGGTGGCTCAGTCTATAAAGTACCGGCTACAAGCATGGGGACTTTAGCATAGTTCCCTGTAACTATGTAAAAAAAACAGGCATGCGGTTCTGTAACCTCAGAGCTGGGGGTGGGAGTGGGGTGTAAACTATTGGATAGCTAACATCAGGTTCAATGAGAGATCAGGCCAAAAAATATTAGAGGGGAGTGTTATCTTCCAAAGATACTCAGAGTTTGTCTTTGACCCCACACAACCTGGCACACACACACACACACACACACACACACACACACACACACACATATATACATATCACACATTCTCACACACAAATACTTATATACACACACGTATGCATGCCAACCCACTTTTACACAACCACGCTAATATTTGTGTGTATGTGTGTATATACATATATATGAGTGTATATCTATATCTATGTACACACACACATACATACATACACACACATACACATTGCATCACCACCCCCACATAAAATCTAATAGAAAAAAACAACAACTGTTAGTTTTCAGGAATTTGACCTGTCTTTGGGAAATTCCACCCCAATTTTATTGAACATATGTCAGGTTTGTGCTTTCATTTTGAGATGATATAAAGAATCAGATGTGTCAAAATAGGCCACTCTAAAATCATCCCCCCCAACCCAAAGACACTCTTCCCAGCTTTCTTTAAATACCTTCATATATAAAATTTACACCTAGCCAACCTGTCTTGGCTCTTCAGTTCTGCGTGTGATTCAGATATCAGTTGCATTAATGCCTCTGGTTAAAATGTTTTTGGCAGATTTAAAACATGGTAGATATTGGTCCAAGAGTTGGCTAAAGGGTTCTGAGCTGAGGAAGATGCCTTAGGGAGAGCAAAAGAACTTGTAAGGATGGTCACCTATATTTGATTGTTTTTTTATGATCCAGGAAGTTTTGTGACAGCTTAAAATCATTTTTACTTCAAATTTTAATGAAAATTGGTAGTGTCTGCCTATTATTTGTACCTGAACTTCCAGGGTCAGTTCCATGACTTTGGGGAAATGAAACCTTCCATTAAGCTAACATATAATACATGGTGAATGCAGAGTGAGTTGGGACCTTAATGAATAATGCAAGTCTCCATTTGACCCTTTATCTTAAAAAGGCAGCTTCCATATGTGTAGCGAGTTGATCTGTTTCAGCTCTTCACTGTGCCTCTCAGATGACCTATGGCTATTAAAACTGTATAACACTTAAAGAAATTAAGACTCAGAAAACTCTTGGGCTAAAGTCACATATTAGTAAGTGACTGAGTCACCATGGAAATCCAGATGATCATGGTTTCTGGATAACTTAGGGTCAAGGATGCAATCATTGATGTCTGATATCAGCCCCAAATGTTCTGAGGAACCTGAAAGAACTGGGTTTGGCTGGTTAAATCCAGAACTCCTGGGTGGAAGAGAATGTGGGTCAGCATCAACAAAGTGGCACTGAAGTCTTGAAGCCAGGCTTTATATCATTTCAATTTGGTTTCCCTTCTTCAGGCATTTTGTTTTTGCTTGACTTGTAAAATGGCCACTGCTGTGTCAAATGACTAAATCCTTAAGTGTTTTTTTTTTATTTGAGAGCATTTGAAATTATGTGGCACACGTTAGCCTTGAACTCAGGAACGCCATTTGCCCTTGTCTCCCTCCACCAGGATTAGGGGCATGTGCTAGCATACATGGAATATTTGGTTTCTTTATGAGAGACCAACAATTCCTCATTGATTTGGGGCAATAGAATAAAACAGAAATTCTACACACTTCAGTAACAGAGAGAGATAAGTTTTATTATGTTGACATTTTTAGCCACCTCCATTACATGACTTAGGGATCTAACAATGTCAGTTCTCTTTACTTAGGGCAAAAGGCCTGCCTTTTCATTATACAGAAGTTGCCTCACCCCGTGAGTTCCTACAGAACTCTTCTCAAGGGTAAGAAGAGGCAGGGAGGTACATTTTCGTGCCCCTTCTGGTCAACAGTGCTTGTTAGTATCTTGTCACCATATTTCCTGCAACATTGGAGTGGCATCCCATAGTTTGTCCTTCTGATAAACATTAACGACTTCCTCAATGGCTGAGGGGAGGGGCACGGACCATGATTTTGGAACTGAGCTTGGCTTTACGCTGTATTTACTTTGTATTAATCATTTTGGGAGATAACATATCTCCTTTTCATGAGGGTCCCCAAGGGACCACAGGCATACAATGTCACCTCATACCACACAAACAATGCAACACAGAGACTCCTTCTAGCATAATAAACAACCCACAGGCCCTGTGTTCTTGACATTGACAATGGGTTTTCAAGTTAGATCAAAAAGGGGCTTTTTTTTTTTGTCTTGGTGTCTGTCTGAACAGGGCAAAAAGCTCCATCTAGTGATTCAGTACAGCAGACCTGCAAGACCTAAATGAATTATGTTACTTGAGTGTGCAAGGCTTAAGGAAATTATTTTAAGTGTAAGCACTGGCAGGTCAGTTATAGTTTAAATTGCCTTTCTTCCAACAACCTTACTAGGCCTGGTTGAAGAGCAATCAGCGGAATAAAGAAATAGGATTTGAATTATCAACTTAACCACAGAACGTATTTGAAGGTGTATTAACTGTAACTTTTAACTCCTGGTTAGCTGTATATAGATGTTTTGGGTAGGTTCTTGAGGGGGCTTGATTTTTCTTTTAAAAATCAAGACTGACTTCTTGAAAGCAAATGGCCTTAGATACAGTACCTCACTCGTATTCTGGCGATTAGTTGATGCCTTGGGGGGAAAATATTACTATTTCCATTCTGTATATAGGATCGGAAAGTGCTCAAGCACTTAGCTACATCTTTTGCCTAAAATTTGAACCCCAACATCTGGCATTTTATTGCTCTAAATGAAGTTCTTTCTATCCTCCTTTGTTTCCAGTCAGGGCTATCTACAGCTGATATGATTGATGTAAGCTCAGCAGTGGGTCCAACTTCCTTATGGGAACTCACCTAAGATGGATGGTTTGGATAGAACCTGGGTGGCAGAATGGCTAACTCACCCCATAACATTGACTGTCTTAACCCTTTAGAAGTAGAGCCTTCCATTGCTTCTAACTCATGGTATTGTGTCAGGTTTCCTGACTCTCATTAATTCTGCCCAAGATGTTGGAAACAAAGAGGTATCATTCTTAAACAGAGAACATGTATTTAAGGCAATACTAGAGAATCCTTTGAAAATCGTGGGTCGGTTATGTCATTACTGCACCGTAAGAAATTAGAGGGAGGCAAAGGTTGAAGAAGAGGTGCTTTTCCTTCTAGCTCTACCTCAGTAGCTCATATTTCCTTCTCATGGATTTTATTCCACAATTGACAGGCATTAGCCTCCTTATAGCATCAAAGATTGATACTATATTCTCTGTAGACGTTAAAATTTGCAGTTATTGGTGTGGCCTCAAAAAACAAGTGTGGGCTCTGATTCTGAGGCTTTGAAGAAGAAATGAACCATTTGCTAATCTTTAGCACCTACTGACCCTTAAATAGGAATGTAGTTGAAAAATTGAATAAGTGATGATGTATCGAGAACACGACTGGGATTAGCTTGGCCACGATTCAGAAAGTTACATGGAGCTTCATATGTGACAGATGTTCCCTGAGATAATCTGGCAATGAATACAGATTTGGGTTGACATAAAAGGCACAAACTTACTTGGAATAAGATAGCTGCAACTGGGGGGGGGCAATGGAAATATTATGAATATTCTTTTTCCCTAAAATATTTGACATGGTATCTATTTGTTTCTTTAAGAACTTGGATGGCTCATTTCTGACATTTTGGCCATTTCAAATAAAAATAAACTCCAAAGAGTCCTTGCAATGACATGGTCACCGTGTCTGTTCAGCATAGTTTCATTATTATAACTGCTAGATATAGGCTGAAAATTATTGCCAGTTTTTTTCCTTTTCATTAAACCACATCTGGAACAAGAATAAACAAATATCTTTGCACAGTGATGAATTGGATCTCATCTTAGCTGAATCAGGCCTGGGCGATGGCTCTTAAATTCTTGCCTTTGAGTCTGAACCTGTTGAGTCATCAGAAACCAGCCATGCCAGGGTGCTGGATGCTGGTGGAGTGGAAATTCAAGGCCACTGAAGGACCCAGAGCAAGAAAATATTATGCTGTAGGTTGCCTGGGAGATGAGCACATTTCATCATGCCTACACATGCATGAAAAGAAAATAGGAGGTCTTTCAACTCCTTCACAAATCTCTCTCCTGGTCATGAGAAATCAAAGACCATGGATATTCAAGTTTTCTCAAACTCACAAGTTATCCCAGCTCTAGGTTCAATAGAGGGAGGAATAATCGTACTATATAAAAATACTGAACTCAGAATTAAAAGTATGGTCAAAGTAATTAATCTAGGTGTTCTTAACTTCATTTAAAAATTTGATAATTTCATCATCTTTGTGCATCAGAAACCAGGGAAATATGTAATATATGGCTTAAGCTAAATCAGCTTCTCCATACATTAAAATCTCTTTCGTAACCATTTCAGTAATTTTAGCTCACTTTTAAAGATGTATTTTGCTGTTCAGGCTGGCTGTGAATGACTGATCTCAAGTGATAGACTCTTCACAGAAAGCACTTGCCAAGGAACACCTAAAACATGTCATTGATTTCCAAAAGTTTCATACCCACTCCTCCGATTGCTTTGTCGAAGTTGGTTCTGTGAGTCAAGCACACCCAGGCATGACTCGCTCCATAAGTGCTGAAGAGGAGGGAGTTTACCACATTTGCCACAAAGAAGTGGTGCAACTTAGTCTATCAACTCAGTATTAGACAGAAATCACACTAAAGAAGCAATGAATGTCCTTGGTTTATGGCTAGAAACCAAATATGAGTGAGTACATCCCATGTTTCTCTTTTTGGGTCTGGCTTACCTCACTCAGGATAGTGTTTTCTATTTCCATCCATTTGTATGCAAAATTCATGAAGTCCTTGTTTTTTATTGCTGAGTAGTACTCTAATATGTATAAATTCCATACTTTCTTCATCCATTCTTCCATTGAAGAACAATGGCAATGGGTTTCTGATCCTACTGCACGCACTGGCTTTGTGGGTGCCTAGGCAGGTTGGATGCTCAACTTACTAGACCTGGATGGAGGTGGGGGTTCCCTGGACTTCCCACAGGACAGGGAACCCTGATTGCTTTTCGGGCTGGGGGGAGACTTAATTGGGGGAGAGGGAGGGAAATGGGAGGCGGTGGCGGGGAGGAGACAGAAATCTTTAATAAATAAATAAATTTAAAAAAAAAAGAAGCAATGAATGCAATTTCATTCTTTCTTAAATGAACCGTGTTCCTCCACAGAAGCAATAAAGAATCATCCCTAACATTCTAGGGAGATCTTACTACCTTGTGTCCTTTACTATAAAGCATACAGTATTTTGTCACTTTAAGGAAGTTACAAGACTACTTCTTGCTCATTCTCTCATTCGTTTCTTTAGGACAGAGACAGGAAGGCATGAGAAGAGGTTAACTGAATGAGAGATAATAATGGGTGATTTCATAAAAATTTTCAAACTCTCCCATTTAAAGCAAAATTTAAAAAAATTAAAAATAGCTCAGTTTCTGTTTATCGAGTGTGAGGTAGAATCTCCAATCTTCCTCAGGGCAAGAAATGGAGAAGATGAGAGATTTATAGTTTCAAAAAAAACTTAGGCTCACACAGGTATATGTGTGTATGTGTGGGTAGATGCACCTTACATATTCGTCCCAGTTCATGACTGCCTGTGAGATCAAATCTGAATGTTCTGTGTCATCAATGGTATCTACAGGCCAGCTGCTACAAGCAGGCCTGCATCCCTGGGGTCATGGATGTTAGGGAGGAATGTCCAAGGGTTCTGGAATAGAGCATTAGGTATCATTCCTTCAAAACCACATAGAGTCCCAAAGCAGATAGTCCTTTGGAAGAAGAGGTTTATAGATACTGGGCAAGAGATGCAGAGAAATAGAAAGAGGAAAGTGTGCAGAGGATGGGAAGAGAAAGAAAGTGGTACTAGAACATTGTCTTGTCTGGTAGGAAACCCATTTCCTTCCCAGCATCAAAGATGTGCTCCGCCTAGAGTCACTGCTTTCCCTGACACTGCTTTTCCGCATCCTTCAGAGGCATGTCTTCAAATGTCTCCATAGTGTGTGTCTTAACTTGGGGATCTGTAGATGTTGGGGACCTGCAGTGTAAACTGCAAAGAAATCGTCTTAGAAGCTGAAGGGGTTTACTTCAGTGAATCCAGAAGCTGAGGGAAGTTCTTACTCTTAAGCATTGCATGTTGAATAGGTGCCCCTAGGCCACAGCTCCTGGGCTGACTGTTCTATGGAAAAGGAACTCAGCACACACAAGCCAGATTTCAAGTAGAACATGATAAAAAACGCAGTGGGTAAAACTTCCACAGAGCTCTGTCATCTGAACAGTGGGTGTCTGGATCAGACCAGCCAGCTTGATGCTGGTCATGTCTGATCTGTTTCCGGAGGCCTGTGCAGGGCAGCTCTAGAAGCGGTGGCGGGAGCTCATCAGAAGCCTGACTATCTGAATCTCTCTGCACATGAGACCAATAGATAAGGATTCACTTGTTCCAACCAGATAGTCACGATAGAGTAACATTCGGCTCAGGTGAGTTCAGATGGTTATATATAAAAAGCTCTAATCTTGGGGCTGGGTCCACAGTTCAGAGGTAAACACTTTGACTAGCATACATGCAGGAGATGCTACATGTTTAGACCTTTACTATTTTTTAAATACATGTGTTACATTTATTTATTTATTTTACACATGGAGGACCAGCAGAGAATAAACTTGCTTGCCACACAAGCCTGAGGACGCATATGTGCACTATGACACATGTGCCTTGTCACACTATACACTTGTACACCATGCTCACATATATGTGTATATAGTAGTGATACACATTAAAATAAATTTAAATAAATTAAAATTCAAAATAAAAATTTTAAATTATCCTAAAGACATATGTACATTTGCATGGCATAAAAAGATGGCATATTATAGAATGTGTAAGATAAACATGCAATCTTTTAAAAACACATCCAGATACCTGTACACATAGAGACACATGAACTATCAAACCTGTCTCCTCACATGCAAATATAATCACATGTCACTTAATAGTTTAATATATTTTGAGATTCATTGTATGAGCATAACTCACATGTATGGCATCCCACTCACAATACAATCTTTTGGAAATATATACCATATGTGTTGATCATTGATTAAACCATAATTAGACAGGACATGATCCTATGTATAAATATATACATGTATATATCATCTATGTACAACTATACACATATTCACACACATACATATTTGATGGACATATTTACTTAACTAGAATTAACATATTATCAAAATTTTTAAGGGACAGGGGAAACTTGTTATAGTATATTACTATTTTAGGAGCTTCATGTCTGGTAACACCTGGAAACCAATGTATAAATGATGTAATCAGGCATGTATTCCTCTTCCACAAGTCCCTGTGTTATGGAATTTTTGTATACTGTGTGAAAGTGTATTACTGTGATTTGTGTAATCAAAAACTGAATGGTCAATAACTAGGCAGGAGATAAAGGCTGGATTTCCAATGGAGAGAAAGGATGCGGAGGAGGAATCTAGACAGGCGACAGAGATGTGAGGAGACACAGAGAGGAAACAGGAGGTGCAAACACATTATAGAAAATAGATTATATAAATGGATTAATTTCAGTTATAGAAACTAGTTAGGAACAAGCCTAAGCTATAGGCTGAGCTTTCATAATTATAAGAAGTCTCCATGTCATTATTTGGGAGCTGACTGGCAGGATAGAAAAAGACTCATTACAGCCTTGCCCTCAAATTCCAAAGAAAAAGTTGGTAAGGGTTAAGACCTCATTAGTGAATCATTGTTATTTCTCTTCACTCATGTGTTGCATGTATTGGTGGCAGAAACTTTGGGAGATGACTAAAATATTCTTCATGATTCTTGAAATTGCTAAATCACTTAAGAGAATTCCTTAGGCATGAGTTCACACATGTATTTAGAAGTAGAAAGATTAATGACCCAAACTGTAGCTGCAAGCCTAAAATAAAAGAGAGCAGGGATGAAACCACCCATAATTAATGTGTTTATGCTGAAGTAGGGTGGTAGGGTACCTGGAATGAGAAAATGTTAACTTCAACAAAGAAATAAGGAAGGAAGGAAGCGAGGGAGGGAGGGAGAAAGGGAGGGAGGGAGGGAGAGAGGGAGGAAGGGAAGGAAGGAATGAAGGTTCTTCCCTGTTCCAGAGAATGTGTTATATCAATTCCAAACTCAGCAAACAAGATATGAAGTCATGATTTCACCAATTATATTCTTATCTTATAAACCCTTTCCTCTGAGGCTAAAAGAAACAACTGCCCTTGCTCATACACTTACAACACTGTTGACTTTTTCTGAAAGTGATCTACCCCTCATACTCTGGGAGATACAAGAGCTCCATAGTGCAAGGCTTTCCGAGAGAAAGCTGAGAATTCAATATTTTAGGTGGTGCAATACAGTCAGTAATTGAAGCCAGCCTACAAATAGGAGACATAGAAAGCGTTCAAAATGTAAGTGTGGAAGCCAATTTCTGTCCTTGTTTACATAGAGAAGCAAAAACTGAAGAATCCAGTGCCAGCGCTCTTCCCCCTCCCCCTTCCCCCGTATATGGGTGTGTGCACACTCGCTTGCACACACGTGTTTGTGTGTGTATTTGTGTGTTCAGGTCATGGTACCATACCAACAATCATAAAGAGGCAAAGAAAATACTTTGTTCTACTTTTGTTCTCTGTATATGGTAATAGCTAACACCAATATAATTTTGGCCAGCCATCCCTTCAGAGTTTCTACTTGTACGTTTAAGGCCGGTTTCTTCAGCCTCCACTTGAAAGACTCACAGGCATTGTGTACGGAGTACCCAGACTACTTGATTTCTGCCCTCCTCCCCCACCTTACAGATCATTTCAGCAAGGATTTCCCTCCTTTCCAGTTGCTCAGCTAACAAAGCACAGAATTATTCTCTGCCCACCTTTGCCTCTATGCCAGTTCATAGCAAATCCTATCCATTTCGTTTTTTAAACGGGTCTCAGATCTTTCCATTCTTGCCCTAGACTAAGCCATTGCCTCTGCTTAGATCCCTGCAGCAATTTCTTAAAGGGCCTTCTTGTTTGTAGGTTTAGGTGCTTATTTCCAATCAGATTGTCTTAAACACATTAACAGCTTCTCACTTCACTCGAGATAAATCCTTTTGCTCTAAAGTGGCTTTTAAGTAGTGTGGTCATCTTCTCTAATTTGCTGAAGACAACCCTGTTATGTGGTTGGTTCATTGCTCTTGTGGTGACATCATCCTTCATCCCCAAAGCCTCCCAGGTTAGACCACAAATTACAATGACTTCACTTAAAAGGCTCAGTGCCTTGGCGTCTGCCTATTCTCCAACATTAAGTCAAACCATTCTTCCCTGTCCACATGGGAATCTTTCATATCCTCCACCACAGCCTGTTGCTCTTTCCTCCATTCTATAGGGATTTCTGTCTACAGCTGCAGTACCACCTGCTAGCAGAGAGCTTCACTTATTATGATCTGACCTAGCAGGAGATGATTAACCTCCTCTGAGGCCACTGACAGCATTTCACTAGAAGCATAAAAGGAGTTGGGATTTTATTGGAGCAACAGAGTTTTCAATATAGAAAACCTCGCTCTAAATGCGATGCCAACTGTATGTTTAGCCCAGTATCTGAGGCACAGCAAGAAGTCTACAAGTATTTGTGAATGTGTACATGGATAAATATATATTTGTTTGTTTTCATGCGTTGGCTCTTTTTGGGGAGTCTCCCACCACCCAGCTCCCAAATAAATTACACACGGAGACTTATTATTACTTTTGAATGCCCAGCCTTAGCTTGGCTTATTTCTAGCCAGCTTTTCTCAATTTAAATCATTCCATCAACCTTTTGCCTCTGGGCTCTTAGTTTTCTCTATTTCTGTATATCTTTTCTTTCCTTCTGATTTCGTGTCTGGCTGTGTGACTGTGTGAATGGCCCCCTCTTTCCTTGTTCATCCTTTTTATGTCCTTTCCATCTCCATCCCGGATATCTTCTATTTGTTCTCTCTGCCTGCCAGCACCACCTGTCCTTTCTCCTGCCTGGCAATTGGCTATTCAGCTCTTTCTTAGACCAATCAGGTGTTGTAGACAGGCAGAGTAACCAGCTTCACAGAGTTAAACAAATGCTACCTAAAAGAATGCAACCCATCTTTGCATCATTAAACAAATGTTCTACAGCATAAACAAATGTAACACATCTTAAATTAGTATTCTACGTCAAACAAGTTTTAGGAGAGTGTGAGATTCAGCCAACTTTGGTGTAATAGGAAGAAACAATCACAATCCCCAAAAAGCTTAGCTTCTCTGCCGAAAGCCATGGAATGGTCTGTGACCCGCGACCTCTCAATTATTGATGTCCTTGAATCCCCGAGTCAGAAACCAGTAATAAGCAAACAAATGAAATACATTCCTCAGGAATTTAGAATCCCCTAGAAGAGATATACAAAAGAGTTATGTTGGTACAATGAGAACACAGACAAGGAGCACGCTAGACCAGTCAGGGTTTTGAGCAATTCCTTTTAGGGAAGGCAATCCAGAACTGAAAGGGACACATGAAGATCACGCTATGATGTGATTAATAATTTATCATGCATAGTTACACTAAAAAGCCAAGTGAAATCAGCACATTCTAAAAGGATGTTCTGTACCTTTAAGCTAGAAGTTGGGGAGGGTGGCCTCAGAATCACTTTACACTGTTAAAAGCTCTTGAGAACCCTGAAGAGCCTTAGTCTACACAGATTTTACCAATCTATGTTTACTGTGTTAGAAATTGTAACTGTGACATTTTCAAATAATTATTCATTTACTTAAAAATAATAGTAGTCAATACACTATATGTTAGCATGAATAAAATATAACCACATTTTACAAAACAAAAACCACATTTAGTGAGGGTGACATTGTTCTGCATTTTTAGAAGACTCTTTTAATGTCTGCCTTAATAAAAAAATATGGTTTCTCCTGCCTGTTTCTGAATTCAATGTGCTGTGCTATATTGGTTTCTTTGACATGTATGAGTATCACACAGCCTTAAACAGACTGAAAAACAAATTGCCAAGAAAAAGAGCCCTAAAACTGTAGCCAGTAGGCTCTCGTCTGCTTTTAGCTGATGGGTATTAGACAGAGCGGTCACTCGGCCAACTTTTATGTAGATTATTCTAGCAACTGCAAGGTCAGTGAACTGGGCAAGATTACAGATATGGAGGCTGCTTGAGATGATGAGGTGACAGGATCAAGGTCAAGTCATCCATAGTCATTGAAGGAGAAGGAAATAAAAGTGAAGAAGCTGACTCCAGGAGCGCCTGTCAGGGGTTGTTTATGTGACAAAACCAGCATGGAGGGAGCAATCTTCACAATGTTAGAAAAAGCCACGACAATCAAGGTGTGGGGGACATTGGTCTATGTGAGTTGGAAACAAGAGCTGCTTGAGCTGGCTGTTGATAATTCGGAACCAGCTGCAGGTCAATAGAGGCTCAACATCTGAGAATGGAGCAAGTTCCCCTGAAAGAACAGGTAGAACATGAAGAGAAAGCAATCCAGACTCCCAAGTTGGGTTGGGTGGACACAGAGAATATCGTCTGTTGATGAAGAATGGGAAGAGCCAAGCTTGCTCACTGTGGCTGAAACTATGAGAGGGTAGAGTTCATGAAGGCCACGCAGGCTCCAGAGGATGGGAACTGCAGCAGGACATCAAGCAGGATGCCAATGGACACATGGTTATTGGTGTTCTTAGGGCAGGATCAGTTAGTGGGCACTAGGGAAGAAAGAAAGAAAACACAGGGACCTGAGCGGTAAGCAGCAGGTACAAATAAAAGGAGTTAAAATAACTTCTTTTCCCCCCTACAAGTGTGAGGTCAAAATGAGAGGAATATTGGTTTAATTATACAAAGTCATTGGAATTTGTTTGGTTTATCATCCGCAAGGCTTAGCCTGTTGATGGAGAAAAGCTGTGGATTTATTGGAAGGTAGAAGCTGAATTCTTAGGCTATTAATTATGATAGCGCATTGCTGAGGATAAGGAAAAAAACATAAAGGGAGTGGGCATCTTTCTCACTGTCTCCAAAGCATCCCAGAATGCTGATCTTGCAGACTGGACACAGACAAGTTGGCAAGATGAAGAAACTCAGCGACAAGCAGCAAAGCATTGCTGAGATCTCCCGAAGAAGCATTTTCTATGTTTGTCACAAAGGGCAGGAGTAAAGCAATCATGCTCTATAAAAAGTACGGGCAACTCTGTGAGTGGGCGAGATAGAAAACAGAATATAATAAAAGCTATTTTCTTTTCCCTATAGTTACAAGTTCTTATCCATGTCTTAACTATTTGCGGCACCGACAGGCATGTACAGAGGAAATTCCATGAACTTTTCTTTCCAGAGAGAAAGTGTGTTTTTTCTCAACTGGCTCTTTGTTGTTGTCAAAGGGAGCTGAACTGAAGGATGTGTTCCTTCCTCGGGGAGTTTTCTCTAGACTGTGCTCTTTGCCACGCTGGGGCTCTTTGAAATATGAATTCACCACAAGATATAAAATAAAGTGAGTCTTGGGTAAATTTGTTTAGGAAACATTTAGTTAAACAAAGTTAAGCAGAGTTCTTCATCAAGAGACTTCTCAGAATTGTTACTATAATTACACACACTGAGAATTATTTAAGTAATTGATAAGAGCGGGCACACTTTCTCAAAGTTACCCCTAGAACCATTGTTTTCCTTGAACACATACTGACTTCTTGCCAGGAACTGGTGCTATACCTGAAATCTGAAGTCTTGTAAGGCAAATGCATGATAACAAGAAAATAAGAGACAGCATGGCATGATTACATTTAGGTGCGTATATGTATATAAGTTGAATCAGCAGACACAGATATGTACTCCTAGAAATGGAAAGTCAAGGAAGGCAGAGTTGCTCTTTCTGTTCAAGATAGAGAAAAGCGGATTGAAACGAGAATTCTTGAGTGGTCAGTAAAGGAACCCAGAACACAGCAGTCTTCATGGCCTCCAGAAAATTACTCCATCTGGATTAGAATTTAGCAGTCTGCAGGACTTCGAGAAAGTCAATCCATCTGGCTTAGAACACAACATTATCCAGGGCCTAGAGACAGCGACTCCATGTGGGTTGGTCGAAAAGCTTAAGAAGATTAAGCAAGAGAGGGTCTGGTGTAAAGAGTCTCATCCCCTCAACCCGGATCTCAGGCATCCTGTCTGCTTTGCAAAGCAGCCATCTGGTACAAAGCAGGCATTCCTGACGTGACTTCCAGGTGAGTCATTTGAAGAACTCTTGGTTGTTTTTTTTTTTCTCCAGCTAGTAGAAAAGCTTCCTGGTGTAGCTCTTCCTGTAAAAACACAATTAATATTCAGCCCTTGATTCCACCCAAATTCCTATAGAAGGCAATAAGCATGTTGTTTTGTTCTTCCTCCTGCTGAGAACTGAGAAAAGTGTGGAATGCCTTTCTAATTCAGGAAGAATCTTCATGACTTTGTCCACCATGTTATAATCACGGGGCTGTGCAAAGAGATTCCACACAAACCTATGACCACAATCTGCTGAAAAATGGGCCAATAAGACTATATTCCCCAGAGATGAATGTCTCCAATCAGCAGCTCCATTTTCCTTTATCCTTTATATGCTATTAACATTTATAAAAATACACAAAAATAGAATGAAAGACTTGTCAGAGGAGTAGAAATTTTAATTATGTCAGTACTGAATTTTAAATATGTCAGTACTAGTATGGGATCAAGATTCTGTGGGTTTGATAAGTCTAGACAAGAGTGATTAAACTCAAAGGAACTTACACATGTTAGATTACTGTTTGCCATTGTACATTGAAGAATCCAATGTCAATGTTAATATTCCTTGTATTTTAGTTAGCGGGCATCATCTCCTGAATAGAGTGTACCTCTGCTATGTACCATAAGTATCTTTATCCTCGTGTTGTTTTGCAGCTTTGATTTCATGTATTGAATTTATTTGGCTCTTACTAATCCCGAAATGTGTTTGTGCTTGACACTGCAAGTGTTCTTTTAGGGAGTGAAATGTATCAACAGGCAAATTAGTAAAGGGATGCAACTCCAAGAAGTCAACAGTCTTAGAAACCTCCAAGATAACCGACCGTTCTGGGAATTGGATGAGCACGAAGGAGTAAATAAACACAGACACATAACTTCATAGTACTTGAAACATATTTCTCTGTCAGTATATGTAGATAGTAAATGATTGTAAGTGCACATAAATTCATAAACAGCAAAGAAACAGAGGGGGAAAGAAGAAAATGAAAGTAATTCTTTAGCATCTTAGGAAAATAAGAATCAACAGTTCAATTCATGTTGAACATGGTTTTGTAGAGAGCTACAGTAAGTTTGAAGACATTTTGCTGTCCTAACTAATGTCTTCTGAGGATGGAAAAAGAGTTGTTCTTAACATAAAGATCATTGAGTAAGAGTTACTAGCGATGTGATAAGTGTGTGTGAGGGAACGACTTCCTTCCATAGTTTGTAGGTTTCAATCTCTATAGCAATTCTGTGCAGTGGGAGACAGTTCCAACCCTGCTCATATAGTAAACTGCACATCATTTTCTGGGAGTCAGATCTTTCAGACCCTTCTCTTCCATTCCCATCTGGGAGGGCTGCCGTCCAGTCCTGCTGTATGAGTGTGTCCCAAGGATGTTTCTTCTGCTGCGCCAGAAGAATTTTTTTCATTCCTCTCCCAGATTCCATGGCATGTCACCTGTGTCCTGTGTCCTTCTTTTTCCTCTTTCCTGGTGTGCTCATTTTTTTCAGAAACTCCTTTGATGAGTTTCTGGGAATCTTTCCAAAAATTATTGGGCCAGAGCACTCTTGGCAAACTACAGCCTCCAGGATGACTCCATGGCCTGTATTTGTATAACTCATGATCTAAAAATGGTGTTCACATTATTAAATGGCTGTAAAAATCAAAACAAAACCAAATGTACACAAGAAATTTTATATCACCTATAAAGCCGGAACTATCCTTTTGTCTTTGCAGAGAACATTTGCTAATCCCTAATCTAGGGTGCTTCTAATAATATAAACGAATGGGTTTGCAATGATTGATGCTGATGTATTCAGTGGGGTTTCATTTGTTTGTTTCATGATCTTAAATAATTGAATTACTATCTTTAGTGGATATTTTTCTATTTAAGGCTTTTTTTAATCAGTTTTGATTAAAACTTGGGCCTAGTGAGATTGCTCAGCAGTTAAGAGCACTTATTATACTTTATTAAACAGTACCTGACTTTAGATCCCAGACCCCATGTCTGGTTACTCACAACTGTCTGTAACTCCAGTTCCAAGGGAACTGATACCCTCTTCTTGCTGCTGTGGGTTCCTGCATGCATGTGCTACACATAAACTCACTCAGATTCACGTGAGGGCACTTCAAAATTGAAAATATATAAAAACATATCTTTAAAACATTTGTATTTTGTTATCAGTTCTGGTAGGGTGCTATCAATTTCATTAGTATTTGTATAGTACAACTTTTAACTTGATTAACATGTTTCATTTTTAACCTCTAGTTTGTCAATTTTGCCATTATAATTTCATTATTCTACTGACTTTTAACTTTCTGAATAAATGCTTACAATTTTAAATTTAGCTTCAATTTTTTTCATGTAGAAGTCTGAGTTCTTTCCTTCTATGAATTGATTATTCTTTGCATGCCACACCAGTTTTTTTTTTTGATATGTAGTACTTTTTATTTTATTTAGTTTTTGAAAGACTGCCTAGGAACTCATGAATACTAGGCAAATGTACTAGTGAGCTACATTCTCAGCCTAGTATTTTGATACTAACATTTTTCTTTCTAGAACTCACATTCAATATTTTATAACAATCATTCTTTTCTGAAATATTATTATTAACTTTTCCATCTGTTCATTTCAGGGTTTTTTCCATTAAAGTATAAACTTTTTTGCGACCTTGTCTGACTGGTTAACTGATTATACACAGACTCTAAAATGTAGGAAGCCTAAAATACTCCAAGATGAGTAAGCAGTGTCTTTTCTTTCTCTCAATATCATGTTTTGCTTTTTTTCTTTAAAATATTTATTTTCATGTATATGAGTGTTTGCCTATAAGTACATATATATATCACATATATGCTTGTAGGAAAGGTGCTAGATTCCCTGAAGCTGAAGATGTACATGGTTGTGAGCCCCCATTTATATGGGTTAGGAGGTGGAATATGGGTCTTATGGAAGAGCAGCCAGTGCTCTTAACTGTTGAGCCATCTCTCTAGCTGCCCAAATATCATTTGTTACTTCTTTCAGATTCTTTATTCACATAGAAATACTAGTGTTTGAATGGAGATAATAGATATAAAAATATATAATTTTCATGTGTAAATGGCACCCCTTCACTCCAGTGTTGTCAGGGAATGTTACTTTATAGTCAACCCAAATTCTTTGACAATATACAGCATAAAAATCTTTAGAAAGCTGACCTGATGCGTGTTTAAATTAGCAAAGTGTTAGCTTTGCTGGACAACATTTATCCACATCCTTCCTCGTAGCAGTGACCTTCCTTTTCTTCATTGGCCATCTGACCGAGTCGACATGAGAAGAAATTGGTTCCACAGACAGTTCTAGAGAGCCCTGTCATCCGTTTAGGCTATCATTATTGAAACAGTCTCCAACTACTTGCATTGCTGAGACATATGAGGGAGAGAAGGTCAGACTTTCCTTTGTTGCTACTACCACTTGTTTTTGCCTCTAGTGGTATTCCCTGCTCGGTAATATATGCCTTGACTTTGTGACCTGCCTTCCTGCAATAATTCTTTGGTGGAAAAAAACTAACAATACAGCCAAAAGTTAGTCCTTCCTCTGGCTCCACGTGCCTGGCCCAGAGATCACAGCTTGTGGGGTCAGTAAACACATGTAGTTGGGTTTCTCTCTCTCTCTTTCTCTCTCTCCCCAAAACTAAGGCTTTAGTTGATTTCTGAATAGTGGAGTGAGAGCAGAGCTTGTCATGAACAACAGGCCATGAATTGGTACAATCGACTTGTGGTATTACAAAAATATAAAGCACAGGGTTAGTAATGAAAAAAGTGTGCTCAACTTTGAGGAACAAGAGGAAGAATAATATACTCAAAGGATATAAAACCTACTAGCGAATTATCACTATGACTTTAAACAGAAATAGGCAGACTTAGTGGTGACAGGAAGGCAGGTTTGCTCTTTGAGTTTCCTTCAGAATTTTAGAATGATTCAGGACAACATACTGCAGCAAAACCAGAGGTCATCTTCAAGCTGTGTCTGGTGTGATCTGTGAGGCTGCAACATGCCATCTTCATAGGATCCAATACACAAGTTTGACCATGAAACATCACTGGAGACAATTTAAAATGGGAGAGCTGAGATAAACAGCATTCTTAAAAAATTAAAAATGGAGGGCTGTGAGATGGCTCAGAGGGTAAGGATCTGACAGGCTGCAATTTGCAACCTGTAACCCATATAGTAGATGGAACTGGCACCCACAATTTTTCCTCTGTCCTCTATATAAAATAAAGACATTAAAAAATAAAGAAATTAAAAGTAGAATTAGCATATGATCTAGCAATACTGCTTCTGAATAATATAGCTTGAGGAACTGAATTCAGGGTCTCAAGTGTGTATCATACTTTGTTTATAGTAGTAACCTGTGGAGGAGATAATGGAAGCAAACAGATGTTCATCGATGGACAACTAGACAAGCAAATTACAGCACACTTGTATAATGATATGCAATAGCGCCTTAGAAAGGAAGGAAATTCTATCACATAATACTCCATGGCTGAATCTTACATGTATTATTGTGGGATAACCTTTTTGTGCACTGTGAAGATGTGTCTTGGCCAAGGTGTCTTTTGATTGTTCAAGGAAAAAGCTGAAGGGCCGGTAGTTAGGAAGGATAGGATAGGATAGATGGGACTTCTGGGAAATGAGAGGAGCTGGGGGAAAAACTGAGGTGTGCAGGATTTACCAGTCAGACACAGAGGGAGTCTGATATACAGAATGGAGGAGAGGTCAAGAGCCCCATGGTAGAATGTAGATTAATAGGAATGGACTAATTTATGTTATGAGAGCTATTTGGGAACAAGTGTAAGCTAAGGTCAAATACTCATAATTAATGTCTCCATGTTATTATTTGGGAATTGAAGGTACAAGAAAGACCAAATACAGGGTATTATGTTAAGTGAGATAAACTAGTCACAAAAATACTGTGGTGTTCTAATTACATGAACATCTAGTATCTTCAAAATCATAAAAATGAACAAGATAGTTACTAGGAACTAAGAG
The DNA here is from genome assembly GCF_037038515.1 of Microtus pennsylvanicus. Taxonomy (NCBI): domain Eukaryota; kingdom Metazoa; phylum Chordata; class Mammalia; order Rodentia; family Cricetidae; genus Microtus; species Microtus pennsylvanicus. The sequence goes on from NC_134582.1 coordinate 89,556,048, forward strand.
GAGAGGGAAAGAGGGAACTTTTACTTAATGAGCTGAGCTAGAGGTTGTAGAAGACATGAAATTCTATGGAAGCCCACAGTTATGTAAGGGTATTTAATACTGAGTTATATACTTAAAATGGTCAGGTATGTATATTCAACATGTGGGGTATTTTGTTGCCATGTATACACAAAAGGCATCCAGTTTGAATAGTAGATGATGATCATTTTGCTGCCTTATCATGTAAGGCTGATGGAAGCATCAGATGGGATCGTGAGCAGACAAGCAGAGTGATTCATAGCCGAAAATAATCACTGCAGCATGGGAGAAAAATAAGATTTACCAGGAGAAGACTGTCTAGGCCAAGGTGCGTGCCATGTGGTAACAATCAACAAGGTAGGTACAAAAAAAGTGACCGGAAATCATCCTTAGTGATATCTCCAAGAAGTTAAAGAGGAAAATCAACAAAAGAAAATGAATAGCACTATATCTTTTGTATAAGAAATGGACAGTTATGAACATGTATTTGCATGTTCCTTTGTTTTCACGAAGGCATTCTGGAAGGATCCCAAACACACTCAAAGATATTTATGTGCAGTGAAGGGAGGGGCAATGGACAACACAGGAAGGAAATGAGAATTTTCAACAATGTTCTCTTTTGGTTGTTTGGGTTTTGAGACACTGGATTATGCTGATCATTTTCTCAAAGGTATTATGTTATTGACTAGTCAGTAAATTATAAGCCAAGTGCCTCTTCCTCTCCCCGGTCAGGACCTTTTATGATGATTCTATGATTGCTGATACTCACTAGGAAGTGATGGGGTCTACAATGCTTTTCGTTCCATTGGTACCTAGATCTGCTAGGGTTGGTAAGATCAGCAGGGGCACATATCCCTAATTCCACAGATGGGACAGAGGAGAGAGACGTTGTTCTTATGTCACTGGAACTACAGAGTCACAGCCTAAAGGGGGTGTCCCCTAGGAAAATTATCATGAAAGTTACGGCAGACGATGATTTATTCTGTAAGAAGACAACTTGGTAATGTCTAGAGACATTCTTTTTTTTTTTCTATTGTCATAGCCAGGGATTGGGACTGATACTAGATTCTGAATACACATGAAGGGCCCTGCTAAGTATCAGAAACATATAAGACAATGTCAGAAATGCATAAGATGGCTCTCACAATGAGTATTATCTGGTCTAGAATGTCAATTGTCTTGCTGAGAGTGAGAGACTGTCTCAAAATAAAGACATTTGTCCTAAGATGTTGAGAATACCAGAGCTATTATGATGTTTGGAAAGCTCATAAAGGTGACATATCAGGGCCAGGGCAGGGGAGTCAGAGAACCTGGCAAAAGAGGCTTTCCTGTTCTTTTCAAAGTGTAGATCTGGGTGCATCAGGGCGGCTCTCTGGTTCTCCCCCTTTTCCTGCTCACTGTAGAGCACTGATTAGTGTATTCATTTGCTAATTTTCAATTAAAATTAGCCAGGCCAGTTACTAATTGCATGAGCTTTATTTTAGCAACTCCACTTCCAATATGGTTTTTGCACTTCACATCTGTGAACTCTCTAAGCTCACTATCGTTACTCCTAAGCTCCAGTGTGCTCTGCCTGTGCCTTTAGGACACTATGGGAAGCCGACATTGTTTATGTGACTGTTCTCTGTTTTGTGCTATGAGCCTAAGAAGATACCCTTTATTTTCTTATTTACTATAACCAACCATTTAACAATATAATGCAAAATACACACAAACACACACACACACACACTTTTTGTCCTCAATAAAATGTAGTTCATCTAATCCAGCACAACTTTATATTAAAGAAGGTATGTTGTGATGGCAAAGGGCCAGTTCTGTTGGTATCATTTGTCACTGTATGGGGTCCTTGCCTTTTTCTTCTTAAGAATCATGTTTAGCACTAAAACATCTAGCATCCATTTTGTACAAAGCACCACATACATTAGACCTACTAAGACTCATTAGACATGACTCATGGGCTTTGAAATGGAGTTGGAAGTTCCAGGTCTTCTGGTCTCATAAAGATGAATAATGAGGGAATAACAAAACTATAATGGATGAGCTGTGTTTCCCATGGTGGAAAGGCTGACTCGAATTAAAAGATAAATTTTTTTTTTGGTGGTTGGTGATGGATGGTTGAGTTCTATCAAGTAGTGTTCCTTCAGGACGGAGATGCAGAGGATGCTTAATGCGTGAGAAAGAAATCTGTACATTGCTAGGAAACAAGATGAACAAACAAGTGATCCTGGACTGAAAGAACAATGTCTACCACCCCTTGTTATTAGTACCTGTGGCTGTGATAACTCCAGATAAACTCACCTGGATTTTATCATGTTAATTCAGCAGAGCTCTTTAACTCCAAGTGTGATACCCACATGGATGGCTGAATGCTTCAGAAAGAGAACCTGAGAAATCTGACTCTATAGGCATCAGCAGTTGTTGGATGTCACATCAACATCACCTGGGATTTGGCTAAAGTAGTATATAAATTCTGGGACTGGAGAGATGACTTAAGGGATAAAAGTGTGGCCTGCTCTTCCAGAAGTCTGAACTTCAGTTCCCAGGACCCACATGGATGGCTCACAACTACTTGTGATGTCAGCTTCAGGGCATCCAATGGCCTTTAATGGCTTCAGTGAGCATTAAACACACACACACACTAACCAACCAACGCACAAACAAACAAAAAAACTACTGGAAAGATAGAGTCACATGGATGTCTCCCATTATAATGCGCATTATAAAGTACATTGTATTCACCGTTCTCCTAATATGACATTCCTATCTGGTTTCTTATATAGAGACAGTCCTTGACTTACAATTGCTTGATTTTTTTGACTTACAATGGTGTCCAAACATTCTAGAACATACTGCTGGGACAGCTACACACATGTGCATCCTTGCTCCTGACAGTAGGCAATAGTAGTGACATCAGCTCCCAATTAGCCTCCAGATATTGGTATAAAGAATGGATGATCTTCAGTGTGCTGTGTAGCTAATCTAGTTTGCTTGGTTAGTTAGGGGTATTAAATATATATATGCTGTTTTCAATTTCCAGTAGTTCTTTGGGAAATAACATCACTGTAACTCAAAGATCATGGCCTCGACATATTTCCTTTATTTTTTAAATCTTATTGTATTTTTCAGTGTCCTTGTGTGTTATTTTTTTCATGTGGACTATAAACATCTCAGTGTCAATATGTTACTATTCCACATCATTCAAAGCTAGGTAGGCTGAGGGTGTTTCTATGAGTTTAAATATTCTTTTTACTAGCACAGTGTGGCTAATAAACTGGCTGTGGAACAAGCAGTAGAAGGCTTGCATTTGGGAGAAAATCTTTGGATTTTCCTTGGTCTCCAGGGCCTGAAAAAGTGCACATGCTGAAGGATTTGGACCTGTCTGGCTCTGACCCCCTGAGACACTTCTGAAACATGGGGCAACAGTGGCTTTCTTTGCCTGCTTCATGGTTGTAAAATATTACTTCATTTGCACAGAATATGTGTTTCAAAAACAGTGAATGTAATGTGAACCACATTTCTACCCCAGGCCAATATTTAATGGATGCTTATTGAAATTCTTCAGTACACAAAAAGCGGGCCTTACCTGCAATTTGTTTGGTTTGAAATCAGATTTCATTCTTTCTTTAGAGTTACTTATTTTGGGGTGTGTGCTTCCAAATTTGAGACTCAGAACATATGAGGGGATCAGTGTATAAGTCCAACTTTGGGAGTCAGTTCTCACCTTCTGTCTTGTTGAGACAGGGATACCATAGTTAAGGCTCGTTGATCTGTAAGCCTCCAGAAGATTCACCTGCCTACCTCTGCCTCCCATATGTGCTGGGATTACAGATGCGTGGCACCACATCTGTAGTTTTTAAATGTTTTATTTTAAGTTGTGTGTGTGTGCATGCATGTGTGTGTGTGTCATGTGAACCTAATTGCAGGTCCTCTTGGAAGCTAGCGGCATTAGAGCCCCCTGGAGATGGAAGTTACAGGCCACTGTGAGCCACCTGATGTGGGTGTAATACTAGGATTCTCTGCAAGGACAGTACTCTTAACTGATAACCCATTTTGCTAGTCCCCATATCTGGATTTTTTTAACTAGGTTCTGTAAAGCACTAGGTTCAAGGCACTGAAATGTCTTGATATGAGAATTGATATGAGGTGAGAGTTACCTTCATATGGCTGTGGCACGCTAAACCTCCTCTTACTACAGACCAAGGTAAATGAGTTTCCTCTCTGCCGGAAACACAGATGACAAGGGTTCTTAGAATAGTTAAGGAGAGAGGCCAAGAGTCATTACCCAAATTTGGTAATCAAAGGTGATGTGTTTTCACCCACAAAAATCTGACCTGGGAGCTAACAACAGAGCTTTCGCAGTGGGTCATGCAGCCAAGCTTTCTGTGAAAACAGAAGTAAGCCAAACCACACCACTACATACTAGGAATTTTTGGAAACATAATGGAACATTCCAAGATAAAATATTAGGTCATTTCAGGGCTCGAGGTGGGGCAAAGAGAGCTCAGTCAGTTCTCAAAATGTTGTTGTTGATGGTGTTTTTTGGAGATCTACCCTGTGTGCTCGTGTAGGAAGAACACTAGAAGGCTCTTCAGGAATCATTAATCAAATTTTTCCATCCAAGCTATGTGGCACTGTGATAAATCCTGGTATGTGACAAGAAAACAATGGACAGTGGCCTGTGTGGATAGAGTCTATAACCATTGCACTGCTGTGCTGGGGTGTTTGGATCTAGTAATTTTTCTTTCCTTGCTCTTGGCCACCCACGAGTGTAATCCAATTGTTAGCTAGGAGAAACCAGCTGTTTCCAAGTTTCTTTGGACTCAGAGCATCTGTGATCTAGATTTATAGAATGGGTACTTGTTTGATAGCGGAAAGAACTGCGACGTCTATAGCTTCGAAAGTTTTAGGATAGTAAATTGATGTGAAAGGAACCTAAGGGCTTTGTAGGAAGGCTGCATCCCCACAGCTGTGACAGTGTTTGAGGTGGGGGCCTTTAAGATGATGTGTGAATGGGGATGACGACTTTGGACCACAGCCAAGCTCAGTAACACCTGTGTTTTCTCTCCTTCCTGTCTTTCTCCTCTTCTTTGCATCCATACTGCAGTCTGCCAAGTTCAAGGAAGGAAAAAAAAGGAACTCATCAGTTCCTCTTTGGGGCTAGAGTGTGAAAAAATGGGAACTTTCCCCAACCTTGATGGCAACACAGATAGCTGAAAGCCAAACTCTGATGTGTGTGCTCTCCCCGCTGCTGACTGTGTCTCGCTTGAGAATAGGGGGTAAATGGAGCTTTCAAATAGGGCACGATCATCTCGATCCCTGGAGATAACATGTGCGGGGAGACACCACGGCATCCAACTTACCCTAGTTGCACACAAATACCTGCGAGAATCATCATTACATCCCTAACCATATGTTTTCGAGGTTCAACAAATCTCAGAATGGCACATGTTATGCCGTTTTCTAATTCAAGTCTCTTCTAGATATTGGGTAACGGGAAGGGAAGCTACTGTGCTTTCTCTCTAGTGAGAAGTTCATTATTCACGCTTCTTTGGAACCAGTTCAGGGCTGTGCTTCAGTGACCTGTAGAGAGAGTGAAGTTGGTAATCAACTCCAAATGGTTTTCTACTGTTGTTGCTCTTGTTTGTTGTTGTTGTTGTTGTTGGTGGTGGGTGTGCGTGATGCCAGAAACACAGCCTTAAAAGTTTTCACAAAGTTTCTGTGCACTTTGAATCAAGCCATTCTGAGTTTTCATGTTGTCAGGGTCAGCATGGGTTCATCCATTAATACAAGGATCACAAATATGTTCTCAGTGCCGTCACTGACTTGAGAGGGAAGGAATGAAACCCCTACAGACCTACGACCTACCCAAAAGATAGCACGCCCCCACATCATCTCATCTCCTTCCTGGACTCATCCGCTCTTTACAGCTCTCTTGTTCAGGAATTGCATTGCCAGTCCCCAAGGCTCTGGACATCTGTTTTCTTACCGCTAATTTCATGTTCCTTTTCATATCCTTAAACTCCCTCTTACAAAGAACACGCCTTGACACCAGGGAGCAGAGTTGACTGTGCTTATTGTTAATTCTTTCACAGCTCGGTGCAAACCTCTATAAAATCTGTACAGATATTACCGATTTGCAGAGATTCACTGGGGAATTGGTCTATAGCGTGCAGACAGCGTCGGTGTAGAAAATGTGCACTGTGTTATGTTTGTGTCTCTCACAAATCCAAGAGGATGAATCAGTCCCACAAAGCCGCTATTGAAAGCAGCAGGTCATTAGAGAGTGGTTACTCTAGACCAGAGTGTCTGGGAGATTATTTTGGATTTGGTCAGTTGGATTGCAATGGTTTCTTCTAGATGGTAACTCTGCTCTGCAAGAATGAAATAATCAAAAGGCGTTTGGGAACTGACAAAATGGTCCAGCTTTGGGCAATGGTTTCTCAGTTATTTTAATGGCTTCCTAACCTGCTGATGACTGTGATATTTTTTTATGGTAACTAAGGGGCTCCTGAAGTACTTGCCTTATTTTCAAACTGAATTTGCAATACAAATAGAGGCCCTGTATTTACTTTAGCTGGTGCTATATTCAAACTGTTTGTAACTACCTAACAAGCAAGAAGAAAGGGGAAACTAAGGCACAAAATAACATAAACCACAATCTATCCATACACAGTGAGTTGCTGGGCACTCTAAGAAACAAACCCAAGCATCTCCACTTGCACTCTGGGGCACCTCATCTCACTCACGTGGAGTGTTCTAGAAAAAGACACACCGGTGCTTGCTTCAACAACACATATGCTAAAATTGGAACACAAAAGGTTCCCATCCCAGCTGTCACCTGGATATAATATGATCTTAGGTAAACCACTTCCCTGAGATTCTTTATTCCTATTAGTGAAATTATAATAATAAAACCCATCTCAGAGAGGTTTTGTGAGGCCAATAAAATGATAGCTCATTAAATCCACGTGTGGAGTAGAGCTGGGTGTTTGATAAATGATTGGCATTTATCCTGTTTCCTATGTCAGTTACTTTTCTTAGCAGTTTCCATTGTAAAATAAATACTAAAAGAAACCGTGAGCATTGCTAGTTAGAGTCCAGGTGGCTCAACACTACAACATACACGAAAGACAGAGGCAGAACCCCATCACCAGGGCAGAGACCCTGTCCCTGAGCACAGGACCAAGACTCATCCACACTAAATGCTCCTACATTTTTACTTCTGTCTAATCAGCCAATAGACTGAGGATGCTTGATGTCACATTCTTACACAATGTCTCCTTGGCAATCCTCTAAGGGACAAATGAGAAAAAAACCACTTCATCCCACGGCTAGGTATTTTTAGATTGTTCCCTAACCTCAAGAAGCCATGCTAAGTTCATCAGTCTGAGAGGACTGGAGAGGATAATAAGGATGGATGCTGTGTTCACTCCCTCTATCAGAAGCTATGTTCTCTAGTGCATTATCTTCTTGGTTACTGGAGAATACATATGGATGCTCTACCACTCATATGCAGGGGGTGAGGGGCTGGCTCTGTGGATAAGAACAATTTCTAAGCAGGAGGACCTGCGTTTGTACCCCCAGCACCCAACTAAAACCCCCAGGCATGGCCGAAGTGTTTATAATCCCAGAAATGGACATCAGAGACAGGCAGGTCTCAAAGACTTGCTGACTTGCCAATTGAGTTAAAAGAGCAAGTTTCCAGTTCAGAAAGAGACCCCGTCCTAGACTGTGAGGTACAGAGAAATCTATAATTATCATTCTCTGGCCTCTATAGGAATATAAAGAGTTGAACACACCCATACACTCACATACATGTACCACACACGCACATATACCAAACACACTACATGAAACTCACAGGGAAGTAAGGTTTTGGCTTTACATTTCAGATATAGTTTCCTATTAAGGAATAAGCAATAAACTAAATGAAAGATAAAACCCAACAATTATCTTTGCTTAAGGCTCATTGAGTCCTCCGTTGTCCAATTCACAGGCATTTGCATTGTTCTTTATTGTGCAATCATGGACTGCTTCTGACCCAAACAACACTTGTTAAAACATGGTAGACATGAACAGCATCTAAATTCTACATGCTTGCCGTGATAGGCCCTTTGTCCTTCCACTGGGGCAAAGAGGGCAATTTGCAGCCTCTTTCACCCACATCTGTGCCAAAGAGAATATCCTCAACAGTGTGATCAAAGTCTGTTTTACAAGTCACGCCTCACGGTTCTTTTTTCAAACATATGAATGATCATAAGCATTTTTGTTGAACTTGCTTTTCTTGCTTCCCTATTTGATCCAAATATTAGTGCACTCAAGTTCTAGGAAAAGAAGATACAATCACTATTTTGTTATATCTAAGTGGACCTTGAGCTATGTCTTAGCTCACCTGAAAACATGCCTTTACTATAAGTAAACATAAATCTGTCATTGTGAGGGACAATGAGGCTCAGTTCAAAAGTCTGTCACCCCTGTGCCTTTGACAATGGTTGATGAAGAAGGGGCTTGCTAAACTAGGCCTTTGCTGATGCTGAGGGGTGCTAGCATGTGGATGCTAGCTGATGCGTTCAGCTGATAAGAGCCAAGCCAACCAAATCTTTGTGCTTTGCTGGGCATGGCAGAGCAATAGAAAGACTGGCCCCTTAAAGGAGCTATCATGTACCTAGGACACAGAGTCTCTGCAGAGCCCAGTCATATGTGTCAACAAAACGGCAGCTTTTCTCCCCCGAGAGTTTCTAGAAGTCAGCTTAGGAGCTTTGTTCCACCAGGAATGGCAGTAAGCCACACTGGAGAATATTAGCAGGCTCAACAGTGCCTCATTGTCTCAGCATAAGAACATTTGTTTAAAAATTAAAGCAGTGAAATCTTGCTTGGTCATTAAAGTGCATTTTCAAAAACAAACAAACAGGATGGGAATTGGTCAATAATCTTTGACCGCTCAACTGCGCGACTTGAATGCCATTTATCTTCATGGCATGCCGTCCACCCAGAGGAAGCCCTGCGCATCACAATCCCAGCTTCGTTCTCACACAATGTTTACAAGGCCCCCACGATACGTGCCTTTCTTCTCATAAAACGTGCAGAGGCTGAGGAAAACCATTCTGTTGTCTCAAGACATGTTCTGAACAACCTGGCAAGTCTGGATTTGTAATTTCCATTTGCCAAGTAGGATATTTTGGCCTGAGAAAGATATACTCAATAAAAATGCTTTCCAAATCCAGGTGTAAGTCAGCTCAGCCTTGCTGGCCCGTCTGTCTGCTGACTGGCTGGCTTCCCGTTCAGCCCAATTCCTCAGGTTAGCTCAGTTCACTTTAAAAACATCCCTGCACACCCACAGTGAGCTTATGGTCCCCTTAACAGAGTGGGGAAGGGTTTTGAAAGCTTCGCTCACACACTTGCCACCAGAGGGGGTTACGCCGTGCCTAGTACATTACCCCAGTCCTTCACTTTCATCTGAGGGCTTTCCCGATACGGCTACCACCATGCGCCTCACTTTTAAGGGTTTTCTTACAACTTTTGTCAAGCACAGTGTTAAATAAGCAAGGTATCAGGCCCTGTTTCAAAATCATTGCTCCTGCAAAATTTGTAAATTTGTCAGTGATGGGTGGCATGTTCTGTAGAAAGTTAAGAATTATGATTTCATTTGATTGCTAAAAAGATTTGGTGAGTGCTTGGAACACCTGAAATGAGGGCGGTTTATAGACAACACATTGATAAGGGATGGCCGTTTTGCTAAAGATAGTTGGTGTTTTTGAATCTAAGGGTAGTCATTTAGATTGAAAATACCTTGCTAATAACTTTAAATCACATTTATTAGCGTGTTGTTAGTGTTGTGAATTTAACTTGGGATGAGGCTAAGGTTGGTCTCGCCAAGTTGTATCATTTGAACAGATATTTTCTGAGTACCTGTCACCTTTCAGAGCACATGCTACTTGTGTCAGAGGACCAGGGTTCCAGAAGTGAAAGGATGAAGGATGTTAGAAAGAGCAGACACTTGTACATCATATGCTGTTGGTGTCGAGTTTAGAGACAAGGCCATTGGTAACTCTTTGGATGACAGTTTTAGCGACTCAGGGAGGGCCAAGGCCGATAGGAAAAGTTTCCAGGTTAATGGAAGACAAGAACCTGAAGAAATCTTGGTAGAAGTTTTGCTTCGTGGAGGGTTAGAGATGCAGTAATGAGGTTTTGGTAAAGAAAACAAAATCTAGATGAGAGGAATAAAGTCGTGCTTGTGAAACAACAGCAGCCATCAATAGAGACAGACATTTAAGTACCTGGTGCTGCCAAGAGAGAAGTTCCCACTAGCTGTGTGACTGTTGGATGCAGAAACAGAAACAGAGAGCTAGTTTATTATCTAAGAAGGACAGCTTTGGTGCTTGTCATAAAACCATAAAAAGCAATGAAAATCAAAGTGTAAATGTGAGGATTTAAAAAGCAATCTTAAGTCATGTTGAAGTGAATAAACTTGTTGATTTGATACTAGTATACAGCTCTTAGCAGTAACAATTGGAGCTTTATTCTAGAGATTTATAAAGGAATTTTTTATGGAGATTTTATTTATCTAAGAGGTTTAAACTGTAGGATATATTTTGATTAATAGAACCATGCCATCTATTAAAGTAAACTTGAATGATACAAAATAATCTTTTTTTTTGAGATAGGGTTTCCTTATGTAGCCCTGTCTGACCTGACTCTACATTAAGACATTAAGATTAAGATCACCTTGAACTCATAGAGATCTAGTTACAGAATTAGAGGATTAAACAGGTACACCACTACACCCTGTTGTGAAATATTATTTTAACTACGCAAAGATAAGTTACATTTGTTTAACCACGAAAAGATGTGTTGCTGTTTCACTTTGCCTGCCTAAGGCACCTGACGGGTCTAATCAAAAGCCAACAGCCAATACGTAGGCAAAGAAAGGAATGGACAGGGCTCTCAGGCAGAGAGAATAAATAGGAGGAGAAATCAAGGCTCAAGAAGAATGAGAGAAAGAGGAGAGGAGGGAAAGAGGGAGAGAGAGAGGGAGGCACCCAGAACTAGCCAGGCATTTGGCAGCAGATTCAAAGTAGGTCATACAGAAAGAAAAGTAAAAAGCTCTAAGACAAAACATAGACAAAGAGATCAAAACAAGAGCTAAGCTAAGACTGAGCATTCAAAACTAATTATAAGTCTCTGTATAATAATTTTGGGGAAAAAGCCTGTTACAATACCCAGCCAATATAAAATATTTTAAACTCAAAGTTACATTAAAATAGACTAGAATCTTTTATGATTTAGATGATTTTTTTAAAAAATAATTTATTTATTTTTATTTTATGTTCATTGGTGTTTTGTCTGCATGTATGTCTGAGTGACAGTGTTTGATAACCAGGAACTGTAGTTACAGACAATTGTGAGCTGTCAGTGCTGGGAATTGAACTCAGGACATCTGGAAGAGCAGTCAGTGCGCTTAACTGCTGAGTCATCTCTCCAGCCCCTGGATGATTCTTAAGAAGTTGAAAAGAGTTACTATACAAACACTGAAATATTGTGTATGATATGAATGTGGATAGGTTCCTTCTATATTGGCTGTTTTATGCTAACTTGTAAAGGGCCAGATCATTTCAGATCTGCACACTGTGGTTTCTTCAGCAGCTGCTGAACTCACTCATTAAAACTGAAACTGACACGAGACAACCATTCAGTGAGCAATCAAACGAACACACACATTCTCAATCTTATTTTCACAATCAATAAACAAATAAATGAGCATGTTCTAATGGAATTTTATTTGCAAATGTGGATTTACAAATCTGGTCTTGGTCCTGGGCAGTAGTTTGCCTACGTCTTTGTAGCAGATGGCTTATTTAATGAAATCTCATAATATTAGATAATCTCACATTGTGATGAAGTCTTTGGAGCCTGGAGTTGTCTCAGGTGTCATTCGTTTTGGAAAGCTCACCTACATCATGATTTAGGCAGTCTTCCTCCTCCCCTTCCACCTCGCACTAGTGGGTCCCTTCCTTCCGCTAGTCTCTTCTCTGTTTTCATGTCACATATATACAGTTTGTTATATGTTCCTGTGTGCAAGTTAGGATCCATAAATGAGAAAAGACAGACAATGTTTGTCTTTCCAAGTCTCATTTCATTTAATATGGAGATCTTCAGATTCACCCATTTCCCAACAAATAACCCAAATGCCGTCTTTTCCTCTGGCCGAGTAAATCTCCTAGTATGTGTGTGACTTGACAATTTCAGTCACATTCGTCTGTGTATGGACACCCAGCCTGATTCTGTAATATGGCGCTTACAATAGACACAGCTATCTCTGTGGTACTTAAAGACCTTTAGAAATCTAGCCAGGAATAAGAGAGCTGGTTCTTATGGAATACATGCTTTCTGGTCTTTGAGTTATTTCCATGCTGACTGGAACCATTCACACTCTCTTCAGTGGTACGTATGAAGTCCCATTTCTGTGCACCCAGCAGATGTATATTTATCTTGTTGACACTCTAGCTAGAGTGAGATGTAATCTTCAAGCACTTTTAATATGAATTTTCTGGTGTCCAATAGGAATATTGAAAATATTTTCACGTGGTTATTTGTACTTCATCTTTTTGGAATCTGCCTGTTCTTTCATTGACCATTTTTGAATGGGTTCCTTAGTTTTTAATACTTAGTAGGGTTTTTTTAGTTCTTTTTATGTTATAGACATTAATCCCCTGTGTAAGTATATAGGTAACAAAAGTTTTCACACATTCTGTAGTCTGTCACTTCACTAAATTGTCTCTTTTGCCATGTAGAAGCTTTTAATCTCCTGCCGTTCCATGTAAAGTACATTTATGGCTCTTCAGGCCATCCATGTTGAGTGCGAAATTTCCCTAGTTTCTGGGATTCTAAGGCCACTCCTTCCCAACCTCTTTATTCTACCCTGAGCCAGGTAAAGCCTTCAGCTTGTATGTGGAAGTCTCGTCCTTTGAAAGAACAAGTCTTATCAGTTTCAGTTCTTGGTTCATTGGTATGGCCAGCAATCAAAGCTCTCCTTCAGAATCTTTCTCAGTGTGGGCCACCATACTGAAGGACGGTGACTTGAAATGGAGCCATTGGAGATAAGATGTTGATTGTGAATGTGAGACTGCCCTTTGACTTCTTCACAGTTGGGTCGATTAGGGTACAAACCCAACAAGTGAATTTTCACTTTCTCGAGATTTCTACAGAGTGCAGATTGATTGAGCCACAGGTCACCTAGGACCTGTGTCTTTAAAACTAGTCCTCACAGAACCATCCAGAAATCCTACATCTGTGCCCAGTCAAACCCTATATGCCAGTTTCAGGATCTGTTTGAGTTACTTGGCATTCAGGAGCATCCAGAGTTACCTAGGCAGAATCAACAATGCCTTCCTAACTCCCACAGTCCAGACAGACTGTGTTAACACTATCTGATTCTTTTGTCCCATAGATTGCCCAGTATATGGTGCATAGTAGAGGCATCAGCTACTTCCAATGAATGCCTGCAAAAATAAATACCATCAATGGCCCTAGGCATGAGGTCCAGGGGTAGTAAAGAACTAGCCAAGGTAATAGTTGTAAGAAAGTAGAGTAGATGCTGGGAAGAGACTCAGTGGCCAAACCTCCATTTCATTTTAATTGTACTCAGAAGCACTTGATCCTTCCCATGGCAGAACCCCATTTTGAAAACCAGTCAAGCAATAAAGCCAACAAGATGGCACAGCAAAGGGAGGAATGGAAACCAAGAGAGATGGGTGGGGAAATCTTATTAAACATTTTATGTTCCTTCTTCCTCCTTACATCGCACTTTTCTGTGCTCCTTCCCCTTCTAAGGACAAGAGCATGGAGCCTCAAGCGTCTACTTTCTGCTGTGAGCAATCAAGATGGGTGGTAAATCCACAGGGCAGAGGTCATGTCTACATTCTACAAGCCTTTCAAAAATATTTACTCTAGAGGTGGGGGCCGGGCCATGTTCATAGACCCAACCCACCAGAGAAAAGAACATAGATTCTGTCACTGCCCCTTGTGTTCAGGTTAAACACTCCACTGTTCCACATAGAACAGAGGCTTCCTGGAAACAAGGCAGTCCTGCAATGACCCTGAATCAGGGTTGTCGTGGATACTGTTGCCATGTATTGAAATCAGCCAAGGGGCTGCGTGCCTGCTGCTGGTGACCTGGCCAAAGGGAAGGGCAAGGTCATGAGGCCTGGGAAGGACCAGTTCTGTGCAGTGTGTTGATTTGGGCAAATATGTTTACATGTTGCAGGGCCTTTTTTGGTGCTTCCATTAAAAAAAAAAAATGTCCCTTGCTTCTAAACTGACACTCAGCCAGTTCTTCACTGGGTTTGTCTGAGCTCAGTGGGAGAGGCAGACTCAGCTCTAGCAGGGGGGCATCAGGGCCATTCACAAGTCTAATCAGACCCTGCTTTGCCTTCCTTTGATGCTGTGCCAAAACACAGACCCTCTGTGCCTTTCCCTCCACACCATTTCAGAGGGCAATCCTCAGGTTGAAGATGATACCCCTGGACCTGCAAAATCTGCTTCTACTTTAGTGAGACTTGAAGGTCTCAACCCACCTGGCTGGGCTATGGGTCTTTGGGTGTTGGTGATTTATTCCTAAGGATCAGAGAGCTTGCCGTTTACCAGGTAGTAAAGAACACCGAAAAGCCGTAAACATTATTATTTAACTGCAAGGAAAACATTTGTCAGCCTCACAGTCCTTTCAGATATGACTTCTGAAAGGGACATTCCTTCATTCTTCTCGCCCTCCAGGCATAAACATTCTGCATTTTAAACTTGAAACATACAATGTTATCTGCGTCTGCTGTCTTATGTAACTTTTTAGGAATGCCAGAAGACTTTCCGGCTTCTGTAAGGTTGGGAATGGGGAAAGAAGAGAAGGGGGCTGGGGGAGGGCTGCGCGGAGGGAGTTCAGAGGGCAGAAAAACTCAAGTTCTTTCCATATATCACTGCATTGGCTGTTTGTGACATGAAGTTATTGCAATTAAGATACAGACCGGATGTGTGGGCTAACAGCAACAGCTGATACCACAAGCATTTATTGATAATGAAAACTTGAAGGAAGAGATGTGGAAAAAACTGTCTTTCGTGGTTTCCTATAAAGGGGATAAACTGTATGGAGAAAGAAAAGAAATGCCCCCGCCTTATCTAGGAGAAGAGAAAACTGTTTGTTTTGCCCCCAAAGGAATGTTTCTGTCAAGTCTTAAGTGTCAATCTTCTAGCTTAGAGTTTTACAATACCCAGTCTGCTGCCTGCACATACATTGTCACACTTTAAAGAGCCACTTTGGGGTGCTTAAGTGACCTGACAATCAACCCCTGTTGTCAGGGTAAGGGATAAAACTAGGAGGCCAAATTTCAGAAATCTTTGATTTCACGAGTTCTTTAACTAGATTAAATGTGAATTTATCTGTTAGTATAGGTGAGTACTCCTCCAGGCTGATTGCAGTAAATAGATTTTATTTCAGAATGTGTGTGTGCGTGTGTGTGTGTATGGTGTGTGTGTGTGTGTGTGTGTGTGTGTGTGCACGCACACGTGCACATGCATGTGTGTGCATGGGAAGCTAAATATTGGCGTTGGATGATTTCCTCAATTGCTTTTCCACATTGGTTTTGGAAACAGGGTCTCTCACTGAACTTAGAGAGTATTGACTGGCTGGGATAGACTGGTTTGGGCAGTGAATTCCAGGGATGCTCTTGTCTCTGCCTCCCCAGTGTATCTGCCATAGGATTTACTCCTTTCACTTCTCATTGTGGTGGCTCAGTTCTATGTGAGTCTTAGGAAGAGAGCCGAGGACAGTTCAGGAGGGAATTCAGAGGCATGCTTCAGACAGAATCCCATAATAGTACACATTACATATACCGTATTAGAGTACTGCCTAAAAGCTACATTATCTTTAGGAAGATAAATAAAGAAAACCCTACTCGACACAATCCCTGCTATAGGTTAATGCCAAAGAAAGGAAGATTGAAGGCATGAGATGCTAGCAATTTTTGTTGTAGAATTTCCTTTTTCATATAAGAAAATTTTTCTGGTATTATTCCTTTAGGAGTATGTAAGTAAAGAGCTGTGCCTTGCTCCTTTCCAGCCACAGGAATTCACTCTGATCTCAATTTTGCTTATCATTAAGAAAGACTTAATTTTTCAGGGCAAAATCCCGTCCCCAGAGCATTGCATCTAATTAAAATCCAATTTAAGTAAAAATCATCCTTTCCTCTTTTAGTAGTTGATGCTGACTGCCACTGGTCCTGGAGTTAGTGAGAAGTCCACATTTCCCTCCCTCCGCCCCCTCCCGCCTTCCACAATCCTCAGCTCAGAAACCCTGCATAGATGCTGTCTTTCCCAGCATTTCCTGCCTCCTTCACAGAGAGACACCACTGATAAATTCTTTCAGATACAAGCAAATTTTACTACAAAATGTGTTACAGGATTTTTGGGTTTTTAAAGAAAAGACAGCAATGTATATGGCCTAGTCCTCCAGGCTCTGACAGCCCCAGAGAGACTCCAGCCTTGATAAAAGACAAAGGAGGCAGAATTGAGCACATAAAAATCAATACACCATAAGTAGCCGAAAGATTGAGGTAAAGTATAGTGACTCCATAATTTGGGACTACTGTGTAAAATTTTGATTTCTTAGCAAATCATGAAGCTTCAAGGCACTTGACAATATAATTTTCTCTTTTTTGGCAGTGTTGAGGATTGAACCCAGATCCTTGTGCATGATAGGCAAGCTCTGTACCACAGAGGTACATCCTTAGCCCATAATATTTTCGCTCCTAGTAATTCATGAGTGTCAGAACTAGAAAGAAAGTCATGAGCCAATATTTTGGTTTTCCTCAATATAAAGTATATCAAGAGAAAGAAATTAGTATTTTGCCTCAAAAGACACAGGGTGCACTTCCTTCTTGAGATTGACATACACTACAGGTATGTGGAAATTGGAGATAATTTTCACCATGGTTCTCATGGGTCTTGGATTCTAGTTTCTAGGCACCAAGCATGTCTGCAAGATCTGCTAACTATCTCACATACCAGCCAAAACGGAAAAGAAGGTGTTTAGTGCTCCTCCTAGAGATAGGCTTTCTGTTGTTGATAGTTTCCTTTATGTAACTTCTTCCTTTATTCCTTTTTATAAGTTGGAATATTCCTTATTATAACTGGGTAAGATCTTGCTTTGAAGTTACTGATATTATTAGAGTCCCCCTCTGTATGCTGTGAATATGTTTTATTAATATTGGTTAATAAAGAAGCTGTTTTGGCCTATGGCAGGGCAGAGTATAGCAAGTCTGAAAAACTAAACTGAATGCAGGGAGAAAGAAGGCAGAGTCAGGCAGATGTGAGGTAACAGACCACTAGCCACGTGGAAAATATAAAGTAATAGAAATAAGTTAATTTTAGAGCTAGCTAGAAATACGCCTGAGCCATTGGTTAAGTAGTGTTGTAATTAATATAGTTTTTGAGTGATTATTAGGGCCTGGGTGGCTGGGAAATGAAAGCGCAGTCTCCACTCACAGGTTACTACTCCCCTTATTCTGTGTAGCATCAGGCTTTTAAAAAAAAACATTTTATATTCTTGAGCATTGGCCTTACTTCCAACATTCTACTTCCTGGTGTTCCTTTTTTCCTCAAACTGTACGTTTTATATTTTTCTGTGTGCATCTTGCTTCTTTTTATTGCAGATCTAATTCAGAGTGACCACTAATAACCATACAGCATAGTTGAGACTAGGCTGGCTTGAAATTTCTATCAATGCACTTCATCTAAAACTCTTCAGTTTAGCTTCTGGCAACTTTTTGGGCCAAAAGCATAAAGCAGCCATATTCTTTGCCAAAAATATCACAAAATGGTCTTTATATCAGCTGATAATAGTCTTCCTCTCTGAAACCTCTTGAGATGCGCCCACATTATTCTCAGCACTATTCTTCTAGCTCCTAATAGGATGACCCCATATACACTGCTTAAAGCATTCAAGCACTTTGGTAAAAGTCTCAGAGTCTTCCATATTCCACCAACAAGCAACAAGGTCAAGCCTGTCATAGCATTATGCCACCCCTGGTACCAATTCTGTCTTAGTCACTGTTCTATTGCTGTGGAGAGACACTATGATCAGCATCACTTATGAAAGAAACACTAATAAAAAAAAACATTTGACTCGGGGCTTGTTTACAGTTTCGGAGGCTTAGTCCATTATCATCAGGGGGTATGGCATGGCAGCACACAGGCAGGCATGGTCCGGAGTGCTAGCTGAGAGCTCCATCCTAATATGCAAACAGAGAGAAAGATCCTGGACCTGGCATCAAAGCCCACCCCCAGCAAAACTTCCTCCAACAAGGCCACACCTCCTAATCCTTTTAAACAGTTCCATTCCCTGGTGACTAAGCATTCAAATACATGGCTAGGCAGCCATTCTGACTCAAACCATAGCATACAGTAAACACCTAGCAATACTAGTGTAGAATAATTTTAACAGTTATTGTAATGAAAATATTTGAAATTTATGAATTGCTTATTTCTTGAATTTCCCAGAAATTTCTCACTGTCCATAGTGAGTGTGGGTAATTGAGATCACAGGAAGTGAAACGATGATGAGATCCCTCTGTATTCATACTCCAGGAGCAGAACATGTTTTAACTTCCTCCTTCCTATGTTTCACCCTCTTTCTGTGATTTGTTGTGTTGCCTAAGCTTGCAGAGATAAACATAGCACATTGCTCTCTCTGGAAAAGCCCCAAATTTCACAAAGATAAAACCCATAAGCCAAAAAAGCCCAAGATCCTGTATTAAGGAGTTACGTGGTAATCAAACTGTCCTATCACAGAGAAGAGCTGAATCTCTGGATGTGGCAGAGAGGTGCTGTAATGGGTGGGACTGAGCTGTGATGGGGTGGAATGGGACTGTGATCGAGTGTGATAGGGCCATGGTGGTGTAGGGTTGAGCTGTAATTGAGTGGGATGGGGTTTTGATTGGGTGGGGTGTGGCTGTGATGGAGTGGGGTGTGGCTGTGATTGGGTGGGGTGTGGCTGTGATGGAGTGGGCTGGGATTGTGATGGAGTGGGGTGTGGCTGTGATGGAGTGGGGTGGGGCTGTGATTGGGTGGGGGTGTGGCTGTGATGGAGTGGGGTGTGGCTGTGATTGAGTGGGGTGGGGCTGTGATGGAGTGGGGTGTGGCTGTGATTGAGTGGGGTGGGGCTGTGATGGAGTGGGGTGTGGCTGTGATTGGGCGGGGGGTGGGGCTGTGATGGAGTGGGGTGTGGCTGTGATTGGGTGGGGGTGTGGCTGTGATGGAGTGGGGTGTGGCTGTGATGGAGTGTGGTGTGGCTGTGATGAAGTGGGGTGGGGCTGTGATGGAGTGGGGTGGGGCTGTGATGGAGTGGGGTGTGGCTGTGATTGGGTGGGGGTGTGGCTGTGATGGAGTGTGGTGTGGCTGTGATGAAGTGGGGTGGGGCTGTGATGGAGTGGGGTGGGGCTGTGATGGAGTGGGGGTGTGGCTGTGATGGAGTGCGGTGTGGCTGTGATGGAGTGGGGTGGGTCTGTGATGGAGTGGGGTGTGGCTGTGATGGAGTGGGGTGTGTCTGTGATGGAGTGGGGTGGGGCTGTGATGGAGTGGGGTGTGGCTGTGATGGAGTGGGGTGTGGCTGTGATGGAGTGGGGTGGGGCTGTGATGGAGTGGGCTGGGATTGTGATGTGATGGAGTGGGGTGTGACTGTGATGGAGTGGGGTGTGGCTGTGATGGAGTGGGGTGTGGCTGTGATGGAGTGGGGTGTGGCTGTGATGGAGTCGGGTGGGGCTGTGATGGAGTGGGGTGTGGCTGTGATGGAGTGGGGTGTGGCTGTGATGGAGTGGGGTGTGGCTGTGATATGGGGTGTGGCTGTGATGGAGTGGGGTGTGGCTGTGATGGAGTGGGGTGGGGCTGTGATGGAGTGGGCTGGGATTGTGATGTGATGGAGTGGGGTGTGACTGTGATGGAGTGGGGTGTGGCTGTGATGGAGTGGGGTGTGGCTGTGATGGAGTGGGGTGTGGCTGTGATGGAGTGGGGTGTGGCTGTGATGGAGTGGGGTGTGGCTGTGATGGAGTGGGGTGTGGCTGTGATGGAGTGGGGTGTGGCTGTGATGGAGTGGGGTGTGGCTGTGATGGAGTGGGGTGGGGCTGTGATGGAGTGGGGTGTGGCTGTGATGGAGTGGGGTGTGGCTGTGATTGGGTGGGGTGTGGCTGTGATGGAGTGGGGTGTGGCTGTGATTGAGTGGGGTGTGGCTGTGATGGAGTGGGGTGTGGCTGTGATGGAGTGGGGTGGGTCTGTGATGGAGTGGGGTGTGGCTGTGATGGAGTGGGGTGGGTCTGTGATGGAGTGGGGTGTGGCTGTGATGGAGTGGGGTGTGGCTGTGATGGAGTGGGGTGTGGCTGTGATGGAGTGGGGTGTGGCTGTGATTGGGTGGGGGTGTGGCTGTGATGGAGTGGGGTGTGGCTGTGATGGAGTGGGGTGTGGCTGTGATGGAGTGGGGTGTGGCTGTGATGGAGTGGGGGTGGGTCTGTGATGGAGTGGGGTGTGGCTGTGATTGAGTGGGGTGTGGCTGTGATGGAGTGGGGTGTGGCTGTGATGGAGTGGGGTGTGGCTGTGATGGAGTGGGGTGTGGCTGTGATGGAGTGGGGTGTGGCTGTGATTGGGTGGGGTGTGGCTGTGATGGAGTGGGGTGTGGCTGTGATGGAGTGGGGTGTGGCTGTGATTGGGTGGGGGTGTGGCTGTGATGGAGTGGGGTGTTGCTGTGATGGAGTGGGGTGTGGCTGTGATTGGGTGGGGTGTGGCTGTGATGGAGTGGGGTGTGGCTGTGATTGGGTGGGGGTGTGGCTGTGATGGAGTGGGGTGTGGCTGTGATGGAGTGGGGTGTGGCTGTGATTGGGTGGGGTGTGGCTGTGATGGAGTGGGGTGTGGCTGTGATTGGGTGGGGGTGTGGCTGTGATGGAGTGGGGTGTGGCTGTGATGGAGTGGGGTGTGGCTGTGATTGGGTTGGGTGTGGCTGTGATGGAGTGGGGTGTGGCTGTGATTGGGTGGGGGTGTGGCTCTGATGGAGTGGGGTGTGGCTGTGATGGAGTGGGCTGGGATTGTGATGGGATGGAGTGAGGCTGGGATGAGATAAAATGGGGCTGTGTTGGGGTGGGGTTGTGATGGGGTGCGGCTGAGTTGTGATAGGGTGTTATGGGGTGGGGTGGAGCTGTGACTGAGTGGGGTGAAGTTTTGATGGAGTGGGGCGGGGCTATGGTGGGTGATGTGTGTGGCTATGACGGATCCAGTAGGGCTGTGATGGAGTGGCATAGAGCTGAGCTGAAGTGGGGTGGGGCGGTCTTGAGTTTCAGGTGGAAGTCTGTTAAACAATTTCTCTCACTGACAATCTTTTCCAAGTCTGCTCTCAATAATCTGTCTACTAGGGTTTGGTCCTTTAATGTCCCCCAAAGCTTCTGTGAGATGATGACTTGATGGGGACACTGTGGAAGCTTTAGGAGGTAGGGTCTAATTGAGAGAAGTGGGGGGGGGGGGTGTCTTCAAAGGGTATATTGAAACTCTAGCCTCTTTCTTTCTCTCATCTTGCTTTCTGTATTTTCTCCTGAGTAGATAACCCTCTGTGTACACTATTCTGTCCCTTCTTATTAGGCAGAGAGTGGCTGAAGCAGGTGACCAGAAACTAAAACATATGTAACTGAGATCTGAGACAAGCTTTTCTCATTGAACTTGATCAGTTTCAAGTAATTTATCACAGCGGTGGAAGTCTAATGCCGTACCCCTTTCGATGCAGCTTTCAAAGCAGGTAGACAGAAGCTGTGGTGTGGAGGTACCAAAGAGCAGACTGGAATTTTCTTCCACAAGATTTGAGAGAATGAAAGGGCAGTGGGGCTTGATGACCCTGAGATCGGCACGCAACTCTGGGGCCCCTCAAACATGCCCTTTTCATGTGTGAGGGTATCTTCCTCCCTAATTTTTACAGAGATGCATCCCATTTTCAGTAGACAAAGGCTACAATGTTTGGCACAGTTCAGAATATAGGAAGAAGGGTGATCCCTCGCTAGAAATCCACACTGAGGAGCAAATAGCCCCACCCCATTCTTTGGAGGGAAGAACCAAGTTCGAGTGTTAGTTTCTGTGGTTGTGACAAAATCCCTGACATACACACCTGAAAAGATAAAGGACTGAACTTGTCTCTGAGTTTCAGTCCACAGTGCAGTGGCTCCATTGGGTCTGATGTGAGACATGACATCGTGGAAGCGGGAACAAGTAGCAGAGGATGCTATCCACCTCTCAGTGGCTGTGGAAACCTGTAGAGAACAAGGAAGGAGCCAAGGTATGAGCTACGTCTTCAAGGCTTGCCTCTATTCACCTAGTTACTCCAACTAGTCCCCACCTCTTTGCTGTGGAACACTGTGAATATGTATTATTATTATTCCCATTGGTTAATAGAGATACTGATTGGCCTATAGCAAGGAAGAGTAAAGTTAAATGGGACAATCAAACTGGGTACTGGGATGAAGAGGGGTGGAGTCAGGAGAGGAAGCAGAACATATAGAAAATGAGGTGACAAGCCATGAGTCATGTGACAAAGCATAGATAAGAAATATGGGTTAATTTAAATGTAGAATTAGCTAACAAGTCTGAGCTATCAGCCGAACATTTGTAAGTAATAGCAAGCCCCTGAGTGGTTATTTGGGAACTGGTTGGTAGGAGAGAAACATCCGACTATATCCCCTAGCATTCCCACTCCTCCCAGTAACACCATCCAATTATGACTCCATTGATGGGTGAATCCACTAATGATTGAGTCTTTCCCACCAAGTCCTGCCTCTGTATGCTGCTGCCCTGGTACCAAGCTTTCAGCTTTCCAGTCTTAACTGGGGAAGACTTGGCATCCAAACTGTAGCAAGGAGCCTTCAATTTCTAGTTCAGACAGCATCAACATCACTAAGGATATTGATACCAATACAAATTTCTAAGTCCTACTTAGACCTTGTGAGTCAAATGCCCTATGGGCAGATGTCATAGATCATTCTAGAATCACTGTTTTAGAGGGCTGTAATTGTCAATGGGAGGAAGACTGAAACAGTAATTGAGGCTTTAGATTCTGAATAGAGGAAAACCCGTTGCACAGAACAATGTGGGGATGGGACAGGTGTGGAGCATTAGTGTCCTCAGCACAGAGTCATTCATTTAATGCAATCTAATCTGTCACTTCAAGCTTTTGAGATAAACTAATAAGAAACTGCAAGAGCACAGAAAAGCTCAATAAAGGGGAGTGAGTTATAAAAATGGGCAACGCTATATTTATCCATGTTGACAGTTCAGTTATAAACCTTTATAGCTTCTCCAAAGCCAGATGAGAAAATTCATGGACCTGTGTGAAAGGCCTCACAACAACCAAACCCTGATAAACCTTGACAGGTTCGGGGGGCTTGACACCCCAAATTCAGGGAAGGGGGAAGGGTCAGGGTGCAGGGGTAAATATTTACAGTCATTGAAGAATGAGAGCAATTTCTTTCTAGTCAAAAGGCAACAGGTCACTTTTGAATAGTGGCAGCAGAAACTGGAAGCGAATTTGTTGCTGGAATACAAATTGGAGGAAATTGCTTTTGTGGGAAAACATTTCCTCTCTGTGGTGGGTTTCTCTTTTGTGCTCTGCCTGTCTGGATTGTGGGATTTTGCGGGCCTGGAGTTCCTGATAGGAGAGGGGTCTGGCTTCTGTTCCAGCCTCCTCTGGTAGCCTTGGGCAAGCTTTCTTTCCCTATCTCTCTCTCTCTCTTTTTTTTTTTGCTCCTGGGAGATAATGACCTTAAAGCCAAACTCCTGATGCTATAAGATCTACAGGTGACTTTTTCTAAAGGCATTGTACAAAGAAGGGAGCCTAAGGCCCTTGTAGTAATCACTCCTGTCTCTACCTTCTGCCTTCATAGTGGTTGCAGAACCACGGATATTTTAAATCCTGGCCCCGGACTAGGTGGAATGTAATAGGAATAATTTTTAGACATAAGGAGTTTGTGTTTTGAAAAACATTAATAACAGAAAATAAGAACAGTTCAGTAGTTCTTAAAGCCAACAATTATTTAGCGTTGGCATCGCACACAGGGAAGTTTTCTTCAAAGGGTCCACCAAGGGTTCTCCTGCTTCCCACATTATTCTACAGAGATGATGGAGAGAGCTGGTGCTGCAGGCAGAGGAGGGATGAGGAGGGAACTCTACAAGCTGCTGGCTTCCCAACTAATGTTTCAGCTGGGGAAAAAAGGAAAGTGTGCTTGTGTGTTTGTGTGTGTGTGTGTGTATGTGTGTGTGAGAGAGAGAAAGACAGAGAGAGAGAGAGAGAGAGAGAGAGAGAGAGAGAGAGAGAGAGAGAGAGAAAGTCAATGCAGAGTCATGTTGTAAAATACCACACAGAAAGACAAATCATGTTGACATCTTCAAAGTGTCTACTGAGCATCACTTTCATGGTGTGGTTCAAGTACAGGCTCCGGATGTGAAAGTACCCCTTGGCCATTTCTTATACTTCACACCCCAACCCACAGAAAATTCTGGTAGAATTGAGGGTTGAATAACTGAGTGAATGTTGAAAGCATTTTTTTTTAAGGATTTAGTGTGTGTGTGTGTGTGTGTGTGTGTGTGTGTGTGTGTGTGTGTGTGCGTGTGTGTGTGTGTGTAACTGCTTTCAGAAACCAGAAGAGGATGTCTGGTCCTCTAGATCTGGAATTATAGGTGGTTGTGAGCCAAGTGAGGAGGATGCTAGAAACTGAACTCCGGCTCTGTACAAGAGCAGCAAGTGCCCCTAATTGCTGAGCCATCTCTCCTAACCCTACCTTTTGAACCATTAGGAATTTGGAGTGCATTGCTTCTTAAGTCTCATTACAACCTGGTTAGGTAAGGTGTGTATGTAAGGTAAAAGTGTGTATTGTATATTGAGCATGTATGTGTCTGTTTGATAGGTGATAGGTGAAGACATTGAATCTCAAAAAAGATGGTGGCCTTCCTTTTCAAGGTTGCAGAATCAGGACCTACTCTATGGACTTGTAACCAGTTCAGGTAACCACAGGGGATACAGCATCAGCAAAGCCCCATGTGTACGATCAAAGCACTGTGGCCCCTTCCTTAAATTCATTATTATTTCTTTCATTTAATTTGTATTTTTGTAAGTAAAGTCTAAGAGAACCATGGAGCATTCATTCCCTAGGATCATAGAGCCTCAACCAGAAAGTGGTCCTACCTCCCATGACTTAGATGGATACCACTGGCCCTCCCCTCACTGCCCTTTCTGTGTTTGCTGCTTTGACATGACCGAAGTGACTCAAACAGTGGAGAGCAATTTTTCATTATTATTGTCAGCATACATGGAGGTAGAGCAAAGGGGTCCTGGTGTCAGGGCATGTGCGTTGAGGCTGGGAAGGCAGCAGTAGGTTTTATCAGTGGTCCTTACACTGCCATGCAAGTCACTGGCAGGCCCCTATCTAGGTACATTGGCGCATTGCCTTCAAAGTCAGTGGGCACAGGAATCACCTACTGTAGTCAGTGCTGCATGGCAGATTCATTTGGCACTGCTTCCCAGCACAAATGAAGCCAGCTTTGCATGGGACAGATACATGACAGGCTACTCTCTAAACTCCAGTCTACCTTACTCCAAGGATCAACTTCTTAAGCAAAACTGGTTGTGTATCCTCAGTGTACATGGTATTGTGCTACAAATAGGATACTTTTACAAAAATATGTATTGTACATTGAGCACACCCTCCTAACTGTTCCTATCCTCCCCTTTCTCATATCTCCTGTTAGTCCTTTGGAAACTTCTATTTTAATGCTATATTTGCATACGTGATTTTATGTGCCTATAGAAAACCTAGGAGTCACATATGAGAGAAAACATGGTATTTGTCCTGAGCCTGGTTTCCTTTTCTTAAAATGATGTTCTTCAGGCACATTTATCTTCCTTCTAATAATTTTATTGTTCCTTATGGCTGAAAATATTCTTCTGTGTGTGTGTGTGTGTGTGTGTGTGTGTGTGTGTCTACCACATTTCCTACATCTATTAATCTATTGTTGGACATACAGGTTAGTTATGCATATGTGGAATCCTTTGTACAAACACACAGACGTGGTGTAGCTGGGTCATGCACAGCTCGTCTTAATCCTTCGAACCTCCACACGGACTCCCAGCATCCTCTTCGCCCCACATCCTCACCACCATTTGTTGTTGTTTGTTTTCCTAATGATTGACATTAGGATGGGTGAAATGGATTCTCAGTGTGGTTTTAACTTACACTCCTCTGAAGGCTAGGGGTGTCTTGTTTAATGGCCATTTGTGATTTGTCTTTTGAGAACTGATTGTTCATTTCATCAGCCCATTTATTGATGGCGATGTTTCAGCTCCTACTTTTAGAAATAGTTAATTTTAAGGTTTCCAAGGGCCTTAGAAAGTTCACAAATAATCAATTATAGACCTTTATGCCCAGAAATACACAAGAGCACATAATATATAGTCCCTGCCCTTGGGGACTACAGTGGGACAAGATAAATGAGGAAACTAGAAGCTTTGAATCTGTTCAGAGGTCTCAGTCAAAGTGCAAGAAAATACGATGGTAGCTAGGTTGGGAAAAGTCAGGCTATGAGTGCCGTTTCCAGAGTCAGGCCCATTCTAAAGATAAGAATGAAGTCACAATGACAGGACTTGGTGACCACTTCCATCTAGAAGTCAAAGATGCCAGGAATATGGGAATTTTCTTACATCTCTGTGCCTTTCATCTCCTCATGTTCTTATTTATGAGTTTCTACTGCTTTTTTATTTATCCATCTATATATCATCTACCCACCACCAACCTATGTAGCTATCCTTTTGTCTATTAATCTGTCAGCTATCTATCCATCATTCATCCACCATCTGTCTGTCTATCTATCCATCCATCCATCCATCCATCAATCCATCATTTATTCCTATATCATCTATCTATTCATCCACCTCTCTCTATCAAGCATCTGCCATCTTTTACCTATCTAGCCATTACCTATCATCTATCTGTCTGGCTTCCCCCTTCTTTCTTTATATCTCTGCAGGCTTTGAGTTCAAAGAAGAGGGCACGGAAGAACAATGACCCATTAAGAAGTCGATGCCAAAGATCCAGGAAATGGCTGTTTTCTTGGCCTCTGCTAGAAAGCCAGGAAGGGAGGAGCGGCTAAACCTCACAGGTTTGATTTAGTGACCATGCCGAGTAGCTTATGTGAAAAAGTGGTGGGAAAAATTTAATGTGGCATATAATTTATTGTCACATGATGGTATTTGTTATCAGGAAGCACACTTAAGAAGCAGTCACGATTCCTTATTGGCTCTGTTAGGGAACGATTGCCGGGCTCCTTCAGTATGCATCCAAATCCTCTCAGTGAATACACGTGATGGCAGAACACACATCTGACACTATTTGTTCATCTGCTCCAAGTGGGAGAAAGGAATTACTATGCAGCATTTTAAAGATATCTGTTTGGTTTCTAATGAGAGAGGGGGAGAGAGAGAGAGAGAGAGAGAGAGAGAGAGAGAGAGAGAGAGAGAGAGAGAGAACAAGAAGGTGTGGATTTGGGTGGGTGGGAAGGTCAGAAAGATCTTGGGAGACTGTAATCAGAATATATTATATGAAAAAAATTTATTTTCAATGAAAATGAAGTGTTTTCACCACATTTCACCACAAGACTTTAATACTAAAATAATATCTTAGTTCAATGCCTTTCCTATTTGTTCTCTCTCCTCCTGTATTCTGTTTGGATGGCATGTTTAGGGATATGATACATCTCTTCTCTTATCCCTCCATGTTTCCTATCCTGTCTCAGCCTTTTACTTCTTTGTGTGTGTATTTTGCACTATTTCCCACATATTTCTACATTCCTAAAAGGTGAATAACAAATCATAATTGAGATCTGTGAGGTAAAGGTGCTTGCAGCTAACCAGAGATCAGTTCTGAGGACCCACACATGGTGAAAGAACAGCTTCTACAAGTTGTCTTCCAGCTCCCACTCACCAGCACGTACACACACACACACACACACAACACACACACATGCAACACACATTCATGCAACACACACATACACATTGAATGCCATTGTCTTTGGGATTTTTGTTTGTTTGTTTGTTTGTTTTATTCAAGATATGGCTTCTCTGTGTAGCCCTGGCTATCCTAGAACTCACTCAGTAGACCAGGCTGACCACGAACTCATAGACATCTGCCTGCTTCTGCCTCCTGAGTACTGGGATTGAAGACATAGACCATCCTGCCTGGCTGTAATAAACTCTTTAAAGAATAGTAGATTTTCTCTGATTTCAGTTTAACTTGTAATCAAATGCCCTAAGTTCTCACCTGATGATGACCTACATACAGTTTTCAGGTGGTCCATTCAAATCTGGTTTTTCCTCAATTCCAATATTAGGGATAATGATGGGGAAAGGAGATAGATCTGTCTTAGAAGAGTGGAGCTGATGGTCTTTGCCAATAGCAAGACATCATTCATTAACTGCATGCTTGCTCATCACTGAGTGCTGTTGGGTGAAGTTTTATTCCACAGGTATTTATTCTCATTTGTTTCACAAGTTACAGTTTCCCGGATGAAAATGGTGCCTATCAGCTTGCAGCTGTAGGCAACAGACACACTCTCCCTATTTTAAGAAATCAAGAACTCAGAAGGGAATCAGACACTGGAAGAGCATAGCTTATCTCTTTTACAATCAAAACAAATTCCGGATCCATGGAAGCCAGTGTCTTAAACTTATCTGTAATTCAGAGCTCAGATCGCTACCTTGCATTTGGTTCTTGGGTCATATGGTCTGAACTGTGATCTGGAAATGAAAGATGGAATCCTCACTACACTGATGGACTCTGAACCAAGTAGCCCCTGTAACGTCAACTTAGAAAATAGATGTCTCTGGCCGGGTGTATAAAACTAAATTTCCTATCTTTTTCCTTTTGGTTTTTTGGTTTTGCAAGATAGGTTTTCTCTGTGTAGCACTGACTGCCCTAGACCTCCTATCAAATTCTGAAACACAAAACCTACAGTCAGAGAATTTCACCACGAAGTAAGCAAGGTGGAGAAAGTGTATATGCAACACAGGAAAGATAAAAAGTAAAGCTGTATAGACTTTGAGGTGGAAAAATTCTTCCTTCCTTCCTTCCTTCCTTCCTTCCTTCCTTCCTTCCTTCCTTCCTTCCCTCCCTCCCTCCCTCCTTCCTTCCTTCCTTTCCTTCTCCTCCTTCTTTTCTCTCCCTTCCCCTTCTTATCCTCCTCCTTCTCCACCTTTACCTCATTTGTCCTTCTCCTCCCTCTTCTTCCTCTTCTCCTTCCTCCTCCTCCCTTGGTTAAGTGTGTGTGTGTGTGTGTGTGTGTGTGTGTGTGTGTGTGTGTGCACAAGCGTGCTCCACAAAGGCCAGAAAAGGAAGTCATATCCCCTGGAGCTGTAGTCACAGGTGCTTTGAGCCACTTAGAGTGCAAGATGGAAGCCAGACTCTGGTCCTCTGCAATGACAGTGTTCTCAGCAGCCAACCCATCCCTCCATCCGCGTCTTACTTCTTATGTGTGGTATTCTTTAATAAAGTGCTTGTTTCAGTGGAAGTAATATGTATTTCTACCTTATTCTAAACTGACAACCTATAATTTTACATATTTATGGAGTACAAAGTTATGTTATGGCTTATGAATACTGTGAAAATAAATTAAATTATAGACACCTCACATATACAACATCTCAAATGCCTGTCATCTTGTTTTGTAGTGAGAACATTTGAAATTTACTTTCGTAGCACTTGTGAAGCACACAGTACAGCATACTCAATATAGCCAGCACATTAATTATGTAACAAATCTCCTAACGCTTTTCTTCTTACCAGAGGTATCTGAGTCCTGGTACCCAGTGGCCATCTCGTCCCCATTTTCTAACCCCAGCCTCTGGAAACTATGTGTCTGTGTTCAATTACTTTAGAGCCAATATATAAATATATAAGTGAGATGCTGAGATTTGTATTTGTTTTTCTGTGCCTTGCTTACTTCACTTATCATAATGTTCTTCAATTCCATGCATGATGTGCAGGGCAAAAGTTCTTCCTGTTGAAAGGCTGAATAGTATTTCATTGTGATTATTTCATTGTGTTTATGTACCACAGTTGTATCTACTTATCTGTTGGTGGCTGCTTAGGTAGATTCTATACCTTAGCCATTCTGTATAGTGTCATAGTCAGAATAGAAAAACAGAAATATCATTGACAAATCATTTTCAAACCTTTTGGGTGATTACTCAGAACTGGAATTTCCAAATTCTTCCAGTAACTCTATTTCTAGTATTTTCCATAATAGCTATATTATTACACATGCTCTGCACTATACAAGAGTTCATTTTTCCCCACCCTCATCAACATGTATCTTTGTTGTTGTTTTCATAACGGCCATTCTGATATGTGTGAAGAGACATCTCATCACAGTTTAACCTGACCTTTCCTAACCACTAATGACTTTTAGCATTTTTCATAAATCTCTTGACAATTTGCATTTCTTAATTTTTTAAAAAAGACATGTTCAGATCTCCTGTTAATTTCAACTGATTTTATTTTTTTTACTATCATGCTGTTAAAATGCTTCCATATCTTGGCTATTAACTCCTCACCGGACTTTGGCTCATAATTTTTTTTCTATATGATAAGTTGACTCTTTTTCTCTGTTAGCTGTTTTACTTTGCTAAGCAGAGCTGTTTAGTTTTTAACCCATCACTCTATTTCTGTAGTTTTGGAACCAAATCTATCACCGAGACCAGCACTGAGCTGTCTTCCCCAGTGTCTTCTGGTGTTTTTACAGCTTCTCGTCTCCAGTTTGATGCCGAATCATTTCGTGGTGAGATTGTGTGTGTGTGTGTGTGTGTGTGTGCGCGCGCACGCGTGCGTGTGTGAAGAAAAATGAGGAATCCATTTCACTCCGCATGTGAACTTCCAGTTTTCCAGGCACGTTTACTGAAGAGACTGAACTTTTCTAACTATATATTCTTAGCTCCTATGTCAAAAATCCTTTGACGGCCCATGCATGAATTTATGTGGGGACTTTCAATTCTATTCCATCAGTTAATGTGCTCATTTTCATGCCAGCACCATGCAGAACTGTGTGTAAGAAGTAGAAAAGTGCTAATTAAGTGTTTCCCCTTAGGAAAAATAATATCAAAGGCCTACTTAAATACAATTTTCAATAATGGCTATAGCAAGTACATTTGATCAAAAGGAAACTGTGTATTGTCCTTTGAGGACTGTGACTGTTAACCATGGACAAAGTTAGTGGCCACCAAAAAAAAAAAAAGCTAAAATACAGTAGAAGGAATAAAAATGAAAATAATGCTCACCTCTTACAAATTAATCACTGGAGAACGTGTGTGCTCCAGACAGTTTAACCCCCCTAGCAACTCTGAATAGTGGACTCACAAATTGTAGGTGTAAAGAAGCTAAAACTCATGTAATTTGAACAGCATCCCAAGGTTGTCTAGCTGTGCACACAGGAGCTTCTGTCCGCCCCATATCTGGCCACAGCACCTGAAGATAAGACAAGCGATTGTTTTACTCCCTGGAAAATTTGTCAGTCATGTATCTTAGTTGGGATATTTGGGCGTCTTGGTTATCAAAAGACTGTGTCTTCTTTACTTATTTTCACCCTCCCTGTGCCTTACGCTATCATCCTCCCTCCTGTTCTGATAATTAATGTCCACCCACAAGTAGTCTCTTTTAAGTGTCGCGTCATGCCCATTTCCATTTCCCTCTCCTGTCACCTCCCTCCCTTGAGATCTCTTCATTGAATCTAATAATCTCTTTCATGCTTTCATGGCATGTCCAGACAGTTAGATGCTACATGTGTTATACATATATGTGTACACACACATATATTCTACTTATGAGAAAGCATGATATTTGTATTTCTGAATCTGACTTATTTTAACATGATAATCTCCAGTTCTATGCATTTTCCTATAAAGGTCATAATTTCATTTTCCTTTACAACTGAACAAGATTCTATTAAATATATGTACCATAGACATACGTGATGTAGGATTACCCTCTGTATGTTATGAATATGTTTTATTTCCATTGGTTAATAAAGAAGCTGCTTTGGGCCTATGGCAGTGCAGAATAAACAAGGTAGGAATTCCAAGCAGAGATAGAGGAGACAAAAAGGTGGAGTCAGGAAGATGTGTAGTTGCTAAAGAAGACAGATGCGCCAGAACCTTACTAGTAAATCACAAGTCTCATGGTAAAATACAAAATTAGGAATGGGCTAATTTAAGACGTAAGAGTTAGTTAATAGAAGTCTGAGCTGATAGGTCAAGCAGTGTTTTAATTAATATAATTTATGTGTGATTATTTTGGGTCTGGGCAGCCAGGAAATGAACAAGCAGTCTCCACCTACACATACAAGCTAGTTCTATATTCTAAATATTGTGAACAGCTTGGCAATACATATGAATGTTCAGGTATCTCTATGGTACACTGACTAAGAATCTTTTGTGATGCGACTGGGCATGGTACAGCTGGATCCTATTGTAGTTCTATTTTTGTTATTTATTTTAAGGTAGCATCTGGAACAACTATTCTCCTTATGGCATTTTTTATAATACTTAATCTTAATCTTGATTGATTCTGGCTTTGCTCCCTCCTTCATACTCCTGTCCACCTCCCCACTTTTACCATGTCCCCCTCTTTTTCACTTTCAGGCCCATGTTTTATGTCCACATCCATGTTTCATGTGGTCTTCTAACCTCTCCAACTCTTGCTTTCAAACCTATATTTCTTTCCTCATGCCCCCCTTTCTCTTGTTCCACAACTTCTGCCCACATTTACTCTACCATGAGTATACATATGTGAAAATAAGACACTATGATTCACACATGAGAGTAAACAAATGGTATTTGTCTGTCTAACTCTGGGCTTTCCAATTCCATCCATTTTCCCACAAACTCATCTTTTCATTTTTCTTTAAAGATAAATGAATTTCCATTGTGTATATTACCAATTTTTCACTATCATTTCACTTGTTGATAGGTTGGTTGCATCCCCTTGCTCTTTTAAACAGCAGCAATGAGCATGGGTGTGTAAGGGTCCCTAAGGAAGGACATAGTGACACCACAATAACCTCACAGTTTGCATGCATCTATCACTATTAATCTCTTCTTTCTCCATATTGAAGGAAGAACATTCCTTTGAAAAAAATTGAGTTCTGAGCATTTTACTTGAATGCCCACCGAACCCACACGCATTCTTGTGAATGATGTGGAAATCAAGGCTTGGTTCGGTGGGAAGACAATTATTTTTCTAGAAATGTTGATTAAGCCATAGACTGTAATCTCTTTAGAAACTTGTGAGCCGTGTGTACTTCAAGTAATTGATTTATTTTTACATATCTCCTTCCAAAGCTTATTTTAGCATATTTAAGAAATTCAATCTTAATGTTGCTTTCTTCTTTTTTTTCCTCCAAATTAAAGCTCTAAAGCAAGAGTGGATGTGTGACATTCTTTAGTGAGTGGTTTTCTTGCCTAATCCTCCACCTCACCCTTGTAGTAACATGTGAAATGACTAAAACTACCTACCTGGCTTGTCAGTACCACAGATATTCAGGAAAATAGCACAGAGATTATACCAGTGGTGGGAGTCCTGGCTGCTCACTTAGGAGCTGCTGTATAACTTTAGACTATTTGAGAATTTTTATGTCTTCCTACCCAAAAGTATCATTTAATTAAAACATAAGGCTGTCTGGTGAGTATACCCTTCACTGGAAAAATATTTCTGCCACAAGTTTTCTGAAATATATTAGTTATCTTAGTTATAATGTTGTTGGTGTAGCTTTTCTTCTTGGCTATAGAAATCAAATATTTCTTAATAGTAAGAACATAACAAAAACCATTCCGTACATATATGGCTAACATCAGACACCATGAACATTCCAGATTATTACTAGCATTCTTGGTTAACTCCGAAACTTGAAGGTAAGACCCTATTGCTGAAGACATCCCATTCTTGAGTCAAAGCACATGAATAAATCAAGCTGGTCTAAACCTAGAAGACTTATTTATAGTGACTAATTTCACACTTTTGAAAAGTGTTGTGTATTCTACTGGAGGGGGAAAGGAATCACCAATATTACATGGCTGTAAACCCTGCGAGTGTCAATAATGACTGCCCAGGCAAAACAGGCCCATTAGTGCATTAGTGGCATGCTTATCATGGGAGTAGCCAACCACTTTTTCTTTGGATTTAAATCCCATTCCACAAGATAAAATCCATACATCTCTGAAGCTACACAAAGAAATCTTGTCTCCAAACAAACACACAAAACAAACAAGCAAAAAGGAAACATATACCTGTCACCATTTTTTGTGTCACCAATCTATGGTTAGAAATGTCCTAAGCCTTAATGGAGAACCTATTGTTTTCAATATACATAATATTAAACTGACTGCTAATGGCTTACTATTATACCCATAGATTAATGAGTCTCTCAAATCTCATCAGAGAAGTGTTTATTTACAGTATCTGGTTATTAAAACAAACTCACAACTTTGCAAGGGGTAGAAGACAAGGGACTGTAGAATGATCAGTTCTAAAAGGAATATATAAACTGAACCACTTCCTCTGAAGACTTAGGGGAAGAGTGTAAAACCCAGAGGTAGTGAATGACCACATGGAAATAGAGTTTTCTGGAACTCACAGTAGTTGAGACAGCATGCACAGGAACTGTGAAAGTCCAAGCAGGAGCAAATCCCAGGAGAGAATAGATGGACAGGACCCCTAGCTGAGGAGCTACTGGCTGCTGTGAAATATTAGCTTAAGATGTGCTACATTTGTTTACACTGTGGAATATTTAATGATGCAAAGATGTGGTGCATTCTTTTATGTTGCTTTGTTTAACACATCTGTAAAGATGTATTACTTTGCCTGCTTGAAACACCTAATTGGTCTAATAAAGAGCTGAATGGGCTATAGCTAAGCAGAAGAGAGAAAGAGGAGGGACTATGTATAAACAGAAAAATCAAAGAGATGGGATGAAAAAAGGAGGAGAAGAGGATGCCAGGGGCCTGTCACCCAGCCACACAACCAGTCACAGAGTAAGCAGGAAAGAGAGGTATATAGAATAGAGAAAGGCAAATCCCAGAGGCAAAAGGTCAATGGGATAATTTAAGTTAAGAAAAGCTGGCTAGAAATAAGCCAAACTAAGGCCAGGCATTCATAAGTAAGAAAAGGTCTCCATGTATTTATTTGGGAGTCGAGTGGCTGGTCCCCAAAGAGAGAGAGAGAAAGCAAAAACAGCTACAATTGGTAGCTGTTAGCTACTGACAGGGGAACAGTTTTCCCTAAGAGTAGAGCCCCTGGTAAATTGGCAATGCTCCCACAGAAGGCCACAATTCCAAGAATATTTGAGCAATACATATTAGTTTTGACATGTTAAAAGTAAAAATAACACAAAGTTGGGTGAATGCAAAAGGGGGATGGATCTGAGGAAAGTTGAGATATTGCTATGGCCAAAACACATTGTATGAAATTCTCAAAAAACTAATGCAATTATGTATGTATATATTAGGCTAAAACTCTGAGGGGAAATAGAAAGGAAACAACGTAAGATCAAGGAAAATGCAAACAAGGAAATATTTCTAATTCTTTTTCATTCATATATTTTTAAATTAGCTAAATGTGAATATCTCAGTCCAACTGTTAGCTGATCACAGTTATTTCTCAACATAGCAATTTTAATTATCTCTCTAATTAATCATATCTGATCTTTTGTGCAATTTTTTCTTAAAAAGGAGTGGACTTAGCCTAAAATTCTAGAACTTGGAAGACAGAGGCAGGAGGCTAATGAGTCCAAAATTACTGTTTGCAACAAGTACACCTTGGGCTACACAAGACCCTGAACCAAATCAAATAAATAAACAATTAAATATGACAACCAAAAGGAAAAGAAGAGAGGACATCTCATAATGATTACTTGTATTTGAAAAAGTGTATTGTGAAATATTAGGGATTTGAATTTGAACAAGATCTGATAATATCTATCACTATGTTTATTTTTAATTAATAAAACTGGAGGGCAGAAGTTAGATTTCAGGTTCACACTCTCCCCTCCAATTGTGTGATTATTTTTGAACATTTCATTATCCTCATGGAACAGAATCTACAACATCGTGACATCCCTGAGTAAAGCCATTCAGCACAGATGAATTCCACAAGTAGCTAGGAAGTGGCAGCCTCATTGATAAACTTCCCCAGTCCACAGAAATTGAGCCATAACATCCCCATTAACTTTGTTTTGAGCAATGATTAATGATACGGGGTAGCGACAAACCCAAGCTAATATAGATAGGGAGCTGTTATTTTCCTCATCCTCCAAAATTTGGCTATCACTGAATAAACATTCCCTTCCGTGAAGCCTTCCTTCTTCTCCTGCGGTGGTATGCCAGCAATGTTGCCAACAGTCTATAGAAGGATATAGAATCTATCCTGGACTGACCTAGTACCCTAGCCTTCAAAGCCAGTGTTCCCTGCACAATACCATACCCTTAATACCCACAACATACTCATCCATGTTCACAAAGTTTTTAAATTTTCTAAAACTAAAATATAAATTGTAAGATAAAATTTCCACACATTTACACATGCAACATAAGAACTGGTTCCAGGGCACTCCAGCAGGGGTGCAAATTCCCCATCTTGTCTGCCTAGGGCCTGCCCAGCCCTCGAAGGCCAGCTGTGGAAGATGGGGGCGCAGCTTTCCTGGTCCGGCTTCTAAGGGCCCGTCCTGTCCTGGGGTAGGCAGCCAGTGAAGAGAGTGCTACACCTTCCCCAGCATGGAAGGCCCTGTGGAGGTGAGACGTCGAAGAGGGGCATAGGCCAGCTGCAGAAGAGGGGCCATAGCTTCCAGGGCCTGGAGCACCAGGACATAGCCGGCCCTGGGGAGGCCAGCCGTGAAAGAGGAAGGCATAGATTCCCCAGCATGTCTCTCTAGGTACTCTCTGACTTGCGGTGGCCAGCTGTGAAAAACAGGGCACAGCTTCCGCTGCCTGGTTCCCCAGTGCATGGCCACCCTTGGGAAGGATAGCTGTCTTCCATAGCTGGCCAACTCAGGGTAGTACATGCCCTGTCGTGTCAGGCTAGGGAAGCTGTGGCCCCTCTTCCATGCCTGGCCTGAGCCCCCTCTTCGATGACTGACTTCTTCAGGGCCTATCACCCTGGGGTGGTTAGCCAGGGAATAGGATGCCTACAGCTTCCCAGACCTAGCTCCCAGGGCATTGCCAGTCATTAAATGATTAGTCATGAAAGAGGGGGTACAGGTCAGCCAAGGAAGAGGGGCACAGCTTTCATGGAAGAGGGGAAGTGGCTCTTGTTATTCTGGACTCTATTCTTGTGTGTGAGTTTTCTATAACTTATGAGATTATTATGTGATTATGTTATTCCTCCCTGTGAAATTGGGTGGGTAAGAATGTAAGGCAAGAGCTTGGAAGAGTTGGGGGATGGGATAAATATGATCAAAATATATTGTATCCGTGTATCAAAATTTCAAAGAATAAAAATATCCTTAAAACAATTGAACAAGTCAGAGGGTCTAGGCCCTGTAAATGAGGAAATGGACATGGGGCACCCCGAACTAGGAGCTATAGACTTAGGATTACAATTATGAGTTTGGGCAAAATAATAGAACTCTTGTTAAAAATAATAATGAGGCATTGGAGAGATGGTTCAGTGGTTATGGACACTGACATTCTAATCCCTAGAAAGAACCTTGGAGAAGTGGCCTGCTATGGCACAGGGTTTGGTCAACAGTGTTGTGAACTCTTACCATATTTTTTGTTAAATGCCAAGAACAGGCGGACTTGAACTAACCAATGCTAAGTTTCAGTCACATGACTTCAGGTTATGACGGTGCAGTGAGAGACGGACCATCATCAGTGTTGAGTACTCTTGTTGACGTCATCAATGAAATTTCCCCTGTCGTAAGACCTCCATGGGGAACACATTGCAGTCAGAATTTGTTTAGATGGAACATGAGAGCTTTTGTGACTGAGTGCTAACATAGACCAGGCTCTCTGTGGGAGATGCCGAGCCTAACAAGGATTTCAGAATTTAATAATATCTGTATTGCAAGACTCCCCACAGACTTGCTGAGGTGCAAAGCTGGAATTATACTCCACTAAGCAATTGTTTTCTGGCTCCTTTAAGACACAGAGTGTCACCAAGGCACACTTCCAACTCAAGGGTAATTCCTGTTCAAATAAAAGTTATGAAGCTATGTTTGGTCAGAGAGCAGGAAAAAAATCCAAATACAAATAAGTCTATGATGTATGGACAGGCCAGCAATGAACTTCCAAAGTTAGACCCTGTTAACTGACTCAAAATCTTATTACAACAGCCCAGTCTCCAGCACTGTCAGAGGTCTGGTTAGGTGGCTCAGTCAGAAAAGTGCCTATTACATAAGAACTGGGATTCCAGTCCCCAGAAGTGATGTAAAAAAACTAATATTCCTTTAACCCTAGCACTGGGGAGGTGGAGGCAGGTGGGTTCTTGGTTTTGCTGGCCAGCCAATTTAGATCAACAAACTACAGGTTCAGTGAGAATCTTTATCTCAAAATAAAAGGTAGAAACAATTGAAGAAGACACATGACCTTACCCTCTGGCTTACACACACACACACACACACACACACTATATCTTTTCACACATGTACACACACACACACAAAGGAATATATACACACAATACAACAAACACAAGCATTATCAATCTTTGGTCTCATGACATCCTTTATTGGACAGACCATATTGTACAGTCATTCCCCTGTCATCTAGCAAATCTCTAGAAATTCCACCTGCAAGGCCCAAGGAACTATACCCACAAATAACAGTCCCGGATTGTATTTTGTACTCCGTGGAGTCTATCTCCACTCATCGCTACCTTTATGAGATAGCACAGATATCCCCAAATTTGTACAAAGAATGTCAAGTGCTTGACAGAAATTAGACTCATAAATGGACCTTCATGCAATGTTGCTTCTGTCATTTATATCATCAGTAAATACTTCATATGTCAAAAAAGAAGAAAACAGAATACTTGGTTGTCTTTAGGTGTTAGGTAGTACAAGTTAGTGCTTGCAGCTGGGACTCTGGCTTCTGCTGGCTTCTGCGTAAGGTAAGATCACATTTAAGCAGTGGCAGAAGTTGAAATGGATTTTCGTGCCCATTATCTCCACACGTGTGGAGATGGATGGGACATTCTCCTCAGGCACTGCCAAGAAGTTTTTCAAAGATGCCTTGTGGTATACGGTTGCTTGGAGACACGGAGAATCAAAATAAATATTTCTGCCCTGTCTAAAATGTGTATAAACGGCACTGAATAATTGTGCTTTGGATGTTCCAAGTCCTTGAGGCTGGCATTGTAAGGCTTGTCCAGATGCATCTTTGGCAAAACCAGATTCCCTAGTTCTTGTCAAATGGGTCACGTGTTAGAAGTGTGCGGATGGCTATCCTTTGAAGACATCCTAAGAATATAAAGAATACCTTTTTCCCCAACCGTACCCTAGGGCTGCTCAGCTAGGGTTTGAGAAGCTCAAGGTAGTTTGCTGCCGTAAAGAGCCATGAGTCATCCAGAGCACTGGTTGCCATCCCTCTGCTGCTTCTAAAGCTCAGCCTGTGGTGAACATGGGGCAACAGTTCCCATTCCTTTTAGTAATCCTGGTTAAGGCTTATGGTGACTTGGAACTTTTGGCACTGTGTCACCATATTGGAGCATCCCCAGAAGTCCTCTTTGATCTGACACATCTGCTGTCATCACAGCCAGAAACAAACTATCAAGTAAACAAGGACATGTATAGAGTAAAGTCTATGTACAGTAAGCCTATATTAGTAAACTCTCTCTGGGTACAGAGCATTCTCATTAAGGTAAACAACAAAGAAAAGGGCACTTTTAATATTTCTATGGACTCCTCTGCCAGGCGGTGGTGGCACACACCTTTAATCCCAGCACTCGGGAGGCAAGCAGATCTCTGTGAGTTCGAGGCCAGCTTGGTCTACAAGAATTAGTTCCAGGACAAGCCCCAAAGATATAGAGAAACCCTGTCTTGAAAACAAAATATTTCTATGTACTCCTCTTTGGATACTGTTATTAAGGGACTTCATGGGGCATAATATGACATAGTACTGTAATATAAGATGAGGTAGATGGACCTATGGTCTAAAGTTTAAGATACCTGTTCTGTTTGTATTTGTCTTGTTTAGCAGGAAAGGCAAAGTTGTTCCCAGCTTATCTAACTTGAGCTGATTTTTCTTGGCACCAAGAAGATTGTATAATTGGGACATTTCTTTGTCATGTCATACCCTCTACAATATGGTCCCCTTTTGTCCTCCCTGATATGGGACTTCTTGCTGAATATTGACTATAAAGATCCCTTTAACTTGAAATATTATCTCCTCACTTGCTATATATTTTTTTCTCATACCCAGTAAAATACAAATTTCAAATCTATCAAAGTCTCTCTCTTCTCATCTCTGAACCCCATGGCCTCAGGCTTTAAAAATAGAGTAAATGTGTGGTTTAAGTCTGAGCCTGATTCAGAAACCAAAGAGACACATCTCCAAGACACCAAGACACACATATTTGTAAACACTCTGCCTGTTCCACAGTGATTTCTGTTTACCACTGGGTTACTATGACAGCCCTATCATGCTTTAGAATTTCAGGGTTTTTTTTTCCTTTTCTCATTCAATAATCTGACATTTCCAAGTCTTCTCAGTGACTAAGGTAAAATCCCCTTAGATTTTATTTATCAATGTGTTTCTAACTAATGTACTTTACTGGGCTCTGTCTTTATTGCTCTCCATTAACCTCGTGCCTATGTGTTATGGGTAACCACCTTACTTCAGTGCCTGTCTGTGGCACAGGTGCCAGAAAGAAGAAACCCTTCGTTATCAAGCAATAAAAGCCTGAAGAGGCCGGAGGAGGATGCTCTGTCCCTGCAGCTGGAGTTACAGTTGACTGTGAGCTACCTGTCAGGGTGCAAGAGATGAAACTGGTTTTCTGGAAGAGCAGCATGTGCTCTTAACTGGTGAGCCATCTCTCCATCCTCGACTTTATAATTTTGTGTTAAAAACAAAAAAACAAAGACAGACTGGAGAGGTGGCTCAGTGGTTAAGAGAACAAATTGTGTTTGCAAAGGACCCAAGTTTGGCTCCTAGGATATAGTGGGGGACTCACAACTACCGTAACTCAAGCTCCAGGCTGACTCAACTCCTCTGGTCTCTGTAGACACATGGATGATGCGCACATGCACATGATATAGAAAATAATAATCCATCTTAAAAAGAGAAGATAGAGCCAAGTAATGAAGTGAAACAGACAAACACCTTGGTAATAATATATTGATAGAAACTAGCTAGAGTAATGAATCAGGGAGAGAAAACAGAGGAAGATGTTGAGGGAAGGAGCTGGTGGTTGGTCACAATTCTGAAAGGTGTTATGGGGGGGCTGAGCTGATGCTCTTCTTGTGATGATGGGATGAGTAAGAAAAGGCAGGGTGGTAGTTTGAATGGTTGGCCCATAGACAGTGGCACTATTAGGAGATGTGACCTTGTTGGAGTACATGTGGCCTTGTTGGAGGAAATGTGCCATTACAGAGGCAGGCTTTGAGGTCTCATATATGCTCAAACTATGCCCAACACATACTCTCTCCTTCTGCTGCCCACAGATCAAGATGTAGAACTCTCAACTCCTTCTCCACCACTGTAACTGCCTGCACACCACCATGCCCCACCATGATGACCATGGACTAAACCCCTGAAACTGTAAACCCCAATGAAATATTTTCCTTTTTAAGAGTTGCCATGGTCATGGTGTCTCTTCACAGCAATAGAAACCTAAACTAAGACAGGGAATAACCCAGTTTTCTTGTGGGGTAGAACGCTACAGCCTAAGGTATGATTCATATAAGGATCGTGAAGTAGGGTTCATTATACGACTGCAATAGGTTCTACTACTTACCTCTTATGCCGGCATGAAACAAAGACAAGCAAGCATACAGCAAACAGACACCATTCAGCCTCCCTCCTGAGACTGTCTTCCTGGGCCAGAAACAAGTAAAATAATCACACCGTAGGATTTATCTGTACCTGGAAGAGAGATCTGTCTTGGGAAAATAAATTTTAAAACTAATAAAGAAAGTAAATTTACAGCACAGGACAATTTTGTGGTGTGTGTTTTTAATGTGCTTGCCTTTGAAAGTTTCTGACAGGCCCTGAGTTATTTCAGAAGAATTTGCTAAAGTTCATGGTGATTAATAAGAGTGATTTAATAGAGTGCTTGGCAGCTGTTAGCTGGCTGAAAATATAAGTGATTATTTTTATTATTAAATAAATGGAGTTTATACAACTGGCTGCAGTGTTTGCTAGCCATAACTTTTTTTAGTGTCTTTTAAAATTCACAGCATTTATTTATAATTTAAAACTGCCTCCAGCTTAATTGTATATTAAATGAAAATATTTTAATTATTTGTATTTAATACATTATCTCCTTACCCTAAACATAAACTCTTCTGGGACCGCTACCAAATTAAGGAATACTAAGTCTCTCATAAGTTTATAAATTTCTATTGGGGTTAAACTAGAATAATCTTTCTAGTTAGCAATGTGAAAATAAATGTCATGAATTCCAGATAAATTATAGTCCTGACCATGCCATTTTATTCCTGAGTGTGAAGAAATAAAAAAAAAGGAAAGAGAATTGTTGCATGGATGTTTTGTACAAAATTATTTATAATAAAGTCACTGCTTTATTATTTACTTTTGTGGCAAAAAAAATACCTGACATAAACAATATAAGAGGAGAAGGACTATTTTGGCTCCTGGTTTCAGAGGCTCTTTTGGTTCGTAATTGTTCTATGTGTTTGTGAAGACTATCATGGCAGTGGGAACTGTTCATATTCCACTGGATTAGAAGAAGAGAGAGAGAAACAGAGAGGCATAAGACCTAGGATACAGTCTGTAAAGGTCTAACCCTAATGATTTACTGCCTGTAGCTAAGCCTCATCTTCTAAAAGTTCACCAGCCTTTCACTACCACACACAAAAACAGCACTATCCAAAGAGCAGCAACATTCAAAACATGAACCCGCGGGGGACATTTCTGATACAAATCCTAGCAAGAGCAAACTAACAAACTATGTTACAGTTTATCTACACAGAGGGAAAAGAATGCCCTTCACAGAAAATAGCCTTTGCATAGAATTTCAATAGCAGAAGAGATGCTTATGTTTTAAATGAAATAACAATTGGATGTAAATGTATGGGTAAATGTGAGCCTAGGCAGTCAAGAAGGCAAATGAACAGCAAAATGTCAGCAGTGACTGCCTCTGGGTGTAGGGCTTGGATTATGGCCTGGTATTACACATCCTGACGTGGTTGACGG
This sequence comes from Microtus pennsylvanicus, assembly GCF_037038515.1. Lineage (NCBI taxonomy): Eukaryota > Metazoa > Chordata > Mammalia > Rodentia > Cricetidae > Microtus > Microtus pennsylvanicus. The sequence goes on from NC_134582.1 coordinate 89,599,537, forward strand.
TTGTATTAATGATATTAGTAATATTAGACAAAGGTACTGATCCTGCCCTCTGCTACTTGAATAATCTTAGCAACGTTTCTTAATTGTTGACTTAACCACATCTTAAAATTCTTTTCTCTGAGTCTTGTCAACATGAGATGACATCATAATGCCTGAGCAAACAAGAAAGCTGATAATGGGTCAACATGATTAAAGAGCTGAGGATCATGGCCATGAAGCAACCTTCATACTCAACCCAAAGAAGCCCTGAACGTCTGTATTCTATGCCGTCTCCTCCTGGAGGAGGTGGTTGAGATAGCTGGATTTGACTGACCTGGGTTTGTCTCCTAACCTTCCTGGCTGTTGCAAAGGCACTGAAGAGGATATGTACTACAAAATGAAGCATGCACATCTTCCTGATCAGGCTTGCCATTGCGATGTAACTGGTGCAAATTTGAGGGGCGTGTGTTGTAGTACAACAATTGGCTAAATGCATGTATCTGAAGATGCATACTGAGCAGATAGGACATGAGTTGAACTAGGTCATCCACTTCCTTGCTGATTCAAAGGAAAATTCCATCTAAGATCATTGGGTTCTAGTTTCTTTTTTTAAAAAAATGCCTGGCTAAGAGAGGGCTGGAAATAAGACCTGAGTCTCAAGTGTAAATAGTCTCTGGCAACCCTAGGGCTGACTTGGTTCAATCCCCAAACACTGATCTTATTGTGAATATTCTGTAAAGTCATTGCATTAATATTGCATTAATATCAGAGTCCCCATCATCACTTACCCACACCTCTCCTCATACCCTGTGCTTCCAAAGAGCAAAATGTACCCACAGTGAAACAGACATGACCCCCTCTCCTCTTTGCCCACATGCTCTAGCATCTTTGCCCTCGCATCTTCTACTTGTGGAAGCAATGCCACTGCAGTCTCCAGCCTGAGCTTGTCTCTGTTGAATAAGCTTCCTTTTACTCTCTGTCTCAAGTTCATGGCCACATTATTAGCAAGAATTTCTTCTTTGCCAGCTTGCCCATTTTTTTTTTGCCATTTTCTGGAGTAGATGACAGATATATGAGAGTCCCTGCCACCAGAAATAGAAGCCACAATCTGAGTGGCCCAGCCAAGACCATGCAATAGACAGTAATTTATGTCTTTACCAATATTCACCGCAGGCCCTCAGCAGGTCTACTACTGAGTTCTTATCTGACCGACTACAGAAATAGGAGTTTTGTTTCCTGTTATTGCAGTCCTCATGGAGTTGGAGAAATGCTCCTGATTTCCTTCCATAACGTTTTCTTTCTAGAACAATCAAGACTGTAGTAAACACTGACCCCAGAAAAAAAAGGGTTCATTTAATGAATTTCCAGTAATGCCTGTGCTCTGAGCATTGTTTTCATCCTAAAAGATATGAAAGTTTAATTATGAATGTCACAGAGGCATTTCATTTGCTTCAATCACTGACGCTGTCACCAGAGATTTCCCATAGCCGGGGGCTGTTGTGCCCAGAAGAAATGGTTGGGCAGAACCTCAATGTCTGACCTGTTTTCCCCAAGATTTCAGTTGAGGAACGAGAATGCCAATGCCGAATGCACTTACACTGAGAAATCACTGAAGAATTTGAAGTTTTCTTGTATTGTTTTTTTTCCCAGTAGTAATTTTATGTTTGTCTGAGATTTCTCTTTTGGGTTCTTCAGGTTCTGAAAGTGTTGTGTTGTCCTGCGCTAGCACCCCAGCTTCTCTTTTGGCTTCAGATTTCTTTCTTCCTTTGTCTTTTCATAGAGGTGGAAGGAGACTATGCACCTGCTTCATTCCGATCTCCTAAGCTGCTGCGAAGTTGGTTCACGAGCCTGTGTTTGGAGATTTATCCACCTATATGGTCTTTCCCCTACTCTGCCTAGACTTCATGTTAAATTTTTTTCCCTTTCCTTTCCTCCTTTTTCCCTCCTCTGTCTGTTCTTTTATTCTTTCTGTGTCGGGGATAGAACTCAAGGCCTTGCTGTGACTGCACTGTCTTTGAATCATATCTTTAGGATGTGAGGTAATAGTGGCATAAAATGACGTCAAAACTTTTGTCATTAAACTCTGCAGCACAACTGTGGTTCTCGGACAGTGAGTGGTCTTTTCTCTCAGTGTGCCAGTGAACCCACTAAATGGTTTTTGGTATTCTAAAGCTTTAAAGCAATGTTGGTGCCATGAAATAGTAGTTGTTTTCTGTGTATCCAGCACTTCCTTAGTGAAGCTCTTCTTTCTCAATTGTCAATAACACTTTGTAGTCTGCGTGATTCAGGGGACCCCAGAATGCCACTTTCTCTACCCCTAACACTTATCAGAAATGGGTAGGACCCAGTTCCCATTGCTCATCTTGCTGGCCACAGTCCCTGGTGTAGGGATGGTTGCATGATTCAACCAAGGCTGTTCAGAGTCCTGTCTTGATGCCTATACAGCTATTATAGGAGATGGTGCCTCATTTTCTAGATCACAAGTTGTGTTACATAGGCTCAGAGCTGCTGCAGCCTATCTGAGAACACAAGAACAGAGATGGGGGTACACTGCTAAAGAAAATGCTCAAATAACACACTCCAATCTTGTGTTATTTGGGTTTACGCTAGACTGAGTTGGGTTTTAATCATTTCTAACCAAACCTTGAATATTTAGTATGGGTGTTTGTTGCTTTAGAAATGTTTATCTGAGAGTATTCTAAATAAGCCCATTTCTAACTTTCCACATAGAACTGGAGAGATACTAAGGACCAGAGAAGGAGGACAGCTTCTTTCCGGTGACATATTCTGCACTCTGTCTGCGGGAATCCATAAGGAAGTCCTGGGCAGGTCAGCATTCTGTGAATTTGTTGAGATGAGGCTGTGTGTAAAACTCCAAAAAGACAAAGAATAGTTTGTTATCTATTTTCTTCAGCTCCTTCACAGTAATTTGTATTTCACTAAGTTCCTCTCTGCTTACAAATTACTGAATAAGTCCTCAACTGAGAAGTTCCAGATTGGCTCATTAAAAACCCTTCTTAGAAGGCCAAGGAGCCTTGTGAGAAAATGCCCCAAACTCACAGAATTGACTCAATGTTTCTTTTTGTTCCAACAGCACTCCTTTAAAGAAAAAAAGACTGAATAAATTTCTGTGTGTGTGCTCACACACCCCTATAGGTAAGCACATCTGTGTATGGGCACGTGAGCACAGATGCCCATTGGGACCAGACGTAGCATACCCTCCTAGAGATGGAGTGACAGGTCCTTGTGAGCTGCCTGATGTGAGTGCTGGAAAACAAACTCTGTTTCTCTGCAAGGACAGGTGTGCTACTAACTGCTGAGCCATCTGTCCAGCCCTTACAGCCATCTTTAGATAAGCTAAGTGGAGGCCACTGGACCAAAGATCATTTGTTTGGTACAGTTGGAAAACATTATTGCTGCTCAATTCAGAGCACCTGGAAGAGTTTTCATTGGCTGCCTCATCCCTGGGGGGTGTAGGTCGGGGGGGAGAACTGTCTTAACAGTAAAATTTATTCCTACATGAGGGCGATTGTGTGTGCTTTAAAGAGATCAGAAGTAAAAATAAGCAACACGGACAACACAAGGGAAAAGATTAATCACATGGCCTAAAAATCAGAATGTTCTACTCCTTAGTGTCAACTCATTACACGTGGGAACTTTTAGTGATTGACAGATGTAATGACTAACAAGGGATAGAAGCAAAATTGTTTGCTCATGGTTGCACGGGTAAAATGTGTTTGTTGATTTTTGTTTTGAAGGCTTGTGGCTGATTTGGCAACGAGAACACCTTCACCAGGGTTGGGAAAGAGTCACAGTCTTGAAATTTAAAGCAGTAACACAAGCATGTAAATAAATTTGAACTTCTAAACAAAAGTCTGTAACTCTGTCTCCAAAAAGAACTCACATTCTGCTCGTGCCTGCAAGAGAACTTGGCCCTGTATGTAAAGTGATTTAGGATGCGGTCAACAGCAAGATGATGAGAAGAAAAGAAAACAAAAATCTCCAGAAGCTTTAAGAGTACCGAAAAGAGAGGCGTTTTAACCACTAAGCTGGAGATCAATTGCTGTTTAGGTTCTGAAAGGAGAGCAGGACCTCAACATACCACTTCATTCAATCCACTGCTAACGGTGTCTAGCAGACATGAGTCTGCAGTCGCCATTAAACTGTTTGTGATGTCATGGATCAGATTTGGCACAGGTGTGTCTTTCCTTGGCTTTCCCAAGGCTACCTTCAGTCTCAACTGTATCTACAGTAAATGGTACCCAGCCTTGGAGATACAAATTTCCAGAGTGAAAACCTGGTTCTAATGTGTGCTTACTCCTGTTTCACAGGCTTCTCACCACCAGGCAATGTCTAGAGCTGTCTATTTCCCTCTCTTCTGGACCACTTTTATGATGCTCGAATACAGTTCACAGATCTTCTGCTGTAACTCCTGGAAGGGAGTAGCCATGGCATGAGAGAAGGCTGACTGTTGTAATCTGCTGGCCTGGTCTGTCACCTGGGTACTCTTGCTTTAAGAGACAAGCCCCACCCACTCCCAACTCCCCCCCCCCCCCAACCTTCTCTCTCTCTTTCTTCTGGAGAGGCAGCTTCTGCTTCTCTCTCTTCTTCCCCCTTTTCTCCTTCCCCCCACTTTCCTCCTTTACTTCTTCCTCCGTAACCCACTAAATAAACTCTATACCCAACCTCTCTCTGCTCGGTGTATTTATCTGTCTGCCTCCCTCTGAGACCTCAGGCCACCAGCCAGAGGACCAACCTAGGCCTCGGGTTACCCAGCTCTGCCTCTCATAGGGCTGGCCTCAGGTCACCCACGTTATATTTATGAATGATAACACCAACCCTGTGATGCCTTCATCAAAACTGGTCTTTCATTACACTTATTACAACTCTAATGTGAGCAAACCCTTTTATAACAAGGCAAAAGTATCATTCAAACATGTAGACATGAGCATGAGAAAATATTATTGATATGAAAAAAAGGACTCGAAGAAGAGTACAGCGTATGTTTTATCTTCTACCTACCTACAGAACTGCATTGTTTATACAAGGTTGAAAAGCATTTTTCTATAACCTTAGATAGTGTTTCTGAGCCTTCACAAATTAATGTTAAGGTTCTGACTTATGTAAGAATGTTTCCAGGCGAACCAAACCTTCCACAGGGTCTAGAAAACAACAAAGAGAGACCCCGAAAGCCCCTGAAAGTTTCTCTGAAGACGATGGACAGATTTGAGGGTGATTACCATATATAATGCAGATGTCATGATTATCTTCTTTATTTACATCTTCCTGGTATTACACTGTTGGAGATGTGAACCTGCTTCCATTACCTGTGGCTGAATGAGAAATGGCCATAGAAGAAAAATAACCTTATTTATCTAGGTCTCACAAAGAACATTTTTGACACCACGTCCCTTGGTGAAGCCTGTTTTCTGACTTTTCATCATCTTTTTGCTTGCTTTAAGAAGATCACAGGCCCCTTTAGGCCAGAAATAGGCAGTGGAATTTGATGTTTGTATAATTAGGTATGGTTATCAAACTCAGGATAGATGAAACTTTGCAAGTAAATGGGCCATTCATTCAAGTCTATAAAGGCCTGCGTCTCCTGATCTCACCAGCAGCCTCCATGGTCCTCTGAGTGCACAGAGAGCCAATTGGCTGTTTTGTAGAATATTTTCACAATTATGAAAATTGACAATGTGTCACTGTCAGGTCTATTTTCGTTTCCTGTCCTAGGAGGAAAGGTCTTTCCCTTGTTCTTATTAAATTTGAAAAATAAATAATCACAGCAGTATCTCAATAGGCCCTACAAGCTTATTTTATGCTACAAGAATTTGAAATAATTGGGCAATAAGTCACAGGAGCAGCAAAGGGGAGAACAGCTTGTTTCTTTGAATAAATTAACTCTGGCTAGGTCTGCTGACGATATGATTTTTGACGGGTAGATGTCTTGTCCATGACCTTAAACTTGGTGGGGAAATAAAAATTATTCCCAAGCTGTAGCAATGAACTGGCTGTAAATGACTTAGTGTAATTGCTTCAGAGGAAAAGTACAAAGGTCTCAACTTCCCATCATTTGCTTCTGAACAAGGAAAAAGGAAACATACTTAAGAGATAAGCTATTGTCAGAATGCTGAAGGAATTTCAAGGTAAACATGTGAGTATTGCTGTGGGGATCCACGGTCTTTGAAACACGCACTTTTTTCCTTTGTGGTTTAAGCAAATGTTTTACTTTCCTAATATTGACCACCCTAATGCATGAAATATGACCCGGGAAAACTTCCCACTCCTTCCTTCAACAGTTATGTTTTCTCTTTAAGAGATATAAGAGTTAGTCACTAAGGCACCATCAAGGGGCAACCTTAAAAAAATTCTCATTGAGTCTTTGAAGGTGACTCACCATGATGGGAGTTAATTACTGTTATTACTTATAATTAATATTTTAAGTCTATGGGTGAAGGGGCTTCCAGACCTTTCTAATGCTGACAGCACCTGTCAAAGAAACATAAAGGGGCAGAACATGTTTTCCCAGTACCAAAGGTTTCTGCAGCATGCCTGAGGTCAAAAGTCACTGTGAAAACTAGAAGTGTACCCACAACTTTACTCCAAAATGTGTGCACTTCTTCTAGAAAATGTACACTTAGCCACAAAAGGGTGAGACTACAAATAAAAGCCAAGATGGAAATGTTACAGATGCCAGGGTTATTACCCTCAATCCAGTTTTCTCCCTAAGATACCAGCTTGAGGACTATTGGTCTGCAGTGAGAGCCAGTGTACACAGACGACCTCTGATAAACTGACCAACATGAAAAGTTAGGCTGCTTCTGGGAAAGCCCAAAGCAGGTGTGATGGAACACACCTGACATCCCAGGACTCAGGTCCAAGGTCACCTTCCTCAGCTACGCAGCAAGTCAGAGGGTGGCCTGGGCTGCATGAGTCCCTGTAAAGAAACAAGCAAGAAAACTGATGATACAACAACACAATGATGAAGGCACCGAGGAGAGACAGAGAAGGCTGTGGTTGCAGGATCAGCTCCCCGATTACAGTCAAAGCCACCGGACATGTGAGAGGCCTGAGCATGCTTTTCTCCTGTCATGCCACATCTCGCCCCCGTGTCTGCGCTTGGTGTGCTATTACTCAGTTCGCGAGCTTCGGACAAGGGGGCTGGAGGTTAAAATACACAGACACACACACAGACAGAGAGACAGCCACACGGGTCATCCTTGAATTCCCCAAGAATGCCCCCTTTATTGTGTTCAGATTATATAGAGATAGCCACGCCCCAGGCAAAGCCACCAGAAACCACTCTCCTGCCATCAGGAACTCCTGAAGGTCTCATGCTCAGAGCAGCTGTAGGCACTCAGATCAGGGGATTACAAGAAATTTAGGATCTGGGGTCTCACTGCTCCCAACACTGTCACTATCTTTAGTGATCATCATTTTCACGATGCTTATCAATCATAGCCAAATTGATTACTGATGATTCTTGATCACCAGCTGCAGTCCTCCTAACTTTACTTGTACGGCATCACCCAGTGCTTTACACCTGGAGTTTGGAACTGCTGATAAAGTTTTCTTACCATGCTGAAAGAAATGGGATGTTCTCAGGCTTTCGTAAAAATGAAATAATATGAAGGTAGAGTAGGGAGCAGACCAAAATTAAGACAGCCGCACCCCTCATCTCAGTACAAGAAAAGTTTTAAAAAGCCACATAGCCTGGTGTGAGCGAAAAGCCATGAGTATGCAGAACGTAATATAGGTCCATATGAATTGAAAGCTTGCTTTGTAAAATATAGTCATACAGCCCAGGCTTTTTAAGGTCATAGAAAGTGGGTTAAATTGGGCTATGCAGCAATGCCAAGTTCCAATCTCCAGGATTTCCATTTTGCCAAAAGATTAACAAAGCTCATATTTATGTTGCTGGTAGGAAGGGTATTGGATTTTAAAACTCTGAGTATATTCATTTTGAAGTCTTGTTTATTTTGTTTACTTCATTGGGAAATATTTTCTCCCTAGACATAGGAAAGGAAATTTCAGTGCAAACGATCACAACTGTCTATGGGGGGCGGGGCATGAGGAGGGAGCTTCCTCCAGAGTTGGAAGAAATGTTTTCTATTGTATGAAACCTTTGTTTGCCACCATATAGTTCACAATAATTATGATTGCTTTCCATGTCTGGACATATTCATTCTGTCTCCCACATGCAGTCAAATAGCCTTACTGACTTTTATGGCCTGGGCTTATGTTACTTAGATAGTGCTAATGCTCCAAGGTGCTGCTTTGTGTGTGAAAGGCTTGTTTCACTGGGAGCTGTTTTCCTTGCAGATCTTAAGACACACTTGGCATTTCCCACCCTTTCGCTTTGCTTTCAACTGGTTCCACTTTTCCTGTCTTTTCCGATTTCACCTGCATAAGCTGCAAGAGGAAAAGCAGTCCAGCCGCATCCTTCAGGCCTTCCTTGGTCTCTCTCATCTAGAGTGGACGCTTTAGATTCTTGTAGTCTATTTCTCTAGAGTCTAAAGTATGTACTCTTCTGCTAGAGACTGATAGCTCTTGCCCTGAGCCCTCAGCACTTGCCTGCCTCCAGCACACAGGTGATAACTCCCTGCAAAAAGACCTTGAGAAAGGAGGACAGCACAGGTTTTCATCTTGAGTGTCACACCTTCCTTCATTAGGAAAACGTCTTTTCTGTGGCTAGATTTTTATTACACTACTGGGCAAAAGTTTGTGGCTGTTTAAAAAGACCCCCACAGCCCAAGTTAGATAAATAAGTTAAGATTCAGAAAGACTGAGGAGGCTGGCTGCCAGAACAAAGTGAAGAGGTAGAGAGCTGAGTGTGGAAAGGAGACCCCAGGGTCTGAAGGAGTCCTCTTCATGAAAACTACCCCCTTTCTGCTCCTTATGACCGTGTATGGCATGGAAGATGGACTCCCTGCTTATGGGATTCTAAATGCGTTTGACTTCTGCTGCTACATTCCCGTGCTAGGGCTGATAACAATCTTTCCATACTGGAGGACTTGAAACTCACTTCCCCACATTTCTGGAAACTAATGTTGGGGACAAAGTTTGTCTGTCTGTCTTTCTCTCCCTCCCTCCCCTCCCACCTCTCTTCTTGGCTAGTAGATGCCCATCTTCTCCCTGTGCCCCCATAGCCTCTTCCCTCTCATGAGGTCATCAGTCATACTGGATTGACTTCATGGCATTATTTTAGCATGTGTGTTTCTGTAGACACTGCCTCCAGATAAGTCCTGGTACTGAGAGTCAGGACTTCACTGTACAAACCGGGCCCAAATTCTCTACTATAACAACTATTTTCTTCCCTCTGAGCTGTGGTGAAGGTTTTCTGGGACTACTAAAATAAGTGTGAGCTATCTGTATTGTGCACCAAGTCAGTGCCATCTCAGGAGTTATCTTTTTCTAATAGGTTAGCTAGCTTCTCTTGTAGAATTAGTCAGTTTGCTAGAGTAGAATTTGGAAATAATGAGTAAGAAAAGCAAAAGAGAAAACAAGACCATACATTTCAGCAATGAAGTATTTCTAACTGTAAAAAGTTCTTCCTTGCATATTGGCTTTAATCTTGTGATACATTTTCCAAAAGCAAGTGATATTGCAGCACAAGACAGTGCCACAGATTCTCAAGGATGTGGCAACCACAGTGGGTAGAAGGTCAGGTGCCAATATTCTCACAGGTTTCAGATCCTAATAAGTTTGATTTGGTTAGAATATCAGGTGATAAAAGCGAAAGTGTGGAGGTTGAAGTGCTCATTGAGACAGGTGAGAATCTTCCCTTGCTTGGAGATTGCTCGATAGCAGGGCTACATTCTACACAACTTTAATAATCAACACTGGCAAGTCTTAACAGAGTCTCCCCTTCACAACCTGCCTAGTTCACTCTACAATTCTCCACTCAGATTTTGCTTTTCTTGGTCAGTAAAAGAGAGCATACATAATCAGTAGAGGGTATGTGATCTGTTGGAAATTTCTCCTGCAAGTAAATGCAGGACTTCATGGAAGAGCAACGTCCCACTTAACTGATATTACCTAACCCCTATTAGAATGTTTTCCTTTGTTGCCATTCTCTTTCACCCAGGGGCTTAAAACCCTCTTAAGTCATTTTAGTAACTGAAACTGTCTAACGAGGACAAAGAGAAAAGAAATGGAAAATGACGTGCTCATTATCCACCTCACTTGTTCAGGACTAACCCAGATGCTGAACCTCTCCTCGCTCTCCACCCAACCTACTCCTTGTGTGACCAGCCGTGTCCTGAAAAGATGTGCCTCACTAGTATTTTCGTCAAACACATTGGAGAGATTTCAACAGTCCGCTCAGGGGCATCAACTCCAACATGTGTGTACAAAGAAGCCAACATTGACTAATGAGGTGAAATTTACCGGCTCACTGCACTGAGTTGCACAACCAAGACCTCGCCCTGCCACCCCAAGTCTCTCCCAGTAATTTCTGATCTCCCCTTAGTGGGTCTCACCTGTGTGAGCTGGAATCCTGCTTGCTTGTCCCACATGATACCCACTGCTGCCTGTTCCTGTGGGAGCCTTGATTTCCAACCACTGAGCCCATCTCTGCCTCCAATGCAGACCAGAAGGTGCCCAACTGTACTGTGTGAGCCCTACTTAGAAGTGTGCAGAATGTTCCCTGCTCCATACCTGCTATGGCTCTTCACTGTCACCAAGGTTTCAGAGAACTGGGCATCTGCCTCTCTGTCTCTTAATGCCTCCTTATTCTTCCTTGCATCTTCAGTTCTTGTGGTGGAGCTGAGCTCTTCCTAGTCCATGGGACAGACTGGAAGTCAGACACATGGAATCTACTGCAACTCCAAATATTCCAGAGCAACTTCTTCCTCAAGGTCCTCCATTGCCCTGCAGATTGGCATGCATATAGGCCAGAAGGCTACTTCTCCACCACCCTTTCATCATCCTCATGCCAATCATTTAACATTGGCCTTCTTGAAACCCAAGGGTGCACCTTGTTTTCTGTCTTTTGCCACAATCAGAGCAGAGGAATTGAAGTAAGGTATTTCATGATTTCTAGAGAGTAGAATGAACTTGTGTTCATCCGTATTTTCTAAGCCAGTGGAATGGGGACCATGCTGTTTCCTGGATTAGAAAATCATAACCAGTATTTGTCCCTAAACCCCAGTCATCTCACTTGTGCATCCCAGGACCAAGTAAGTCATCCTAGCGTTGAAATGCTGTCCTTGTCATGCTTGGGTGAGCACTCACCACTGCCTCATCTTCATCAAAACCTTTTTTCCAAAGGGTCTTCTACAAGATACTTAGGCCAAAGAGGAACTTATGAAGGAGGTTACCTTGCCTTCAGCTGTTGAAGGACTTATGAGCTCAGCTAGCAGCGAGTGAGTCAGGGGTTACTATAGCAATGGCAAAAATACTCTTTTCAGCTTCTCTGCTCCATGTCAGACTGGAGAGAGGCAGTAAAAGGCATGCGGCATAGAATACAAACCTATCCCATTTCTTTAATGTGAAAGTTTTCTCATCATCCAAAGACACAAAAATCTTGGGAGAAAAGGCAAGGAGTTCTACCAGGAATAGTTTAGAAATGGAAAGGAATAGAGGTCAAACATCCGCAGATGCTGAGTTTTCTGATAAGTTTTTCTTGTCAGTTTGGCACAAACCAGAATCACCTGGAAAGAGACAACCACAGTTGGGGATTTCCCTCCATCACCTTGGTTTGTGGCATGTCTGTGGGTCATTTTTTTTTTAATTATAGGTAATTGATGTAGGAGGGCCTAGCCCACTGTGGGTGATGTCATCTCTGGACAGGTGATCCTGGTTATGTAAGAATACAGGTAACTAGGCAACAAAGAAGACCCTAAGAGAGACATACATGGATCTGCATAGGAAGGTGAAAAAGACAAGATCTCCTGAGTAAATTGAGAGTGTGGGGGTCACAGGAGAGGGTAGAAGGGAAGAGGGGAGTAGAGAAAAATGTATAGCTCAATAAAACCAATAAAAAATAAGAATGCTGGCTGAGCATGAGCCATCAAAGCAAGGAAATCATGGTGGCAGATATATAAGGCTTAATTTGAGGGTACAGCACACGCAAGCAGGGAAATCATGGTGGCAGACATGCGAGGTCACCCCTGCATCTTCAGTCAGAAAGCAGAGGCAGAAGACGAAGGGTGCTCTGCTCACTTCCTGCATTTTACAGAGCATAAAACCCCAGCCCGTGCAAAGGTACTGCTTATATTTTGGGTGGATCTTGCCTCCTTGCTTCACTTACCTCTTTCTAGAAACCCCCTCGTAGACATACCCAGATGAGTGTTTCCATGGCCAAGTTGTCAAAGATCCTCACAGATTCTGGAGGATTCCAACAAACACTTCCCCTTAAGGAGGTGCTGGCTGCTGTGGTCAGACACCTCATCTCAGCTCATCCATTCTCTGGTTTGATATGAAACAATTTCCTAGTATCCCAGCAAGTAACAGAACCTGGAAAGGTCAGGGATTCCTTCCATCAACAGCAATCTACAGGCCACATGTTACCTACCCAGCATCCGTACCAGCACTGAGCATACGGTCACGGGTAGCATTGGTGTTCCTGTTTGGAATGGCTGACTTTTGACATAAAACTGTTTAGCACAGCTAGCTTTCCTGCATAGCAGATGGTGCTGCCTCTTGTGCTCTGGGCTCTCTTACGGGTCAATTTGATCTAGGAAATCCCCCACTTGGTGCTTTCCTTTCCTTTACTTTCAAGTAGTTTCAGGCTGTGTCAAAGTGACAATTAAATTTGATAAAACACCCTCTGGTCTCCCCTTCATTCTAACATCATTCCCTTGCCTTTGTAGCTTTTCCCTGATACTCGATTCTACTTTCATTCCCACTTTCTTGCCTACCCTTTGAAATTTTATTAAATTGTCACATTTACTCTTAAGCAGTTTTTAACTGCAGAGATGAATATACATAATTTTTTGTCATTTTATGGTCTAAGGTCATTTAAGGCATAGTAACTGACATTAATTGGTTTACAGTGCATTCCCATATCTGGTTTGGCGATGTTCCTGTTACATTGGTTTACTTTCCCTTTGCTGAGTGACAATGGGGTTGAGTCTCTCCTTAAGCACTGTTCACTAGAAAACTCCTAAGTAAGTCAGAAAAGACATTCACTCCCACAAATGCACAAATCACAACACAGAGCAGGCACAGAAGAGCTACCCCTCAGAGATTCATGAGCTCGGTGGATTGTGATTGCCAAGATGTCTCCATTGCTTGATCCCAATCTCCTCAGCAATCTCCCTGCACCAGCCTACCTCACCTCTTGGCACCATGACCACTACCGCCACCTTCAAGGGTGTGGACCCCAACAGCAGGAACAGCTTCCAGGTTTTACGGCCTCTAGGTAGTAGGCCCAATTTTTCATTAGGCTTTGATGAACCAACAGAACACCCTGTATAGAAGAACAAAATGGCCTCTAATGTCTCTGGGACACTTCAATAAAATCCTCCATCTTAGACCAAGACAGCAGGAGCCAAGTACAGTGGTGACAGAAAAGATTCGGAGTTGCCTGAAACACCAAGAAGTATATCATGTGAAACAAGCTCTGGAGACTTCTTAGACCCCACGGGAGAAAATGAGATGCATGAAAATGTGGACACAAACTTCCAAGCCAACCTGGGGCAGATGAAGAGAAGCCTGTGTTCACTGGGTTTGTGTCCAGCCCTGTGGACCTAGCCCCAGTACCATCCAGGAGAAACCCTCCTGGCAGCAAGTCCGACCTTGTCCTAAGTTAGCTTCTTCTTTTGGAATTCTGTCCTTCTGTTTGTTGTTTCCATGCTTGTGAACTGCACAACCGTGAGCCTAACTGTATATCTTTCAGATTTGTTTCATTAAAAGAGAAGTACAGAAGGAAAGAAGGAAGGAAGGAAGGAAGGAAGGAAGGAAGGAAGGAAGGAAGGAAGGGAGGGAGGGAGGGAAGAAGGGAGGGAGAGAGGAAAAGAGAAAGGGAAAGGAAAGAGAGGAGAGGAAAAGAGGAGAGGAGAGGAGGAGAGGAGAGGAAAGGAGAGGAGAGGAAAAGAGGAGAGGAGAGGAGAGGAGAGGAAAAGAGGAGAGGAGAGGAGAGGAGAGGAGAGGAGAGGAGAGGAGAGGAGAGGAGAGGAGAGGAGAGGAGAGGAGAGGAGAGAAGAAGAAAAACTATCCATGACAAAGAAGGGCAGTGTGGTGACCCATTCGACAAAATGTATCTCCCCAATGTTGAGTCCAAAGGCAAGGAGCTGTATGAAGAATTGAAACCATACTTGTAAGATTATAGCTGACAAGATGGTTCAATGGATAAAGGTACTTGATACCATGCCTAATAATAAAATTAAATTAAATTAAAAATAAAATAAATATTCAGGGACTTTTTTTTTACTATCACTAGCATAAAAAAGTAAGGAGTTTGCTTCAATATTTAGACATGAATAGGGGCTTTCTCAGTAAGGCTGTGCTAGTTCAAGAAATAAGAAGAACAATTCACAAATGAGATCTTGCAGAAATATTTTTGTTTCTGTATGGCAAAGGAAAACATCATTCCAATGAAAAGGCCACACACAGAAGGGAAAAAATCTTCACCAACTTTACTAACAGAATATTAGTCTATAAAACAAACCAAAACCCAAAGCCCGAAATGCCTTCACCCTCACAGCTGGCTGTAAACTTGTGCAAGCACAGTGAGAATTAGTACTGAGTTTCTTAAAAAACTATAAACAGATCTGCCTCATGATTCAGACACACCACTTGATGTAGGACGTCCTTCTGTATGCTGTGAATATGTGTTTCTCTCATTGGTTGATAAATAAAGCTGTTTCAGCCTGTGGCAGGATAGGATATAACTAGGCAAGAAATCCAAGCAGAGATGGAGAGGGAAAGACGGCAGGAGGAGAGAGATGCCAGCGAGCTGCCCACAGTACAGGATGCCAGAACATCTAAGGTAAAGCCATGGCCACGTGGTGATATACAGACTATTAGAAATGGGTTGATTTACAAGTGAGAGCTAGCTAGTACTAGCCTAAGCCACTGGTCAAACAATTATAATTAATATTAAGCCTCTGAATGGTTATCTTGTAAGGGGCTGCTGGGACCAGCGGGCAGAGAGATCAGTGGGAGCCATCAAGATGAAGAAAAGTCTCCATTTACAATCACTCCTAAGAACTCCAAAGGCCTCCAAATTCGCATACCACGTGAACACCTTCACACCCATCTTAAATATACATATCTTTCGCTTACCAATTTAACAATTAATTAAGAATACAGACTTACAAATTGATAGTGAATGTGCAAACAAGAAATTAGATAGAAATTAGATTAAATTAGAAAAAAAGCATACATAGGTATTAAAGTTTTTCAAGGTGAAACCATAACTCATTCACAGCATGGAAAACTAATTTCACTGACAGCCAAACAGGAATTAAAATTTTCTTTTCCTAGTATCATTAGCATTTGATATAAGTCTGGAAAAGTACTGACAAAGATACACAGAAGAACGAACCATTTTACTTCTGTTGTTGTTATTTATTCAGGTTAATAGGATATAGACTTCTGTCTATAACCCATCATTGTTGGAAGCTTTTGCTTTTAGAATAAATGGAATTCAAAGCGACTGTTTTAGTTCACAAAGGTATATTACAAAAATCAGTACATGCACTAATGTATACCTGAAGATATCCCTCACTAGCTCAGAATTAAGTATAATAAAGGGTTCTTTACTTAGGGGTAGACTCACAGATCACAGTCCTCTGCATGAACAGAGAACAGGAACTGAATCCAGCGCTGAGAGCAGGCAAGCTTTACAGCTGCATTTATAGTATAGTACCTGAGATAAAGCTCCCGTACCTAAAAGCTGAATATTTATGTCCTGAAGAGGTCAATTTGGATGCCAAGATTTTGGTGAAATTATTGTTACATCTGTACCTCTACCAGGCCTTCATTGACAATGTCATTTATTTGTGTTTTTCATTTTGGCCTTTGTTAGTTTATAGAAGTTTGCCAAAATACTCGCTTTACAGTTTCTCCTGATTTTTTTCTCTCTTCTATAGTTGTAATATTATTCAAAGCAGTATGGTTCCTTACAGCAGACATTAGATTCTTTAATTTTTCTGGGAAGGAGTTTTCTCTAACATGGCAGGAAATGACTGAACAGGATTTGGAATAGGGGCCTGCAAAGGATTACCTTGAATATTTCTTGTTGACCTACATTTATTAATCCAATGCTTGTCTTTGCCACACCTTTTGTATAATCCAGAAGACAGAGGTGTTCTGAATGGATTATTCTTAGAAAAAAACATTTCTAGGAATGCCCTGTTAACAATCCATTTTAAAGTGACCTTATTTTCCACAACTGAAACATTTGACACTTTGATTTGTCTTCAAACCTATGGAAATCACCTCTCCTATCCAAGTATCATCATGGGCATGAGATTCAATATTAATTGTATCTTTAATCTATTCATCCAAAGGTTCTGACCTTGCCTTTAATGGCTTAATTATTCTTTTGCTTTGAGAATTAGCATTTTCAAAAGCCAGAGATTCAAATATTATTTGTCTAGTTTCTGAATTTAGTATCATCCTATTTACTGCTGATGTCAATCTTTGTAAGAAATCCATGAAGGTATCTTTTGGGTCCTGTATGACTTTAGTAAATAATTCAATCTTTTTCCCTACTTCTTTAATTCTGTCCCAAGCATTCAAAGCTGATGCATAGCATAAAGACAGGATGTGACTATCATATAGGGATTGCCTTTCTATAGTAGTATAATCTCTTTCTCCAAGAATTTGATCTTGGGAGACTTCCATACCTCTGTTTTACTCCATTGTTCAATAGTCTTAGCCTCTTCTCTGAATCAGGCCCTCCAAGATAATGTGGACCAGGCTCTAAAACAGCTTTAACCAACTCTATCCAGTCTTTAGGGATAATTGGTTCTCCATTAAATTCCTCTGTCTGGATTTTATTGTTTTTCTAAAATTTGCATCTTAGCACACAGATTAACCAACTTTTTAAGTGATAAAACGAAAATGATAAAGCTGGTAATGTTTACAGTTGACATTACATAAATTCCATCTGAATTAGTTATCCTCTCGTTGATCAGTTCCATTTTCAAATTGTCCATCATATAATCTAATCATACAGAGACCTAACTCCCTCCATTGTATTGGTGTTTCCTATTTTTTTTTAGTGTGGGCAAAACTCTTTTAAATAATTCCTCCCTTTAAGAATTCCCAGTTGTCCACAGCCTCTCCAGCAAAGGCTATCCTTGTTGTTTTTGACTTTAGCCATTCTGACAGGTGTAAGATGGTATCTCAAAGTTGTTTTGATTTGCATTTCCCTGATTGCTAAGGAAATTGAGCACGACCTTAAGTATCTTTTGGCCATTTGAAGTTCTTCTGTTGAGAATTCTCTGTTCAGTTCAGTGCCCCATTTTTTAATTGGGTTAATTAGCATTTTAAAGTCTAGTTTCTTGAGTTCTCTATATATTTTGGAGATCAGACCTTTGTCTGTTGCGGGGTTGGTGAAGATCTTCTCCCAGTCAGTAGGTTCCCTTTGTGTCTTAGTGACAGTGTCCTTTGCTTTACAGAAGCTTCTCAGTTTTAGTAGGTCCCATTTATTCAATGTTGCCCTTAATGCCTGTGCTTCTGGGGTTATACCTAAGAAGCGATCACCTGTGCCCATCTGTTGTAGGGTATTTCCCACTTTCTCTTCTATCAGGTTCAGTGTTTTCGGGCTGATAATGAGGTCTTTAATCCATTTGGACTTGAGTTTTGTGCACGGTGATAGATATGGGTCTATTTTCATTCTTCTACAGGTTGACATCCAGTTGTGCCAGCACCATTTGTTGAAGATGCTTTCTTTCTTCCATTGTATACTTTTAGCTCCTTTATCGAAAATGAGGTGTTCATAGGTTTGTGGGGTAAAATCCGGGTCTTCTATACGATTCCATTGGTCGACTTCTCTGTTTTTATGCCAGTACCACCCTGTTTTCATTACTGTAGCTCTGTAATAGAGTTTGAAGTCAGGGATGGTAATGCCTCCAGAAGATCCTTTATTGTATAGGATTGTTTTGGCTATCCTGGGTTTTTTGTTTTTCCATATAAAGTTGATTATTGTCCTCTCCAGATCTGTAAAGAATTTTGATGGGATCTTGATGGGGATTGCATTGAATCTATAAATTGCCTTAGGTAGAATTGCCATTTTTACTATGTTGATCCTCCCAATCCAAGAGCAAGGGATGACCATCCATTTTTTGGTATCCTCATCAATTTCTTTCTTCAATGCCTTAAAGTTCTTGTCAAATAGATCTTTCACTTCCTTGGTTAGGTTTACCCCAAGATATTTTATGCTGTTTGTGGCTATCGTGAATGGAGAAGCTTCTCTGATTTCCCTCTCTGCTTCCATATCCTTTGTGTATAAGAGGGCGACTGATTTTTTGGAGTTGATCTTGTATCCTGCCACATTACTAAAGCTGTTTATCAGCTGTAAAAGTTCTTTGGTGGAGTTTTGGGGGTCGCTTATGTACACTATCATATCATCTGCGAATAACGAAAGTTTAACTTCTTCCTTTCCAATTCGAATCCCCTTGATCCCATTATGTTGTCTTATTGCTATTGCTAGAACTTCCAGCACTATATTGAAGAGGTATGGCGAAAGTGGACAGCCTTGTCGTGTTCCTGAGTTAAGCGGGATGGCTTTGAGTTTCTCTCCGTTTAATTTGATGTTAGCTGTCGGCTTGCTGTATATAGCTTTTATTATATTTAGGTATGACCCTTGTATCCCTAATCTCTCCAAGACTTTTAACATAAATGGATGTTGAATTTTGTCGAATGCTTTTTCAGCATCTAATGAAATGATCATATGGTTTTTTTCTTTCAGTTTATTTATATGCTGGATTACATTGATAGATTTTCGTATGTTGAACCAGCCCTGCATCTCAGGAATGAAGCCTACTTGATCATAGTGGATAATTTGTCGGATGTGTTCTTGGATTCGGTTTGCCAGTATTTTGTTGAGGATTTTTGCATCGATATTCATGAGTGAGATTGGCCTGTAATTCTCTTTCCTGGTTGAGTCTTTGTGTGGTTTTGGTATCAGAGTAACTGTAGCTTCATAAAAGGAATTTGGTAATGACCCTTCTGTTTCTATATTGTGAAATACATTAAGGAGTATAGGTATTAGGTCTTCTTGGAAGTTCTGGTAGAATTCCGCGTTGAAACCATCTGGTCCTGAGCTTTTTTTGGTAGGGAGGTTTTTGATAACCTCTTCTAATTCTTCGCGACTAACAGGTCTATTTAGATTGTTCACCTGGTCCTGATTTAACTTTGGTAAATGATATTTATCTAAGAAAGTATCCATTTCCTTTACATTTTCCAGTTTTGTGGCATATAGGCTTTTGTAGTAAGAGCAGGGAACCCTGACTGCTCTTTGGACTGGAGAGAGAGGGGGAGAGGAGTGGGGGGAAGGGGAGAGGGGTGGGAGGAGGGGGAGAAGAGTGGGAGGAGAGGGAGAAGAGTGGGAGGAGGGGGAGGGAAAGGGGAGGCTGGGAGGAGGTGGAAATTTGTTTTTTTTTCTTTATTCTTCTTTTATCAATAAAAAAATGTTAAAAAAAAAAAAAAAAGAATTCCCAGTTGTCTTACCAAATTTGCCAATGAAGAAGATGAAGTTGTGAGACTTATTGGTGCTGTGTAGAACAGTAAAAGCCTGACTGGATTTCAAGTTTGGCAGCAGCCCAAGAAGGGGGCTCAGGGAGAGTCTGCCAGGAGAGAAGAAAGAAAAACCTAGCTGGTAGGATGGTGACTCTGGCTGCGTGTAGCTCTGGCCCATACTGTTGGTTGTTAAGTCACAGGCAGATGACTTTTTCATGAATTCATACTCCAAACATTGGGGGCCAGGTGTAGCATGAATAATAAAAATCCAGAGACAGATACTGGGATTCAAGCTGAAGCAGAAAAGCAAAATCGCCAGCCACTAGCTCTTACCTCTACCTCAGACCGAAACAAGTGATGCTGCCTCCACGAATCCTGAGACTGAGCTTGAGCCTGAGACTGAGAGCTATCTCCTCCCATCTTATATTTCTCTCTAGCACTAAAATTAAAGGTGTGCACCAACACACTCTATGGCTACCTAGTGTACCTAGTGTACCTAGTGTAGCTGCTGGGATTAAAGGTGTCTGCCACCACTGCCTGGCCTGTAAGGCTGACTAGTGTGGTTGCTTTGCCCTCTGATTTTCAGAGAAGCTTTATTTATTAAAACACAAATAATATACCAGTATAAAAGACAATGAGAACATGAGAGCAAGTAACTTCTTTGAGATTTCCCTCCAAGGGAAACATATCCATGTCACAGTAGCAATTGGGAAACGACTATTTGGTGTGTTTGGGTTTCTATAACCAAACTTCCACTAAGTAAGTGGCTTACAAGCAACAAAATAGTTACTTCTCACAGTTCTGGACACTTCTAGGTTGAAGATCATGGCACTAACATGTGTGGAAGAATCATCTTATTGCAACTTTACATGGAGGGAGGAGTGGGAGGTCCCTGGGCTTTCTTCAGTTGAACCCAGTTCATTTATGAGGGCTCCACCACCTTCCAAAGTCTTCATCTTGTAAAATCATCATGCTGTGAGCTAACATTTTAATGCACAGATTTAGGATGGATATAAACATTCCGTGCATGTCAAGGGTTAAGGATGAATTTTCAAATTGGGTATTTTTGCTTTCAAGCCAGGCTTTCAGTGATTAAAGAGAGAATGAAAACAGACTTTGCTCACCCAGAGGGCTGGTCGTGGGTGAAAATCTGAGGTGCCCAAAGCTTGTTTGGCATCTTGTAACCTCTTTCAGTTCACTTCTCCATAATAATCCTGGAAGGTAGGAGCTGTCTCTATAGCTGAGGAAAATATGATGTATTTAGGCTTTATAACTTGTTGGGACACACACTATCTTTATGTCCATCAACACTGCCACCAACGCCCTCTCCTGAATGAATACACACAGGCGAATGCTACATCGTTTGGAGGGTGCATTTAAATGTGCTGCGCCTACCTCTGGAATTCTCTTTTCATCTGGCATTGAACTTTTATAGCCAATTATCCTTGCATTCTCGGCCAGGTAAATGGTTTCTGCCAAAGGTGTGGAATGCCTTGCGCCTGAAGGGGAATTCATATTTCGAAGTCATTCCTAGAGAGATAAGAGAAAGTAACTATCAGAGCCCTGGGTTCAAATACCAAGTGCATGTCTTCATCGGAACCTGTGTAGGGCCAGTTGCAACCATGATTTCAACTTCACATCACAAAGAAGGAGGCTGCAGAGTTAAACGGAAGCCACAGCATTCCACCAAATCCTTTTAAAATATTTATTTATTAGTAATTTGTGTGGTGAGATATTGTGATATGTGCTAGGGGTCATGGATGTAGATGTGAAGGGACAACTTAAAGGATTCAATTCTGTCCTTTTACCATGTGGGCCTTAGGGATCAAACTCAGGTCAGTGGACTTATGAGCAAGTGTCTTAACTCAGTGAGCTCTCCCATTGGCCTTAAAACTTGCTGTTTTCACAACCTTCAAAGTGACTAAATTGAAACAATATCTCTAATGTTAGAATGGCACAGTGCTCTGGTGTATTTGTTGGGATCAAGAAATTCTCCAAATAGGTATTTTAAATTCTGCCCACAACAGAGTTTCCTAAATAACCATACCTACCATCCAGTGCTTTCACCTTTTAGGCACAGGGCTTCCATCATTCACACACCCTCTTTCAACCTCAGATTCCCACCTATCCTAGAAGAAACCAGCACTGCTAACTGCTTCTTCGACATCAGATGGCATGAAGCACAGGAATCTTCTGGAAGCTTCTTCATAATTGGCACATATCAAATGAATTCCTTGTGTTGAAAGTAGCATGACAAAATAAATCAATATATGATGGTATTGAGTTAAAGATAGCATTCTACCTAAAGTTGGTTTTGGAAGAAGCAGTGTTTACATCAGAAAACATTTAAAATATACTAATTTTATTAGACACAAAATGGTTAGCACAAACCTATCTAAATTTGGAGACCTGAGGGGCGGAGCTCAGTTGGTAAGTTTGCTTGACTGGCATGCATGAAGGCCTGGGTTCAACCCCAGCACTACACACACTGGGTGGGCATGGAGGCACAATCTGGTAATGCCAATACTCAGGACGCAGAGGGAGGAGTTTCAGAAGCCCAAGGTCATCTCTGACCATATAGTGAGTTTGAGGCTAGCTTAGGAGAGAGACCCTGTCTCAAAAACAAACAAGACTATAAAAAAAACCCTCCAAATTTATCTGAATTTTGCATGTGTATACTGATGCCTAAACATTCTTATATCATTTATATCCTCATATGTAGAGTAGAAGTGTGTATACATGGACAAGCACATGTGTGGAGAAAAGCACGGAGACAGATCTAGTAAATAACCTGTTTCTGTGTATAGAGTCTTCAGATGTGTAGCTCTGTTTGAAAGTTTCTTAATGTCACTTCAACTCATATACACATGTATGTATATCTGTTGTTGGGAAAAGGATTTAAAGTGCTGCACTTTGGCACTAAAATAAACTGAGTAGCACCACCAACATAATAGAACCCTGAAATGTTTCAAATGCGAACTAACAAAATTCTAGACTACCACCAGTTGGTCGGTATTCAGAAGTGCCCTGCCCTCATGCTCTTAAGAAACAACCAGCCATGCGGTTGGCACTAATGCTACGGATCAGCCCTGTATCCATTGTATTGTGATCTCATGAACTAAAAGTGAGTATTACATTGTCTCATTTGTTTTTGTTTATTCTTTTTGTGTGTATTGGTTTGTTTTTCAGTACTGGGACAGAACCAGGGCTTCTAGTTATGCCTCGCAAGTGCCCTCTTACTGGTCTAGATCTCCAGCCCTCTTGACTTTGTACTTTGAGACAAGCTCTCACTAAGTTTCCCAGTCTGGTCTTGAACTCATTCTTTGCTCAGTCAGGCCTTGACAGTGTGATTCTCTGAACTCAGTCACCTGAGGAAGATTTTACACTCTTTATTTTTATGATTTTGATATTTGCATATGTAATTTATTTCAGTTGATTCTCCCTTGTCCACAAATCTCTCTCATTTTCCTGTTCCTCGTTCCCTCTGTGTATTTTCCCTCTGATGCCTCCAGTATTCTCCCTTTCCCTGGGATAGCTCACAGGTTCTATTGCCTTTGCCACAGCCTCTCTGAACTGCTTATTCCTTATCATGGGCCCTGTTCTAGTTTTCCGGATTTCATCCAAGATACCCTGTGTTGTCTTAACTAGTTTAGGCTTCAAACTTCTTTAGCAACCTCTCATGGTAGTTTAAGCTACAACCAACCTGAATTTTGCAGTTGCCCATAACATGGAGATCAATACAAATACCCACACATAACGTATTACAGACAGGAATAGATTAGATTGCATAGCCATGATTGTAAAAGGAGTATTCTCATATTGGTACAGAATGTGAGGAGTGGATATTAAATTCCTGAATCAATCAAAATAGAATTAACCCCAAACAAGCAGACATCATTCCTTTCAATGAGCAACAGTTGGCTCCAAGCTGTAGGTAGAAAAACATGCCCTCCATGAGAGATTATCGGTAATTTATTAAGAATGCTAAGATGTTTCCATTGATTCCTCCACTAAAATGTCAGGAGAAAACAGAGTGTATGTACTAACGATTAAATAAATCTTCTTAATGCTCAACTCAAATAACAATCAACTTTCCAGATCTGTCACTCTGACAGATTTGTCTATTCAAAGCAAAATTCCCCCAACAAACTGCCCAAGGAAAGAAAACTGCATGCCAGTACGCTAACAGCTCACAACAACTTTATAGGGGAACTAAAACAGGACAGGGGCTGATTAATAAATCAAATATAAAGGTCTCTTGGAGAATGCCAGCATCATAAAAAGGAAGTATTTACATCAAACTATCTTCCAGGTAGGATTTTGCCATAGAAATTCTAAGACAGGATCTGTAGCACGCCACCGTGTATTATAACTTTAGGCTTGGTCACACTGCTGCTTACCACATGAATGCATGATGAAAGAGACAAATCAGTTGCAAATTCAGGGGATATGCTTTAAAGGTTCCAGGAAACATATTTAAAAGGACACACACAGAGACTTGGGACACAGAGAAAAATAAAGCAAGTCCCTTCTCCCAGGAAGCTCACAGGGGGATGTTCAGACAGTTGTGCAAGTAAGTACTTTCAATCTAGACTGAAGACTCTCAGGGCAGTAATGCAGAGGATTGTGTGATTATGGAATCTGGGAGCAGAACCAGTTGAGGGGTGATCCTAGAACAAATCACCTGCAGCGACTCAGGAGGTCTGGAGCTACAGTTGAGGATCCGCAGGTGAGCAAGTGTGGGTTGAAATAGCAAAGCACTGGAAGGGGTTAATGGACTTTTAGGGTAGGAGTTGAGAATGGCATGGACCTGAGAGATTTGAAATGTATCCGATTTGGAAATCTATGACAGAGTCAAATGTATATTTACTTGAACAATAACACAGTGGAGTTCAAGTGCTTTCTTCGGGAATAATGTAAATCTGTCAGTCATTGACTAGGCACCCTGGGGTAGATGGGAATGAGTTGAATCGCCGAGTTTGTGTTCAATCTTTGTAGTGATGCATAGATCCTTCTATATTTGTGTTCTATATTTGTGGATTAAACCAACTTTGGATGCAAATATCCAGAAAAATGCAATACCAAACCATACAGACTTCTTTTATTGTTATTGCTGCCTCCATGACAGTTATCATGCTAGGTAGCATCATCTGAAGACAATTTAAAATGATGGGAAGGTGTGCATAGATGACATGCACATGCAATCCATTTTATATATGTGACTTGAACATCTGGATTCCGAGGGACAGTTGCATACTGTGTATTCACTGTGTGAGCTCATGAGACTTTATGTCCATTATTTTTAGATAAGGATGGCCGAAGGATCGGGGACAATATTTTATCCTTTAAAAGGAGGTTATCTGAATCATAATGGCATTCCAAATTAGACTGATGCAAAATTTAACAAAATAATCGTGTATGCCAGGCTGATACCCATACAGCAGACAAGAGGATGTATGTGCCTTCTGCTGCAGCCTCAGCTAGCAGGTCAAATTCTAGAAGAGGCCAAGTAACTGGCTTCAGGGGAGGATTTGAAATCAAGAGTGAGAGAGAGTCTGGTTGTTTGGTTGGTTGGTTGGTTGGTTGGTTTTGAGGGTTTTGTTGCTGTTTTGATTTGTTTGAGATTTTTTGCTAAAAATCTGGTCTGTCCACTGCCTGACCACTTCTTTCTACTCAAAACCATGAGACATGATAGATAAAAGAGACAAATAGCCCTCGCAGCCGCTGAGAGCTGTCAATAGAGCCACAGGAGGACACCAGTATGCAGCCTTTGTGGCCCTAAGGCAGGGCTGCTCTGTATAAATTCTAAAGATGCGCGCATTGACCAGATAGGATCTTCTCAGTAGGACCAGGACCAAAGAACCAACTCAGAATAATCAAAATAAATCCAGAGAGAATCGGGAATGTGATGAGTGACATCTTTAGTTCTAAGGCCTCGGGGTAAATCCCTCAAGGGTTGTAAGGTTAAAGGGTCCTCCAAGGCCTTTCCTTAGGCTACAGCAAAGGAGCAGCTTCTCATGCAGGGTGAAACTATTGGAATCAGATCACAGTAAACAACACCAAACTGGCAAACAGGTGCCTAGGCGACAGCATAGCTTTTGGGGGATGAAGTGGGGTGGCCCAAACAAACTGAAACCGTCAGAGTTTTATTCCATTTAAAAGATGCAGCAGGTTCAGATATCAAAGGATAAAAAGGAGAAAAGTGCTCACAAAAGTGACAAGGTCACATGGAGCAGGGTCATCAAGGAAGAGATCAGTGTTGCAGACAGAAGGGCTCCTTCCTTCATGGGTTTGGAATGAAGGAGACACAGGCTGAGAGGAATGATGTGACAGGAAGAATACAGTATGTCATGGAGAATTAGTTGTGCTTATATACATATGTGAATACATGACAAGATACAGCATGGAGAATTAGTGTCACTTATATACATATATGAACACATGACAAGATACATCATGGAGAATTAGTGTCATATATATATATATATATATATATATATATATATATATATGAACACATGACAAGATACATTGTGGAGAATTAGTGTCACTTATATACATATATGAACACATGACAAGATACATTGTGGAGAATTAGTGTCACTTATATATATATGAACACATGACAAGATACATCATGGAGAATTAGTGTCGTATATATATATGAACATATGACAAGATACATCATGGAGAATTAGTGTCACTTATATACATATAGGAACACATGACAAGATACATTGTGGAGAATTAGTTGTACTTATGCACATGAATACATGAGAAGAACAATATTCAAAGTGAGGTGGATTGTCTGTGAGGCTAAGGCCCAGTGCCCACTGAGAACTTGCCATAGAAATGACGCCTGGCTAGGATGATAAGAATGGAGATTGAGCATGCACTTCCAGTGATCTGGAGTCTTGATTCCAGAGCCCAGGAGCTCTCAAATCCAGATCCAGAGCCTATTCTTTCTTAAAATGACAGGAAACTTTACCTCTCAGATATCAACTTCTTCATAGAAAATGCGCTAAGGAATGAAAGTTGAGGAAAACGACTAGGTTAAAAGAAGCTATAGGATTTAACCTGGGAAATCTCAAAGGCACAGCTCTTATCACTAGGTTCATGCTTACTTGGGACCATTTAAAAGAGATTACAAATATACTCAACAATTATAATTCAGAGTTCAATGTCATTTCATACCCAAGAACTCTGCTTGACTTCTCCAAATTTCCAGGTGTAAGTTCTGATATAGGCATCTCCTTACCTTTCAAGTAATCCATTTAGAAGACAGGGCACAATTTTTCATCTCCAACCTGCAATTCTCTTAGCCTCTTCATCACCTCTAGTCATGCAACTGATTTAAGTAGGAGAAAGAGTCTCCAAGCACGGAGAGCCACTAATGGGAAATATAATAGAACATGAGACCAGAAAGACAGCTTTGGTTATTGTAGGAGTTCTAACATTTTCCAAATCTGTCAGCCTGACAATGCGCTGTTTCAGTAAGGGTTGAGTCATGAATCCATTTCAATTACTTCACAAAAGAAGAAAAACTGTACGTGACAGTAGACCACGAACTCACTCTCCACTGCGGTTCAATCCACACAAAGGAAGGGAAGGGGCTGTGGGCTGTCTTAGCAATGGAGTTTAGAGGAATTGAGAGCCAGGTGGTGCGTGTGTGTGTGTGTGTGTGTGTGTGTATGTGTATGTGTGTGTGTGTGTGTGACACAGAGAGAGGGGTGGAGGGAAGGAGAGAGAGAGGGGGTGAGAGAGAGACAGTGAGGGAGAGAGAAAAGGAGGGAGGAAGGTTGAAAAGAAGGGTAAGAGAGTAGCAAAAAAGAAACATTGAAAAAGAGAGGCAATCCTGGAGACATTGTATAGGGTATGTTGTATCTCTATTCCATCCTGTTGATATCATTAATAGTAGCATCATAGTAGTAATAATAATTATACCAATAAAGGGCAATGGCTGGACTTTGAATGAACATAATCAGTAGGCAGTGAGCATCAGGGTAGCAGCTAAGGAGGATAGCATACTGAAGGAATCTGAATATCTTCAAACTGAGAAAAAACAGTTTTTCTTTTGAAAAGAGAATCCTTGAAAGGACAGTCCCTCCCTTCTGAAACACTCCCTGGAAAGGAGCAGTGGCTGGATTTTATTTTTTTAGTAATGTTTGTGTGTTCATGAACCCGTATTTCATTAACCCAAGCTCTCTAGGTCACATTAGCCAGGCTCCGCCAGCCGGGTAGGAAAACATGTGTGCAGGCAACCGGTGTTGTTGTTATGCACACACATGCACACACATGCACTTTGGTCAGCAGAGTGTCAAACACATCCTGAGCACAGACATGCTTTCCCAACTGAAGCGTTCTTCCTAACAGAGCTCTTGTTAAACACAATGAAATGTGACAAAAAGAGATCTTAGACCTAATTCCAGCCCCGGAAAAGACCCTGAAAAAAAAGACCCTGAAGAAGAGCACTTCAAATCCCCAGTGAAAATGCTGTCCTTGGCCCTGAGATGACTCAGCCCTAGGCAGGAGAGCTTTTCTCTCCATCACTAATCCACTCCAAGGCGTTTTGTCTCCAAGTATTTGTCCCAGGCCCCTGATAGACTTGACTCATCAAGCAACTTCCCTCTAATGCTTTACTTAGTTTCTCTACTGTTACAACTCCCCATTTAACTGTCCCAGATGAAAAACTGCATTGACGGCAATCCATTGTGTAGGCTCATATCTCAACTGCTGCACTGTGACATCACTGCGATCCATTATGCCAACACAATGCTCTGTTGTGACATCATGGTGACCAGTGTGCCGTCATCATGCTGCTTTATGACATCAAAGCTTCCGGTGTGCCATCATGATATTGCATTGTAGTATCTCAACTCTTCTTTTACACTGATATCGCAATGATGATCTGTGGCAACATGGAGCTCCAGTGTGTCTTTAGACTTCTTTTTTTTATGATGCTATAATGCTTTGTTGTGACATTACAAATCTTCAGTGTGCCACCATGGTGCTCAATTGTGACATTACAAAGATCCATGGTGCCATCTGAATGTTTCATTATGAAATCACAAGGATCAATTGTGCTACCACAATGACCCATTGACACATCACAAGACTTCACTATGCTACCCCAGTCCTACATTGTGACAAAATGTTCTTCTCTGTCCTCACAATGCTCCATGTGTCATTATAATTTTGTATTTTGACATCACAACACTGATCGTAGTCATCGTAGTGCTCTCCTGTGTGATCACAATGCTCCACTATGGCTGCACAATCCTTCAATGTGGGTTCAGATGCTCTACCGTGACTTCATAATGCTTCAGTGTGACATCACAGTGCTCCACGGTGTCATCAAAATGTTCCACTATGACTCCAAAATGCTCCAGGGTGACTTTACACTGTTCTACTATGACTTCAAAGTGCTCCACTGTGATTTCCAAATATTCCATTGTGCTGGCTCAATGTTGCAATGTAACAACACTTGAATGATTTGTGGCAGCACAATGTTTCATTATGACATCACAGTGCTTTTCTCTTCAATTTTATCATCACAGTGTTGAATTGTGACATCACAATGGTTCACTCTGCAATCACAATGTACCTTGGGGACTAGGAGCTTGATATATGAACAGGGATAACCATTCAGAATGTACATACCTCACTCAACTATTCTATCATCTATCTGTCTATCTATCTATCCATCTATCTATATATATATCTGTCTCTCTGTCTCTCTGTCTCTATCTCTCTCTATCTCCCTATCATCTATCTATCTCTCTATCTCTCTCTATCTATCTATCATCTATCTATCATCTATCTATCATCTATCTATCTAATCTATCTATCATCTATCTCTCTTTCTCTATCTCTCTATTTCTCTATCTATCTCTATCTATCATCTATCTATCTATTATCTATCTATCTATCATCTATCTATATAACATCTATCTCTATATATATTTCTCTATCTATCTATCATCTATCTATCATCTATCTATCATCTATCTATCTATCTATCTATCTATCTCCTATCATCTATCTACCCACCATCTATTCATCTATACCCTGGCACAAATCATGGAAACCAAACTGGAAGTAATTTTAGAGAGCAATCCTTGTATCTGTCCTGGCATTTTCATGTTCTTAATCTACAAAATGATTTTTTTAAATATTTATTTATTTATTATGTATACAATATTCTGTTTGTATGTATGCCTGAAGGCCAGAAGAGGGCAGCAGATTCCACTACAGATGGTTGTGAGCCACCATGTGGTTGCTGGGAACTGAACTCAGGACCTTTGGAAGAGCAGGCAATGCTCTTAACCTCTGAGCCATATCTCCAGCCCCAAAAAGACTTTTATATTATAGTCAAATCTAAAAATTCTTTAACCACTACTTTTTTAAAAAATAAATTTCTTTTGTATTCTGAGAAGTGTCTTCTCCTACTGTGTTTCAAGTTCATGAAATAAAGTTCTGATTGCCTTAGTCATTACTGTATTCACAGATTCCTTAAGTGTGCCTGAGTCTAAGATTTGATAAGGAGCTTTTGTATGCATATGTTATGGAAACTGATATAACTCTTCATTTTACAGAGGAAGAGGAGCAGACAATAGAATGAACTACACAGCCTTGCGGCCTAGCTGCAGTCTTTTCCTTCATTATTTAATGCTCCTTCCAAAGAGCAACTTGCCTTTATAGTATCTAGGATTCAGTTCTTTTTTTCTAAACTGCAGTATGAAAGAGATAAACAGAAAGTCTTCAACTGTTTATTCAGCAAGCCCATTGATTAGTCATTCCTCATGACTTCCTACTATAGGCCCAGGCATAAAATATCAAATTATGGTAGATCCCTACTGGTAGCAGGTCAAACGCAAAACCCAAAATTGTAATGTAATGGTAAGTAACATATAGAGTACTAGAAGGCAATACTTTCAGAGCAAAAATAATGTGCTACACGACATAATAGTAGTTAATAAAACCTGTCCACAACATTTCACAAAAGACAAATCCCAATGGCTCTTACCACTTGGATAGTAGAAGGTGTGGC
This sequence comes from Microtus pennsylvanicus, assembly GCF_037038515.1. Lineage (NCBI taxonomy): Eukaryota > Metazoa > Chordata > Mammalia > Rodentia > Cricetidae > Microtus > Microtus pennsylvanicus. Next base: position 89,630,204 of record NC_134582.1, read on the forward strand.
CAAACACTTCAGTAACTGGGATGCTTTAGGTAATAATGAGAACATAAAAGGGCCGGGTCCTTACTGTATTCCTGGTTCAGAGCCTCTTGTTGGCATACCCTATGATATGAACACTCTATTATTAATTTCTGAAGGTTGCCATAACAAATTAGTCCAAACTTGGTGGCTTAAAACAAAAGAAACTTACTAAATAAACGAGTTTTTCAGGAGGGAAAGCTCCATTTTTGTGTCCTCAAAATCAAGGAATGAAATAATTCCATGTCCCAATCCAGAGCCATTATCATCGTACACAGCAACGACTTTGTATACATGATTGACTTAAAGTGGCAAAAATCTACTCCCTGAATCACTATGGCGATAACTGTCTTGCTTCTTTGGCATTTAGTGGCTGAAGCCCACCTTGTCTTTAACTCTGACTATTCAGGTTTTTGCCTCCATGGCCTTGTCATGTCTTTCTCATCTGTCTGTAATCTCCTCCTGCCTCTTTTATGGAAGTGTCTTACTTCACTTAGGATCTGGATGAACAATTTTTCCATCTCAGGAATTTAAATTCACATTACGATGTCTTTGTTAGATGAGAAATTACTCTGGATTAAGAGATTGTGCCATTTTATGGCATGATTTATTCTGTCAATCACAGATATCATTAATTATATCAGTTTAACCTAGTAATAAGTTCTAATGTGCTACTCTGCATACTTATAACTGTATTAAGTTATCTATTTTCTTGGTTACTTGCTTAGCATTCCATACCTGAGAGCAGGAACATGTTTTCTCTGCCTTTGTGCTGCATCCACCACGTAATCCAAATCCCACTCTCATATTTATTGCATGTTTAAGATACTCAATAATATTTACTAAATGCAAAATAGGCCCTGAGTTGAAGAAGAAAGGAGTCAGGTGATTCACTCAAGTTCACAATATGTAAACTGCCAAACAAGACTTTAAACCCTAAATCCATGATTCTGAAAATGTCCATGACATATTCTTTCTGTTCTAGGATATTGATCCTAATATCACATCTTTTCTTTAAGAAATGTTTTTTTTTTCCTGCTGTATATTTGTCATTATACAATGATGTGGGATAGTATTCAGCCACCCAGTGATGAGAAGTTGAGTTAACGGGAGCTTTTCTGGGATATTGGTACCTGCAGCAAACCTATACAAATCCATTCTGTCACTTTCGAATTCCTACCATTTCCTCGGGCCAGAAGAGCATGCATGAAGACAGCTGCATCTAAGCTAACCCTTGACTTTTGTTCTTACAGATGGCCTTTTGATGTTTATTTTTGGAATCTGTAAAATCAAGCTACCCTCCCGAAGGAACTGTAATATATTTTTGAAGTCCACTATTTCTAAAGTTCCACAGGTATTAAAAGATAGCTGGTGCAGCTATACAGCCTAGTTATTACAGAGTGTGGACCGTGTTTGATCAGAAGAACACCCACCATCTCTTCCTGTCCAGTTTCAGATCAGCAATAGGGTTCTGGCTCTCTCATCTGCAAGTTACGACAACAGTCAGGAGTATGTAAGGGCATTTGTCACGTACGTTGTTGCCTGCAAGGGTGCAGTGCCAACAGAAGGATTAGGTCTTTCCAGAAAATAGAATGTGCCCCTGTGGGTTTTCCAAGCCCCGATTCCTGGGTGTCTCTCCTCTCACAGACTTGAAGACTTGATCTCTTAAGGCAGGCACTTTGCTCCTTTCACATTATGACATTTTATCATTAATGACAGATGAAATAAAATGTGCTCATGCGCATAATTATATAAAATGCATTCATATTTAAGCAAGAGTAATTATAAAAACTCCTTAGAAAATGCCAGTTTGAGGCTGACTAGACAAAGGAAAGCCCTAGAATATCTAAGAAAATTGATAAGGAATATCAATAAATATACATATAACTAATGTAATATATAATGTATAAACTAATAAAATAAATAATAAAAAAAGAACTAAGAAAATTCCAGCAAGGATTTGAAGGGAAAGGATTTGAAGTGGCTTTTTAAAAAGACAGGAAAAGTTCCAATTAGAAGGGAGAAAATGAGGTTTAGGGCAAAAAGACAATACCCTAAATCATTTTGGGCTTACAAGACTGAAAACAGTTCTCAATTTTTTTAAGCAAGGAGGGGTGAGATCTTGACAGGCTTTGGCAACTGTATGAACTCATGTTCCCAGAATAGTGGAAGAAATCCAAGGTAGCCATAGTAAAATAGTTCAAGCAGTCTCCTTTGGTTCCACAGCTTTGTTCTTCATCATTGTCATTAGAGATGGTTAGGAAAGTGGATCAATTCAAAGAACATTTAGGGAACATTTCAATGGAACAAACAAAGTAGAAGGTCAAATACAGAAATGAAGACAAATCCATGATAGCTCCCTGGCTCACACCATGAGAACTTATACCCGTGTAAGTGAAATGTCTGAGGACAGAAAAATTGAAGATGATAGTATGAGGGTGTTTGTACAGAAATCAAATATATGAAATTTTAAGTGTGGGGTAACATGTCTGATCTAGAAAGAAAAGTTAAGACTTAGCAACATTCAGGAAGTATTTCTATTGGTGTTCTGTTCAGAAAGTTGTCTCCTGTGCCAACACTTTTGAGATTCTTACCCACTTTCTCTTCGACCAGGTTCAATGTAACTAGATTTATGTTGAGTTCTTCGGTCCACTTGCACTTGAGTTTTGTGTAGGGTGAGAGATACAAATCTACTTGTATTTGTCTACATGTCAACCTCCAGTTAAACCAGCACCATTTACTAAATATGCTTTCTTTTTTCCATTGTATAATTTTGGTTTCTTTATCGATAATCAGTTATTCATAAGTATGTAGGTTAACATCAGGGTCCTTAATTCGATTCCTTTGATCCACCTATCTGTATTTATCCTAATATCATGCAGTTTTTACTAAAGCTCTGTAGCAGAGTTTGAAATCAGGGATGATGATGGCTCCGGAAGTTCCTTTATTGTACAGGATTGTTTTAGTTATCCTGGGTTTTTTTGTTTTTCCATACGAAATTGAGTATTGTTCTTTCAAGATCTGAAAAGAATTGTGTTGGTATTTCAATGGGGATGGTATTGAATATATAGATTGCTTTTGGTAAGAAGACCATTTTTACTATGTTAATTCTACTGAACCATGCACATGGGGTATCTTTCCATCTTCTAATATTTTCTTCAATTTCTTTCTTCAAGATTTGAAGTTCTCATCATATAAGTCTTTCACTTGCTTGGTTAGAGTTACCCCCAAGATATTTTATATTATTTCTGGCTATTGTAAATGGTGTTGATTCTCTGATTTCTTTCTCAGCCTATTTATCATTTGTTTATAGCAGGGCTACTGATTTTTTTTTTTAGTTAATCTTGTATCCAGAGGGGTCAAGGGCACCACAAAAAAACAAAAACAAAAACAAAAAAAACTCCGAATCAACCAACCTAGACTCATAGGGGCTCACAGAGATGAAACTAACAACCAGGGAGCCTGCATGGGACTGACCTAGGCATTCTGCATGTATGTGATAGTTGTAGTTTGTTCCTCTTGTGGCACTTGTAACAGTGGGAACAGTGACTGTCTCTGACTCTTTTACTGGCTTTTGGGATCCGACGCCTCAAACTAGGTTACCTTGCCCAGCCTTAACATATGGGGAAGTCCTTGGTTTTACTTCCACTTGATATGTCATGTTTTTGATATTCATGGGATATCTGCCCTTTCCTGAACACAAATGTAGGTGGAGTGAATGGGTGGGTCGAAACAGAGGGTGTTGGGAGAAGTGACTTGGAGGAGAGGAGGAAATTACAGCTGGGAGGCAACATAAATAAATTTAAATAAAGAAAAATGTTTTTCTGTCAGTGAAAAAGATGAGCAAGACCTAGTTCACAGGCCCAAGGAATTTGACATGAAGGGAAGAAAGGCTGACATGGGGCTGGATTAATTTCCAGAGAAGAGCATCAGAAATATATGGAATGCTTTTTGACAATTTCTCTTGGGTTTGAATCCTAGCTGTACCAATGACAGTCTTGTACACGTAAGGGAACTGTTAACATTGCCAAATTCAACATCACTTTTGAATTTGGTAAATAAAATAAAATAAAATAATTGTACATATATTCTCAAACCTCAAAATGAACCTATAATAGTTTCCTCAGGCACCTACTAAACCAAAAATAAATTCTTCTTTTGGTTTGATTAAAATACCATTTCTAGTATAAAATTGGTAAAGTTTTCCAGTGTTTATCTAGCCACAGAAATATAATCACATTGTTTACCTCTAATGCATGGAAATTTTATAAAAATGATCAGTGTGCCCATATTGCACTGCACATTTTAATTAAATACAATTAGGTTTATAAATTCACAACTGACTACAAGAAGTAACATTTTTTAAAGCTTCAACTATCAAACTGACATATAGTAATTATGAGCTTCTGTGTACTCTGGTTTTGTGTAATTTTCCCCCAAATTTTTTCTTTTATTTGTAAGAATTTTCTTTCTAGGGTACAAACTGGCAGAACGGCCCAATGGGCAGACACATCAATACATAGGTCACTTTATCTGCTCCTACCTAAAAACAACCTTCCTTCCCACACTGAGGAATGTAGCTCACTTGAACATGAATCCCAAGTTGGCTTAGAAAAGACCAAGAAGACATCTTGAATTATTTTTCAATCAGTTTCTACACAAGGGAGAAAAAGCAACGAATTTCCCTGTTTGGTGAAAAATTCATCTAACTATATCATGTAGTATTATTTAGAATAAAACATATGAATGAAGCTATCTTAATCTCCGGATAAGTTTCCCAAGACTGTAAAAATATTTATTTGATTTGGAAAATAAATTTGTGATACAGAAATAAATGTAAGGGTTTATTGCTTGTCAGGCATGGTGGCACATACCTTTAATCCCAGTACTTGGGAGGCAGAGGCAGATGGACTTCTGTAAGTTCGAGGCCAGCCTGGTCTACAGAGTGAGTTCTAGGACAGTCCTAGCTGTTACACAGAGAAATCCTATTTCAAAAAACAAATACAATAAAGAGTCTATTTGCTATGTCTTGAATAATTCCTAACTTTAGCCATGTTTTAAACTCCCTTTCTATTAAATATTAATAAGTTCATAAAGATTTTTGTTTTAAAAGTCCTCATTACCATTACTTCTATACATACCACTCTGATTTATTATTAATGTCTATTGCTTTCAACAATAATATGAGTGGCCAATAATGGGTGATATATACACACTAATTTTTATACACAAATCTTGACACTCATAATCATTTGCATTATGTAGCAGGATGGCTTACAAATCTCACTAGAGAAATGCACTGTATCCTCAGAGAGACATCAACAATTACTTTTAATACTAATGAAATTCATATATGTATCATGAGTGAGTATAAATTGCCCTTGTTTGCCTTCATGGGCTCATAATTTAGATTCAGTGATCCATGGGGACTTCCTGAACTTTATAGATGATTATTTATATATTTCCTTTAAAGAGATATAAAAATTTATCTTGTCTATGAAAATAGAACATCATTAATTCTTACATTCTGGTTTTGTTTTTCTGTAGAGGTAATAATTCCCCATTGAGAAAACTGTGCATTTGGCTAAGAGCAATTAAAATGATTTATCACCCCCAAGGTTAGGGAAATGAACACTTAGTCTACTGTTATTTGCTTGGGTGAAACAGCTGACTTTTGTATTAAAAAGAATTGTATCTTTAGGGACAATAGGGTGAAATAAACAGTTTTAAAGCCAGTGTAAATGAACAAATCCTTCCAGAAATATTAAATCATAAGTCAGTGAAGAGCAGTCAGTGTTCCCTGCTCTGTGGGGAGTCCAAGGTCCTCCCACCTTCATCCAGGTCTAGGAAGGTGAGCATCCAAACAGGCTAGGCTCCCACAAAGCCAGTACATGCAGTAGGATCAAAACCCAGTGCCATTGTCCTTGACTTCTCATCAGTCCTCATTGTCTGCCATGTTCAGAGAGTCCATGTTTTTTCAGTCACAATCCAGCTGGCCTTGGTGAGCTCCCAATAGATCAGTCCCACTGTCTCACTGATTGCTTTTTGGACTGGAGAGGGAGGAGAAAGGGGAGGGGGGAGCAGGAGGGAAATGGGAGGAGGGGAGGAGGTGGAAATTTTTAATTAAATAATAAAAATAAATAAAAAAGGAAAAAAAGAAAAAAATCTGCAAGAATTTTACAGTGATAACTCAAGCTAAGATAAAAAATGCCTGGTTAGTTTTCTAAGAAAATTTGGCTCAGGTGTTTTAAATCTCAGCAGGCCTTTGCAACACAGCTAGTGAAGAAAAAAATGGTAGAAAATAAAAGATAACTCAAAAAATATAAGTCAGTGAAATACATCAGAATTTGAGAAGCTCATCTTGGACTGAATGCTTGGCCCCCACTTGGGACTCCATTCTCTCGGAGGCAGCAAGAGTGAAAACAGAAGGAAAAGGGGTCAGGGAAGTTAAACAGTGTGGCCAGGTGGCCAGGCAGGTTCTGCACACTGAGAATATGAAGGGAAACTATTCCCACCTTGTTGTTGGATTGTCTTGAGCATCTTAAGCTTGTTTTATAGAGGTACAAAGCCACTCTACCTTCCAGCACCTTCTAGATACTAATTCTAACTCCTTGACACAACTGTACTTTCCGCGTACAAGGCAGTTTTAGTAACTTCCTTTTAAGCTCCTCATTGTAGGCACTGCCTGGCAGGTGACTAAGTACTATTTTGCTTGACACACACTCCATGTGTTCTTCAAGAATGGTAGCCAGAGTTCTAAGAATGGGGTGCTTCCATGGTAATGGGGTTATAACCTGAGAAGCCCTTCATATGCTAAAAACACTATTAGTCCCAAATATATTGCATACTTTCATCTTGTCAAACATCAGAGAATAGCACTCAATGGAGTGCTTTATTTCCTCCTTTGTTGATCATTGGGATGACTGGGAGTCACCATTGCTGCAGCATAGATCACAGATGATTATATAGCAAAACATTACCCTGATTGGGGAAGCCAAGTGTTGTTTCACTGAATTACATTGATTTTTGAACCATCATAAGCAACAAAAAAAATCATCAGCTTGAAACATAGAAATCTATACACAACATTTGTTTTCAGAAAGCCAGGCACTAATACTACAAGCCCATCAGTGAGTTGATGAACCCAGAACTGGTAAGAAATAACATGGCCCTTTTGTTTCTTTGAATACAGTCTAATAGTTTATTTATTTGAGTGACAGTCACCGAGCATCAATAAACCTGGCTTTGCTGCAAGCCTTGCTGGAATTCTATGTCCAAATCAAATCAAAGTCTCATAAGTATTCATCTCATACGAAGCTTGTCAACTCTACCATAACTAAGTGTAAGTCCATTCTCAATGTGTCCTTTCCTGTTAATCAGGACTCATTTTCTTTTTTCTCTTATTCTAAGTCAACGCTCTACAAGTGAAAGTGAATTGCCTTTGAATCTATGTTGATTAACTCTGGTTAAAAAATAACCCTGAAAAAAATTATGGTTTTGGAACCACCTATGATAGGGCATGCCTGTTATCCTATCACTGGGGAAGCCAAGGAAAGAAGATAGTAAATTGTAGGCCAGTCTGTGCTAAACAATAAAATCCTGTCTCGAAAAATTACAGAGGGCCCTAATATTACTATTTATTTGCAAGTGGTAGACATTAAATAGGCATTCTTTTGTTATTTATTTTCTTTCAAGACAATTCTCAGTCTGTAGCTCCTAAAACTCACTTCAATCTCCCTGCCTCAGTTTTATAAGTACTGGGAGTTCAGGCATGAGCCATCACACCTAGCAATGTGTGTGTGTGTGTGTGTGTGTGTGTGTGTGTGTGTGATGTAATTCCAACAAACCAGTGATTCAAGCTGACATCAACTCCACTAAAACTTCATCTGTCTATACCACAAACTCAGGTACTTCTCTGAAAATTCAACAGTCCAAAATCCATCTTGAGAAATTGTTCCATAGAGATATTATCAGTGCTTACATTTGGAAAGACGGTGTGCTTTAAAATCTATGGAATGATTACAATGGGTAAAAACATCACGCCGTTAAAATAAAAAGACAATTTAAGAATCAGATACCAAGCTGTCAATCCGGATACTGGCTCTTTCTGTGGTAACGTGCCGCATGTCAGCATTGCCTCACCAAGTATGTCATCTGGAGACTCAAACACGCTGTTCTGAACAAACAGGAAACTCGTAAGAGCATCCTCTATAGGATGTCTCGATAACATCAGTAATCAGAGCATTGGGTACATGCCTCTTGGTCACATACACTCCTACACAAGGAGGCAATAAAGGCAGGAATCTGTGTTTACTCTTCACTAACAAAACGGAACACACAGTGGATGAAAAATGAAGATAACCTTCTTGGCTGCTGCCTCTGTGCTCAAAGGGGAAATAGCCAGTGACTAGTGTGATCATGAAGCTCCACGTCTCAAGGGACTGGGACAATTTGCAGAATGTGGAATGCCCATGGCAGCACCTCTTCACCCATGCTGCTTGCTCATCATCTCTCCTCTAGCGCAAAAGAGACCTGAAACAACAGATATCTTCAGAGATAATTCCTATTCTTTTTCCCCCTTACTATCTCAGAACAGAAAGAAGTCATTAATCATGGCTGACTCTCAAAGAAGTATATAACAGGGAAGATCCAAGCAAGAAGGAAATGGCATCACTATAAATCACCTGTGAATTACCAGTTTAATCTCAGTACTGAGCTACTCATTGCTTTAAGGGAAGATTTGGGCCCTTCTGCAAAAATAGAGAGAGGTCAACAAGTCAGACATAAAGCCTGAGGTAGGCCCTTTACATTCAGTCATTACCATAGTTCAGGTGTGAACAATATTACCCTTTATCTCTAATAATGCATGTATGTAATCCCAGCTCTTTTAGCATATTTTTTACTATATGACAATTTCATGCCTTAATATAATGAATTCAGTCATTTTCCCACAGATTCCCCCCTCCTGGCTGGAGCACCTCTTGCCAATATTTTTATAGTTTCTTTTGTCAAATATTAGCTCTTAGATGAAGATTAGTAACTAAGATTTGGTACCGAAAATTTCCAACAACAACAAAAAAATTGTAGCTTAGCATTTGAGAACCTGAGGCAGGAGGATCACAAGTTCTCAGCCAGCCTGGGCTACAAAAAGATATGCGTAAAACCAAACTAACCCCTCAAAAAAAAAAAAAAACAGACAAACAAAACTCACAAGAAAAAGTATCCAAAGCCCTGAGCACTTTTCCTCTAATATAGATTTCTATTGTTCTTGGCTTAGTTTGCTAGGGCTACCATAACAAAGTATTAAGTATTGGTTGTGCAAAGCAGAAGAAATCCATCTCTCTGAGACAACTGTGGGATGACAAATTCCTTGGTCTCTAGTGGTTGTCAGCCATCTTTGACTCTCCTGAGCTTTTAGATGCATCGTTCCAGCCTCAGTTTCTGACTTGCATGGCCTTTCTCTTCTGTGTGTTCGTGAGCAACTCCCTTTCTTCATACAGCAGTGTTGGCCACTACGTTAGGGCCTATCTTAATCCAACGTAATTTTCTCTTTAGTTTTATCTTCAAATACTCTTCCCTAACAAAGGCACAGTCATGGGTTCTAGGGTTTAGGACTTCAATATATCTTTTAGAGAGAAATAATCCATTACAAAAACTACATTAAACATTGACTCACAGAATCCAGAAGTAACAGTGTTGATAGAATCCTTAGATTATGGGGAACAATGAAAATGGGAAGGAAGACATAAGGTATGTGTCCACAAGGTGATAAGTCATCGGGGGACACTTGTACATCAGGACCATGGACAGTAGCTCATCTTCCATCCTCTGCCTACACTGCCCCACCCCAGCCCTGGCTGTGATGTCTAGGTAGGGAAATATTCTGTAGGGAGCAGGCTTGTCAAACAATTGCCACACTCTTCCTCTATTGTTTCTGAGTTCAGATCTACAAATCAACTATCTTAGCAAACTTTGCATGGTCTGATGTGACGAGTATAGAAATAGAAACAGTTTCCTGGCTTATAAAAGCTATTATTAGCTTCCTTAAAAAAGAAAATTAGGGCTCTATCGTCATTGAAAAATCCCAAGTTCAAAATACTGGGATAAATGGCTCAAGATCCTGTGAGAGACGTGAACTTTATCAGCATTTGTTCTAGAAAGTCAACAAAATTCCAGAAGGCAGTGAGCTGTGTGTTCACATTTAAGGGATGAGGTAATAGATGCCATCTATACTCTTCGCAAAGTTTAATGGCTTAAATTCTAGAACTACAGTGGAGTTTTAGGAAAAGGAATGATGTGCTTACATTTGAATTCTGCTTAGGTAACCTGCTGATTGAGAAAAAGATGATTGGAGGTTAAGACTAAAAGAAGACAGAATTTTAACTCGGGTTGTGATAATGAAGTAGAAGGTGGAACTGATTTTTGAACTATTTAAAGAGAATCAGCAAGTGCAGTTACCGACTGTACAGAAGAGGCTACGTTCCAGGCCGAGAGATTAGCAAAAGAGTTGGTTTGGGAAGATGGCAAATGACTAGTTTGGTCACTGATGTTTTAAATTTGATCTTTGTGAACTCAAAGTCTGTATTTGTCAACTTCTATTATGGAAACGGCCCAGTCTCCTGAATACACTGTTGTCACTACGTCCCATATGTCTTTCGCTCTTAAGTCGAAATATCCATCAATGTTGAGATTCGTATCCAACCTGGCAGGGCTTAGGGTTTGTGCGACCACAACTCTCAGCCATCTGATGTCACCCCAAATCCTTAACTACTTTAGGTACAGCGTGAACCATTTGGTTTTTTAAATATCTGATTGTAGCTTCTGACAAGGAGGCAGACTGAGGCTTTTGGTTCTTAACTGTCCAGCGTTTAAAAGCTCACCCTTTTCTTGATGCAGTGTGCATGCATGTTAGGACTTGCAAATTTGGGGATTGCTTCTGAATGTCAGAGATTGACACACCCTTGGAAGAATTAAGGCAAGGGCTGATGCCTTGTTGAGTTGTAATTAGTCTCTAAAACTACAACCTACCCATTATGGGATTTAAACATGACAGTCCTGTTTGTCCCAGAAGTCAGTCCTCAGGGAGCAGATACCTAAGACCCAACTGAGAGAGTTTCCTATGCCAGGTGGCTGAACAGATGGAGAGCAGGCTCCCGACAGTCTCCCATTCTCTTCCTTCCTCTCACCACAAATTGGTGAAGATTAATAAGAATTGCTAAATGATTAGTGTCTATATCATTTTTAGATCATCTCCAATCCTATATAGTGATAGCATGGGAGACAGAAATTAATCTGCACATAGTTACACAGTTAAAACATCATGGAACCCTTTAGTTGCCATAATTTTATTTTACAGGTTTGAAGAAAGAACCAGCAAACTAAGATAGTTGTAATATTTGAACAAGAATATTACTTCTTTCATTTAAAGAGCAGGACTCTCTACTCTTGCGTTATTTCCTACATCTTTCATCCTTGGATTTTGGTGCTTGGTGATAACTGGCCCTGCTGAGAAGAGCCTCATCTGGTTACTATGGGTTTTATTGAGTAAGTTTGCTTTTAGACGGTTCTGGGCATGTATAGAACATACTTTTTTATTCTCCCCTCTCCCCTTGCCCATCTCCCTCCAGCTCTTTTATCTACTCTTCTCAGTACAGGTCTCTTTCTCATATCCATTCTTTTTTGCAGTCATGGGGTTGGAGCCCAGAAGCCTTGCAGGCTCACCACTTGATACACAACTGAAGGTAATGGCTGTCACTTCCCCAGAATCCACGAATTATGAATAGTCCATCTGGAAGGGGCAATGTCCCGTGATTCCTTCTCAAACCCATTGTTAACTGTTGGAACACGCAGTCCAACATAGGCTCAGTACAGGCCCCAGCAGCTGCTGTGAGACCATATTTGCAATGGTTGTGTCCTATCCTGAAGATGGTGTCTTGTATTTCTTCATCCTGTCTCTGCCTTTTATCTCCATTCTTCATTCTCTTCCACAACGTTCCCTGAGACTTCTCGTCTGCTTATTTTAACCAGCCATAATGCCTTGCCATTTATGTGTTCTTTACATTGAATCTTTTGCTTAGGAAAGTTGTTGATATTAACTAAGTTCTTTTTGATATATGCACCTAAGTCTTCTTTCATATTTTCAAGGCTTTTGTTTTATCCTAAGACCCTTTATGCCATGAGATATACATCTTTTTATGAAACATCTATGCAGAACTATTTTTATCTCTAGTATTTGTGCTAGCATTGTATTCTCAGTATGCACATGATAAATTCTCGGGAGTTTAATTGATTTGCCCACATGAGCATACTACAGTCAGGTTCTCATCTGTCTTGCTATGCGAATTTACTTTATTGCTCTGCTAAACACTTAATTTTTTCTTAATGTATTAGTTACAATTTTGTAGTCATTAAAAGATGATTTTAGGATTGACTAAAAGATACCAGGATGATTATATTCATTTGTGTGTTTTTCAATATACTTATGGGAGCCTTTAAAATAAGCTTATTATCTGTTTTCTTTGCTCTGACTTCTTGTTAATTGGGATCAATTAGTTGCAGCTTGTGTTTCCTTTTTAAAGCTGACACAGCAATGCTACAGGCTAGACTGTGTCATATCCCCAGATATTTGCTAGTCTTAATCACCTGGTTCCTTGAGGTCTTTACAATGGGTTCAAATCACACATGATCAGTGCCTTTTTACAATGAAGTTTGAACACAAACATGTACTTGAGTAGAACAAAGTTTGCTTGAAGACAGTGGAAGAATACTAACATTTGTAAGCCAAGGAAAATGGCTTCTGAATGAAAACAGAGCTGCCAACTCACTGGGCTGCAAGGCTCTTGAATTACATGGAAATAAATTTCACTATTTAATGCGTCTTGTCTGTGGTTATACTAGCTACATTTTAGAACTTTCATGAAATACACAAAAAATAAATATCAAATAAGAATTTGTTTCTGAAGCTACCATTTGGGTCATCACATCAACACCTTTTGTTTATTTTGTGACTCTGGGTTGCAGTCTGCAATGTGGTCATCCCAAGATAGGTAAACACAAGTTATAAGATACGAATCAAGCGATCTTCGATTAATTTCCCTATCTGATATCTTGCCTCACTCTTCTAAGAAGTTGCCAACTGCCAAGCATGGAGGAGCCTTTCACCTTTGTTCCTTTCTCCCTGACTGCACAGGGAGTTACAGGTGTTTTTTGTCTGCCATCCGTCGATTCCCAACAAATGCTGAAAAGAAATCAAGAGTTTGACTGGCGTTCACCTGCATGTGAGCTAACTCTCTACCCCCTTTCTGAGGCTGCTTGGAGATCGCAGCTCTTGAAACAGCAAGGGAAGGATAAATGCAGGAAATGTATGCTGTAGTTGCTACCAAGGCCATTAATGAGACCCTAGTGGAAAGAAAAGTCTGAATGGATTTTAAAACTAGTGTGCCTCTGCATGATAGGTGCTAAATATTACTGGAATAGAGCCTTGAAAGCAAAATCAGACTCAGGTCCTGGAAAAGCCATAGAGGAGATTGCAAAAGAATTACAAAAACATGTACCTGTTTGCATTCCAAAAATAATAGCCAGGCACATGATGCCAAGTTTCAAATGAAGCAGTACACACAGATTTTTAGAGTTGATCATTGGCCCTTCCCCAGTTAAGGGCTGGTAAAACATACCTAGGTTCAAAGGTCAGTGCTTACAAAGACCTCTCCAAGTCCTGAGCACAAAAACATCTAGCTAAATCATGATTTCAAGTGTAAATCAATAAAGACAGTTTATATGTTTTGAGCATATGAGAATGCACAAATATGTGTATTTGTGAACTTTAAAAGCCAAAGGAAAATGCAAAGAAAACATGTTGACTTGGCTTGACTGACTCAAATCATTTCTGAGGAAAGCAGGGTACAGAAAATCATGTGATGTTTTATCAGAAATAATGCTTTCATATTCATATTCCTGGCAATAAAAAGGAAAGAATTATGTTTCATGTCTGTTTTGAAAAGGACACGTGATAAAAGCAGTGTTCTGGATCCAGCTATGATCCAAGTCATTTGAAAATGCAAATTTCCTTCAGTTTTATCATCTGACCATCATGGACCGGGATAGGAAGCTGTAGAACTATGTTAGGAGCTGTAAATATTGCTGGTGATGAAATATCAGAATTTGCATGTTAGGCCTAGTGGTTCATAGATTTTGGATGTGTTTTAAAGGAAAAGCATCTAGTTATCTTAACATTATCCTGTGGGGAAAAAAAATGCTTTGCCATTTTCTACTGAGGCACCAATTGTTGCAGGGAGAGGGGCCTGCTTGTTTGGCCCGGCTAGCTTAGCCCTGAAATAACCACACAGAAATTGTATTAATTAAATTGCTGCTTGGCCCATTAGTTCTACCCTCTTATTGGCTAATTCTCACATCTTGATTTAACCCATTTCTATTAATCTGTTTATCGCCACGTGGCAGTGGCCAACCAGGAAAGATTCGGCACGTCTGTCTCTGGCAGCTCCATGGTGGCTCTCTGACTCTGCTTTCTTTCTCCCAGAATTCACTTCTGTCTTCTCGGCCTACGCAAGTTCTGTTCTCACCTATTAGGCCAAGCCAGTTTCTTTATTCATTAACCAATGAAAGCAATATATAGACAGAAAGACCTCCTACACCATCAAATACATAATCTATTTCTCCTGGATCCTGTAGGAACAAATCACTATTTAGACAATATCATCTTTAGGTGGGTTAGAAATGAGGGAGGAGGACAATTAGAAGCTCAAAATCCCAAAGGAAAAACAAATTCTTCAAACAGAGTAGACTGTGCACATTTTCTGTGACCACTATAGCGGAGAATTCCCTAGAATAAGAAAAAACAATCGGAAACACATCCAAGAATCCCAAGAATAAATATGAAGCATTGACACATATGCACATACTCTTACATCTACCGGTTTCAAACCTCTAAAACCTTAAAATAAAGAGCAGATATAAAGGCATTCAGGGTTGGGGTGAGAAGTCGTACAGACAGAAGCAGATCTCAGAGTACCCAAAGTTTTCTTGTCAGAAATATTGAAGTCATAAACTTGTTCAGTGAGGGTTCTCAATGCTGGAAAGGCAAAACAAAACTGCCAATCTAGATTTCTTCACTCTGTGAAAATGCCTTTTAAAATAGGGTGCACTTTTCAGTCTCACAGAAGCTGTATATCCGTTTTCAACCAGTCTAGATCACAAGGTGTTAAATAAAGTTATTCAGAAAGAATTAATTGAATAACAGAAATTTGGATATAAAAAAAGAAATTATGGAATGATTAATTAAAAATGATAGTAGAGGTAGTCTCTAAGCATTCTAAAAGATATAATTCTTTAAATTGGAAAAACAATACCAGCAACAACTGGAGCCAGTGTGCTGGCTGAGCAGGGAAAGATGACTGCTGCCAACCCTGGCAACCTGAGCTCAGTCTGGGGAACCCACATGATAGGAGAGAGCCAACTTCCACCTCCATGTACTTAAAAATAAATGTAATAAGATCCTTTTTTCTGATATGAATATTTGACTCTACAACAAATTGGGAACCAATCTTGGGTCCTAGGGTTTGGCAGCCAGTGCTGAAGGAAAACAGCCTTAACCAATAATTAATAATCTTGCAAAATAAAAATGAAAATGCCATAATTCAAGGTATATAAGCTTTTAATTTAAAAAAAACCTCATTGCTCTAGAACTTATAAATATGGTGCTCCTATCATTAGTGATGAGTTTCCTTTCTGCTGCTGTAACGAAACACTGCTCAAAGCACCTGGCAGAGGAAAGGGTTCGTTGGGTTTACATTGAGGGAGGCCAAGGCAGGAAGTGAAGGTAAGAGCTTGAAGCAAAAGCTACAAAGGAGCACCACTTACTGGCTTGAGACCTCTTGCTTGCTCAGCTACCTCTCATCTACAGCAAGATCCGCCAGCCCAAAGGGGGCACCATGTTTATTGGGCTAGGCCCTCCCACATCAATTAGCAATCAAGAAAATCCCTAACAGACATGCCCACACGCCGATCTGATGGGGCCAATACCTCAGTGGAGATTCCCTCTTCCTAGGTGTATCTAGGATTGTTTCACAATGACAGAAACTAAGCAGCACAATTGGTATAAATCTTAGTGGTTGGTTTTACACGGCTGCACTCATTTGAAATTGCCACTATTGAAATATTACACATATCTGGCGTCACAAACAAAGATAATCCATTCATGCAGAGAAAGGTAATCAAGATGAATTTGAGACAATTGAAAATCAGTTTTAAAAGTTCATGTGCCTATTTCAGCATGTGGCTAAGTAACCACAATTATTAAGTTTACTAAAATACTTTCCTCAAAACAGAGCTGCTAACAGACTTCTTACAACCAAGTGCATGCATTTGTCTTTAAGAAGTCTCCCACCATTGACCTTTTAAAGGCAAACCATCATAAGGCACCACCACCCTAAGAATCATTTTCTATCTGCTCTTTGGCAATATATTTGTTCCGAGAATGGGGCTTCGTCAAATGCTCTTCAAAGGGAGATATTGCTTGATGAATATGCTCTTGGTATTTCAAGAACTAGGAAGAATGGTAGCTTTGGGGAGTTACTGAGCATCAGTGTTAGCCTCACCACATCACCAACTGGTAAGGAAAGTGCCAAGCTGTGGACCTCTTGATCAGGCGCAAGCTTAGGATTGAGTTAACAGTACCAGGAACTTGTGGTTTAGTTAATATAATTAGGAATGTCTAATATGCAAGGGTTTGAGCCTTTTCTGCTCAAGTTCTTCAGTCTATGAATTGAAACTCCCTCACACATTCCTGGAATCTTTGGTCCTCTAATATCACTCAAGAATAAATCTTCAAAGCATGTCAAGACCAACATGGTCTCTTCACCAACAAGGACCATACAGAGAATGGGTTCATAAAAACAGAGACTGTACCTTTGTTTCCTGGATGTTCAGACCCAAATAATCACACAGAAACTATATTAATTACAACACTGCTAGTCCAATGGCTTAGGTGTATTCCTAGTTAAGTCTTATATCTTAAACTGACCCATTTCTATTAATCTGTGTATTACTACAAGGCTGTGGCTTATCTATAATGTTCTGGTGTCCTTTCTCCTTCAGAAGCTACATGGTAGCTCTCTGACTCTGCCTTCTTTCTCCCTGCATTCAGTTTAGTTTTCATGCCTAGTTCTATGCTACCCTACCATAGGCCAAAGCAGAGTTATCAATCAATGTAATAAAACATTCACAGTACATGGGGGGAAATCCCACATCAGGTTCAGGGTACCATTGTCATTATTTTAGCAGCTGTTGAGGAGAGGGCAGTTCCTGTAATGTGTTTGGACAGAAAACCCAAGTCAGCTTTTTATTTGGGCCACCTAAATATTATAATAGGATCACTGTATTATGTCACAGTGTCTGTAGTCTGAACCTTGAAATAAAGAACGAGTCAAGGTTGGGGCTCCATGAATGCATCTCATTTTAGACTAATCAAATCCATATCAACCCAAGTCAAAGTTGTCAGAGCAGGAAAGAGTAGGCAGTTCCTAGGGATTATTTCAAAATACTTTATGTATTATTCATAGTGAGACTTTTGCTGGACCTTCGTTTCTTCTAAATTCACTTTAAACGTTTCCACTGAAAAGGAAGCAATGCTGATTTGTATATGGGACAACTAAAACTCACATGCTTCAAACCAATGCCAGACTACAAACACAGTGCTGGGGACGACATGAGTGGTGAGATTTGATATGGCCCCTAGAGGCCCAGTTGTGCAGAGAGTCGTGCAACAGTTCTGTGCAGAGGAGAAGAGATGCTCATGACTTCATGCCATCGATTTAACCAAGCAGCATGGCAGGGGTTCTTTTCATCCAGTACTTTCAATTAAAAACATGAACTTGGGGGTCTGCTGTGTAGAAAGTTCTGTTTTACATGCGGAGAGAATATGAAGACTAGTTCCTGGGCTCAAGACCATATGCAGTTCCGCTGAATTGACTACACATGCACGTAAACTTTTAACTAATAACACAGAAGAGTTAATATAAATCTTATGTTTGTCAGTCGCAACAATATATTATAAATATTATGAGGACAAGAAGTCTGTTTTGAGAAAAGGCATTTCTCAAATGGCAAGGTGAGGGTTGGAATTTTAAGATGGGAAGGTGCGCTGAACAGCTTTGTGACAACTCAGTACAAGCTCCAGTCGTCTTGGGAAAGGGAGCCTCAACTGAGAAAATGCCCCCATCAGACTGGCCTGTAGACAAATCTGGATATTTTGGAGAAACCAATTCCATGAGGAAAGTTTGAATTTACACAGCTCACTTTCTGAGTAAGGCCAGTTGAAGGAAGAGTTAGGAGGCATCTCAACAATCAACACAGAAGACGGAGCTCGGCACAATGAGAGAACATGTTAGGATGGTCAGGTTCTGGCACATTCTGAAGGCTCTGTTGACAGGATCGATGCATGAATGAACTGAATGCAGGAGTGAGCTAACAGGCACATCTCACAATTCCTGGATTCACAAATGGAGCATACGAGAGTAAGGCAGGTGATGTTAACTCATATGGGACTTTAGTGTGGTGACCAGGGGAAGCCTAGAAATCAGCAGGAGGTTTGCGATGGGGACTTTGCAGGCATGGTCTCAGGAGGGTGTGGGAGGAGAGGCTGATTGGAAAGGAATAAAGAATGAACTTAGACATCATGGTTTCACATGTGCCCACTGCTCCCACTTCTACCTCCAACATACATGTATGCATACGCAGACAGGCAGACACACACAAGGACATGGGTATACTTCATACCTGCACACAGACATAATGATCATGCCACACCCATAGACTTCCTACATACACACACACACGTTCAATTCCACTCAGTGTGAATTAGGTGCCCTTTATTCTGCTACCAGAATCCTCGAATATGTGTCTGCCTTCCTTCACTATCTACTCATAGGAAGGTGGGAGTCCAAGTCCAGAAAGCACCATTCACAGAAACCAAAGTGTGACTGGTAGCCTTGGAGTCAAGCTCAGCAAAAGTGTCCCTTCACCCTTCGCATTACCATCTGCAGCTGTGGGGCAGAGACGGCAGAGTCTTCATTTTCATTGGGTCATCCCGTTGGCCATTGTGGAGATTATATTGGCTGTAAGAGCTTTTCTGGCAGGGATGACCCCCCTACTGGAATATGCCTCTTGCAAAGGATCTCCTTCATCCTTCTCCAGGAAAAGAGACGATGAAACGCAAGAAGAAAGAAGTGTGTAGCACAGAACCCCAGTTCCTACTTTATGAATGTGAAATGCCCAGGGTGTTGTACAATCATCATGGTTTTCAGCCACCCACGCAGTAGTCTTATATGTTGGCTGCTCCACTGTCCTCTGTCAGCCACAGTCAGGAAAGCACAGCTGAAGCTGGCAGAAGAATGCTCCTTGAGGAGGAAGCAGCACTGAAAACACCTGATTCAAGATGAGTCAGAACCATCCTGATAAACCCTTTTGAAAGATACGTGTGTGTGTGTGTGTGTGTGTGTGTGTGTGTGTGTGTGTGTAATGTTGTAAGAACACTAGACAATTTCCCACCACTCATATTCCTTCCCACATCCACTCCAGCATCCTTTAAGTATGGACCCCAAACTGCAAATAATATTATTAGAAAATCTGACCCAAACTTCTACTGATACCATTTTTTTGCCTATTGTATATTATAGTGTATATATTGTATCACATATGTCTTCCAAATTTAATTGACTGACTGTCCCACCTGGAGTGGTAGGAGAGGACTAGAATCTCAATAGTTCTGGTATGACTTTGTATCCAAATTAGCCAAAGAGGATAAATAATATAAATCTATTCACTAGAGACAAGTGTTAATAGATTCATTTGCACTTTTGTCTGGTAATTTAAATAAGAAGGATGAGGCTAGTGTGTTTGGGAAGTTTCTCGGAAGTCATGGGCAATGTGTAGAAGAGAGGGGCAGGGTGGCCAAGACACAGTCTTTACCACTAAACAGTGTGTTGGTGATTACAGGCACTCATGAGACCACAGTAGCTTAGTAGCTAGCTCTCTTCAGAGCTCAGTGTGCACACCGTCGCATTGCCAGCACTTTCGTTCAAATTCAGACTTATTTTGAGTAGTTCTGGGGAAAAGCCAGAGATGCTGTATTTCTTAAAAGCTACCAGGGTGAGCTGCTGGTTCAGGGACCACACTCATTGATTCCGTGTAAACTCCCTTCTTAACGCCATACCTAAACTGAATTGACAAGTGACATTATACATAAAACCGAGTTTTAATAAACTGGGGTTAGTTCTTGCCTATGGGATTGTTTCAGTAGCAGACTTAAGGATATACACACACACACACACATACAGAGAAAGAGAGAGAGAGAGAGAACACACACACACACACAGAGACGAGGGGAGATGGGCAGATTATACCGAGTTAGTACAAATGAGGCAAAGAGTTTAAGTGAGCATATTTGGTAGGAAAAAAGTAGGTTGCTGCAGTTACGCCAGAATCTCAGGCGCCACCTCAGTAAAAGTTTTGTTGGCCTAGACTGGCTCTAATCACATTTTATGCCTAATACTATAAGCATTTTTTTTTTCTTTAATGAGTGAAGTTGGCAATGCAGACAGCCTCGCTAGTGAGATTTCCAGAGCTCCGTGAATTCAGCCAAGCCAATGTCTGTTCTGTGGCTGTGACCTGTATCCTCCTGGATTAAAATGGGATTTTATGAGAGATGAGTAGAGATGGATTAAGACAGAAACACAAGGCAAAGACAGAGCTTAAGACCCATCAAAAAAAGAACAGTAAGTGGGGAGTGGTGATCCATTATAGCAGCGTCGCTGAGCCAAGTGGCAGCCGTGGTTAGGGAAGAAGTGGAGGGAAATTGTGTAACTCAAGAATAGTAATGCTACCATCTCTAGGTTACTCTAAGAATCAAACTTGATGAAATTTTTGAAGCTGTAACACTTGAAAGGATTAGGCAGATGTTTCGTAGTTATTTTAAGAACCTTGGCATCTTCTAGACGCTTCAAAGGGAAGCAAGGCCTAAAGCATGATCATAAGACTTAAAGTTGGAAGGCAGAAATGAATTGGCTCTGTCATTTAACCCTTGTTGAGCCCGAGGTTCTTCATATGCAAAGCAGAATATGAAATCAATTATGTTAAATACACATTTGTTGTCACTTTCATGTAAGATCTTTACAATGAAGTCAAGAATAAATAGTCTCCACATAGCAGACTGAATAGGAGAAAGAATTCCTGAGAGGCGAGAGCTCAAATAACAAAACAGATGTTGTTTCTGGCATACAAAGATGCCCAAGTAACAAGGGGATAGGTAGGGTGACCCTGTCATATGAGGACGCTGAGAGCCAGGCATGGCTACTCAACTCAGTTGATCTGTAGCGTCTTCCAGACTTCACTCCCTTCTGCACAGCACATTAGACTTGAGACCTCCTGGTAACCGCACAGTCACATAACACCATTGTCATGACGTAGATTTCACAGAATACATTCAAGGAAGGCATAAGGAGAAAGTGGGGCTCAGAAGTGACTTTGACTTCATCCTTTTATCAAAAATTAGATGTTTCCCCAAATTCTTCACCTTCTTCTTTAGAAGTCCACTTCCGTCCCATTTTGTGCCTCCAATTTTATTTATATCTGCTTGCTGCCTGTCTTAGTCACTTCTAGATGCAAGGTTGGATCCAAAAAGCACACGTTGTTAGCAAGGAGACAAGATCTCAGGATGGTATCAGATTTGAAGGTCAAGGCCTCAGCCTCTTAAGGAGCTGGATGACAGACACGTACCACTGTACCTGGTATGCATATTTTATACCAGAGTCAGGCGAGGGCAAGAGTAAAAGCGGAGGATAGGCCACGGCAGTGTGGGAGGCATGTGGTTACTATACCTTAAATGAAGGCTCCTTGGCATCCAGCTACTCACCTAGCTCCCTAGAGGAATGCTAGAAGCAGAGCCTTGCTTTTTAGGCCATAAGTTGGTATCATATGATCTGGGTCAAATACAGCTTCATTGTTAAATGTTAACCCACAACAGTTCCTTGTGACATATGTCTGATTATATACATACCTCTGATTATATAGCAGTATTGATTTTTAATATCCAGAAGAAACTATAGTAATAGAAGGATTCTAGAGCTAGCTGCAATTTTTTTCAAACCTTGACATGGTTCAAGGTCTTAAAAATAGTTGATTATTTTTAATACATACTTGATTAGAGAGACACTCCATAATTTAGTTGAATTAGGGCCCCACAAACCATCTACCAATTTATCCACCCTACAAATACTGGTGCTTTCTCTCCAGTAAGCACCAAATAAGTATTTGTTAATCAATCGAATGAATCTATAAATGCAAAGCAAACCCCAAGCTCAGCACAATATCTTTCTTCATACTGATGACATCCACCCCTTTTGTGAAGAATATTATCAGGTGATGAGTTTAAGAATATGATACCCTGCCCAACAGTGCATCGGGCTCGCTGGTGTCCTATCCATGACTAATGATTCTCCCTTGAGACATGACTGATGCCCTTCTGAAATGTGCTGGGGAGATCTGCAAAGGCTGGAACAGGCAAGTAGTCATGTAGGACATGGCTCACTACTCAGGTTGAAACCACGCAAAGTCTTGCTGTGCAAAGCAGAATTCCAGTAGCAAGCATGTCTACAGTAACAATTCTTGTAACTGTGAAGTTCACAGTTCAAACTTCCCCCCATCCCCTTAGTACCATTTTAGGTGATAGTCTTTAATAACATTTCCTTTAAAAGTTGGGTCAGTATAATAGATGATGTTGTGGATACTGAACCTGGTTACAGAGAATACACTCATAGAACCACCAACAGCTGTTAGGAGTGTGTCGCTGTCTGTGGCCATTCTGTGTTCTTCTCTTGATATGGCAAACTCAAGATTACTTATATAAAACTGAAGGATTTTGAAGTTACAAGTGAAAAATCCTGCCTGCTGTATACTGGTGTTCTAGTGGTCAGAACATAGTGGCTGCCAGCTATGGTCACTCTGTGCTCATATTTGCCTTCCTATGTCCTGAGTCACTTGAACGTTTGTCTTTGTGTGTAGAAATCCCTTTCTGTTATGAATCTCTTGCTGTTCAGTTTTGTCTCTGGCAGTGACATTTTATAAACTCCCCTTATTGTAAGTTTTTCAAGGGCAAGACCCATGACTTCAGCGTCTCCATAACACCAACTAACAGTTGACAACAAGAGATCCAGTCTTGACCACACTACTCATCTGAAGATCTTGTTTGGGATCAGCCATGGTATGTGGAAAGAATTTGTATTTTATCTTCTCTGAATCAGTTCATTACAATCATCTTGAACTTTAGCTCTTCATTCATTCTGATGATCTCGACAAGGTATCTAGAATTTAACATTTTGGTAAAGAAAAACAAAAATACTCCAAGCACCAAGGGTTAGGACACTGAGCAGATCAATATGACAGATGTGTTATCATATTCTGTTGGCTGATTTTGCATGCTGTCATCACAGCCTTAGCCCCCTTGCCCCCAATGGATATAACCAATTCAATTCTCTTTATATCCCATGTTAGGCCCCTATATGAAGAAATGGAGATATTTGACTGATTTTCTTTTTTTTTAATTTATTTATTTATTAAAGATTTCTGCCTCCTCCCCGCCACCGCCTCCCATTTCCCTCCCCCTCCCCCGATCAAGTCACCCTCCCTCATCTGCTCAAAGAGCAATCAGGGTTCCCTGACCTGTGGGAAGATTTTCTTAAATGATGTCTGAGAACACAGTTACTGAGGACTTCAAAGGCCCTAAGTCTTTTGGTCCAGGGAGTCTATTTTCATATTCTTATTTTCATCTTCTTAATTTTCTAAATTGAATTCTTCACTTACTATAGGGCATTTATAGACTAATTATATCATAGTGCTTGTACTTGGAAGACCACTTTGAGGTCTTGGGATATGAAGTTATCACATACACCATCCATTTCTGTTGTAATAGGAGCGGCAGGGCTGCGTCCCCAACACCCCGGCCGCCTGGCTAGCTTATGCCTGAAATAACAACACACAAACTGTATTCATTTAAACACTGCTTGGCCCATTTCTATCTAGCCTCTTCTAGGCTAATTCTCGCACCTGGACTAGCCCATTTCTAATTATCTGTGTATCCCACGAGGTGGCTTACCAGGGAGAGTCTAGCCTACATCCATCCTGGGTCGGAGCTTCATCGCGTGTGCCTCAGAGAGCAGAGCTATCCCCGCATCCACCCAGGAGAGGGGAGCATGGCGTCTCTGCTCCAGAGAGCAGAGCTGTCGAGTCTGAGCTCACTTCCTCTTCCTCCCAGCATTCTGTTCTGTTTGCTCCTCCCACCTATGTTTTAACCTATGAGGGCCAAGCAGTTTCTTTATTGCTTAACCAATGAAATCAACAGATTGATATATGACACTCCCACATCACATTTCCCTTTTAGTAATAGGCAATGCAAGCATCAATTGTTCCAAAGAGTTAGGAAAACTTCACTATAGGGGCCTTAGCTAGCTGCTTAGTAGAGAAAGCAGGAATCCACAGATTGACAAACCTATATTCAGAATTCATTGAGAGTTTCAAATTTAATTTTACAAAAGGGATTTGGGGCTAAATAAAACAGAAAATCATTTCTTTGGTAAATTAGGAAAAAAAATAATTGCCACACAGTAATCAAAATTCTCAATTCAGAAGAGTTGAGTGAACTCTTGACTTAGCGGATGTGCTATTTTGGCCTCATCTAATGAAAAAGAAAATGTCTTAAAAGGCCAAAAGCGAAGATGTCTTAGAATGGCAAGTAGATTCTTGTTTTTCCAAAAGGAAGACGCTGATGAGTTATGTTTAAAGGAATCAGAAACACATGGATTAAGCTTTACTTAAAACAAACATAGGTTTCATCGTGGAGGGAAAGCCATGGGCAAAGCCCTTTAGGGGCTTCCCTCAACTCCAAATATTTGCAAAAGGGACGAGAGCCTTCCAGCACACCACAGGTTTTCTGTGTCTAGTCGGATGAGCTGGTTTACTCCAAGTTGTCATTCATCTATTATTTTCCTGGCCTGAAGACAGCTGCCATTCGCTCTTCCCGCCTGTCCTCCTGGCAATTCCTGATAGTTGTTCTCTACAGGGCCTTACTGCTCACTTACAAAGCAGACACAGGCACAGATGAGCAGCTCCACATTCTTCAGCTGAAGCATGATCTCCACCTAGGACTATGACCAGGTTCAAAACTCCATTTCCAGAGCTGGCATCGCGTCATGCTCCTAACGCCTTTCCAGCCACTTTGGTTCAATTGCCTTCGTGTGCCCTTCACTCTAGTCGCATGGAAAGCTGCTTTTTCTCTGGCAATGGGTGACATTTTCCTGGCCCAGTGATCACATGCCTAGAAGGTT
The DNA here is from genome assembly GCF_037038515.1 of Microtus pennsylvanicus. Classification (NCBI taxonomy): domain Eukaryota; kingdom Metazoa; phylum Chordata; class Mammalia; order Rodentia; family Cricetidae; genus Microtus; species Microtus pennsylvanicus. The sequence continues at coordinate 89,655,610 of NC_134582.1, forward strand.
TCTACTCTCGCATGAAGGCAAGTTCTGGCCAAGGGAGCCTGGCTGACATGCTGGGGCTTCAATTTCACCAGACACAGCACAGACGGACAGCAACTGGCGCCATGCTGTGCATTCCTAGCCATCTTCAGCATCTCCGGCACATTAGGGTGAGTCAAAGGTCTCTCCTTTGTTTTCAACAAGTGAATTGAAGTCTCCAGGATCTCAATGCTGAACTGGCACTCAGAACATTGAGGAAATGAGGGAATTTTAATGCAATCATCTAAATTAAACCATTGGAGTCGTGGCTTTCAAACTTGACGGTGCATTAGAACTGCCTTGGAAGCTTAAGAAAAGAATACAAATGTCTGTGTTGCTTGATCCAGAGATTCAGATATAAAGGGTCTGGGCTGTAGCCTGGACATCTGGGTTTTTTGAAAGTACTGTAGATGAATCTACCGTGTCATGAAGGCTGATAACCTTTCAACTAGTGTTCCTGAGTTAATTATCATAATGGAATAGAATTGTGGTGCTTCAAACCACCTGCATATTACACACACTTGGGTGTATTCTTAAACTACTGACCCTAATGTACAAAACCATCCATAACTAGGCTTTGCCATATTCTGAGATGTACATAACATATTATATATATTACCTTTATTATATATGATGCTTGCATACATATGGAGATATGTGTAGTTATATATAATTTAATGGCAGATAATTTCTGAGAAATTAATCATTAGGAATCACTGGCTAGAGATCACAGAATAAGTAAGAAGACTCTGATGTCATGAGGTAACATAGAAACAACACTGTATGTGGGATCTGTGCACTCAAACCTTGTGATAAGGCACATGACTGCTTATGTATATTATGGCATGTTATAGTATATAATGGAAGATGTCTCATGATCTTTTATGTTAAATGCTTGCTTTCAAGCTGGTGGTGATGTTTTGGAGAGTTTCTAGAAACTCGCATTAGGAAACGGAGTTTGGCAGCAGGAAACAGTTGAATGGGACTGGGTCTCTGGGGATCTCTTGTCTTTGGCCTCTTCATATCTCACCCTTTGCTTCCTTTCTGCAATAATGTAAACGGGCTCCTTTATCACACAGTCTCACTGCCATGATGCTTGTGCACAAGTACATGGGGCAAAGAAAGCATGGGCCAAGCCTTTTGAAACTGTGAGCCAAAATGAGTATTTATTGAGTTTAGGTTGTTTGTGTTAGGCATTCTGTCATGATGAGGAAGAAGTAATAATATGAACAGGAATGTGAGTGCATGCATATTGCATTCAGATGCATTACAATATATATATCTATACAGGTATGTAAAGTAGCTATGTGTGACAGCCAGTTCTGAAATGGTCCCAATTTCAGATTCTTGCTTACTGGTATATGACTGTGTTGTTCTCCCACCCTGAATGAACTCTAACCTGTGCCCAGTGGAATACTGCAGAAATGATAGTGTTTCCCATCAAGTTTAAGCACAAAATGCATGGCAACCTTAGCCTTGGTCCCTTGTGTCGTGTGTCCTAACTGGTGACATCTCCTAGGGATTCTTCAGCAGCCCTACAGAGGCCTCTGTAGAGGGACACCGAAGGCACCACTAAAAGGCACCATTCTGTCATTCATGGGTTTGAGCCTCAAAAGTGGATTCGCTAACCCCAAGCAAGCTATCAAATGGCCACATCCCAAAGAAAGAGGAACCTTGAGCTAAACTCCCCAGTGAAATGAAAGGTCTCAATAAGCCAGTGGGGTTTCAAATGTTTTTTTCTGCAGCATAAATAATAGCAACGTCACTCTAATTCAATAGTTGAGGACACTGAGCTTCAGAGACGGGAGGTGGTTATTGTAATTACACACCTATGAAGCCTATATATAGGGGAATTAGCATTCAGAAATTGTCCTGTACTTTAGGACATTATACAGTCCTCATCTATATTGTTAAGTATTGCATAATAGGGAAAAAATCACAATGGTGATTGCAAGTTACAATAACAGGTCAAAGAAAGGAGGTTCCTCCCAATATCTTTACTATTGTCTTAGCTTTGCCAATTGTTTCAGAGCAACTAGGGCATCAAGATGCTGTCCTTTCTCTAATCACTCCACAGAACTTTTATTGCTTCCTTTGGTGCCCATAGCTAAAGGAATTCTAGACGCCCCATCCATTTTAGTCCTCTGGCTTTGAGACTGATGTCTCAACATACGAATTATAGAGAATATCTTACAAGTGAATCAATGGATAGCTACCCATACTGGAAGCCTCTTCTGTTTCAAGTTAAGCCTTCACTTAGGTTTAGGTTTTTGCAACTCTAACCTAAATGTCTAGAGAACATAATCTTAAGAAAATGTCTACATCCAGTGAAGAAAATTCCTGATGTTTGAGAGGCAGACAGTCTCTGTTCTGGCTCTGCAGTCACCAGCTTTGTGACTGGAGAGAAAGTGTAGGATGACGAGATGCCATTCCCCTAAGCTCTGATGAGACGCCTGTGGGATGGGGCTTAGGTGTGGGTCTTTTTAAAGCTCTCCGCATGATTCAGTGTATGGCCAGGGTTGTAAAGAACTGATGTAATTAATCTTTTGCAATCTGTTTCCGCATTTGCTAAGTGGAGGTAATAATGCCGGTGCCCTTGGTGGTTTCGTGAGAGGATTAAGGGCAATTACAGTAAAGCTCCAAGTATGGTACCTGGCACATCGTTGGTACATGGTGAATGCCATCCATCAGTATTTGTGGTTTATCTCAAAATTTTTAATGCATTATACAAAAGTATACAGTTACTTAGATCCATCTACTGGCTTATGCCTTAGACATTTCTTTTACACTTAGAACGTCCTTCCAATCCAGACAGCAAGTAAATACATATCTCATTTTCTTCAAGATTTTTTTCATAATTTTATTATAGTACTTATCACATCTATCTGGAATTTATCATCCTGCTAAACAACATAAGGTGTGGCCAGTTTAGTTTTTCCACCAAGAGCTGATTTTCCTGCTCTTATGCATTCAAATCTTCTTTCTTGCCATGATCAGTGAAGTCACATTAGGAAGGAATGATTTGTCAACATTTTAACTGTCATGTTTGGTTGTTCCTATGTTCTTACATAACTTGAAAAAATAGTTTTAGATTCACGTGTCTGTGTGTGTGTGTGTGTGTGTGTGTGTGTGTGTGTGTGTGTGTGTCTGTGTGTCTGTGTGTGTGTGTGTGTGTGTTCGTGCAGGCAAGGGAGGAGGCAAGAAAAGTGTGTTGGATCCTCCAGAACTGGAATAACAGGTGTTTGGAGGCAGCCCAAAGTTGGTGCTAGGAATCAAACCTAGGTCCTCTGAAGGAGCAGCAAGTGCTCTTAAGTACATAATTGTGCTTAATTGCTGAACCGCCCCTCACTTAACTTCTTATAAGCGCTTAATCACTGGGGTTTTGTAATGGCTTTAACATCTCTTGTGTAAATTTGAATATTTATTGTTTCCATCTTCTAAAAATTTCTGCAATATTTTTGAGGTGCCATTCAAGCATCAAATTCTTGGTTTTCATTTAATTGTGAAAACCTTCGTATCCTCTCTCTCTTTCTGTGTGTGTGTGTGTGTGTGTGTATGTGTGTGTGTGTATTCATGTGAAGGTATGCATGCATAGGCCAGGCATGCTTGTGAGGGTCAGAGGTCACCTCAGGTGTCGTTCTTTGCCTCCTATGTTATTTGATGTTTTTCATTGTTCTTCTTCACTCCTTTGTGGACCAAGCTAGCTGGTCCATGAGGATGCTTCCAGGGATTCTCCTTCCCATCCTCCCATCTCACTGGAGGTACACTCAGATTAAAGATGTTCATTGTCACGTCCAGTTTTATATGGGTCCTGGCAGTTTGATTTCTGGTCTTCCTACTTGCATGGAAAGCTGCTCACAGAGCCATCTCCTAGATCCTAAAAATAGCTCATTCCAACCTACCTATGATTCTTTGGTTCTTCTTTTTCAATAGAGTTCCTTAATTTTGCCACTTATTTCCAAGTATAAGACCACTTCATCATCCACACATTTAGCTTTCTGCCTTCAAAGGCACTTGTCCCTATGTCTCCATCACCTAGGAGTAACTCAGCTTGAGAATAAGGGCTTCAAGCTACAGTGTTATGACACGCTGAATTCCCTTTTGATCTAGCTCTCCTTTATCCCAGAGCCTCAATTTGACCATATTCATGTATTCCTTCAAGACCAGCACTACAGCCTAGGGTGCAGTCCATTAAACAAAGCTGTAGTGAGAACAGTGAGTTACTGTCATTCCTCTTGAGTTCTTTCTGGAATGTTCCTCTTCTAAGTATATAGCATGCATTATGTCACCCAGTTAATTTGATAGTAAGTCCACAAATGCCCTGCCACGCCTTTCTTCAAAAAAATGAAACTAATTCTAGGCTATAGTTAATGACTCATTTCTAAGAATTAGAAAGTGGAAAGAACCATGACCCAAGACTCCCCCTTGCTTGTTTTTCTGGGTCACCAAGAGGCCAGCTGCCATGTTGGTAGGACACTCAACTAGCCCTTGAAAGAAACTCATATGGCAAGGAACTTAGGCCTCCTGACAGGAGTTAGCAGCGACCAACCAGTCACTCGGATGGTCATTGGAAGTAGATCCTTCGATCCTAGTGAAACTTGAGGTGGCCACACCTCCAGGGAGCTATTTGATCATAGCTTCCTGAGAGATACAGAACTCCAACACTTTAGCTAATAAACCCCCCACTTTCTGAACTGCGAGACATAATCAATCTTAGTTTTTCTGAAGAAATCAGACCTGATGAGGAGCACAGCAATAGATGGCTACTGGTTTTGCTTAATATCCACCATGGTCTAGGAGATACCATTATGAGTCCTCACTTTACAGGAAGAAACAAAGTGCCTACTTACTGTTAGGAATATTTCCTAGTGCGAGCTTCCTGCCGACACAAAATTTTGAATCAAGCCAAATCAAAACAAGACAAATTAAAAAATATCTAGGTTTAATGGGAGTTCTGCACTCTCAGGTGGCCCTGAGGGGGAAACCAGGAAGCCACAGAAACGCGACCCCTGGGAGGAAGAAGGGAGACCATGTGTTCCTCTTTGGGGGGATTTCTTAAATTCCCTGGGGAGTGGTCCTGATCCCACCCCCAAAGAGGGGTCAGGACCTGGCCTGCTGGGATTTGGAGTCCAGACCAGGCCTGGGGGCTGGGATAGATGCAAGGGGCAGGAGCCTATGCGCCCAACTTGACATTTACCAAGACACATGATCAGGATTTGATCCTGTTGGGGAAGGGAGATGCTTGTTGGTCCTGGTTACCCAGCCATGAAATAATCACACAGAAACTGTACTACTTGTGATACTGTTTGGCCAATAGCTTAAGTGTATTTCTGGATAATTCATATCCTAAACTAACCCATTTCTATTAATCTGTGTATCACCACGTGGCAGTGGCTTACAGGGTAATGCTCCCAGTGTCTGTCTCAGGTGGGTGATCCATGGCATCTCTCTGACTCCATCCTTCTTTTTCCCATCATTCAGCCTAGCTTTCCCTGCATACCTAAGTTCTGACTTGCTATAGGTCCAAAGCAGTTTCTTTATTCATTAATGGTAATCACAGCACACAGAAGGGACTCCTACATCATGATCCTGGGTAGTCTTGGTTATAAAATTTCTCCTTGCCCACTGTATTTCTCACATGCTCAAGTTTCTGAATCACTTTGATCTTCCTTGATTCAGGATTTTAAAACTGCTCAGAGAAAGAAAAAGATAAAGGTCAAGATGATTATGCCAATTAGAGCAAAAGCATGACACTGTGCCACTAGGAAGAACCAAGGGTACATGAAATTCTTTGGCTTCAGCTTCACAAGAAACTGAAAAATATGTTTGCATTCCTAAGCACCTACTTGGTACCTGGTGTGGGCGAATGCAGCTTGACTGTCTCGTAGCTCAGCCCTGAGGGAGACTTGGCTCTAGATTCACACTGCAAACGAGGACAACAAAAGTGTGAATATTCTCTATATAAAAGGATGGTATGCATTTCATGAAATAACAAAAAACTAAAACCAAGAAAATGATAGTAATAAAAGTAAAAATAATGGCCAGCAGAATAAATTTACTGTAGCCATTTGAGAGGGGCAAGTTCTACTTCAGAATTCAATATTAATAATTCCTTGTAAGCCAAGTTGATAGATAATATACCCAGCTTTACTAAAGTGTAATTGACAAATAAAAGGTGTAGATATTTGAAGTCAAAAACTTGATATTTTGTTACATTTGTGGATGATGACATGACGGCCACAATCATGGTCATTCAAATCACCTCACTCAGTTAGTTTGTGTATGTGTGTATGTATGTGTGTGTTGAAACTTTTTAAGATCTACTCCTACTTGCATACAACTCTGAAATGAACCTTTTCCTAAAAGACAGCTACAAGTACGAACTTGCCATACTTAAAGGAAATAATTTGCTAACATACACTAGGGATGTTAAAAACTTCATGCCTAACGATCAATATTAATCGTCAACTTGATAGAATCTAGAATAACCATGAAAATTAGTTCAGGGCATTTCTGTGAGGGATTCTTTAGTATAGGTAGGAAGACCTACCATACATGTAGGGAGTCCTATTCCCCAGGCTGGAGAGAAAGTCAGCTGGTCCCAGTATTCATCACGCTCTTCTTCTTATGACTATAGTGTGACCAGCTACCTCCTATTCCTACCATTATACATATTCGCTTTTAACTGGTAGTCAAAGACATAAATAAATATTTATTCATGAATATTTTCTGTACAAATGAATTTAGAAGTCAAGATAAAGGGAAAAAAATAAAAGTTAAGTATGTAATAGAAAAGTTAGGAAATAAATTCTAAGTCTTCAAAGCACAAGATTCTATGTCCCCAAAGTAAGATATTTACTGATTACAAAATGCTTGAAAGATAGTAGAACCAAAATATTAATAGTGATGACTGATTAAGGTGATATGGGATTCCCCTCTGTATGCTATGAATATCATTGGTTAATAAAGGAACTGCTTTGGGCCTATAGCAGAGCTATAGGGGAACAGAGCTAGGCAGGGAAAACTAAACAGAATGCTGGGAGAAAGGAGGCGGAGTCAGATCCAAACCATGTAGCCTCACTGGAGACAAATACGGAAACTTTGCCTGTAAGCCACTGCCACATGGCAATATACAGATTAATGGAAATGGGTTAAATTGAGATGGAAGAGTTAGCCAATAAGAAGTTAGAGCTAATGGGCCAAGGAGTGATTTAAATAATATGGTTTCTGTGTGATTATTTTGGGGCTAAGTGACCGGGAACCAACAAGCAAGCCTTCTTCCAACAGATTAATTTGGTTGAGGGGTTAGATTTATAATCCAATTTACCTATAGTTAGGGGTCAGAGATATACTAGTTACTTGTGACAAGTACCAACATTGAAATATTTTTGAAAACATCAAAAATCTATTATCTTATAGTTCTGAAGGTTAGAAGTTCAAAATCAAGTTGTACAGCAAGACATGTTTTCCTGTGTTTCTGAGGGAATGGTGTGCCTTTCTCTGACTGGTTTCTGGAAACTGAGCCCATTGTGACTTGTGCAGTATCACACTACCCCATCTCTTCACATGGTTCTCTCCTTATCTCTGGGCCTTCCCAGTGTTATCATCTTATAAGAACATGCAGAGTTCAATAAAAATCAATACAAAAATGAAAAAAAGGAACATCTGTTGTGTTGAATGAAGAGCCCAACCTACTCCAAGCATGACTTTTTCCCAACTAATTTCATAGCAATGACCCCCTTCCCAGATAAAGTCTCATTCTAAGACAACAGACGTTAAGCCTTCAATCTATTAGGGGGAGCACATGTAATTCAACCCATAATCAGAGAAAATATCTGACATGAGATATGTGCAAAGATCTTGGTTCACTGATTCCTATTGGTCTAGAATGATTGTCCTGTACTAGTGTGAGCGATAGCCCAGCTGTCAGTTCCATCCAACATTTCCCAAGCTTATATGCCAGTAGGGTCTTCGATTTGTCTTACTTTAGATCCTTGGCATCTTTTCTCATTAGCCTTTGAACCCTCAGTGCAGCAGGTGAGAATGTGGAAAAACCAACATCTACTTCAGTTAGAAGACAAGGAGAACTCCACACCCTTGTTTTCGACCTTTAAAATGACAAAGGTGGGGGCATTGGGCAGGGGGTACTGAGAGATGACTCAACAGGTAAGCACACTGGACTTTGGCTTCTGCTTATCAGTCCACACATAACACCTCAGACCACACCCAAAAGGCCGGTACCCCAAAAGATATTGGCTGAAAGAATTATGACAAGTCATCTCACAGTTGCCTGAAGCTTTAGTTCCAGGAGGATCTGACACCACCTGGCTTCCCAGGCACCCATGCTAATATGTGCATGTGTGTGTGCAGACATTCACACATGCGTACACACACACACACGCATACATGCATGTAGGCACCACAATGTAAAAAATTAAAAATAAAATTAAAATTAAACTTGAGAGGCTATCACACAAGGCCAGTCCCTCTGTTCCTTCTCCATGGTTACTTATGCATGTCCCATATCATCTTTGAAACCTAAAAGTTTTCATCTAGAGATAAGAATATTTGAAATTGTTCATCATCCAATGGGTTCATCTGTTTCAGGGTTTGCAATGACCAAAATGTGTAATCTGATTCTTGGGGCTGTAATAATGGTCATATCAAAGTGGGTATTATTTTTGGTTGCTATTGTTGAGTGTTTAATCTATTATGTACAGAGTTAAAATCTGATATACTGCTGTTATGAGCAGTTATTGTGAATGATAGTCTAAGCTGAATTTCACTAAGAATGATGATTTATGAGAAACTGAGGCCCAACAAATGTTGGAAAGCTTTTTTTCTTTAAAAATCATGATTAGCACAGAAGTTTTTAAATAAATGGTCTTATAAAATCTTTTCAAGGTACTAGATACGAAAATAATCAAGCAATAATTGTTGAGTTATTTTTCTGAATATGGTTCTCATGTATTCTATATATTCATGATATACACATAAAACAAAGATATTTTCATGTACCTCATAAATTCTCCTAGTTAGATATTAGAAGAGTTATTAATAAGTACATTGCATTGTGTTTTCGAGGTTGGTTAGCTTTCATGATCCCATTTTAGGTAACAGACCCGTCCCTCAGGCTCTCAAAGGAAGTCCTTACATAAGAACCTCAGAGCACCCACGATCCTCATGCCCCGCCTAACGCCCATGCTTCATTCCCTGCCAGCATCTTGCTCAGATGTTGTCTTCTCCAGAGTGGGTTGCTGATTCTTAAACCAGCCATGCCATATACCCCTGACTTCCTGGCCACTCCCTCTCGTTCTGTAGATGTTTCCTACTCAGTCAGAGCAGTTGTGATAAATGAAACAAGACTCTCATGAAACATTCACTGTTAGTGTTTCCATGTGGAGGGAGGAGGAAGCCTAAGAAGGTGCCCCAAAAGTTGACTATTCTTCTGCAAGTAACCCTTAACCATGCTCCTAAGAGAAGCCCCTCATCGGTGCCTCCAATTCTTACATGTGTTTCTAGAGGTATCTCCTCACCTACACTTCTGTAAGTGATCTCTTGGCCAAGGTTATGTAGACAACTTTAATAAATGTTTTGGCTTATCTAGCTGATCTGAGGTGGAATTATTTCTTTGGCCTATTGTTTCCTATCTATGTGTTTCTTTGTGTTTCCCCAGGTAATATAATTCTACATCTTTGACTAGGGTGATTACCTTTATTTTTGTCAGAGGATGACACTAATTATGTATTTACCTTTCACATCTTCAGAAACAATTACTTACACAATGTCAAGCTTTATCATTTATACTTTGTATACAGTATTTTCTCTTAATTGAAGCCCATACAATTCCTTACAATAAGTTCTATCTCCAATAATGACATGCTGAGCAGTTCAAACTCCAAGGGGAACTTCAGGGCTGTTTACCTATTGATAGCACCTTCTGATTCAAATAAAGATCACTGACAAGATGACATAGGTCTTTCAACATTACAATACCAGAGACAAACACGTAGCAGTCTTTGTTTTGTTCTGTTTCGTAGAATGGGCTACAGAAAATCACTGAGAATTTCATAGTGCTGGAAGGTACTATATAGGCTGCTGGAGAAGAATCATCATCAATGACCTCACCCAACTCGGGATCCTACAGGCCATAACTTCAATTAGCTGGGCAAGATGTAACCACAGGTGTAACAGAGACATAACTATTATGAGGGTAACCAATCGATTTCTTTCTTTTTTGTTTTGTTTTTTTTAATTTTTTTATTAAAAATTTCTGCCTCCTCCCCGCCTCCCTTTTCCCTCCCCCTCCCCCCACTCCTTACCCCCATTCCCCTCCTCCTCCCTCTCCAGTCCAAAGAGCAGTCCAACTGATTTCTGACTGTATTTGAAACCCACTCCACTGGAAGGAAATTATGCTTGTGACTGTAAACATAGTTAAAGGCCAAAGGGTACGAAGACCGCAGGCCATGGTGGAAAATCTATTACTGATGTTTTGCCAAATGGACAAGGTATCAAACTGTGCTCTAAATGCTTTTGTTAATATCTATATTAGCCAGTATTCTCTAGAACAGTAATTATTACAGTTCCTCATGCTGTGGTGACCCCTAACCATAAAATATTTCATTCTACTTTGTAATTATCATTTTGCTACAATTAATAATCATAATGTAAACATATATCTGATATGTAAGATATCTGGTATGTGAGCTCATGGGTGTCATTACCCACAGGTTAAGAACTACTACTCTAGAGGAACAAAATTTATAAAATGAATGTATCGATATCTAAATCTAGATAGATTAGACAGATAGACAGACAGACAGACAGACAAGCAGGCAGATAGAGAGATATAAAGGGGGCTTATTAGAATGACTTACAGACTGTAATCCAGTTAGTCCAACAATGGTTTGTCTACCAACAGAAGAGCCAATGATCCAGTAATTGCTTTTTCCACTAGCCTGGATACCTGAGCTGACCTTTAGTATACCCAGAATTCTGAAGAAGTAGGCTCAAATGCCAGTGAAGGGATGAACTTGCTAGTGTTGAGCAAGAGCAAGCCAGCAAAGAGAGAGCAAGCTTCCTTCTTCCATGTTTTACATGTAGGCTGTTAACGAAAGGTGTGGCCCAGATTAAAGGTGGATCTTCCCACCTCAGAAGATCTGGAATAAAGGTGTATTTTTCCACCTCGAAGATCTAGATTAGATGTAGGCTTTCCTGCTTCAAAAGATTTAATTAAGGCAAAGTCCTCACAGGTGTGCCCAACCATTGATTTTTTTTTTCAGTTAATTCCAGGTGTGGTCAGGCAGAAACCCAAGACTAGGTATCTATCTCAGTATCGGTATGTTAGTTCTGTTTTCAGACTTGGTCAATGAAGCTTCTTGCGGAGAATGAAAGTGTAGGCAGTAAGTAACTCATAGGGTCAAAAGGATGAGAAAAGATGCCCTCTGAGTACTCAACACTGAATGGACACCAAATCACCCTCTCCAGGGCTCAGGAAACTCTTTGTGGAAGAGGGAGCGGGAAGAACATAAAAGGTGGAAGACTGGGTTAAGTCATGTGAAATGCTGTCTTCTAGACATGGATATGAGATGCTTGTTACACACATTAGCAGCAGCTGTGGTTACTTGCTCATGACTTGGCCAATCAGCATTTTGTTACGGATGAGGGACAGGTTTATGAGGCTCCACACCTCCCTAAGGAGATTTACGTAGCTCGTAGTTGTTGGAGGAGGGAGTGATTAGTCCCCTGGCATGTAGCTGTTGATAAGCCACCTTTACCCAGGTAAACATGATAAACTAATTCAACATAATTTGTCACACACATACAAAAGGGACATAACTAGGAGGGACACTTACTGAGAATAAGGAGAGGGTTGGATGGGTGTGTGAGGGCATAAGAGAGGACAATATGCATTGTGTGTGTGTAAACTTGTGAAAGAATAAATTTAAATGATAATTTACTATATTCATAAACTTTTGGTGATTTTTGCTCATCTGAATCGTCTGAAGCAGGAAGCTTCTCTTCTACTGTCTCAGTGGTTCCTTAAACACATGAGGAACTGTCATGTTTTTGTCGTACTCCCGCCCATGGCAGTCCAAATATACCCTTCAAATGAGCCTTCCTGTTTTGCTCATCATTTCACAGTTTTAGTGTCCCTAGATTACATGTTCCTTGAAAGCAGAAACAGGGCTGTATTCTGTCCGTATAGCTCAAAGCGAGCAAAGTGAGTGAGTCATACTGAAGACAGTAAATTAAAGACAAGTCAATGAAGGAGAAATGAAACAAGTAGTTGTGTTCTTCACAGGTCTTCCACTTGTGTGAGGATGTGTGCTCCTGGGTGGCTATCCTAAGTACCTTCTACACTAACGTACTATCCTCTGACTAGTGGGAAGTGAAGTGTAATTTGATGTAAATAATCCCTATTCAGAGTCTATATCATCTTCATCAAAGATGTTCTGAGCAAACGAGAGCCTGCAGAAAGAAAATTAAGTTTTTAGGTCCTGCTGTTTCTTTTGCAAAAACAAAGCCATGCGATTAGAAACTTGGTGAGATTAACGTCTGAAAGGATTGACAGAGCAAACTTTGTTTTAAATACTTGCAGGATGGGGTGCGTGCTCAGAGGTGTATAGGTTCCTTGGAGGCCGAAGGCACTGGATTCCCCAGGAACTGGAATTATAGGTGTTTCTCAACTCAGGTGCTGGAAACTATACCCAGGTTGTCTATAAGAGCAATATGTGCTCTTACCTCGTGCGCCATCTCTGCTGCCCAGGCACAGCAACTTTTTTGAAGAATTTATGGCTACAACTATATAAATGTCTTTTCAGTGCCAATAAAAATCTTGATGTTTATGATCCCCTCCCTCACCATACTAGAATTTCAGCTGGCTTGAGATCATGCTTGCCTCATGCATGCAGTCACACCGCTGTGCCTTCATGTGTGCAATGTCCCCTATCATAACCGGAAGACACTGTGCCATAGCAGTCTCCTACCAAGTGTCATCCCCTAGCTGAGGAGCTAATGGCAGCTGATGGCTGCTGGGGGCGGAGGGGTCAGTTTACTAAGGGTACTGTCCTGGATGGGCTAGCCATGTTCCGGTGGATGGTGATACACCCATGGATGCACTGGAAGCAGTAAGTGGACCCAATGGATTTTAAAAAAAAATGCATGATCAAAACACAATATATTTGGCATGAAATTCTCAAACAATAACTTTAGGAAGTCTGGAAGTTCATTAAGAGAGAAGAAGCCAATGGCAGTGCACTTGGAAAACGGAATTTTGAATAGTCTTTAGGCCTCAGATGCCCCTGTTTTGCTAAAGTGAGGTGGTGTACACACGGGCCATTCCAGGGCTCTCCCGGCAGGTGTTTCTTGTCCTAGTCCTACCCACCCACCCACCCACACTCTCAGCTCCCCAGAATAACATTCCTACTTAGCCTGATCTCTCCAGGAAGAGGATGAGGGAGTCCCAAAAGGACCTAGAGCAACAAGAAAGCAATAGTTTGAGATCAGCAATCCTCAGGGCTTTTGCCAGCATCAGAATTCCCTGCTGGACGTCTTGAAAGCATTGATTATTGTTATAAAAGAAACCAAGAGGCTGTCTCAGCTGTGGCCATTTCTACTCTACTGTTTCACCAGCATCATTCAAACAAACAAATAGAAAATAAAGCTGCCTCATGTACTGTTTCTGCAACAACCCAATGGTTAAATGTGTCCCATGGTCCAGTTTTGGAAGCTGCCTATTATGTTCATTGAGTTTCTTCTAAGCAAAAGGAGGAGAATTATAAATTCAAAAGAACTGAGAAATTGAAATGGATGACTGCTGAGGAAACAACTTACTGAACACAGCTGATTTTGCAAAACAAAAAGCACAGCATCAGAAAAACAAAGCCTGAGTACTCCTGATTTTATGCAAATAGGCTAAAATCAGCCCAGAAATTATATGAGTGAAACAAGGATTTTAGTGAGTAAATCACTCCCTCTACTATGGAAAGATGTACTTATTTTGTAATAGCGGCTTGACTTTTGCTATAACGAAATGCAAGCCCAGTGAAACTTGAGAAAGCTTAGTTCAGTTCACTACTTGAGGTACTCGTGGCAGAGGCATCATGGCGTCAGCAGGAAGTGGCTGGTCACGTGGCATCTGAGCCAGGAAGTAGAGAGGAATGAAGACTCACACTCAACTTTCTCCTTTTTTCCCTTTTCTTCAGTCTGATACCCAAAATAGAGTTGTGCTGCCCACATTCAGGGTGCGAGACCAAGGTGTTTACAAATCCAGTCAGGTTGACAATGAAGATGAATCGCCATTCATCTCCCAAACAGCATGGAGCTGGGATCAGATCATTAACACACGAGCCCTTAATAAATATTCCAGACCCCAATTGTAACTACCATATATATATATTCATAAGTTTGGTGTCATTATTATCATCATCTCTTCATTTTCTTATGAGCAGATGGTGAACCATTCACACAACATAGCTTTCCCAGATAACAGACTGTAATCGGTGTATTATAGGCTGGGCAGCATTTCTATTTAGCTGAACTCATTCTCTGTATCCTTAGTCATGATTCTGAACAGCTGCCACACCTGACTAAGAGATATATTATCTATGCAACTCAAAGTGGGGCCCCAAGTACAAACTTGCCTTTAAAAACAAAGAGGCGGGGGGGGGGTGGTTGTAAGTTGTTAATTATCAAACGATTGATTCTATCTTGTGCTCTTGATTTCATTCAGATTTAAGCTAGAAAACACCTGGCACAATCACCAAAGCATAAGAAAATGTAAGATTTTAAAACAAAACAAAGTTTAACACCCCTTACACGGAGATAGGTTTATTTCTTATTTTTTCTTATAGTTGAGAAAAACAAGTGCATCATTTTTCAGTAGTAATGCAAGCCCAGAGCACTTCAGAGAGATGGCATGGATAATCACAGGACATCTACATGTTCTAGTTAAGCCTCAGAGCCCACCCTCATCTGCCCATCCTAGTTCCCCTGAGTCCCTTCTGCTCCAGCCAGGAAGGACTTTGGTGCTCCCTGCATCTTGCAGTGCTCTCAGTGCCTGGGCCTGCTTTCAGAGTTGTCATTTGCTCCCCTGGGAATGGAATGGTCCAGCTCCAGTGTCTACAGCCTCCAGTTCGTCTCAAGGTAAGGTCAGCTCTGACTTTCTCTTTGGTCCTCCCAGATAACTCCGATTCTGTTATCTCTTCTACCTAAAGCTTATGACTGTGTGTAAGAAGTCAGGTTTTTCTGAAGAACTTAAGTCATTTATAGAAGCCTTCTTTCCCTAGCAACATGAGAAGTTGTTTATTTGAGTATCTGAACCAAGACTCACATCATCTATACAATGAGTCCTTAAAATGTGTGCTCTTCAGACTGCTATGAAGTCAAATTTCCCCCAAACAGATGAAGTTGTGTGCTTCGTGTGCATTTCTTTTTCTTCCTTCTCTCTCATCAAAATTAAAAAGAATCAGAATAAGAAAATCATAAAATTTAGGAGCTGGGGAGATAGATCATCTGGTAGAGAGTTTGGCTTGTAGCACAGGGACCCGAGTTCAATCCCCAGTATCTGCGTACATCCAGGTGTGGTAGAGCTTGCCTGTAATCCTCATCTCAAGAAGGCTGGGGCTGGCCAACTGACCATCTGGTCTAATTGGTGAGTTCAGACCCAAGAAGAACCAAAAACACATGGCAAGTGTTCCTGAGGAAGGCTCCCAAGGCTCTGGCAAAGTACATGAATATACATATGAATGCACATCCATGTTCACATGTACCAACACACATGAGCATATGCACTCATATCACACACGCATTCCTCCCACCACAAACATGGATACAAAGATGCTCTTGCACACATGCATAAAAATAACCTAATTACTATGGGGGTAGTAGGAAATGAGAAAATAGAAACCCATCAGATGTTGAAAACGATTAACAAGTCAAGCAAAAACTGAAATCAACATGAAACTAGTGTATAACAAAAGATCTTCTTCTGCACAATGTACTGTACTTTCAAGACAGGGAACTCTCCCATCTTGGCCAAGGGACGCTCAAGAGAACAAGTAGAATTGTATTCATTTGTTTCATTTTAACAGAACCATGATGTCACCGGGTCTGGATTATTTAAGGGTCATTGGAATTTTATGCTAATAGAGAACATGACACATATGGCAGACAGAAAATAGGGAGGCTTATGTCACCACATGTTATGAGACTCGGTCAAATCCCTGAGATTTTTGCTTAAGACTTTGGTGTATTGGAAGGCCCACACTGGCTAAATACAACAGTTGTTACATGTTGCAATCACAGTCTCTTTGATATTCTGACCTGGGTTTCTGAGACATTAATTTGCCCCCTGCTGTTCCTTCTTATTTTGGTTACTAACATATTGAAAATGCGCTCTCTCTCTCTCTCTCTCTCTCTCTCTCTCTCTCTCTCTCTCTCTCTCTCTCTCTCTCTCTCTCGGCAAGGTTATTTTGTGAACCATGGCTGTCCTGAAACTCACTCTGTAAACCAGGCTACTCTCAAACTCAGATATCTGACTGCCTCTGCCTCCTGAATGCTGGGATTAAAGGTGTGGATTACTCTTAAACTGGATGAACGAAACCAAAATGGTGATCAAGATTCTTCGAGAGGATGGTTGTCCATAAGCAAGCCTTTCTGCCCTCCGTGATTTTCCTTTGTGATTCGAACTGCCTGCACGTCGATGTCGAGTTATTTCTGTTTCTTAAGGTGATTTCTCTGACTGTAGTGAAAGGAAGCGCCACTCCTGTAGGCTGACATTGGACCAGCTGGGAATACGGAGTAAAGTGTAGCAGCATCAACACACGCATGACAGAATTATCTTCAAAGACTCTTGAAGCTCATTCCTTTTTCCCACTCTCATGAAAGTGTGTGTGTGTGTGTGTGTGTGTGTGTGTGTGTGTGCGTGTGTGTGTGTGTGTGTGTGTGCCCATCCATGTGCAGAGTGTCCTTTCTCAAATGCTTTTATACTTTAAAAAAAAATTACAGGATCTCTCCTTGAACGTGGAGCTCATCAATTTGCCAGTATCAGCTGGTCAGCCAGCACCAGGAAATCCCCCCACTCCCTCATCCCCATCCCCCATCCCTATCTCTGAACCCCAGTGCTGAGTTTATAAGCACACACCACCACATCTGACTTTTATATGGATGCTGAGGATCTGAACTCATCCTCATGACTCCTGCTTTCCCAACAGCCATCTACCAGTCCTAAATCTCACCTCTTTCATGAAGCCTTACTGAGATCATCAGACAGAATCTTGTCTCCTGCTTCTGAACTCGCAAATCAACAGCAATCTTCCAAGTTTTAGACATTAACTTTTGTCTACCTGTGACTTGGCTCTTCAACAGCTTGTTCAGGTAGACATAGTCTTAACCTCTTGATGTTGAAAATGTTTTTTTTTATAAGGCACACACGTAACTGCAGTTGATTGGATGGCTTTATTTTAGCCAACAGTCATTCATACATACTGGTGTGAAAATCGAAAGATCTTCAACTGAATTATCTGATAAGTGTGAAAGCATGTTCTAATTCAAAGGACCCATAGAATAATTAGCTCCTTCACTTGGTATTTCAAAGCCACCTAAGGTGATTGGTTTCCAAGCCACACAAACATATCCTTCTAAAAATGTTCTTGAAAATAAACACTGAGTTTTAGTTGAAACCCTCTACAGGGAGAAAGATGGCTGTTACATCAGAGGTTCATATTATTTTTGTGACTTTCCCATAAAGCCAAGCATCATTTTCAACCTATCTTTTATAAACTAATCCCAAGGCTGGAGGTATGGTTCGAGGGTTAAAAACAGAGAGAGGGTCCAGGTTCATTTCCCAGAACTCATATAGCTCACAGCTATTATCCATAACTCCATTTCCAGGAGATCCAATGCCACTTTCTGACCTCCACGGGCACCAGGTATGCATGTGGAGCGATAAATACAAGCAGGAGAACTCTTACACATAAAAAAATAAAAATAAAAAATAAAGCTAAGAAAATCTACATTACATCTGTATTTCGAGCAGTTGTTTCAATATAATCCCTCTTGAACACGAGCTGCATCGCACCTTTGCACAAGCTCCTCAAGCAACCAGAAACACTCAGAAAAATCCAACAATCCTTTGAACATCCTGGGATTGGCAGTTGCCAGGCAACAAACAGTGTGAGCATCAGCTGGCTCTGGGACAGGCTCCACAGCCATCCTCTCTGTTGCCTGCCTCTGGGATGAGGAGACAATGTCTCCTCTTAGTCAGGAATCTTGGCTCTTAGCTCTGTGGAGCCACAGGTAGAAAGCATGTCTGGAAAAGGGTGCTGCCAATCTACTTCGGCTGGAGAAAAATCAGTTCTGAGATGCTTATCGAACATCCTCTTATTGTCTCCCTAACAATGGCCAGCAGTTCTACCAGCGGCCGTTTTTTCACAAGCCATTCTCAGCAGAACAGAGGGTGAGGCTGCCAAGCATCCATCAGAAGAACTCAGGAATGCACTGCGCAGTGGGAGGGTAACCCAGCGGGACAGGGATAAAGAAGGATCCAGTTTGTGCTCTTCTGTCTTCCTCCTTTCATGGCAAACCATCTGAAATGAGGCTTGCTGCATGCCTGTAGCAGGAAGGACAATGGACCACACTGGGGAGTATGTTGATGCTGCAGGTATTAGGGTCCCACGTTGTCTTCAGGAGTACTTGTTTCAGCCAGTACCACTTCACCATGGTTTATCAGAAAAACTGAATAAAGAAGAATGAAAACTGGGAAGGATAAAGAACCCTCAAACTAGAAATTCCCAGGTCCTTTGCATATATAGTATGGTTTCTCAGTCTGGTGTTTTTATGGGATTCCTGAGTGTGTAAATGAGTGAGTCTCTGTGTTTGTGTCTGTTGTTTATGCCTTTTATTGAACTCCTTTCCTTCTGTTTGATTGTTTTGTACTATATTGATGTATTGGCTTTTGTTCTATTTTGTGTTTTTACTAACCCTTAGAAGCCTGTTTGTTTTCTAATGAGAAAAAATAAAGAAGTGGATTCAGGTGAGAGGGGAGTTAGGGAAGAATTGGGAGGAGTAAAAGGAGGGGAAACTGTAATCAGTATATATGAGAAAAAAATCTATTTTCAATAAGAGGAAAAATTCTTTAAAAAAAAACCTAGAATTAAAAAAAAATTATGAGGCAGGCTCTTGTGAGTAACTGAGACTGGTTTTAAAGTCACAGTCCTCCCGCCTCTGCATCAAAAGTGCCAGGATTATTGTTTATAAATTACCACTTGGCTCTGAAGTTTGGTTTTGATCTCTGTGACCCACCAGCTTTGTTCAGGAGTTAAGGATTGAGCTCCCCCAAAGTTCTTCTTCAGTCAGAAACTGGCAGTGCTTGCTGGAGCTTTAAGAGGTACTGACCTGTCGTCCATCAACTTCAAACTTTATCCTCGTATATTAAGCCATAAAACCTGTACTCTGGTATTATAACTTGCTGTCTTTGTTTCAGATAGCTTTCTGCCACTGTGACAAACTAACTGAGATAATCAGCTTAAAAGAGAAAAAGGTTTATTTTGATCCATGTGTTCAAAGGTTTCATTCCTTGGTTTCTTGTTCTCGCGACTTTGAACCTGTAGCCACACGGTGCCTCAGGGCTGGTGACAGATGGAGCTTGGTTACTTTACGACATCTGGGTAGTGAAAAGAGAGACCCAAGAATTTTCTGGGTCCCAATATTGTCCTTAAGGGTATTCTCAAGTCACCTAACATCCTAATGGTTCTACCACTCTCCAGCGTGAGCCCAAGCTAGTGATCAGGACTTGAACACATAGGTATCTGCGAGACATTTCAGATCCAAACCATAATAGTTATTGGAGACCCCAGCACAATGGGGGCTTTCTCTGGGAGCCTGGATTAGGCACAAAGCACACCCTAACACCTGTTTTCACAGAGAGATCCTTTATTAAACAGGGAAGAGAAGATAAAGTGGCTGCTTGCTGACTCAGGCAGAAACAGCAGCAAATGACCTTGCAGGTGCCATTCTTTTTTTTAAACAGAATTTTTTTATGATTCTTTCCTTAAACAATCTTTTCTCATTTCACATACCAACCCCAGTTCCCTCACTTTTCCCTCCTCCTTGCTTGGCTGACCTTCTCACCCACCCCACCCACCATTCACTCCTCAGGAAGAGTCATTCTTAAGAAGAGTAAGACGGGATGTCTGTGTTAGAATGGGTTAAGATGTGGTGGTAAAGGGAATAGGACATGGGTGAGAAGGGGAAGGGATAATGGAAAGGGGGAAGGGATATTTTTCCTTGTCCAGAGGGACAACGAACTGCCTCTAGATAGAGAGGAGACAGGTGTGGCACATAGGCAAATGGTGGTTTATAAAGGTAAAGAGGGAAACCCCATGATAGGATGAGGTGTTTAATTTTAATTGGGCATGTTTATAAGGTGACCCAAATGGGGCTTTTGATTGTTGGACTTTGGCAATCAGTCTCAGGAGGAAGTAGTGACCAAATAAGGGACTAGACCTTAGTGGCTAGCTTTAGGAAAGTAAACTAATAATGGTTTTAGCAAGGCAGAGGGAGGGGGGAAGAAGGACAAGGCCTGCCAGAGCCACATGCTCAAGTGGGCTGTGACCCTTCAGAATGTTATCAATTTTTAGATATTAAGGTACACTGCTGTGGGATTAGGCTCTTGTACCCTGAAAAGATTTGTCACTTGTATTGGTTTAATAAAACACTGATTGGCCAGTAGCCAGGCAGGAAGTATAGGCAGAACAACCAGACTAGGAGAATTCTGAGAAGAGAAAAAAAAAAGTCTGCAGTCACCAGTCAGACTCAGAGGAAGCAAGATGAGAATGCCTCACTGAGTAATGTACCAAGCCATGTAGCTAAACATAGATAAGAATTATGGGTTAATGGATGTTCTAAGAGCTAGTTAATAATAAGCCTGAGCTAATAGGCCACCCAGTTTAAAATTAGTATAAGCCTCTGTGTGTTTTGTTGGGAATGTATGACTGCCCTACCAGGTGGTACAGAAAGTTCCACTTACTCTAAATGGTGATCAGATTTGAAAGAAAGAACGTTACAGATGGTTTTCAATTTGAGGACTTTTAATCAATTCGACAAGTTATTTTCTTTTCTGTGTTTTATTGTAGGATATTTTATAGCTCTACTCCAATAATACTTCTTCAACATACCAGGGACTGGGCTCTCAAGAGACAAAGATGACCAAGCTGCTCCCACACTTTTGATGACTTGAATGCTTCCATAAGGAAAAGCCCACTTCAGTAGATTTTGGCCAGGACTGTGACAACAGATTTCCATGGGAGCTGAAGGAGCAAAGAAACCAGGCTGCATTTGGGATGACTTCTTATGCTCTCATCTTCATCTCTGGAGAAAGGACTTAAGAGCAAGAAAACAGAGATGCTAAAAAGAGGTATTATAAATGCTCTCTGTCTCTCTCTCCCTCTCTCTTTTTCTCTCTCTTTTATTTTCAAGACAGGGTTTCTCTGTAGCCTTGGAGCCTGTCCTGGAACTAGCTCTTGTAGACCAGGTTGGCCTCGAACTCACAGAGATCCAAGTGCTGGGATTAAAGGGGTGCACCACCATCGCTTCTTTTAACCAGCACCTCAGCTCTTAGTCCTTAACTTTAGACTCAGCCATTCTTGATTCTTCCTCTGGAATGACTCTGCTTCTGGAATCTTGCCACATCCTCTCGTGGAAGCCAGACTGAAGAAATGACAGATACTAATACAAAAAACCTGGGACTGGGTAGGCTCTGTTCACTCTGGTAGAGAGGGCAGTCTCATGCTGTAAACATGCAGCAGAAGAAAGCTGTGGTGATAATTTCTACATATCATGGGTAAATCATGTGTAAACATATATGTTTAGACCAGAGGAGGCTTTGGCTTCCCTCTGGGTCACATCATATTTCCTGACCTATAGAATGTTACATAAACATGAGTGCTAGAAGTATGTCTATGTCCAAACCATACTCTCACCCTAGCCCTTCCTGACCAGTCTGATACTGAGGATTAACTTAATATTTCCAAACTGACCTTAGCCTAAGTTGTTTTTTTTTTTTTGGTCAGGTGTTCTCCTACACACACACACACACACACACACACACACACACACACACTGAAATTTGGTTCTTGGTTTTGGACAGTGGCTGATATGATAAAATAAAAATTAATATTTATGTATACATTCTGAATCAAGCCAAAAAATCAAAAGTTATTATATGCTTGTGTGTTCCACAGGACTAGAAGAATCACTTTAAGACCAAAGGAGAGCGCTTAGAAATAATTTCCTGCCATGTGAATCCCCAAATGTCCAAATTGAGAAAATATGGCTCATTATTTAATTTTGACCCTTTCAGTTGAAAACAAAAAGAAACAACAAAGCCAATGGGGGGAAAAACCCTTACCACTCAGCATTATTTCAGTGTTAGATCCTAAGACTTTATACCAACAAGCTTTTAACATCACCAGTAACTAAATGTCATCACTATTTCTGCGTGTCAAGCATTCTTACAAATACCATCTGCATTATCATTCCATTTCATCTCTCCGGTGAGACGTCACTGCAGGTGTATATTGCCTCATGTTGGCAATATTATCAGCACTGTATCATAACACTATTCCCTTATCAGCAATCATCACAGAGTACACTTCCACAAACTGACCTAGATGGTTCATGCCAGTTACTAGTGGCCTTTCTTGACACCACTAAAAGGTGTAATGAATTGAGATATGTGATACATATTGGACGATATGACATAAATGTATTTCTGTCATAAAGGTAGGGACATATTTCAAAATAACTTTTATAGTTTGCTATCAGGGCTGGAGAGATGGCTTAATGGTTAAAAGCACATATTGCTTTTGCAGAGTTCCTGAGTTCAGTTCCCAGCACCCACACCCTCCTGTAACCCCAGCTCCAGGAGTTCTGGCACGCTTGTGTATCCTCTGCAGGCACTTCATTTGGGTATACATAACCCTGCACAGACAGACAGACAGACACAGAAACAGAAACACACATACGCATGCATGCACTCACCCAATTTTAAAAGCACAACATAGTACATATATAGACCAGTAACAGCTGGCTACTATCAAGTCCTCTGTACTCTATATCATTGAGACATCGTGTGGTTGGTAGTTTACACCTGCATCACCATGAGCACCCCTGCATTCTACATTATGCAGACTGCAGTGTCAACAGACGATGGGAAACTTTCAGCTCTACTGTAGTCTCCAGGGACCACTGTCTGTCTGGGCCTTGTTACTGACTGAAACTTCATTCTGTACCAAGAGACTGTCCTGCTATTGGTAGTATAGTTCAATACCACATCCACCTTATAGAAGACAAAAAACAGCAACGTCTAATGTAGGCACCCTGCTCTAACCTTTCCTCGGGGCCAGGAGCACATACGTGGAAATATGACGGAAGACCAGCTGGACAGGTCTGCTGTGGCAGCTGACCCTTACTGTTCACGTGACTGCATCTAGGAGGCAGAAGCTCACCTCTGCCTGGACCGTCATCTCCAAGGAGAACTAACTGAAGAGAGAAGATCCATCCTGAATGTGGGTGGTGCCATCCCATGGGCTGAGGGCCTGGTAAAGGGGAGAAGGTGAGTGCTGAGTGCCAGCATGCCCCTGTTTTCCTTCCAGTGGCCTTGATGTGAACCGCTCGGCCCTGCTACGCTGTCTTTACCATGAAAGACTGTGCCCTGTGTCTTGTAGCCAAGATACATCCTGCCTCCCTGATGTTGTTCCTGTAGCATATTTGGGGCCTAGAAACAAAAGGCTAAAGGATATGCCCACATTTTTTTTTCCCTGGGAAAAAGTCATTGATCTTCCTAGGAAATTGTAAACAGAGCATTGGAGGCAGCCAGGAGTGGTTTCTGATTTAAAACAACACTTTCCCTCTACAGTTGACTTTTTTCAAGAAAAGAGATACAGTGGGATTTCAGGGACTTTGGGAAATCTCTATCATAGCATAGTACTCAAACCAACCTTCCCAAGGTGCTTGACTGCCACACCTTTTCCAGAAAACATGATCCCATAGAGCAAGGGTTCTCAACCTGTGGGTCATGACCCCTTTGGGCGTCGAATGACCCTTTCATAGGGGTTGCATAACAAAATATCCTACAAATCAGATATTTATGTCATGATTCATAAAAGTGGCAAAATTACAGTTAGAAAATACCAATGAATTAATTTTGTGATTGGCGATCACCACAACATGAAGAACTATATTAAAAGATTACAGCATTAAAGTTGAGAACCATTGCGATAAAGAAAGGCCGTGGCCACTCCTAGCCTATACCCAAATGTCAGCCATTCCCCAGAGCTAGTGTAGGTAGGAGGAGTCAGAAAACCCAGACAAGTTGAAAAGGGTTGTATTGAGCAGAGAATACAGAAAGAGGGCGTGGCCAGAAAGCAAAGCCCAGGAATGTCCAAGATTCTTGGCCTGGCTTATCCTAACTGGGCAGCCTAAGGCTGCGGGAAAGGAGGCTGCTGAAGACAGAGACAACTGGGCTCACCCCCAAACCTACTGATTCTAATTAGCCTGAGAGCCTAGCTCTGGAAGTACATAGTGCTGTCCCTTCATAGCTATAAGAGTCAAGGTGTTTGGACTGCCACTGGGGAAATAACTCCTCCAGGCCACATGACAGCAGGCAAACCTGCTGCTTTCAGAGGGAGTTCACATCCATGCCATTGCAGCCCATTAACTAAACCCCAACTATTACATAAACCCTCTAGAAACATGGGCATTCGGGTACCTGACCACTCGTTAGGATTTCTGGATTTTCTTTTCCCTGAACCTATTTAGAAATTTTCTTTCACTCGCTCATTCCCCAAGGAAGGAAACTTTAAAGTACTTCAAACTATTGTGCTTTGTTTTTAAAATCTTAATATCCCCCTTTATTTCTGTGAACTGTGGATGCGCGGGAGTTGAAAAGGCTCCTCCTCAGATGTGAGAAGCAGCTCGGAAGAGAACCAAGAACATGAACACTCACAAACAGTGAAACAAAAGCACAGGCTTGGGATGGTCTCCAAGACATGTCTTCTATTTCTGCTGCTCCTGAGGCTTGGAGCAGAAGCAGAAGCCCAAAAACAGGAAAGAGCCCAGAGAAACTGAAGAAAGGCTGGGTGGAGTTTTACAGACTTCTTCAGATGTGGCCCGAGACGTCTTCCCTCTGACAGATGGCTCAGGAACGCTGGGAGAAACAACAGGTTGAAGACTAACTGTTCAATTCCTCAGTGCATGAACTAGGCCTCTCTTGTGCTCCTGGGACTGAACAGGTTAACCTGGGAGGGCAGTGTGAGCGGCAGTCACAATGAGAGACAGTTTGTAAGTTCTTGCAGGCAAGAGACAGTGCAAGTCCATAAAGTGTGTATTGAGCCACGTAATAAGAACTCACTGAATGCTGTAAACGTTGCAAGCTTCTATTCAGAAACCAAGAGCAGCTTTGCATTGGGTTTTTACCAAGACCACCAATCCAATTCCACATTCAACAGTAGCATGGATTTCCCAGCGGCACCGCTCAGTCCCTATGGCAGGGGTCAGTGCACCGACACTTAGAATTCTGTCTCTTTTGCTAAACTGTGTGTGGCAGCAGTGTCACCTTGGTAACACAGTGACACAACAATCCTAAGGATTTTCTATGGATTTATTTTTTCCACATCAGGGACCACCAACATTCATATCATTTATTTTTAAATCCATTGGCAACATCAAAAGAAATAAGATGAAATAAGATGGGCTCTTTTACAAATGTGCACGTAAGCTTGCATGAGGTCCACGTTGATCGCCTCTGTAGCTCTTCAGTTTTAGTGTCCAGACTGCCAGGTAAACATGAACTCTGTCATTTTGTAGATAATTTTCAAGTTGTTCCTTCATATTTGTGTTAGTTGGACAGAGTTTCCTCAAGTCTGTCATTCTTGCTGACTTGCTGCATTGAGATGAGATCTCATTACATAGCCCAGGCTGCCCTCCTATTCCTGATCCCTTCACCTCAGCCTCCCTGGTGCTGGGCTTAGAGGCATGTACCACCTTACCTGGCTCACTCTTTCCTTTTAATGGTGAATTACTCTTGGTCTAGCTACATTCTTATTGATTTTATTTGTTGTAGTTTATGGCATTGCTTTATCATGAAGAATAACTCTTTCTGCATGAGTCTGATTTCTGGTCTGTAATCGCCCAACCAACAACTAACTTTAATTTATCTACCAGAGCAGCATAAAGACGGGGTATGCGCTTTGATGAACATACCTCAGACTGTATAAACAATATTCAAATTCATTTCATTTAAATAATTAATAGCATACTATGTGAGAGACATGGTAACTTGACTGCATTTGGTTGCTTGCTTGGTCTGGTATGATGACTTGTGACCCCATGTCTCCAATCATACGTTCACACAGCTTATAATGTTCTGTTCGTCCTGGTGTAAATGTGATTGTAAATGACACTGTGCAACTCAAAAGGGGACCCTGAAAGGGGAAGAAGACAGAGAATGTCAGAAGAGTAATGGGACAAATAGAACATCGAAGTGGAAAAGAGGCCACCAGGAGCAGAAGAGAATGAGGTGGGAGAAGAAGCAACAAACTCCAGTTTTGTCTAAAATGTCATAAGGAGACCTTATACTTTGCTTATTTTTTAAATAATTAAGTAAAAATAAACAAACTCATCACAAACAAAATCTCGGGCTTAATTATATTTCTAATAAACCTCAAGAGCATAGTGGAACTTCAGGTGTGACTCTAACCTGTTCCTGCCCTTGTCAACACCAACTGTCAGGAGCACTCCCCCACAGCCTTAGGCTCCAGGACGACTAAAGAGTCACACTGGAGGAAAAATCCTTCTTGAAATGATGGTTTTAGTTTTGTTATGAAATGATGACTTAGGGATGGGGAGCTACTCTGATTTCAGGGTAGTTGTTTGCAGCACTCAGCTTACAGAGTCCATAACTGAGTGTGACTCCTACTCTAGGGAACCTGGACCCCTTCTTCTGGCCTCTACTGGTACCCATACCTGTGGGCATGGGCACACACACACACACACAGCACAAATAAAAGTAAGATATATTTATATAAAATTAAAAATAGCTGGGCATGGTGGCATACTCCTTTAACCCCAGTACTCCAGAGGCAAAGAAGCAGACAGTTCTCCCTGAGTTTGAGGCCAGCCTAGTCCACATAGCAAGTTCTAGGACAGCCATGGCTACATAGTGAGAAACCCTTTCCCAAACAAATAAATAATGTTGGTCTATACAAAAATATTGGGAAATCTAGCAAAATGTAAAGATAAAAATGACTCACTCTTGACTTGTCAGAGTTTACATATTTTTTAAACCCATATATAGGTGTAAGTATAGATGTTTAGTGCAAAATTAGACTCCTAGTAAGTACACTGTTGTGCAAGGTGCTTTTCCTCAGTACTCTATCAAGGATACTTCACCGGGTTATAAAACATTATTCTCTTACAACATCGTTTTTACGGTTGCAAAATAAAATAAACCATGATATAAATATATCAGAGCTTATTTAAACAATTCTCTTGGGCACAGGATCCTGTTGTTATAAAAAACAATGTCAAGTCATCCTGGCAAGTAAATCTTTCCTTTCGTTGAGATTTTTGCTGCATTACTAAATTCTTGGAGTGGAATTGTTCAGTTGAAGGTCATTAACACTTGCAGAACTTTAGAAACATACAGTCCCGTGTCCTTTAGCAATGTATCCTTTCTGGGTTTCCAAGAGGAAGATATAAGATATTGTAGGGCAGCCATCAGTTTCCGCCCTCTCTTTGAAAGTTGGGAATACGGACAAGCTCAGTGAATATTGTCTTGCCTGTTTGTAGAAGGGACTGTTGGTAGCCCTGCCATGGCTTTGAACTGTTTAGGCACTTTTAAAATTCAGTTGGACTTGTCCTGACTTGGGTACAGGCTATCTTAGGTCAAGTCCTAAGACGCGTGCATGCACACACGTGCACATGCACATTCCCACACTAACAAGTTTATGCACCCCTCTCTATACACATAGGGGATGGCAGGACATAGAGATGGAGACCGAGCCAGAGACAGAAAGAGAGATCATGTAGATATAAGACATGTCCTTCATCTTACAAACGGGTATGTGCGTGTGCACATGTGTACATACGTGTGTTCATGGGGAGGCCAGAAGCTGATGTCCAGTAGCCTTCCTTATTCACTCTCCACATTAAGATTGTGAACCTGAAGCTCAGTTAGATTTCCTGGCCCAAGTAGTTCCGGGATCTACCTGTCTCCAAACCATTGAGTCTAACATTTCAATGTGGGTTCTGGGAATCAAAACCCTAGTCCTCGTACTTGTGAATATCTCTTGGCTGAGCCATCTCCCCAGCTTCAGTGTCCATCTTTAATTAAAACTGCATGACACACTAGCTGGTTTAGACAATCTAGCAATAAACCAGGTAGCACATGATACTGGGGGACATTTGGCATCAATTCCTGCAAAGCCCTGCAACGAAATCGAAGTCCCCTGAAATTTGCTGACCATGAGCAAAGGCTCAAGTTTACCTTCAAGCCATGAATCCCATGCTCATGAAAGTCACATGACTTGTAGCACCTCCAGTTGCTGCTGTTCACACATAACAACTGCTTGTCTTACAGGCAACTGCACAACCTACGCGTTCTTCCCCTGACACAAGACTGGAAGCTCCTGCAGGAAAAGAGGACGCTTCACACCAGCCTTCAGGATTGTCACCCAAAACCATGTGAGAAGCAGAAGTGCATCCAAAGCAGGGCCTCTGTCCAAGTCAGCAGCTCCCTTACTCATCCCGAGTAGAAACACCATGTCCTTTGGTTTTCCATCTGGAGAACAGCCCGGAAATGATCCAGCCTCCTTGCCAGACTGAAGAGGCAGCTCTTGGAGGTGAACAACTTTTCTTGTTTGCTCTCCGTGGTAATTTATTATTCTTCTCACAGAATAGCAGTCTCCCCTGAGTAGATGAGGATACAGTTTCTAATTTATTCACAGATAATGTCTGTCATGTTACCAGCGATCATGTGCTTTGTTCTGCACTTGGGATTTTCATGTTAGCCAGAACAGAAAACTGTTTAATTTTTTTTCCCATCACAAGAACTACCATTTATTTACTGAGAGTGCCCTGTGCTGCAAAGTCTGAACTAAACATTTTATATTTCTGTCTGTCTTAGTTGTTAAAACAACTGTGTCCAAGGCACATTATGTTACATTTAAAGACGGAGCAACAAGCCAGAAAGAATAGAGAATAGCAGGGTTGGGAAATGGCTGAATCTATATGATTTGAAAGCCATTATTTGGTTTGTCAAATCTTCCCCGTGTGTTTGAACAGTTGGTCTTCATCTGATAGTATTTTCAATACCAGCTTGTGGAACCTTTGAGAAGAGGGGTCTAGCTGGGGGACTGAGTCTCTAGACAGGGCTAGATCTTGAGGCTTATACTCCAGCCCTGCTTCCTGGCTCAGCTGAGGTTCCTGGTCCGTGGAGATGTGACCGAGCATCACGTTTCTACTGTCCCAGACTCCAGCTGTTCTTGCTGCCATGGTAGACTGTGTCCTCAAATGCTGAGCCAAGAGAAGCCCTTCCTCCACTGAGCTGCTTCTTGTCGGTTGACAGTAATGAGATTGGGAACTAATATCACAGGATTTAGAAGAAAGGAGAATTGTCAAGTTACCAGGCAGATACTGCTGCTGTCTGTGACTAAAGGGTCATAAGGTCCTTACTGCTTAATGCTTAACCTTCAAATTCATTGCTGCAGGTCTTCCTCTGCTCCCAGCAGACTCGAGGCTCCCTTTTCCCCATTACTATTACTAAGGCTTCAAATGGACTCTTCGAGCAGATTCTTTAGCCTTATACTTTCCAAAATGTCCAGAGTCTCCTACAGCTAGAGATTAGCTTCACATTGTGACTCAGTATGAATACAGGAACGTATAAACCGAAGTTCACAAAGCGGTGGTTCTTCTTACTCTTGAGAGACACTCTGATTCGCAGTCTGCTTTGTTCCACTTTATATTACTACTTACACTCCAGCAAGCTGCTCACATGAGCACGAGGAGGATCTGTAGCTGAGCATTCTCTCCTACAGGGGATGGGTTTGATTGACAGGGGACCTTTGCTTGGGGTTAGTGAGCAGTTGCCTATCCTCGTCACCAGTCTTCTCCTCTCCTTCCATTCTTTAGAGTTTACCCTCCACCAGCAGAATCCACTGCTTCGTATTGAATATTTTAATTTCTCAAACCTCCTTTATCTTTCCTTCAAGGGAAGTCTGCCCTCTAATGATGCAAACGCACTATTGATTTCAAACACCAGTTTCTCAGAAAGGAAGCATGAGGCACATCTCAAGTGTAAAGGAGTTGATTGATGTAGAGCTCTATGGCGGTCACTTACTCTGACTTTATTATTTAGATGTAAAGAATCTGGGTCTCGGGAAAGCACTTGTTCCCAATCCCTATTGGGAGAATCTGCAAAAAAAAAAAAAAAAAAAAAAAAAAAAGGCAATCTCATCTCATGCCCCAGTGTGGGCATTCCCTGGGACTCTAAGAAGGGTCTGAGCTAGCAACAGAGAACACTGAGTAAGAAACAAGTCAAGGCCTGCATCAGGTGATAAAAAATAAAATTTTTGTGGAAAGATGTGTTAATTTGGACTCAGTGGAATTAGAGAAAGAATATACATTCAAGTCTGTATATCCCAGCTGATAACAGACACATCTCCAAAGGGACTCTAAGGAATGGGAATCGATTGCTGTGATACAATGGCAGGAGACCATTCACCTATCAGGCTTTCGGTGCAGATGAGCTGAATGGCAGGCAAAGGAAAACAGAGCTTAATTATCCATGTCTGTCTTCAATATGCTGTGAGAGCACCCCACTCCCATTGTTTGGTCTTCTATAGCACTGGCCTCTTTTACCTCTTAGTAGACCACATGCTAGTCCACGACGAAAACACCAAAGTTCATCCCATTGAGCACTATGTAACATATCCATCACTTTGGTTGTTATTTCTTGTAAATGAATGACTATTTAAGCTTGTCTTTATAGTTCTAGCTGTGCTTGAAAAAGAAAAGAATTCCGGGACTGGGGGATGGCTCAGTTGGTGAAACTTTGCCTTGCAAGCATGAGAACCTGAGTTAAAATGTAAGAATTCATGTAAAACCTTGAACATGATCCTGCATGCTTGTGATTGAAAAGATGGAGGGATGGGGATAAAGGTAGGCGGATCCCTGGAGCTTGCTGACTGGCCATTCTGACACTCTTGGCAAAGTCCCAGGCCAGTGAGAGAGACCCTGTCTCAAACAAACAAAAGAGAAAGACACAGGAAGGATAACACCTGAGGCTGTCTTCTGACCCCCAAGTAAATGCACACATGTTCACAGGAGCACTCTATGCATGCATGAGAAAACACACACAAGACTCGCTTTTCTGCTTTCTATGCATCTTCTAAGGCCTCTAATACAAATAGATCTTTTCAGGGTTTTTTTGTTTGTTTTCTAGAGATAGGATTTCTCTGTGTAGCTCTGGCTGTGCTGGAACTCACTCTGTAAACCAGACAGGTCTCAATCTCAGAACTCAGATCTGCCTGCCTCTGCCTCCTGAGTACTGGAATTAAAGGTATGCCTCACCAGGGCTGAGCTACCAACAGATCTTTATGTTTCCACGAAAGAATCCGAAATTTCCCTTCTGGCTTCCCTTTTTATTTATATATATGCCCTTCTTATCTTATTACCAAATCCTTTGGGTATTTGTGTTTTATCAGAGCAAAGCTCAACATGAAAGTATATGTGAGTGTTAAGTCTAGGTGGAGCCATCACAGGGAATTACTCCTGAAGCCAGAAGACTATGTTGGTCAGAACCCTGTACTGGTCTCTGTTCACTCCATTTTCTTCATATGCTACTGGGTTGCTAAGTAACTGAAGGTGATTACCAGATGAACACTTAGTGTGTGTGTGTGTGTGTGTGTGTGTGTGTGTGTGTGTGTGTGTGTGTGTGTGTGTGTAAGTATGCACTATCTCCTCAGAACACAAAAAACTTACGAAAACTCTCCTGGAACCATTCAAAGTGCTCTTTCTTTTGATTGGCACATGGGTGTTCAAAGCAGACTCTAATCAACTGCTCTTCTCCCGTTTGGGGACATGAAGACATGTCTTAGCTTTGCAAGAGGAAGGGATTGGGTACCATGCTTGTGAAACTGATTAAAGCTAAAGATATCCCATTACGAGGCACCTTCAGTAACATCACCTCCTTGTAGCCTTCTTGCAGCAAGGACTAATCTGTCCCTCATCCCCGTTGGAGCTGTAGAAAGCCACATGGAATTTGATATTATCAATGTGCTCATTTATCAGATATGAATGCATTTGCTTTTCTTAAAACCACTTATCATCAAGAAAAGAGTTGGGTGTTCACATCAGAACTGTACTCCAAACACTCTTTCTGAGTTCCCCAGGGTTCAAAAAAATTTTTTTTTATATA
This sequence comes from Microtus pennsylvanicus, assembly GCF_037038515.1. Taxonomy (NCBI): domain Eukaryota; kingdom Metazoa; phylum Chordata; class Mammalia; order Rodentia; family Cricetidae; genus Microtus; species Microtus pennsylvanicus. The sequence continues at coordinate 89,688,104 of NC_134582.1, forward strand.
TCCCAGGTATTTTTTTCCCCACATTTGTTTGTGTTTTCTTAACCTCTTGCCTATTGAAGTGAATTTCTGGGTCAGGATTCCTGTAAAGACACTAGGAATGAAGGAAATGCCCATCTTGGGCTGTCTGAGGGCCAATCTGCTGGGTAGAGTTTCAGCCCTGAAAGACCAGTGGACAGTTAGAAGTGAGATGAATTGACTGGGGACGGCCCCAGATTTCAGCTCTTCTTTATGCTACCAGTGTTTTTATTCTCTATCTGAGAACTAAGGATAATGTGTTGGGAGCTGTGAACCCCCAGATTCTGAATTTCTTGTAAACAACTTGTTTTCCCCTGATCTGAGTGCCTACAGCTGCTCTGAGCATGAGACGCTCAGGAGTTCCTGATGGCAGGGGAATGGTTTCTGGTGTTTGGCTGGGGCGTGACTATCCCTATATAAGCTGCCCCTGAACACAATAAAGGGGGCATTCTTGGGGCATTCCTGTTTCAAGGATGACCTGTGTCTCTGGCTATGAGTCTTTGTGTGTTTCAATCTCCAGTTCCTTGCCTGGTTCACAAACTGTATGGTGGTGCATAGAGCACAGATGGGCGTGGTACACTGCAATAATGTATAACTTAAAAGGCGGGAACCAACAGACTTGCATGATCCATCCTGTATGCTAAGCCAACAAACCAAGAGAAGCAGAAGGGCTTCCTTCAGCCCAGAACATCACCTGTGTCCTTACCTTGGTTATTCTTGGTGATTCTACAGTGGGTTGATGTAGGGCAATTTCACAAGTAATTTGTCTTCTTGTTCTCTTAGTGTGCTGTGGCCTCAAAAATCATTTATAGAAGACTCACCACTTCTCTGTCGCAAAGATGTACAGTAGAGGCTAATGCAGAAAGGCTTCGTGTCTTTCTGTCCCCTGAAGAATAAAGTCACACACTGTAAAACCTATAATTGCTCAGAAATTTCTCTAATGGAGAAATAATTGATAAGGCATGCCAATTCAGACTTACCATGAATTATATTTAATGATTAGAGAAAACAAGTTTTTTGCTTTTTTTATTTTTGCTTTGGGTTAAGCCATAAGTCTGTATTTTCTTCATTATTTTTATGACATACATCTATGCACATTTCACATGAAAAGGCTGATATCTTCATAAACTGGCCCCTGGAAAAACTCCAGCAAAGGTGATTATTAGCATATCCTGTGGGCTCTATCATGTGCCTTTGGGTGAGGTTCATGAAAGGGTATACAGAGCTTTCCCACTTCCGGTGAAGTTTGCTATATGTAACTATGTGTTAAGTTCAGTCCCTTTACCCACTCTTCTTGTTTCAGGATAACCATTGCTGAACTTAGATGTCCTTTTTTTTTTTGTATTTCAAGCTAAAGTTCACATCAAGGAACACATAAACCACCTATTTGTAGCTAACATTATTTGGCTTTTTTTTTTCCTTCAGTAATTTCCCTGGCTAGCCCTCAGACACTTGACTTCTCAATACCCATGACTACCCTCCCTGGGTCTCTCCTGCTTCTATCCTTGCTCTGACCTGCAGTGAATGTATATGTTGTGGGTGTTTTGCTTTGACTACCTGGACTCCTGAGAGCTGACTCACGTGGCCCGGGGCCAGCAGCGTATTCCCAGACACTTGTCAGATTGGCAGTCTTGACCCAGACTATGACCGCAGAGCTTCTGTCCGCGGAGCCTCTGAAGCTGGGAGACCTTGGAGAGGAGGGGAGTGAGGTAACTTCCTTGGGAAGTTTTCCTAAGAAAGGCTGAACAGACTTGCTTAGATAGTCGGAGTCTAGACTGCTACTCGGAGGCCGCCTTGCAGTTGTAGATCCTTTCCACTTACCATAAACCAGCCAGGGCGCTGTAGAAGCAGAGAGTGTCTGACTGTCTCCCTCCATGTTCTGTTTCAGGATTTCTGGGTCAGGATCTCTGTCAACACACTAAGAATGAAAGAAAGAGCCAACTCAGGCTTATCCGAGGGCCAGTCTGCCCAGTAGAGTTTCAGTCCTGAAAGACTGAAATGGAAATGCACATGACAATTGGACAGGGAGGTCTTGAAATGCCAAAAACTGAATTTAGACATTTTTCCTGCAGACAGGGTTAAACTGTCAAATCAGGGACTCCACCCAATCACCAAATACTTATGAATTCCAGGCAAGAGGCTAGAGATATAAATTAATCAAGGACTTACATCCACATACAGTCATAAAACAGGGTGACTGGTGTTCCAGTATGTGTGTCCTTCAAGTTGAAGACTCCTATCTGTGCCCAGGTATGGGATTCAAACAATGGCTGCATTAAAGGCAGGCTGCAGATGCTACTGCCTGGCAACTCTTTGCAGGCAATCCATTATTTATTAATACTCCACTCCACCCTTTGCTTTCTTGACATAGATGGAATTATCCCCTCGCTTTCCCAAGAATGCTTCTAACACACCTTCACCCATACGGCTTTACTCCACTTGCCCCATTCAGCCTAACTTAGTATCTGTCCAGCTTTGAACTTCTACTCGTGGGTCAAATTGAACTCCCATCACCAAGCCTCGCCACGGCTGTACTGCATCTGAACTCCCCTGAACCGACTGTTCTACGTCTCTGCCTCTCTGCTCCCATTGTTACTTCATAGGATGGTAGTCACTTCAGTGCCGCTGAAGAACAGGGGCTGTGTCTTTGTCTTTGGCATCTATTGTAGTTCTTCACTTATTGGCTGATTCAGTCACTTAAACTACGAAACATTTGCTGAGTATCTGTGCTGTGCAAACGCAGCGAAGGAAAATGAACTTGACCTGGACACTCCATACCAGGATTTTAAAATGAATAAGAAAGTTCTTTGTGGATAATGGATTTGAAAGCAGAACAAATGATTATTATAACCATCAAAATAATTTACGTTTGTCTGTTAATCTGGAGTGTAGAGATATCTTACATCAGAGTCAGGAATATATACACACACACACACATATATATATACACAATATACACATGATGTTGTACAAAGTTGGAATTTCTTCCAAATCCATAAAGCTATCAAAATATAGTACATGCATTATGACTGCTCACTGCCTCCACCTGATAAAAGTCACAAGCAATCAAAAGTGTCCCCAGTTTCTCAGTAGCCATTGACAACTTTAAATGTCCCTGAAAAATCTGAGTCTGTATAAGACTCTGCTTAGGGCCAAAGGAAAGTAATTGTTTGGTTCAGTGTGTGTATGCAGTGTATATGTGTATGTGTGGTATTTCAGATTGCCCTTAAAATGTGTTACTCCAAGAATGACCTGGAAGTTGTGTGTGTAGCTCATAACTGGTGTCATGGCTCCCACCTGAAGACTGATCTAGATGAAAGAGAGTACTCCTTGGGCAGAAGAAATGACATAGCCCCACCTCACCCTCATGACCTTCACCAGGCCCTTCCTTGAGAGTCCTTGCAGACCATGAAAGGCACAGCACATGACAGACAGTGTTACACTGAGCTGCAACAGAAGAAAGATAAGTTTTTGTTAGCTCTGTTTCATATAAGATTTTTTTGTGATGTCTGACAATAATTCACAGTATACATTACTAAAAGTATTCCATTTGTTATTGACAAAATATCAGCTTTAACCCTTCCCTTAGTTCATTCCTCCCAAATGCACATATTATTTTGTCAGAAAGATGCCTCCTAAGGCTCACTGCTCTTGGTGACTGACGTCACCTACATTGGCTTCTTCTCACTGTCCACCAAAAACATGTTTTCTTTCCTCAGAGGAGTCATTCAGATGTTGCTTTTAAGGTTATCCCATGATGCCTCTGGATTTTCTTGATATCCCTTAATGCCTCTGGAGTTTCTTGATATCCCTTAATGCCCCTGGAGTTTCTGAATTATCCTTTAATGCCTCTGGAGTTTCTAGACTATTCCATGATGCCTCTGGAGTTTTTGGATTATCTCATAAACATAATACCTCTGGAGTTTCTGGACTATCCCATAATGCCTCTGGAGTTTCTGGATTACCGCATAATGCCTCTGGAGTTTAAGATTGATTTTTCTACTCAATATGTACAGTTTCTGATATATAAAGTATATCTTTATATTCATAATCCATATAGAGTTTCCTTAAAAAGAAAAGTATAAAATAGTAGAATAAAGGTAAATCTCAACAAGAGGTTTTTTTCTCACTGGCACTATTTTATTAATTTTTTTCCTTTTATGAATGATACTGAAATAGGTTTTAGCTCCTACTTAAACTGTGGTTAATTACATCTGGATTCCTGGTTGTTACATGTCTTCATGATTGTAGTCTTGATGTCTCAAAGTGCAAATTCCTAGCTTTCAATAACACCCATTCTTTCTTTTAGAAGATTTATCTTATTGGTTTCAACTATCTGTATAGGTGTGTGTGTGTACATGTGTTCAAGTTCCTGCTAAAGTCAAAAGGGGGTGTCAGATCCCCTGGTATACCCTTGCCTCTAGACTGACTCTTAACATAATAACTTTAAAGCATATATCAAGGAGTTTCTTGATAATTTTCAATTTTCTTTTGAACTCTGAATGCTTTTGCCTTCTCTCATTTTGTAGTAAATATCCTTTGTTCTGACGCACGTTTCTAAGGAGTCAGCCCCATTATTTCCTTCTCCTTCCATCAGCGTTGTTAGTCTTTCCTTAACCAGTGATCCCTCTGCAGCCCTTTCTGCATGCCACTTTGAATGTTTTGTGAGATTTAATGTAGTATTTCCAGACGATATCATTTTTAAATCATTTCACCAGGGAAACATGAGTCGAAGTCTGTGCCACGATGCTGGTAACCACCCTCCGTCCCACCCTTCCTGAAGGGACCCTCACAGACCGTGTGTGACCCAGCACCACCCTCCGTCCCGCCCTTCCTGCAGGGACCCTCACAGACCGTGTGTGACCCAGCACTGCTATTCATATCAAGGGCAGTCATGTTAAGACACAGAACGGAGTCCTATGCTTCCCTTTAGATGAGAAAACAAACATAAATAGAAACTCAATATGCTCTTGCTCTACTGACAAAGGATTGTGTTACTCTCCAAATGAGTGTGGAGCATCTCAATTTGGAGTGCCCTTGACGGGATCAAAGAACATCAAGAGGCAAAGAATTGATATATTCATGAAAGGGATACAGATGACTTCATCTGGCATGACAGTAGAGGACCAAGTGAGAGGAAACAGTAATAGTATTAGTAAAGAGTGAAAATGAACATACCATGCTGGTAGGGAATTGAGTAAGTGAGGGAGGGGCTTTCAGAGAATTATGAAGATGTGGCAGAGGAAAAAATAAACTTGGAAAAAATGAGGTAAATGTTGCAGAGCCTATCGTGTGACCACCAAGAATTCCAGGATATTTGTGCTTATCTGAAGGATGATACGCCATCATGTGTGACAAATGACATATACTGACAAGACATGCTGAACTCACATATGAAGCCCAGCAAAGTTTCTGGACGAGGACCCTGAGACCTCACTTCACATGGGATGAGAGGGACAAGCAACCGAGGCTGAGCTTGGTTTAGCATCTCAAGCACAAGTTTAGGATATGGCACAGCGATGCCCTCTGAAGAAAAACAAGCCTGGGGAGTGCAGAACTGGGGAGCATAAAGAATTGGGAAATAAGCTGATTAGAAGCAGGACCTCAAAGCCCTTGGTGGAGTAGAAATGAAAGAGAAGAGAAAAGCAAGGGGGCCATAAATCAGCAGCAGAATGGCAGCTAAGAGGAAGGGGATGGTGGTTCAGTCAGGAGCACAGAGGGGACTAGAAGAGCCAGACATGAGCAGAAAGGAGAGGAAGTAGGACACCATCCTGGGGCTGGGGTAGGCCAAGAAAACATTCACCAGGAAAGCTTTCTAAGGAGCTTAGGACTCCTAATGATATCCCGGTGGGAGCCATAGACTTCCGGCTTTTGTTGTTGTTTTTAATATGATCCCAATGCACCTTCATCTGTTGTGCTTCAGGAAACTTCCAGAATATGACTATTCTTCAGAGAAATTTCTATAGTTATCCTAGAGGATAAACATATAGATAAATTTAATAAGTAAAGTCTCTTTTTAAAAAATTATTCATTATTTTCATTTTATGTGCATGAGTGTTTGTTTATATATACCACATACATTCAGTGACCACAGAAGCCAGAAGAAGTGATGGATTCTCTGAAACTAGAGTTACAAACCCTGTGAGCTACCATGTGGGTGCCGGGAACCAAATCTGGGTCCTCAGGAAAAGCAGGGGGTGCTCTTAACTACGGCTCCATCTTTGCAGGCTCTCTCTCTCCCTCTCTCTCTCTCTCTCTCTCTCTCTCTCTCGCTCGCTCGCTCCATCTTTTCGAAGCAGAGTTTTATATAACCCAATTTGGCCTCTAACTTCCTATGTAGCTGAGGGTGACCTTGAATCTCTGAATTCATGATCCTCTATCCTCCACTTTGCCAGGGCTGGGATTACAGGCTTGCATCACCATGCCCATATCTTCCCTTTTCCATTTAAATTTGATGGGACAGATAATACCACTAGCCAGATGACACTGTGAAATCCTAGCAACCATTGAGCCTGTCAGTCAGATTCATGTGTCTTAGGCCCAGCGGACTTAAGGTAAGATATAGTCACGAATCTTAAAACTCTGCCAATTCTACAGCACTAGAACTGAAAATGTGTCAGTCTCTATCTCAGAATAATTGGGAGCCCTCCATGGTAATATACTTCTAATATGTCTGCTCAGTCAATCTCCCAGAGCTTCTGGAGCATGCATAATTAGAAGGCATCTGCCTAGATTTCCGAATAAGATTCTAGTCAGTGCTGAGAGAGCAGCCTGAGACACACTGAGACAGAGTGAGTGAGCCAGGAGGCTGGGCGGTCCAATACTGCATTTGTCTTGTACAACAGCCCTCCATGCCAGCCGTATACAGGATTAACCTCTCAAACACTACCTTTTGTCCACTGAGCCCCTCGTATTAGTAGACTGTCACACATAGGGCGGAAGGTATATCTGTGTGCTAATCACATCATCCTATACCCACTTGTGCTGATATATGTGTGTGTATGTATGTATGTATGTATATTTATGTCCTGAAGTACACATATAAACATATGTTTGGGGGTATTGAGTTTCAGGGACTTTTGTGCTTTGGTAACACAAAAAATCCCAATCTCTCCTGAAGGTCAATGAAAGAGAACCAGGTTTTATAATCTTCACAGGACAGTCTTACTTGCTCTCAAATAACTGGCAAGTAACAATTAGCACAGGGCCCAACAGCAATAGTTGTGGTCTCTGGATAAAGGTGTGGTACCCAAGCAAGCAGAGGAACCCCCTTCAGTACTGGAATCCCAGACAGAAATCAAAAACATCCCTGACTGTCCTTCGACTTCCTGCAGTTTTCCGTTTGAGCCCTGAGACGTTAGAATGCTTACTTCATGTCCCTGTGGCGGTGGCTGATTTGCATTTGTGTTTTTGTTCTGAATGCTCTCATTTATTTTTGCAGCTCCTAATTGAAGCGGAAATGGTTATGATGCTCTCCCAGAGAGCCGGTCCTCTTGCGAAAAGCCTGAAAGAAGGAGGTACTGGTCATGCCTCACACCCCAGTAACTTCACAGGCTTTCGCTTTCCACATCGGCGGGGTAAAAATACAAATTTTGTGTGCTCTTTGGCAAAGCAAGTTAAAAGAGGCCATCAGGAATGTACCTACGTAAGCAGGGCAGTGGTGCTATCCTTTCATCCCAGCACTCCTTGGGAGGCAGAGGCAGGTGGATCTCCGTGACTTCAAGGCCAGCCTGGTCTACAGAGTGAATACCAGGACAGCCAGAGCCACACAGAGAAATCCTGTCTCAAAAAAAAAAAAAGACAAAAAACAAAGGGAACTAGTTATAGTGAGTTCTTAAAAATACATGCTAGCTCTAATTATACATATTTCCTGCTGTCTCTTTTCCTAGGAACTTGGAGACACAGTAAAATCAGAAGCTCGTGTCCCTTAGCACAGGGTAGAGGTCTGGGATGGAACCAAGGGAGAGACTTACAGAAGAGTCATGTTCAATTGAAAATACCTATCTGAAAAGTAAAAATTTTTATTTTCCTGATTTTAGAGAAAAAAAGGTCAGTAAACAGACTATTGATGCCTGCCCTGTCTACTGTAGGCCATAAACGCCTGTTCTTCCTAACAAGTATACAAGGCTCACTGGACTATTGAGATTTACCACAGAGATTTCCTCATCATTCCCAAAGAAGACTTTTATTAACCAATGCGAGAGGTAGGCAACTTCATAAAAAAGATAACAGTTAACGCTAACTTAAAATTGAATGCGTAGATTTTAACACGAATATTTGTACTAATTTGTTGAGAATGGCAAACAGTATATTTTGATGTGGCTTTTTCCTTATCTGCTCATTCTTGGTTAGGGGCTCAGCCGTTTCCATGGCTTCACTCTTGGGACCAGGGTTGCAGTAAGCATGGGCCTGCAGGGATCTTTTTGATGTGTTGATTTTGTTTCCTTTGGCTACAGACCTAGAAGTGGGCAGCTGGGTCATAGAAAGCCATCCTCTCAACACACAATGATCATATGTGTATGGCGCAATCTCCACCAAAACCAAATGTTTACCTATGAAGGCACAGGCTAGTTATAAAAGCTTAAGTAAGCAGGAGTTCTTGGTGTAATGGCTAAGTTATTCTGTGGGAACCAAAGACAATAAGACTCCATTGAGCCAACATTTTTTTTGAGGCCATTAATCTTCTGAGATTAACAACTGTTTAAAGCTACCCTACGAAGAGCAAATAGATAGAAAAATTAAAAGCACTCAACCCAACCTCGTCCCACTGGGAATCTGATCACGGGGCCACAATGGTCATAGTCCCCTGAGGATGCAATGCGTTACGCAAAGATCAGATTGTAACTGTTGTGGTACAGCTTATGTCTGCAACCATACCTGGAAGAAATAGCCCAATCCATCCCTGCCAAAACCACTTGTGTATCTACCACAGCCACCTTAAGAATGGACGCCATTACAATTCTAAGCGCGGCAATCAAACTCCCGGGAGGAGGCACACTCGAAATGCAGGGATTTTTGTGAAAGTTGCTGGTACGAAACAGAGCCACTTACATCAAAGCCTAACAAAATGGAGTCAGTCAACCATGGTGGAAGGGCCCAAATGCATTAAAAGGAGCTATTTAGTGAACTCCTTAGAACGTCTGTATGGCAGGTAAAGGCTGCGTAATAATGTTTGCGGAGGAGCCAGCTCCAATTCTCTCGTCACCAATGGCTGTGCCACAGCAGTCTCCACGAACCTCTCCTTGTTTCCTTTGAAATGCTTGCCCCTACTTCTTGGCTTCACCCGTGGTCTATGGTCGTAGGCTGAGTCCAGACTGCAGCCTCCTGATACTTACAGATAAACCCCTTGTGAAACTCAGCAGGGTTTGTGGCATGTTGGCGGGAACGTAAGCTCTTCCATGGCCTTTCTCTGTTTGAGACTATGCTGCTTATTTTAGCTTAGCACCTAAGAAGTGACTGTGACCTGAAAACACAGGGGAGAGGAGGGCCCAGGAGGGTGGCACTGCGGACCAGGAAGATGACATCGCTAAAGCCATGCAGTTTGGCTGCCAAGATGGGCACGCCCACCAGGAAACTGGAGACAAAAAAGGAGATGGAGGTTGGGTAGATGTTTCATCGCATTTAGAATTGCTATCTCGCAGAAAGAGCCAGGTGGCGTCTCCGGCTCACAGCCTGGTTTGCAGCAGGAGAAGGAACCCTGGATTTCGTGGACCTCAGCTCCGCTAGTGAAATAGGTTGATGCTATCCCGAGGCAGCCTAACCAGAGGCTCAGCGCTTCACCCGAGGAACAGCTCTGCACCACACGTGCTACCGGGCTCGGGCACATAGGCCCTCTTGCAGACGCTTTGTGCAGGCATGCTGTGGAGACAATCCAGATGTGTACAGGGCTGGGTTTGCTTCACATGGGGACCTCTTGGTGTGTTCTCACTGGAGGGAGTTGAAACACTCATGACAGACCTCCCTCAGAGAGAAAGAAAGGGGCCCGGACATTTCAACACTGGATTCCCCAAGCCCTAGGTGGATCCCGTGGCTGTCTGCATTTGAGAACAATCCAAATGGCCCCTTTGAAGTTTCCTTTTTCAAGTCCACTTAAACAGAATTAACAATATTCAGAACGCTAAGTTTACAAAAGAAGAGTATCCAAGAGAAAAGGAGGCAAGATACTAAACTCATCGTTCTACAGATTTCTATCCAAAACACACAGGGGAAACGCTGATGGAACAATTACTCCCGAGCTCCAGGGACAGTGAGACAAAGAACAAGACAGGCTGGTACGGAAAAAGAAAACAATGACGTCAGCTTTACAATTTGGCAAGGCAAGCCAGCAGGCAGAGGTGTGGGTCCTACTCCAGGGCCTGCTTAGGAACACCAGCTATGGACCAACAGTGTGACCTCATCCATTTGGCCAGGTTACGGCCAGAGGCCACACTGCCATGCTAGTTGCTTGTTCTGAGCTTTGCAAATCAGTGGTGTCTACAGCTGCTGCGTTCCTCTCAGCGGGGACCCATTTTCAGTTGTATCTTCTGCCCACTTACTCGCATTTATTTTATTTTTGATTGACAAACCATAATTACATATGCTCACAGGACATGATGTGATAGTTCCCTCCGCATGGTCAGTGTGGCATGATCAAACCCAATAAGTTAATATAGCTGTTATCTGACTTACCTGTAATTTCTATGGTGAAGTGTTTGAAATATATTCTTTTAGTTCTTTGGAGATTTATAATACATAATTTCTGACTGGGGTCACCCTGCTGGGTGACAAATCTGAATATCTGTTCCTTCTTCTTATCTGAAAGGAACCACACATTCCTAGCCATACTCTGGTAGCCCTCTTCTTGTATCTAAGTCTTCAATTTCCTAGGATTCCATACATAAGCGAGAAAGAGACCTGGCCAGTCGTCCTCATCACCTTAGACCATGAAACCCAATATGGACAAGTTCAACAGAACCACCACATATGGGCTGTTCATGCATGCTTCAGCATTGCTGGGGCATAAATTTCATTTTTTTTCCATACATGAGTAAGGTCATGTAGTGTTCATCTTTTTGTATTTAGCTTACTTCATTTAACACAATATTCTCCAAATTTATTCTTGTCACAGATTACAGGAGTCCCCACTTCCATACTGACTACACTTCATGAAGTAGTTTAAAATTCTTACCACATTTTAGACACACAACACAGTATCAGGAAATATAACTTTATTGTAATCAGGCTTGCTAGAATTTAAGCATCTTGTATCATGAAGAATTTATACTGTGAATAACAGCTCCTGTTTTCCTTCTCCAGATCATAGGACAAATGTTTTACTCTCTGTTTGTCTTTGATTATTTTAGGTATTTCATATAACAAGATTAATTTTTTCAAATCTATATACTATTCTCTCTCTCTCTCTCTCTCTCTCTCTCTCTCTGTGTGTGTGTGTGTGTGTGTGTGTGTGTGTGTGTGTGTGTGTGTGTGTAGATATTTTGTTCATTCACCCATTTGTTCATGGGCCTTTAGGTTGTTTTCTTATCTTGGATATGGTATCTAATGCTACCACAAACCTGGAGTTTTGCCATCTCTTTAAAATCATGATTTTAATTATTTTGGACAAAAACTGGGAGGTGAAATTGCTAGACACCATGATAATCCCAATTTTAGTTTTCTGAGGAATTGCCATTGATTTCCATGACGGTAGCTTCCATTTTACTGCTAAGTACACAAGGGTTCCCGCTTCTCCACACCCTCACCAGTATTTGTTATCTTTTAGTGTTGTTGTGGATGATAACGGTGCTGGAGGTCGTAGCAGTGATGGTGACAGCTGCATCCCATACGGTAGGGATTGGAAGCCCCATTTTCCCCACCCCTCCTTCCCTCCTTCCCTCTCTCTAGCCATCTCTCATACTTTTTCTCTACTTACAGAAGAATCCCAGAGGGGAACACTTCTCAACATGTCCTCTCCCTCTAAGCTGTCACAATCTCTTTCTGAATTCATGCACCAGTTGGTCACTTGCCCCTGCTTTGTCACTGTCCTTGTTGAAGAAAAAAATGGTCTAAACACAGAGCCAGAAGATATCAGTTCAAAACACTCATTGCCTTGTTTTCTTCTGCTCAAATCTTCCCAAAGGCTCACTATAATTCCCTGAGTAGAATTCAAGTTTCTTGCTAGTTTCTTACCTTGTTTCCAATTCTCTACATTGTGTTTTTCCATCATATTGACCTCCTTGCTATTTATTTAAAGCATTGAGCACATGCTCGACACTGGGCGTTTGAAACTGTAGGTTTCTCTACCTAGCATGCTGTTCTACCTACATGGCTTTATCTCCTATTCCATTCAGGTCCCTGGTCAACAGTCATCTTATAAAGGAGGCTTTGCCCAACATTGTGTATCACACACAGTTCTACTGCAGTGTTTTCAGTTTTGAACCAAAAAGGTGAATCCTCCCCTTTCCTGGAGGTTGAAATCTCTTACAGAGATAAAAAAGTGAATAAAAGCAGCTCAGAAAATGGTGTCAGAAACTCAATGAAGCGGTGAATACAAGAAGTAATATGACTTCTACATGCATTTGAAACAAGTCAAAAAAAAAGAATACACAGAGAAGTTGATCTCGAAGTTCTGTCTTGAAAAAATGGTGATAGTATTTACCCCACAATCTACAGGAGCCAAGTTCCACTCCAGTGAGCACCTGGAACCATGAGTAGTCAAGCCCTAGGTATATTACTTTTCCCTACGCAGAAACACCTACAGACAAGTTGAACTTATAAACTATGTATGAAAGAGATAGGCAATAGTATTCAACAATAAAGTAGAATAACTGCAGCTATATACTCTACAGGGAGTTTGTACTCTGGAACTTGTCAAGTGAAATCAGATGAGGGAGGAATAGCAAAGGATTCTAAGTAATCAATGTGCTCTGTGGTACACTTCAAGGCAGCGTGGCCTGGCACTTATAGAGGGGAAGAAGGATGTTACACCAGGAACTGCTGGAAAATGTAAATAGAATATAACAGAGAATGTTAAGAGAGAGAGAGAGAGAAAACAAACAACCAGGACGTCATGTGGACACCTGGTTTGGGTGTCTATTGTGGTGACACTTGCCAAGTGTAGGAGTGTACGCTGGGGTGGCACGTGTTCCGAGTGGAGATAAAGACAGGGAGGATATTAGTGAGGGTCCTTCAGAAAACCTGGCACACACAGCGCTAAAGGAAAGTTTGGGGGAAAATAATTTAGAAAGCTGTTTAGGAAAAACTACCTAGTTTAGGGAAACTACCCAGGGATGTTCATTACCTAGGACAAGAAAAGGGGACCATTGTTGTTAATAGGCCTAACGGATATGTCATGGGGGCAATGACTGGAAGCTATGCTGCGTCTAAGAAGCCCTGCATCCTTGAGTTAGGTCACCACACCTGAGCGTACTATAGAAGGGAACAAAGGCCTTCTCCACCCTTGCTGACGCCTCCTGCTGGCCAAACCAGCAAGAGAGCAGAAGGAGAGCTTACACTTTACCACTGCCCATGAAAGGGAGCCTTTCTGCATCCAGAGTGAGAAGAGAAGAGAGGGGATGGGCAATAAAATAGTCCTTCAGCATCTGCTTTTGTCCTTAGGATTAAAAAAAAAAGAGTGATTTCGACACAGAAAACTGAGTAGCCTCTCAGTTTCTGTGTTCTTTCAGGATAAACTCAGCCTCATTCCTCACTAAAACATAGAATATCAGTCAGTGTTTCTGATCTTCATACTAGGTATATACAGACATCCCCTGCACTTGTAGCAATAACCATCCATTTTCTCCTGCACAAATGTGTGATGAGCCCAGATTAGTGCAATGCACCATTCTTCTCCAGGTTACTGCATCTCCCTGTTCATATTTCATATAGGATCATTGTGCATATGTTCATAGAGAGATTAGTTTTGTGTCCTTGTCATCATGTTTTCTTATGACTTTTATATTTAAAACTTTACCTGGTATTATGTATTTGTTTTTATTAATGTCTTTCACTACTGGAGTATTTAGTATTATATTTTATTTATTATATTAATATATTATATACTTATTTGTTATAATTTACAAAATTATGGGTAGCTCTGAACTTACATGTGATCATCATTTTACTTGTTTCCCAGTGACGGCCTTTTCTCTCTACCTATTTCCTGCTGAAGTGTTCCTTATTAATCCACATTCTCCTCTGTCTACTTATTGATTCCTAAGTTACCTGACTTTTCCCTTTGGGGTCACAATAGGCTCCTTTACATCTTAGACTTCAGTGGTTCTCAATCAGTGGGTCTCAACCACTTTGGGGATAGAATATCAGATACCCTACAAATCATGTATTTACATTAGGATTAATATCAGTATCAAAATGACAGTGATGAAGTAGCAACGAAATAGTCTTAGGGCTTGGGGTCACCACAACATGAGGAACTACATTAAAGGGCCTCAGTGTTAGGAAGGTGAACCACTGGTCTTCCTCCTTGCTGATACTGTTTGAAATGTTGAGATCCCATTTGCTAAGTCAGTTCCATTGTCACAGTCATGCATTCCTATCCCCGGGTCTCATTTAACCTCCAGCAGACACTAGCATTATTGTTTCGTGCAGTCAGCATTTATTTACATTTCCATATATTTTCCCATTATATTTTTCCTCATTTCCTCCAGTGCTTCCATGTTTCCATCTGGAATCACTTTCTTCGGGCCTGAGGAATTGGCTCAGAGTTCCTTAGTGTGGCCTGTTTTTAACTAAAAATATGTATTTTACTCATTCTTTTTTTTGCATTTACTTAACATGTATGTGAGTGTATGTATACATATATGTCAGTGTATATGTGTATGTGTGTATTGCTGTGTGTAACTGTGTGTATAAATGTGTACATATAAATACATGTGTGTACATGCATATGTGTTCATGCGTATGTGTTCATGCATATGTATCTGTATGTGTATGTGTGTGTATGTGCCTGTGCCACAACACAGATGTAGAAATCAAAAGACAACTTGTTGAAGTTAGTTCTCACCTCCTACCATATGGGTTCAGAGAACCAAGCCCACGTGGTCCAGCTCAGGGCCGAGCACCTTCACCTCTGAACCATCCAGCCATCCCTCATCTTCATTTTCGGATGATTTTTTTGGGTACAGAATCCTAGGGCTTCCAATATTTTCCTTCAAGCTTTAAAGAGTGGTGCTCCTTTGCTTTCTGGCTTTCGTAAATTGAAGTGAGTTTCCAGTGTTGTTGCTTGTTTCTTTAAAGGGAATAAACCTGGCATGAGTCAAGCCCCACATTCAATTCCCAGTCCTGCAAATAAGTAAGTTAAAAAAATAATAAACCAATAAATGTTAAAAAGTAAAAGAAATTAGTTTCTCCTCTTACAAAATACCAGAACAATTTTATGGCTTTGATTTTAGGTAGCTTCACCATAATTTTCTTTTTGTGCTAATCTTGTTTGAGCTTTGATAAATGTTTCAGTTATAAAATATTCACCTAGCTCCTTTTTACAGATGTGTCTATCCTAATAAAATCATGCACACTTGCCTCCCTTTGTCCTTCCTTCTCTGTTTTCTCAAATATAATTACCATATCTTCCTATTGTTCTTGACTGAGAATGCCAGTCATCTGAGGGTCTGCACCTGCTACATCACCTCTCTGTTGTTACCTGGCATCGTCGCTGCTTTGAATAACAAGTTCTTTCTAGTTTTTCCTCATAAAGTGCACACGAGTTGCTGCCTATCCCCCGACTCCGGCCTTCTACCTTCTTTCCTCCATGAGACATTCAGAGCAGTTTGGCTTTGTGGTGAGGTTGATACCAAATTTCTTCCTAGCACAAGGCTGTGGGAGAGTTGACTCTTCCCTCTAGCATCTTCTGTCCTTGTTCGTCCTTGTCCCAGATAGCACCAGAACCCAGAAAACATCCCACACGAAAAGTCAAGGCTTCGCTGATGGCCCTGTGAATTTCCATTTTGTCATACGAGCTCTGCATAATGCCATAACTGTTCTTCTCTTCCTTAATAGATGTTCTTGGCTTGGGTAAATCTAACCCTATGACTTTTCTCCGAATAGACAAATGCCTTGAGAGAGAAAAACAAGATTGTCTAGACATTATCTGTTGCTCTAGAACATGTTCATCTTCCTAGTACACTGAGTCTTGTTTCTGTGGTTCCTGAACACCTGTGGTCATTAGTCTTGATTGACATCATAGAGGATCACCTAGGAGACACTGCTCTGGGCACAGTGTCTTCCAAAAAGGTTTAACTGTGAAAGGAAGACCCACCCTTACGATGAGTGGCATCATCCCATGTACTGTGGCCCCAGACTGCATCAGAACCAAAATCAAGTGAAACACTGGAACCCATCCTTTCTTTTTCCTCACTGAGGACAGAGTGTGACCAGCTGCTTGTATTCCTACCACCACAATTGGAGCCATGCTCGCTGCCATGATTTCCCAACTGAGACGATCTGTAACCATGGACCAAAAGAAGCTGTTCTTCCTTGAGCTGTCTTCACCAGGTAGCTTATCACTGCAAGGAAGAAGATAACTGGTGTGTACCTCTAGAAAAGGGAAGCTTTTGAGATTCCCCCACATTTGTATTTCTGTGAAAGCATTAGCCTACAGAAACCTACTCTACTCAGCTGGGAAGCAGAAACACTGCTAATTTGATTTTATAGACATTTCATGGTTTACTTTGGACCAGCTAGCCTGTAACTTTCTCACTGCTACAAGTTCTGATTCATCATTTGTCATATGGTTTAAACAGACGTTAAACCAGAGCATCAGAATGCTGCAATCAAGATTCGTCATGACAAGCATTAAATCACTGAGGACTGCTTCAGCAACGGACAAATGAGCAGACCATAATAGAATGTCCAGAAATAAACTCAAAGAGATAGCCACATTAAATGTATGATCAAGTGAGCACTTCAAAATGAACTACTAAAAATGGTGCTAGGGTGATTTTCAAGGCTCTGAAAAAATAAACCCTTTCTATACCTTTATATCTTACATTAAAATAAATTACAGGTTCATACATATGTGTTTGGAAATAACACAATAAAATACTAGAAGAAATAAGCATACATGTATGTGTGTGTATATTTTCTTAGGATGAGACATAGCACTGCATAAATCAAAGGCTGCATTAAATAAGAAAACATAAAACATTCACACACGTGAAAAAAATACACAAGAACCATGACAATCAAAGTCAGAACAATGATTTAAAAACTGACGTATTGCCAGGTAGTGGTTGTGCACGGCTTTAATCCCAGCGTTAAGGAAAAAGAGGCCAGCACATCTCTGTGAGTTCGAGGCCAACCTGGTCTACATATCAAGTTCTGGGATAACCAGAGCTACGTAGAGAAACTCTGTCTAAAAAGACAAATGAAACCACAGCAACAAAACCCTTACATATAACTCATACTAACCAAAGACCTAATTTCCTTCACGGAAGGAATTCCACAAATTACTACGACCTGTGGCAGCAACCCTAGGTCTTGTACTGTTGCTGTGATAAAGGGTCCTCCTGCGTCTCTGTCCCTGTTGGTACTGACAGGAGACAGTACAGTGGGGCCAGGGAAGGAAAGAATAGTGGATATTTAAGAGGAATGATCGGTAGAATTCTGTCATTAAGTCAATAACTGGAGGAGAGATAATTTTTTTCTTCAATTATTTTCATTAGTTTGCATAAGGAGAATATTACAGAATATTTGAAACTTCTCTCTCTCTCTCTCTCTCTCTGTGTGTGTGTGTGTGTGTGTGTGTGTGTGTGTGTGTGTGCGTGCGTGCTTCAAATCAGGTTCAAACTCACATCTCAGCCTTCCAAACACTAGAATGGCTGTTTTGTCCCCCTGATCCCACACACACCTGGCACAAATATTTTTCTCATATTTTTCCCATATCTATTTAGAGATTCTCCATTAAGTCACTAAAATAAAAAAAAAAGTGGCACATTGGGACACTTCCATGTACCTTTTCAAGATGTTGATAACGCAGCTCGCGAGCGATTGTTAAACTCCTATCAGGCTCCCACAGGAGGCTGCTGCTCTTCTCCCTGAGACAAACCAAGTCTCTGTTCAGACCATTGGTTTATTGAGGCTGCGGAGACAAAGGGATCTTTGTACCATCCAGACATGCTCATCATAAAGAAAAGTCCGACGCTACTACCTCAAAGCACAGGTTAAAATTTTTACTGCTATGTATGTAAGCCAGTTTTCAATTATTTATGCAAATGACTCTAGGAAACTGGAAATAAAATGACACAGAGAGAGAGACAGAGAGAGGTGGAAGGGAGAGGGAATAATGGAAGCAATTTAACAGGCACTATTTACAGTCTAATTCCTAAAGGAAGGATCAGCTCTACAGAGCATCCAAGTTCTGAAGAGTGAACAGTGAAGGTCTGTCATGTGGAACTTGTCTCCCTCTCATAAAAGAACACAGTAAAGAAAATTGGAAAAAGTGAATAAAGGGGGCAGGGAGGAGTGGGCAGAAACTACAATAATCCTGAATTTCCCACCACAAATTTATCAAAATTTACCATCCTACAACCCTAGGAGCCAGTCCCTGCGCAGTGACAACAGCAAGTAGGTGAAGACCTGGTCCCCAGGGTTTTGAGCCTGGCATCACAATTAGGTAATATCCATGCTACTTGTATGGGCATAGTCACTTGACATCCCTGTGCTTCAGCAACCCCAACTATGTAATTAATTGATACATATACATAATAAATAAACATTAAGGGTAAGACTGGAGAATAATTGAGTTTGAAATAGCACAAAGCACATACATGGGTGCACACAGTAAACACATAAACAAACAAACAAATAAATGTAAACAAAGTCGTTTTTAAATAAAGACACAAGTGGAGCTGACGAGATTACTCTGTGGTTAAGAGTTCTTACCTGCTCTTCCGCAGGACCCAAGTTTGGTTCCCAGCACCCGTGTCAGGTGGCTCACAATAGCCTGTATACCAGTCCCAGGGTATCTGACATCTTCTGGAGTCTGTGGGTACACATACAAATCACCCCCCAACACAGACATAAATAAAAGGAAACGTAACTTTTTTCTTAATTAAAAATGCAAAAGCTACTCAGCAGTAAAAAACAAGGACTTCTTGAATTTTGCATACAAATGGATGGAAATAGAAAACACTATCCTGAGTGAGGTAAGCCAGACCCAAAAAGAGGAACATGGGATGTACTCACTCATAAATAAAGGACATTGGGCCTATAATTCGCGATCCTAGAGAAGCTAAATAAGAAGGTGAATCCAAAGACAAACATATAGTCATCCTCCTGAATATTAATCTTCATCAGGCGATGAAAGGAGACAGAGACAGAGACCCACATTGGAGCACCAGACTACAACCCCAAGGTCCAAATCAGGAGCAGAAGGAGACGGAGCACGAGCAAAGAACTCAGGACCGCGAGGGGTGCACCCACACACTGAGACAATGGGGATGTTCTATCGGGAACCCACTAAGGCCAGCTGGCCTGGGTCTGAAAAAGCATGGGATAAAACCGGATTTGCTGAACACAGCGGACAATAAGGACTACTGAGAACTCAGGAACAATGGCAATGGGTTTTTTATCCTACTGCACGTACTGGCTTTGTGGGAGCCTAGGCAGTTTGGATGCTCACCTTACTAGACCTGGATGGAGGTGGGTGGTCCTTGGACTTCCCACAGGTCAGGGAACCCTGATTGCTCTTTGAGCTGATGAGGGAGGGGGACTTGATCAGGGGAGGGGGAGGGAAATGGGAGGTGGTGGCGGGGAAGAGGCAGAAATCTTTAATAAATAAATAAATAAATTCAAACATAATAATAATAAAAAAGATCCAGCTCACAAAAAAATAAATAAAAATGCAAAAGCATCCTATGCTCTAATATTTGAAGGTTTCATATTGTTGAGGTGTCCATACTCTTGACAGCCATCTACAGATTCAATTTAATTTCGGCAGACATAGAAAAGAAAATCCTTCCTGAAATTTCATATGTAATCTTGAGAGCTCTGAGCAGCCAAAATATTATTTCAAAAGAATCAGATTGAATATTACGTATTCTTTGATATAAAATTTTACTACGAAGTTATAGCACTCAAAAGTTATGATGGTGGCTTAAAGGCATACAAACACAGACCAATGGAATTAAAAGTCAGCAGTATCATGCAGAGTCCAATGGTTTCTGAGAAGGATGCCGGGATCACTCAGGAGAGAAAACTAGTCTCCTTAACAATTATGTCTAGAAAAACTAGATACCAACATGCAAAAGAATCAAACTGGGCCTTACTGCATCCCTTCTGTTTGTGAAAGTTACAAGACACTACACCTCAGTGCTGATGCTGTATGACACTTGGAAAGAAAGCAAGGTTCTACATATGTGCTATGCCTCAGCCCAGGTCTAGATGAAAATAAAGAGCTAAAACAAACCCCTAAAAACAAAGATGGCTCCATGGAGTAATGAATGGACTGTATGCCATGTCAGAAATGCTCAGAGGGCAAGTTCCTTATTCAAAGTGAAATAAATCATTAGCACGGGACAGAGATAAAGCCTACTGGCACAAGGACCACTAAAATGACAAAACTGTAAGAACTAACCAAAAGCAGGGCATAGCGCTCAGTTTGTTGAGCAGTTTACTTAACTTCCACAAAAAACAGGACTAGAGCCCAGTATATAAACTAGATATGGAGTACATACCTGCAATCTTAATAGTAGGAAGGTGGAGACAGGAAACAGGAAGATCAGAAGTTCAAGGCCATCCTTGACTATAGAGCAAATTCAAAGCTAACCTGGGCTACGTGAAGCCCTGTCTCAATAAGGAGTGAAAGGAGAAGAGGAGAAGGAGGGCGAAGGAATCTTGAAGGTTTCAGCTGGTGGTGGAAAGGCCCGTAGCCTTATCTAAAAACTGTTTTAGTAGAGGGAAATGTATTAAACCCTGAGACTACCTTCAGCTCCAGGTGCGGACACTCCCTTAAAGCCAACCTGCTTGAGCAGAGCATCTATCATTGACCCTATTTCCACTAGACAAGAGCTGAGGCAGGAGGGTCATAAGTTCTGTCTCAGGCTCTGGAGCAGTTGCGATTGTAGGTCTGGTCAAGTTGAAGATTTATCCAATTTCAAAGAGACCCCAAACGGAGAAAGGGAAAGTTATGAGACCCACTGTTTTCGATGACACTGCAGATGAGAAAGGTTGACTGGGTGGCTTAGGGGTGTGGAGCAACTGCAGGCTGGGAAACTGGGGTGAAAGAGTGGGCCCTCGGCACCTTAATTCACATGTGACCTGCAGTCTGCTCTCTCTTCCTCTTCCTCAGCTTACTGTAAAGCATTTATTATGTGTTATGGTCCTTTAGGGTTTTCTAAATAGAGTATATCAGAATTATAGGCCTATTTTAGACCCATACATTCTAACAATGATTAATTTTTGTGTTCCCCCTGAGTGCTTATTTAGTTCTCAGTGTGAAGAAATGACTGTTACTGTTGGCCATCTCCAAACTGCTGCGAATGCCCTCAGGCAGTGCATACTGGGGTGAGTACCCTTGAATATGCCAACTCCTTTTTCCTACTATAGAACGATAAACAAGGAAATGGCCAAAAGGCCTTGGGTACTAGGGACAGGACACAAGTCATCTCTGAGTTTGGTGACACAGAATGAGTGCTACAGCTTTCTTTGATTTGATCCTCATGTGGAAAAGGAAGCTATGGGAAACGACGCATCTCTTGCTCACATTTCTAAGGCACGGAGCTGAGAGAAGTCTGTGGAGGGAAGACATTAACAATCTCTAAGGAAAACACAGAAAGCCGAAGTAAGAGCCAGGGCAGGTTCCGCAGTTTGTTCTTTGCCCAGCCAGTTCTCATCCTAAGAGAAGGATGAGGGGTCTGTGGCGGAAACAGATCACCGTTGAGCATCAGGAGTTTGAGTAGTGCACAGTAGCTCACAATGTGGACAAAGCTAAAGAAACTGATTTGAGAAACTGTGGAAATCACAGGCTCTCAGCCCTGGTTACCACCTCAGGGACCTTCTCAGGCCTCCTTGCCGAGGGCTGCTGCATAGCCTGTTTAGAGTGGGAAATCTCAGATCTTTGAGAGAAGTCTGTGTATCGGGGAGGAGGGTGACAAGGATGGACATGGGTTCTATTCATGTGGCAGTCAGAGGGCAACATTCCGTATCTTCTAACCTCTTTTTGAAGCAGAGTTTCTCACTGAACCTGGTGCTTGGCAAGTAGCTGTACTGAGAAGCCAACAAACCCTTAGGATCCTCTTGTCTCTGACTCCCCAGAATTAAGACTACAGACATATACTGTCATGCCTAGCTTTTTACATGAGGGCTAGAGATCCAAACTCAAGGTCAAATGTTTTTGTGGTAAGTACTTTACTAACTGAGCCCCTCTGAGTAGAGTCAACAGAGGACTCTTCCAAAACATTTCCCTGGATACCTAAACAGAGATACCAGAACTTTTTGGATTAGTATCTTTGCTTTTGTTTGGAGTCTAAACCATTGTTCCTAACACGCCTAGTTTTAGACCCTCATGCCAGCTTCCCTTCCTTCATCCATTTATCAACTGGGCTTTCAACCACTCACAAAGCCCGGTCTTTTCAATAGGAGGCAGAACACGAGCGAGTGATCACTCCCTTGACACTTCAACACAGCACATTCTTTGCACGCTGGTTGCTTTGTTGACAACTTTGCCATTGTGCCTAGAAATGCTCGGAGGAAAAGGCTTGTTCTCCTTTAGTCAAAGCAAAACAAATCATTGGCAGGAAGCAGAAATCAGGTTCTGCTCTGCCCCTACCTAAGTCAGTCTCTGCTAGCTGGGAATGGCAAGACGCTTACCTTCTGCAATAGTGTGTGTGTGTGTGTGTGTGTGTGTGTGTGTGTGTGTGTGTACGGTAGTGGGGTGTACACCCAGGAATTACACTCAGGATGCACATACTAGCTGCATGTTTTACCACTTAATTGTGCCCGAAGCTACCTTCTATTATTGTGTTTTTGAGACAGAATCTTATCAAACTGCCCAGACTGGACTTGAACTCTTCAGACCATGAGCTTCTCATCCTCTTGCCTTAGACTCCTGGAAATAAACCTAATGGGAGATGTGAGGCCCTGGGATCAAGTTCTAGTACCACGTGCACACATGCACATGCATGACCACACACACACACACACACACACACACACACACACACACACAAATATGTCCTCACTCGGTATCTGTGAGGATTCTTAACTGCTATCTTTTCCAGAGCTTTCTACAGCAGGCAGGGATGTTTCCTTCCTCCATCATACTCCACTAGAAGGGGGATTGTCTCCAGCAGGCTGAGTCCTAATTGTGAACCATCTGAAGAAATGAATGCAGGAAAAAGTACTCCAGAGCCCCAATTCTCCTGTCATCAAAATAGCTAATAAGCGCATTTTTGTGAGTTCACTGGGTTCATCTATCTAGTGTCTATCTAGTGTCTAGCCCCCAAGGGGCAAAACAAAATCTGTAATCCCGAGTGGGTTCCATGAAAAGACAGGCTGGTTTTCAGATTTCCTTGCATGGTTAGAAAGAGACCATGCCAGAGAAAACCCTCTTCAGGGGCAGTCTGGTCACATTCTTGACTAATGAGCTTGGAACACAGTGTCCCTGCTTGGCTTTAACAGGGAAGACTTGAGGGAGGGGAAGTGTGAAAAAGTACAGGGTGTGATGGAGTGGAAGCCACGCTCAGCACAGATCTGTGGGGAAGCCCCCGGGTATTTCCTTCACCTGGGCCTGGCGAGAACTATGCAGCCAATGACGCGTCCAGAGCACAACCACAACCGAAGACCAAGGACCATTAGCGAGTGAGGAGCGCACAGTCAGCTTCCCTTTGGCCAGCAGGGGCCCCGGGAGAACTGAGAAACAGCAAGCAACTCTTACTTCCACCACAGGAGGTTGCAAAAGATTTTCAAGAGGATATGGCGTGTATATTTCCTCTCTGCCTTAGTCCTCTTTCAAATCCTAGTGTTGGTGTTCCGAAAAGTCATGAGGTTGGGTAAGAATGTGAATTGGCTTGTAAAGGAAAGGACAAGAATTTGGCGCACACGAACCTTTTAGGGCCTTCCTGAGTCTTGTGAGGAAAACAAAAGGTCTGCGTTCTTAATGATATAGTTAAGCCATATCCCGGCACACAGGATACACTGCGAGCCCCATGAATAGCTGTAGTAACTGGTGGGGGAGTGGCTTCCAGTGCTGATTCATTAGAATAAATAGCCTTCTAATCGGGGGGCTCTACATTTCCATGGAAAACACTCAATAAGGTCACCATGTTCTAGGGATCATGAAAATGCTCATGATCCATCTATACAGAATCCGAGAATTGCATGGGCCACAAACAAGAAGGAGGCTTGAATAAAGGGGACCTTAGACACTGCTGGTGGGAATGATGAGAACCAGGCCAGACCCTATAGAAGCAGAATGGAGGTTCCTTAAAGAACTCAAAAGAAACCCACCACGAGACACAGCTATATCACACCACTTTTGGCCATGTATTTCAAGGACTCCAAGCCAACACATCACAGAGATCCCTGCATGTCCGTGTTCACTGCAGCCCTAGTCATAACAGTGAAGTTATGGAGCCAACCTAGGTGCCCAACAAGAAGGAAGGGAGTATGGTAGGTACAGACATTCAGTGGATTCTCTTTGCCATAAAGACCAAGGTTATGTCCTTTGCAAAGAAGTGACTGTGATGGATAAGGATACTAAGGGGGTTAAGCCAGTCACTTTTATTTGCAGTTCTTAGAGCCCATATACATCTGTAAATCACATACATGTAGTGGCAGGAAAATCAAAGCAAAACTGGGAATTTAAAGGGGACTAACGGGAAAGGGGAGAAGACAGAAAAGGGAGAACAGGGGCAAAGGGACCTTGTGCCCAACACACAATGTATATTGCATGAAAGTGCCCGTATGTACTGTGTATAAGACATTCAATCAAAAATCCTAAAAGCAGAAAGCTTCCATGGAATGGGTATAAGGGAAGGAGTGTACTCCCGTGGCGTAATGATTGTCCTCTATGTACAACATTCACAGCCACTGGACTCATTCTGTGAGTGTCTAGCAACTGGCCACTCAGTGTCCCCAGTGGCTAGCCACATGCCTGTGGTTCCTAACCATGCATGCTATCTGGTGAGTGGTTACTTCTGTACCTGTGTCTGGGTTCCTAAACAGACTGCAGAAAAGCATAATAATAATGCTACCTCATGTCTGTAAACCTAAAATAGATATTCCCAAGCAAGGGTACAGAACGGCCAAACACTGTTTCTGATTCCATCACCCTTGATCTGTTCTTACCTTCCTTTTTCTTAAGTGTTCAACCTCTCCCCTTTGTTCATTTTTAATATGGCATCTTGTTTTCTATTTTATATTTTTAAAATAGTATTTAAGAATCAAAGCATCCATTCGCTTATCAGCACATCCACCCACTAACTGGTACATATGTCTGTGAATCTACTCTCTTCTCCTTGGGCTACAGGCAAGTTGTCAGTGATGGCTAATAACCAGCATGAGCCACAGCAGTAGGGAGTAGGCCCACCTCCTCTTGTCCTCACCAAGAGCAAGTCCTCTCTTGAACCACCTTGTCCCCACACACTGCTCTCTGATCCCCACCATACACAAGTTCTCTATAATGTCCCCCATTTCCTCAGTCCTTCATGGCTTCCCGTCTTCCTCTGAAGTCACTTAGTTCTTTTGCTTTTTTATTTTTAAATTTTAGAGAGAAAAGTTTTCAAAGAACTTTCAAAATATTGATTCTTGCTATGTCTGTTTCTTCTTATACTCTTTTTTTTTTTTGACCCAAGACAGATCTGGTTTTTGTCTTCCTTCCAAGTTAATAATTTTTACAAAAGACACGAGAGGTTTCTAGAGGATTAATTAAAACTAATAGTCCATTCCCAATTTCATCTTGTTCAAAACATCCAGAAGCACTGAAGCACTTTCTTCATTCAGCTTCAAGAACTCTCAGGTCTTCTCCCCATTGACTTTGCTACTTCCTCTTCATCAACTCCATCTTTCAGTTTTATCCTATCCCCGGATATCCTTTCTCTGCCTGCCCTCATTAGCTAATACAATGACACGCTGTAAACTCCTTTTAATGCCAACCTGCTATCTCTGCCTCTTTCTTGAATCACTACCTTTACTCCAGCTGAGCAAAATTTACTTTGCACTTTCAAATTCGGTGCCCAGCTTTCCTCTCACATCTATTCTTTCCCCCAATATCATTAAACGGAAACTTGGTTTTTGTAATTGTCCAGTTCAACAAAATTAGAACCTTACCTACCTCTTCTCTTGTGTCTCAACCCCACAACATCCAATTACTCAATGAATTCCCTAGACAATATCTTTAATATAAGCCCCAAATGACCCTAAGATATTCCTACCACTTTCACCCCTATCCTTTCTTCAGCTGTCATCAATTTCTCCTTTTAATTTCATCAAGTGCAACTCTGCCTCCAGGCTTCAATAGCTTCACTCTGGGGCATTGAGCTGAACAGAGAATTCTCAACAGAAGAACTTCAAATGGCCAAAAGACACTTAAGGTCATGCTCAACTTCCTTAGCAATCAGGGAAATGCAAATCAAGACAACTTTAAGATACCAACTTACACCGGTCAGAATGGCTAAAATCAAAAACATCAATGATAGCCTTTGTTGGAGAGGTTGTGGAGAAAGGGGTACACTCATCCATTGCTGGTGGGAATGCAAACTTGTGCAACCACTTTGGAAGGCAGTATGGCGGTTTCTCAGGAAATTCGGGATCAACTTACCCCTGGACCCAGCAATACCACTCTTGGGAATATACCCAAGAGAGGCCTTATCATACAACAAAAGTATATGCTCTACAATGTTCATAGCAGCATTGTTTGTGATAGCCAGAACCTGGAAACAACCTAGATGCCCTTCAATGGAAGAATGGATGAAGAAAGTATGGAATTTATACATATTAGAGTACTACTCAGCAATAAAAAACAAGGACTTCTTGAATTTTGCATACAAATGGATGGAAATAGAAAACACTATCCTGAGTGAGGTAAGCCAGACCCAAAAAGAGGAACATGGGATGTACTCACTCATATTTGGTTTCTAGCCA
Source organism: Microtus pennsylvanicus (assembly GCF_037038515.1). Lineage (NCBI taxonomy): Eukaryota > Metazoa > Chordata > Mammalia > Rodentia > Cricetidae > Microtus > Microtus pennsylvanicus. The sequence continues at coordinate 89,715,191 of NC_134582.1, forward strand.
TAAACCAAGGACATTGAGCTTATAATTCGCGATCCTAGAGAAGCTAAATAAGGAGAACCCAAAGAAAAACATATAGGCATCCTCCTGTTGCGGGAGGTCCTCCCACTCCTCCAGCCTATCGCCGCTGAGATACCAGCCCCTTGGGGCGTGGTCTCTCTCCCTTTAAAAAAGCGGCCACTTCCCTCTCCTCTCTCTCTTCACTTCCTGCTCCGCCGGTGACTTGACTTCCTTCCTGGTTACGCAGAGGGCTGACAGTGATCTGTAAGTTTTTTCCCCTTTAAATAAATACCACCCTATTAATCATAATTCCAAACCGGTGTGGCATTGTTTGTGACTTACGCCTTCATTTGGCGCCCAACGTTTGGTTTTAGAACCTCTCCCGGCTCGCAGCCGCGAGTTCGGCTTGGCGGCCGGAAGTTCGGCTTGGCGGCCGCAAGTTCGGCTTGGCAGGCGCTTGTTCAGCTTGGCGGGAGCAGTTGCTTCCTCAGCCGCTGCCTGTGGATTTAAACTCCACAGGCCCGCGAAGTCTCTGCCCGCGTGATTTGCTCTTTTCTGAGTCGTTTTCAGATCTCCCTTGCAAGCACAGCTCTTAAGTGGCGCGAACCAGAGCACGTGGTTGCTGAAAGCTGCAACCCCTCAGGGTGACTCTGTCACGTGGAGGCATAAGCGGCTTCCAGGTTGCTCTTCCCTACCCCTGGATTCTGGTTTCTGGTTCCATCTCTGGAATTGATTTAATTACATTTACTTTGTTGAGCAACTTACATTTTCCAGTTTTTAACAAATACTAGGCGGACTCTGAAACAGGACCGTGTTTTCGTCGAGACTTGGCAACAGCGCCACCTGCTGGATAATAGGTAATATGGCAGTTCTCGTTTCCAACGCGAATTTTACTGTTCTGGTTACCAATACAATGGGTTATATCATGCAAGGTTTATATGACTATGGGGATAACTTAATTTACTGGTTACTAGGTTTTAGTATTCTTTTGCATATTCTATCATTTAGGAAGATCATGGCACTCCTAAGAACCATACAATCTTTACTAGAAACTCATGCAGGTCAGGAGATTAAGGATTCAAAAGAGACAATAATAAAAAGACTTGAAATGATTGAAGAAATGATTGGAGCTGGTGAACAGAGTAATAAGGCACAAGGACAGGATACAATGCCAACACCAGCTATTAGAACTGGCTTACCAAAGGTTTTAGCAGCATACCCTATACTTAATTCTGACAAAGCGTCAACTTCTAAAGGCTCAAAGGGAGTCAGAGAAGCTAGATGGACGCCAATAGCAATGAATGATCTAAAAGAAATTAAGCAAGCTATTGTTAATTTTGGCTTGCACTCTGCATACGTAAAGGAAATGATAAGGACTTGGGCTTCTAATGCTAGAGCTACCCCCCATGATTTCCATCAGTTAGTGTCTGCAGTTTTAGATAATGGACCTTCCTTGATGTTTGGAATTTATTTTAGAGAAGAATCCAAACATATGGAACAGCAAGGAAGAGCAAAAGGTATTGAGGTTTCCCAAGACCAAATTCTTGGTGCAGGAGAATATGCTGATCCACAGGTCCAAGCTCTTTATGATGATGAAGTACTGTGTCTATGTCACCAAGCAGCTTTAAATGCTTGGAATAGGATACAAGATCCAGCAAAAAGGGTTGAATCATATACCAGAATTAGGCAGGGACAGAGAGAACCCTTTATTGACTTTTTGCAAAGATTAATTAAGGCTCTGGACATAGGGGTAACAGACCCAGAAGCTAGACGAATACTTCTTGAATCTCTAGCTTTTGAGAATGCAAACATAGAATGCAAAAAGATAATTGGGCCTTTAAAGTCTAGATCAGCACCTATGGATGAATGGATTCAGCATACGATGAATGTTGAGACGTTTAGCTATAACGATGAATCTTGGGTAGGAGAAGCGATTTCCACAGCAATGAGGAGACATCAAACTGCCAGGTGTTTTAATTGTGGTAAATTAGGACATCTGAAAAGGGATTGCAGGCACAGAATCTCTAGGAATATTATCTCCTCTGGGAATGACAAAGATAGGAGACCTAGGCCTTCAGGTATATGTAGGAGATGCGGTAAAGGCCGACATTGGTCCAATGAATGCAGGTCAACAACAGACAAACAAGGCAACCCGATACCGTCGGGAAACTCCTTGAGGGGCCTCTCGCAGGCCCCCAAGCCAACAGTGGCCCAGTCATTCCCAGTCACAGTGGAGAACGTGCCTCACCAAGAAAATTAAAAGCTCCAATTTCTGCTGTAAAAAGTAATACTGGTCTAAATGATGAAATCCATGTGGAGGATGAGTCAAAAAACCCAGTTGGACAGAGTAAACGTATATTTTGGCAGACTTCTATTAATGATCAAAGACCAAAGCTAAGAGTCTGTATAAATGGCACTTTTATTGAAGGCTTATTAGACACAGGTGCGGATGTAAGTATCATTACCCCAGAATCTTGGCATCCGAATTGGCCTCTTAAAGAGGTAGATGTTCAGTTCCTGGGAATTGGAACCCTATCTCGTGTAAAACAAAGCACAAGATGGGTTGAATGCATAGGGCCCGAAGGGCAAATAGGAAGACTAAGGCCATATATAGCCAATATTGCCATAAATTTATGGGGCCGTGACCTGCTACAGCAATGGAATACCCAGATTAACATTCCTGTAGTTCCAGGAACTCATAATTCTGGGAAGTATATGATGAGGTATTATGGAAAAAGGTCACTAGCCATTCAGGCTGTACAAGAACATACAGCAAATACCAAACCTTTAGAGGTACCAACAGCCCTACCTTTAAAATGGCTAACTGAGAAGCCAATATGGATCAAACAGTGGCCTCTAGCTGAAGATAAACTACAGGCATTGGAACAGCTGGTGCAGGAGCAACTAGATGCTCACCACATTGAAGAATCAACCAGCCCTTGGAATTCTCCTGTGTTTGTTGTAAAAAAGAAATCTGGTAAATGGAGAATGGTGACAGATCTAAGAGCTGTCAACAAAGTAATTCAACCTATGGGCTCACTACAATCTGGAATTCCTTTGCCTTCTCTGTTACCAAAAGGATGGCCTCTTATAGTTATTGATTTGAAAGATTGTTTTTTCACTATACCGTTACAAGAAAAGGATAGAGAAAAATTTGCCTTTACAGTGCCTACTTATAATAATTCTCAGCCCAATAGGAGATATCAATGGACTGTCCTCCCACAGGGTATGCTCAATAGTCCTACACTGTGCCAATATTTTGTAAGTAAGCCATTGGAAATAATTCGTAAACAATTCCCCAAGTCCATTATTTATCATTACATGGATGACATCTTGTTATCTGATTCAAATAAAGATACTTTAGAAAGGATGTTTGAAGAAGTAAAGAAAGTCTTGCCTAGGTGGGGATTACAAATTGCCCCTGAAAAGATTCAAAGAGGAAATTCTATTAATTACCTAGGTTACAGAATAGGGTTAGAGAAAATTAAAACGCAAAAGGCACAAATTAGGAGAGACCGGTTAAAGACTCTTAATGACTTCCAAAGATTGTTAGGAGACATTTCCAGTCTACGACCAGCTGTTGGGATAACACCTGATCTAATAGTTCATTTAAACAAAACCTTAGATGGTGATAAAGATTTGAATAGTCCAAGAGAACTGACAGCTGAAGCAGAAAAGGAACTGACAATGATTGAGGAAAAATTACAGGAGGCACATGTGGATAGGGTGAACCCAAATCTTAGCTGCATCCTAGTCATATTGCCTTCCAGAATTTCTCCTACAGGGATTCTAATGCAGAGGGAAGATATTATTTTGGAGTGGATATTTATACCTAATAAACCAAGTAAAAAATTAAAAACTTATGTGGAAAAAGTCTCTGAATTAATTATAAAAGGTAAGCTGAGACTTCGTCAACTAGCAGGTATAGACCCAGCAGAAATTATAGTGCCTTTTACTACTGAAGAAATAAAAAAGTTATGGGAAGACAATGAACCGTGGCAAAGAGCTTGTGCTAATTTTTTGGGAGAAATTAATAGCAACTATCCCAAAAGTGGTAGACTTAACCTCATAAAAAGAACTTCTTGGATTCTTCCTAGAATTGTACGTGATGCTCCAATAACTGGAGCCCGTACGTTCTATACTGATGCAAATAAATCAGGGAAAGCAGGTTACAAGTCAGATGAATTGAGTAAGGTGGAACAAAGCCCTTATAATTCTGTCCAGAAGGCAGAATTATATGCCATTCTTATGGTGCTAAGGGATTTTAAAGAACCTCTTAATATAGTTACAGATTCACAATATGCAGAAAGAGTTATCTTGCATATTGAAACCGCTGAATTTATACCAGATGACACAGAGTTGACTTCATTGTTTATCCAGGTACAAGACATAATCAGGAACAGGCTTTGTCCGATGTACATAACACACATCCGTTCCCATACAGGTCTGCCTGGTCCTCTAGCCCAAGGCAATGCTGAGATTGATCAATTATTGATTGGAAGTGTGTTGCAGGCCTCAGAATTTCATAAGAAGCATCATGTCAATAGTAAAGGCCTAAAGAAAGAATTTTCCATTACTTGGCAACAAGCTAAGGACATTATAAAGAGATGTCCTACTTGTTCTTTCTATAATCAAACACCGTTGCCTGCAGGGAGTAACCCAAAGGGCACTAAGAGAAATGAAATCTGGCAGATGGATGTGTTCCACTTTATAGAATTTGGTAAATTAAAATATGTACACCACACCATAGACACGTATTCAGGTTTTCAATGGGCTACTGCCCTGAGCTCAGAAAAGGCTGATTCAGTAATCACACATTTATTGGAAGTTATGGCCATCATGGGTATACCTGCGCAAATAAAGACAGATAATGGTCCAGCATATGTATCTAAGAAAATGAAACGCTTTTTTGATTATTATAATATAAAACACATTACAGGTATACCAAATAATCCTACAGGTCAGGCAGTTATAGAAAGATCAAATCGTACTATAAAGGATATGCTGAACAAACAGAAAGGGACCGAAAATACCCCCAGAAATAGATTACATAATGCTTTATTAACCTTGAATTTTCTTAACGCTAATGAGAAAGGAACGACAGCAGCAGAAAGACATTGGATAATGGAAAAGTCTGCTGAACTAAATCAACCGATTTATTTCAAAGATGTGCTGACCTCTCAGTGGAAGCCAGGAGATGTGCTACGTTGGGGAAGGGGTTTTGCTCTTGTTTCCACAGGAGAAGAAAAATTGTGGATACCATCAAAATTAATAAAGTTTCGATTTGAAGAGGAGAAACCTCTTGGAAAGGAGAAATGACAACTTATCCACAATGATGATATTCATACAGGTGGTAAGAAAAACATATAGAATGGGGGCAGGGTTCTGTTCTTATCTCCACAGGAAAACACTCATCTTTGAGAAATTCAAGGGACCCTGGATGTTTGGATACTGACAGATGGAAAAATACCTGCCCGATAGGAAATATCAAGAAAACTGAATGGGTTGTGTAAGTAATATTAAACCATATTTCTAAATTTATAAAGCTGGTTTTGAAGTTGGACTCTGGCTCAGTCCCTCTCCAATTCCAAGCCTGTTAGTAAGAGAAAAACCCAGAGTTTCTGGAGTTTCTGTCTCATGTCAAGAGCCATGATGTGGGACAGAAAGAAATATGAGTTTAGAAAACATCTTTGCTTTTCTTCATATCTATCATACTTTTCATTGAATATATCTATCATGTCTTTCATTGAATATATATATATGTCTATATGATTAATGCTTAAGTTTTTCATAATGAACAATGAGTTTTTCCTGAAGTGACATTTGAAGTTTCCAGGAAGAAGATGGGGCCCCATAACAACAACTCCACCTGGTTGATATGACGTCATGATACTGATAGCGCTACAACAAGACCTGCTTTGGGTACCAGCTGCACAAGACAGTTCCAACTTGGTTAGCTGAAATGGTGCACATCTTATACAACATTTTGGCCAGACCTGCACAAAATACTCAGAGACTATTGGCAATATTAAAAGACTTGATCTTGAAATTTAACCATCATTTTACTTTCACAGGATCCCCCAGAAAGAACGTCGCCCCCATGACAGCTGGAAGTAATTCTAGAGGACGACGTCCCCTCTCCCAGTAAAGTTTGCCCTTGGGTTTAGGGACATCATTTAGGGGTTGATTATAATTAGTATACGATTGAGGGTTGGGGGAGGAATTTTATAAGCTCAGGGATCATTTTGAAAAAAAAAAAAAAGAGGGATGATGGGATAATAGATTTGTAATTGTGAGTTACTGTTGTTAGACAAATATATTGATATAGATTCTTGTATATTGATACAAAGTTAAATTGTATTGACTATTGTATGCATTCATGTTTCTACCTCTGTTTAAAACATTTTTTATGTATTGACATATATATATTGTATATATTTACCATATTGCAGTGTACATTTCTACCTCTGATTAAGATACTTATATAATGTTCGTGTATTGGTATATGTTTACCCACTGCAATGTATATTTGTACATTGTTTATATTTGGAGGTCATTGTCCTCATTTGTTTCACAGTCGTTTATTGTCTTAGTCTTTAAGTTAGATAGATATTGAGAATTATATAGACTAATAGTCATCTAAGTTTGTCATTTATAATTAGACTAATCAGGTTCTTTAGATATATAGAGATTATACTCAGTATAGATAGATAATCTTCAACTTCTTCAAAGAGCTGTAGAAAATGGCCTTTAATCTAACTCAGAGTTTTGTGGTAGTGAGACACAATTGCTCCTGGCAACACCACTCTATTCCCGAGAGAATGTTGAGCACCAAAGACACTCCACCTGGAGCATTTCTTTTTGGCAGAACTGGCCTTGGGGCAAAGAAATGCCCATACCTCAACCACTGACAAAGATACAGAGCATGCATCAATGGATAAAACAGGGCTGTCTTATCCTGCCAAGACAGGGTAAGATAGTTTTGAAAGTTGCTTGCCTTTGAAAATGGTGTGTCAGTTATGTTAGGCCTTAGCCAAAGTTGGTTGCTTCAACGCTGCTAATGTGACTTTGGGTGATTGCCTAGGTAGCTAGTTGTCTCTGTGATTTGTTGCATGTTTTGGAAGTTGTTTTACTGAACTTCCTAATTACCCAGGTAACATTATTTCCCTTCTCAGATCTTTGATGGGGTTGAAGACTATATAAATGTAGTTACTTTCTCTCATGACTTGGCCAAGTTATTTATTATACAAGACCTAAGCTAGTTAGAATAGCATATTTGTACTTATTGTATATAATTTCATAGTAGGTTTAGAACTCTCTTATTTAAACAGAAGGGGGAGGTGTTGCGGGAGGTCCTCCCACTCCTCCAGCCTATCGCCGCTGAGATACCAGCCCCTTGGGGCGTGGTCTCTCTCCCTTTAAAAAAGCGGCCACTTCCCTCTCCTCTCTCTCTTCACTTCCTGCTCCGCCGGTGACTTGACTTCCTTCCTGGTTACGCAGAGGGCTGACAGTGATCTGTAAGTTTTTTCCCCTTTAAATAAATACCACCCTATTAATCATAATTCCAAACCGGTGTGGCATTGTTTGTGACTTACGCCTTCATCCTCCTGAATATTAACCTTCAGCAAGCGATGAAAGGAGACAGAGACAGAGACCCAAATTGGAGCACAGGTCTGAAATCTCAAGGTCCAAATCAGGAGCAGAAGGAGAGAGAGCACGAGCATGGAACTCAGGACCGCGAGGGGTGCACCCACACACTGAGACAATGGGGATGTTCTATTGGGAACTCACCAAGGCCAGCTGGCCTGGGTCTGGAAAAGCCTGGGATAAATCCGGACTCTCTGAACATAGCGGACAATGAGGACTACTGAGAACTCAAGAACAATGGCAATGGGTTTCTGATCCTACTGCATGCACTGGCTTTGTGGGAGCCTAGGCAGTTTGGATGCTCACTTACTAGACCTGGATGGAGGTGGGGGTTCCTTGGACTTCCCACAGGACAGGGAACCCTGATTGCTTTTCGGGCTGGGGGGAGACTTAATTGGGGGAGGGGGAGGGAAATGGGAGGCGGTGGCGGGGAAGAGACAGAAATCTTTAATAAATAATAATTAAATAAATTAATAAAAAAATGGTTAAAATGAGAACACACATCCATTCCCTGCTTACCCTGTAACACCAGAGCCTTTCAAAAGTCACAAAGGCCCCAACATTATTGCCTGATAATCAAATCCCACACTATTGTGGACCTATCTCTCATCTCTCACTGGTTCACTCTGTCCCAGCCACAGTGGTCTTCTAGAGATTCTCCACATCCTAGACAAGATATGGGCCCAGGACATTTGTACTTGTTTACCTGTGTGCCTCAAAACCCCTCCCCTGACCACACTCACACTGTCTCACTGAACAGTCCCTCACTTCTTTGCCTCATTATATCTTCTCCACTGTTGCCTAGTCAGTAAAGCTTTCCCCAAATGTCCTTCATTAAATATTGATGCTATTCCACGATCTCCTCTCTCCCTGTAGCACATATCCTCCTGATGCAGAACCCAACATGTACTCTATGCCTAACTCCCCTAGAATAGAAGCTCCACGCCCGTGGTAGTTTGAAAAAAAAAATGGCCTCCAAAGGGAGTAGCACTATTAGGAGGGGTAGTCTCATTGGAGGAGGTGTGGATTTGTTGAGGGAAGTGTGTCACCTCGGGTGTGTGTGGGCTTTTAGGTCATATATGCTCAAGATAGGTGTTGTAAGTCGGTCTTCACTTCTGCTGCCTGTGAATCAAGATGTAGAACTCTCAGCTCCATATTTAATGCCATGTCTGCCTGCATACCCCCAAGTCCCACTATGACAACAATGAACTAAACCGCTGAAACTGTAAGCCAGTCCCAATTAAATGTTTTCCTTTATAAGAGTGGCTGTGGTCATGGTGTCTCTTCACAGCAATGGCAACCCAAACTAAGACAATGTTCCGGCTGTGTAAGAGCACTCACAGGTCAAATAAATTTTAAATGTTCCAGCAGGTATATATATAAAACACATCATTCTATTACACTAAGAACCTATGAAATACCAAGCATGGGGGTATTGTGATATTATGGGGAAAGGTAGAAGCTGGGATTTTTTTTTATTTTTAAACAATAACCTAAAGAACATTAAGAAAGACAATATGAAATAATAAGAATAAAGCAAACAATGCATTTAAGGAAAAATCATAGCATTTCTCAGCTTTGTAATGTAAGTATTTAGGCAGTTCCTCATCATTTATGCCCTAGCAATGTTTAAGTATTCATGGACATCTCATTTATGGTGGTTATTCAGTTGTTCCTATCCTGGGCAGTCTAGATGCTTGTGTTATTGTCACACCTAAGGTTCCACAATCTTCCTTTCTGCTGTCTATTAAATGGTTTGGGGGCCTTCCTCTTCGCCTTATCCCGTGCCCTCCTCCAAGCAGTGCTATCTTCAGGTGTCTGTCATCTTTCATTCTGATAACATGGCCGACATATCAAGCACTGTTGATATATCCTGTAGTTTACTTCCTTCTGTAGATGGAGATGTTTCTTAATGTCATTGTTGCACAGCCTATCTCTCCATGTGATGCCTAGAGTCCTCCTGAGACACGCCATCTCAAACACATTCAGCCGCTGTTCTGAGGAGTGTCCAGGTTTAAGAGTTGTAAAGAAGGCAGCTTAAGAAAACTGTCTCATATACTTGTAATTTTGTTGTTGTCTTGTATCTCTTGTTGACCAAACCTTTCCTTGTGCCTAGAATGCAGCCCTAGCTATCCCTATCCACCTCTTAACGTCTGGAATGGTTTCTTCCTTTGAACTGAGGTTTCCTCCCAGATATACAAAGTTGACTGTTTCCTTGAGGTTCTAACTATAGCAATGTCAAAATCCTTGTGTGCTCTTCCTGTGTGTTGAATCTCAGTCTTCTCGATGTTTGCTTCCATACAAAGGTTTTCACTTACTTACACAACTTTATTTACCATGGCCTGCAGCTCATTTGAATTTTCAGTAAGTAGTGATGTATCATTGGCAAAATGTAAGTTATTGATTTGCACAACACCCATCTGCACACCTATCTCCTCACCCTCCAGGGCTGTTACTATTATTAATTCCAGGAATATATTAAAGAGTATTGGTGAAAGGACACATCCCTGCAACACTCCTACAATTGTCTTAAATTGATCACTTAGTTCTCTACAGACTTTGACTGATGCAAAGGTATTTTTATAGGCATTTTCTAGTATTCTTATGATTTTCTCTGGGTACATGTAGAACCTCATTGTTTCCCAAAGTACTTTCCTTTAAATGCCATCGAATGCCTTCCTGAAGTCGATGTAACAGACATAAGTCTTTCCCAAATTCTTTGTATTTTCTGCCAGTTGCCTCAAAGTGAAGATCTGATCTATTGTGCTCCTGTTAGCCCTGAATCCACACTGGGCCTCTGCTAGGATTCCCACTGTTCTGCCCATGATCCTTTACGGGATAAAGGAGGAGAAGATCTTACTGCTATGGCACAACAAACTAATGCCTATATAATCTGAGCAGTCCAGCTTGTCCTTCTTGTATATGGAAATTATGGCTGAGTGCTTCCATTCCACGGGAATTACTTTGTAGTAGGTGCTGCTGGGTACTTATTCTTAACAGTTATTAAGCTCATGCTGTCTATTAGAAACAACACCAGTTTTTTACATGAGTTAATGAATTTAAAGCTCACTGAGATAAACATATTTTTGTTGGTTTTGTTTTATTTTGATTTATTTGTTTTGTTTTTTGAGGCAGAGTCTCCAGTGTCCTGGACTGGCCTAGAATTCAGCAAGTAACAGAGGATGACCTTGAACTTCTGATCCTCCTGCCTTATTTCCCGGGTCCCAGGAATGTGTGCACACGGCACCACACCTGGCTACTGTTCTGAATTCTTTTTCATAAAACACAAAATCGAGTCACAGAAAGTCAAGTGACTGACTCAAGAAGGCACAGCACATGGGTATAACGAGGCAAATAGTAACCCTGAACACTCACAATGAGCAGGAAGGAGGCTGTGCTCTTCCTTCCTAGTCTGATAAACAGGTTCTGCTTTTAAACAACACGAGTGAACATATTCTATTTTCTTCTTACATGGTTTCCTCCTGCCAGAAGAGCCACTAATGCAATATTAGGGTTTTAGAACCACTGAGTTACAAACTTCAAATTAATAAGATTCAAGGGGATCTTATCAAAAACTGGGGATTTAGCTCAGTTGATTGAGTGCTTGTCTACCATGAAGGAAGACTGCCTTGGATCACCAGCACCACAGAAAAGTGGTTTGGGAAGCGGAGGCAGGATGATCAAAAGCTCAAGGTCATCCTCAGCTGCACAGCAAATTTGACACCAGGAGACGTGAGACTCTGCCTCAAAAAAAATGTAAATAAAAACAAAATTAGAGGCAGATTGTGATTCTGTAAGTCAGGGTGGACCTGCTATGTTAGCTGTCACTCCCAGGTGACGCAGCTGGTGTTCCCTACTTTAAGTAGCAAGAACTTATAAAAACTAATGCCTACATAAGACTTTAAAAATTGACTGACCTATATCTGACACTTGGAGAGGTCCCTTCAGATAGTAGAGAGTGGATAAGCATGAAAGTAAAGCATGGATAGATGGGTAAGATAAATTCTCTCTGTCCGTTTCGAGGCAAGAGCAAGGGGAGAGTCAAGATTGCCTTGAATACATCTTTTCAAGTGCACCGCAGTGGCCAGATCTGATGTCATTTATAGTTCCCTAACAGAATTAGTCAGGGATGAACTTGGCTTACTCCCCAGGCCTTTCACTTATCTATTGTTCCCAGGGGACCAACAGCTCGCTCTTCAAATGCCTTGCCAGTTTATCTTTAACCAGAAGCATGGGCTTTTCCCGGTCTTCGGCTGGGTTCCTTCTTCCTCAGCCTAAACAGAAGTCCACCAATGAAAGACCCCATCTATGGTTTCTTTTCCTGCTTTCTGCTGTGGGATACCCAGGAAACAAAAGTGTGGCATCCGCTTGCCCTCTACAGCCCCCAGCCAGGAGCTCTTTTTTCTGTCTGCACTATCAGACCATGGGGTTGCAACTTCCTTGGGGAGAAAAAGCCTCCATTGCCATCCTATTGAACAGAAATGGCCAAAGGTCAGGGGAGCTTGTCCCGGTGGGCATTTTGCAGAGACTAGCTGGTTCAAAAGCAAAGTTGAGGAGGAGATTCTGGGGATTTTGTGTTAAAATGCAGATGGTGATTCAATCCAGCCTATGTTATTTTCTTAGGGCAGCCCAAAGTAAATTAATACACAAATGTAAGCACACAGATGCATATACACAACACACACACACACACACACACACACACACACACACACACACAGAGCAACCAAGTCTGCAAACACAGACAAACATAGCTTCAAAGATTTAGCATTATCACATTAAAAAATGGTAAACAATATTATCTGAGTCCAGTCTTTACGGTCCACCTCTGTAGGTACACTCGTGTGCAAATGTCCTGGCATTATCTGTGCACTGAGAGAAAAGGGGGAGTGAAGTCAATATCGGTCAGCTGATAAGGCTGGGAAAGAGACTTCAGCCAGATCTCCTTTGGAGGGGTCCTTCTCCCGACCTTTGGGGTGAGTTTGCCTCCCATAGACAGTGGGTCCATAAAGTGGCTCCACATGTGCCTCCTCTTCCAGTGTCACAGACACCTTCCTTTGGCTTTGGACTCCTCTGCCCTAGATGCATGCTCTTCACAGACCTTCTTTGGTGGGGACTTTGCCAAGAGGCGGAAGGTTATGCCTGCCTTGAAGAGGTTAATGATTACCAAGAACTTGGAAGTCTTTCCTCCATTGTTATTCACAGAAACTTCAATGCAGGGCTGAAAACAAAATCCTTTGAGGTAAGAGGAGAAGGGGACAGAAGAAGGAAGCCAAACTTGGGCCTTAACCAGTTCAGCTCTGGAAAAGCAGCAATCGTCAGGGCACAGAGAAGCTCTGCTCCTCTGCCACAGCCAAGAGTTTAAAAATAGCAACTGCACCATTTCATTAAATGAGGAAGTCCAAAAATATGATTTTCAGGCTGAGTGAATAGCGGACGCCTCAGCTCACAGAAAAGGAAGGAAAGGGAACTACTCCAAGTCGGAAGTAACATTTTAAAAATGGTCACCTGTTTCTTTATTTTCTTTCTTTCTTTCTTTCTTTCTTTGTATAATGGGTTGCATGTGGAGCTCAAATGGCAACTTTTGGGAGTCACTTTTCTCTCTACCATGAGCAAGGAAATTTATAGAAGAAATCATTTATTGAGGCTTAGAGTTTCAGAGGATAAATCCATAGCCATCATGTCAGAGGGCATGGCAGCATGGTGCTGGAGCAGTAGCTGAGTGCTTACAGGCTCAGACATAACCACCAAGCAGAGAGAGAGAGAGAGAGCTAACTTTGGATGGCATTGAAACTCAAAGTCCATTTCCCGTGACACACCTCCTCCATCAAAGCCACACCTCCTAATTTTTCCCAAGCAACCCAACCAACTGGGAATTAAGCATTGAAATTATGAGCCTGTGGGGACATGCTCACTCAGATCTCCAGGTGGTTCATGCCCACCTCTCCTCTCAATACTGAACTTGTGTCTGGACTGAGCCTTTGGGCTCCCTAATAACAGTACCAGATATAATTTCAACTTGTGGAGTGGGCCTTCTATCCAATCAGAGAGTGGTTGGTCACTCCCATGACATCTGTGCCACTACTACATTAGTGGGCATATCTCACCAGTAAAATAAATCTGGCAGAGTTCACAGTTATGTAAAATGGTGACCATTTTTTCCTCCAAAACCATACATAGTACCTTCCAAGACAATGAAAGCTAGTCAATAGGGATGAAGCTTCCAGGAAAGCCCCAGCCTGTCCTATGATTTGAGTGCATGGTACCTTCAGCAATATGGTCTTAACACCTTTTTATAATCAGGACTCAGACTTTGCTGGCTCCTGCAACTGTTCTGACCCTGACTGTGGCATCTGTAGCTTAGAAATTAAATGGTTAATCTTGAGTGTAGACTTAGTTATGCTGAAAAACACTTAGGAAAGTAGCAACACACTCCTCTGTATCTTTTAGAAATTTCCCAGAAAGAATTACACCTTAGTTTGGTGACATCATAAATGAATAATTCTCTTGATGCATTTGACGTATCTAAGCAGTGATAAAAGTTAGGGACTAGTTGGAGGAAGTAGCTGACTTGGGTGTGTTCTTGCTATAGTTGACTAACACCTCAGAAACCATAAACCTGAATAAGAGTTCATCCTTTTACATGGTTTATGTCAAGTATTTAGTCACAGTGCTGCAAGCCACTAAAATACAAAAGTCCTCATGGTTCTTCACACTTTTGTTCTTGTGATTTCCTTCACTGCTAGATCATTACCACACCCATGGTGAGGGTGTTAAGTATCCCCCTCTGCTCACAATCATCCCATGGATTTTCATGTCCCTCACAATTTACAGTCATAGTTACTCAAACCTGGTCTCTCAATTCTTTGACTTCTTGTTTTACTTTTCCTTCTTTCTCACTCTGCTCCAATCATATAATTGCTGTGCACTTTTGCTTTCAAGAGTAGACTTTCCCTCCAAAAATATTTGTTTCATGTATTTCTGTAGTTTGCTTTCTATATTCAATAGGGGGTTGGGTAAACCAGTGATGGGCAGAACAGAGAACCAGTTTCCTAGGTCAGAAATTTAGGTGCCTCAGCAGTGCTAATCAGCTGTAGAAAGCTGGAGGATTCTGGGAGAAATACTCTTACCAAGTCTAAGTTGAAAAGTCAAAGGAGCTAAGGTCTGATGTCAGCAATGGTGATGGAGAACTGCACAGATGCAGAAGAAGATGAGGCTGGCTTGCAGGAACACAGGCTGCTTCCTTCCAGCCTCCCTTTCCATTCATGCCACCTATCCATGCCACCTGTCCATTGAAAGGTATGACTCCCATTCAGGACGTGTCTCCCTGTACCCCTCATTGCCCCAGGTGTCAGGGTTCTCTGGAACTACCCCACAAACACACAAATGTGTTTCACTAGTCATAGTCTGTTACGGGAGGTCCTCCCACTCCTCCAGCCTATTGCCGCTGAGATACCAGCCCCTTGGGGCGTGGTCTCTCTCCCTTTAAAAAAGCGGCCACTTCCCTCTCCTCGCTCTCTTCATTTCCTGCTCCGCCGGTGACTTGACTTCCTTCCTGGTTACGCAGAGGGCTGACAGTGATCTGTAAGTTTTTTCCCCTTTAAATAAATATCACCCTATTAATCATAATCCCAAGTTGGTGTGGCATTGTTTGTGACTTACGCCTTCATTTGGCGCCCAACGTTTGGTTTTAGAACCTCTCCCGGCTCGCAGCCGCGAGTTCGGCTTGGCGGCCGGAAGTTCGGCTTGGCGGCCGCAAGTTCGGCTTGGCGGGCGCTTGTTCAGCTTGGCGGGAGCCCTTGCTTCCTCAGCCGCTGCCTGTGGATTTAAACTCCACAGGCCCGCGTAGTCTCTGCCCGCCTGGTTTGCTCTTTTCTGAGTGGTTTTTAAATCTCCCTTGCAAGCACAGCTCTTAAGTGGCGCGAACCAGAGCACGCGGTTGCTGAAAGCTGCAACCCCTCAGGGTGACTCTGTCACGTGGAGGCATAAGCGGCTTCCAGGTTGCTCTTCTCTACCCCTGGATTCTAGGTTTCTGGTTCCATCTCTGGAATTGATTTAATTACATTTACTTTGTTGAGCAACTTACATTTTCCAGTTTTTAACAAATACTAGGCAGACTCTGAAACAGGACCGTGTTTTCGTCGAGACTTGGCAACAGCGCCACCTGCTGGATAATAGGTAATATGGCAGTTCTCGTTTCCAACGCGAATTTTACTGTTCTGGTTACCAATACAATGGGTTATATCATGCAAGGTTTATATGACTATGGGGATAACTTAATTTACTGGTTACTAGGTTTCAGTATTCTTTTGAATATTCTATCATTTAGGAAGATCATGGCACTCCTAAGAACCATACAATCTTTACTAGAAACTCATGCAGGTCAGGAGATTCAGGATTCAAAAGAGACAATAATAAAGACAATAATAAGAAGACTTGAAATGATTGAAGAAATGATTGGAGCTGGTGAACAGAGTAATAAGGCACAAGGACAGGATACAATGCCAACACCAGCTATTAGAACTGGCTTACCAAAGGTTTTAGC
Organism: Microtus pennsylvanicus; assembly: GCF_037038515.1. Taxonomy (NCBI): domain Eukaryota; kingdom Metazoa; phylum Chordata; class Mammalia; order Rodentia; family Cricetidae; genus Microtus; species Microtus pennsylvanicus. The sequence continues at coordinate 89,731,380 of NC_134582.1, forward strand.
AGCATACCCTATACTTAATTCTGACAAAGCGTCAACTTCTAAAGGCTCAAAGGGAGTCAGAGAAGCTAGATGGACGCCAATAGCAATGAATGATCTAAAAGAAATTAAGCAAGCTATTGTTAATTTTGGCTTGCACTCTGCATACGTAAAGGAAATGATAAGGACTTGGGCTTCTAATGCTAGAGCTACCCCCCATGATTTCCATCAGTTAGTGTCTGCAGTTTTAGATAATGGACCTTCCTTGATGTTTGGAATTTATTTTAGAGAAGAATCCAAACATATGGAACAGCAAGGAAGAGCAAAAGGTATTGAGGTTTCCCAAGATCAAATTCTTGGTGCAGGAGAATATGCTGATCCACAGGTCCAAGCTCTTTATGATGATGAAGTACTGTGTCTATGTCACCAAGCAGCTTTAAATGCTTGGAATAGGATACAAGATCCAGCAAAAAGGGTTGAATCATATACCAGAATTAGGCAGGGACAGAGAGAACCCTTTATTGACTTTTTGCAAAGATTAATTAAGGCTCTGGACATAGGGGTAACAGACCCAGAAGCTAGACGAATACTTCTTGAATCTCTAGCTTTTGAGAATGCAAACATAGAATGCAAAAAGATAATTGGGCCTTTAAAGTCTAGATCAGCACCTATGGATGAATGGATTCAGCATACGATGAATGTTGAGACGTTTAGCTATAACGATGAATCTTGGGTAGGAGAAGCGATTTCCACAGCAATGAGGAGACATCAAACTGCCAGGTGTTTTAATTGTGGTAAATTAGGACATCTGAAAAGGGATTGCAGGCACAGAATTTCTAGGAATATTATCTCCTCTGGGAATGACAAAGATAGGAGACCTAGGCCTTCAGGTATATGTAGGAGATGCGGTAAAGGCCGACATTGGTCCAATGAATGCAGGTCAACAACAGACAAACAAGGCAACCCGATACCGTCGGGAAACTCCTTGAGGGGCCTCTCGCAGGCCCCCAAGCCAACAGTGGCCCAGTCATTCCCAGTCACAGTGGAGAACGTGCCTCACCAAGAAAATTAAAAGCTCCAATTTCTGCTGTAAAAAGTAATACTGGTCTAAATGATGAAATCCATGTGGAGGATGAGTCAAAAAACCCAGTTGGACAGAGTAAACGTATATTTTGGCAGACTTCTATTAATGATCAAAGACCAAAGCTAAGAGTCTGTATAAATGGCACTTTTATTGAAGGCTTATTAGACACAGGTGCGGATGTAAGTATCATTACCCCAGAATCTTGGCATCCGAATTGGCCTCTTCAAGAGGTAGATGTTCAGTTCCTGGGAATTGGAACCCTATCTCGTGTAAAACAAAGCACAAGATGGGTTGAATGCATAGGGCCCGAAGGGCAAATAGGAAGACTAAGGCCATATATAGCCAATATTGCCATAAATTTATGGGGCCGTGACCTGCTACAGCAATGGAATACCCAGATTAACATTCCTGTAGTTCCAGGAACTCATAATTCTGGGAAGGATATGATGAGGTATTATGGAAAAAGGTCACTAGCCATTCAGGCTGTACAAGAACATACAGCAAATACCAAACCTTTAGAGGTACCAACAGCCCTACCTTTAAAATGGCTAACTGAGAAGCCAATATGGATCAAACAGTGGCCTCTAGCTGAAGATAAACTACAGGCATTGGAACAGCTGGTGCAGGAGCAACTAGATGCTCACCACATTGAAGAATCAACCAGCCCTTGGAATTCTCCTGTGTTTGTTGTAAAAAAGAAATCTGGTAAATGGAGAATGGTGACAGATCTAAGAGCTGTCAACAAAGTAATTCAACCTATGGGCTCACTACAATCTGGAATTCCTTTGCCTTCTCTGTTACCAAAAGGATGGCCTCTTATAGTTATTGATTTGAAAGATTGTTTTTTCACTATACCGTTACAAGAAAAGGATAGAGAAAAATTTGCCTTCACAGTGCCTACTTATAATAATTCTCAGCCCAATAGGAGATATCAATGGACTGTCCTCCCACAGGGTATGCTCAATAGTCCTACACTGTGCCAATATTTTGTAAGTAAGCCATTGGAAATAATTCGTAAACAATTCCCCAAGTCCATTATTTATCATTACATGGATGACATCTTGTTATCTGATTCAAATAAAGATACTTTAGAAAGGATGTTTGAAGAAGTAAAGAAAGTCTTGCCTAGGTGGGGATTACAAATTGCCCCTGAAAAGATTCAAAGAGGAAATTCTATTAATTACCTAGGTTACAGAATAGGGTTAGAGAAAATTAAAACGCAAAAGGCACAAATTAGGAGAGACCGGTTAAAGACTCTTAATGACTTCCAAAGATTGTTAGGAGACATTTCCAGTCTACGACCAGCTGTTGGGATAACACCTGATCTAATAGTTCATTTAAACAAAACCTTAGATGGTGATAAAGATTTGAATAGTCCAAGAGAACTGACAGCTGAAGCAGAAAAGGAACTGACAATGATTGAGGAAAAATTACAGGAGGCACATGTGGATAGGGTGAACCCAAATCTTAGCTGCATCCTAGTCATATTGCCTTCCAGAATTTCTCCTACAGGGATTCTAATGCAGAGGGAAGATATTATTTTAGAGTGGATATTTATACCTAATAAACCAAGTAAAAAATTAAAAACTTATGTGGAAAAAGTCTCTGAATTAATTATAAAAGGTAAGCTGAGACTTCGTCAACTAGCAGGTATAGACCCAGCAGAAATTATAGTGCCTTTTACTACTGAAGAAATAAAAAAGTTATGGGAAGACAATGAACCGTGGCAAAGAGCTTGTGCTAATTTTTTGGGAGAAATTAATAGCAACTATCCCAAAAGTGGTAGACTTAACCTCATAAAAAGAACTTCTTGGATTCTTCCTAGAATTGTACGTGATGCTCCAATAACTGGAGCCCGTACGTTCTATACTGATGCAAATAAATCAGGGAAAGCAGGTTACAAGTCAGATGAATTGAGTAAGGTGGAACAAAGCCCTTATAATTCTGTCCAGAAGGCAGAGTTATATGCCATTCTTATGGTGCTAAGGGATTTTAAAGAACCTCTTAATATAGTTACAGATTCACAATATGCAGAAAGAGTTATCTTGCATATTGAAACCGCTGAATTTATACCAGATGACACAGAGTTGACTTCATTGTTTATCCAGGTACAAGACATAATCAGGAACAGGCTTTGTCCGATGTACATAACACACATCCGGTCCCATACAGGTCTGCCTGGTCCTCTAGCCCAAGGCAATGCTGAGATTGATCAATTATTGATTGGAAGTGTGTTGCAGGCCTCAGAATTTCATAAGAAGCATCATGTCAATAGTAAAGGCCTAAAGAAAGAATTTTCCATTACTTGGCAACAAGCTAAGGACATTATAAAGAGATGTCCTACTTGTTCTTTCTATAATCAAACACCGTTGCCTGCAGGGAGTAACCCAAAGGGCACTAAGAGAAATGAAATCTGGCAGATGGATGTGTTCCACTTTATAGAATTTGGTAAATTAAAATATGTACACCACACCATAGACACGTATTCAGGTTTTCAATGGGCTACTGCCCTGAGCTCAGAAAAGGCTGATTCAGTAATCACACATTTATTGGAAGTTATGGCCATCATGGGTATACCTGCGCAAATAAAGACAGATAATGGTCCAGCATATGTATCTAAGAAAATGAAACGCTTTTTTGATTATTATAATATAAAACACATTACAGGTATACCAAATAATCCTACAGGTCAGGCAGTTATAGAAAGATCAAATCGTACTATAAAGGATATGCTGAACAAACAGAAAGGGACCGAAAATACCCCCAGAAATAGATTACATAATGCTTTATTAACCTTGAATTTTCTTAACGCTAATGAGAAAGGAACGACAGCAGCAGAGAGACATTGGATAATGGAAAAGTCTGCTGAACTAAATCAACCGATTTATTTCAAAGATGTGCTGACCTCTCAGTGGAAGCCAGGAGATGTGCTACGTTGGGGAAGGGGTTTTGCTCTTGTTTCCACAGGAGAAGAAAAATTGTGGATACCATCAAAATTAATAAAGTTTCGATTTGAAGAAGAGAAACCTCTTGGAAAGGAGAAATGACAACTCATCCACAATGATTATATTCATACAGGTGGTAAGAAAAACATATAGAATGGGGGCAGGGTTCTGTTCTTATCTCCACAGGAAAACACTCATCTTTGAGAAATTCAAGGGACCCTGGATGTTTGGATACTGACAGATGGAAAAATACCTGCCCGATAGGAAATATCAAGAAAACTGAATGGGTTGTGTAAGTAATATTAAACCATATTTCTAAATTTATAAAGCTGGTTTTGAAGTTGGACTCTGGCTCAGTCCCTCTCCAATTCCAAGCCTGTTAGTAAGAGAAAAACCCAGAGTTTCTGGAGTTTCTGTCTCATGTCAAGAGCCATGATGTGGGACAGAAAGAAATATGAGTTTAGAAAACATCTTTGCTTTTCTTCATATCTATCATACTTTTCATTGAATATATCTATCATGTCTTTCATTGAATATATATATATGTCTATATGATTAATGCTTAAGTTTTTCATAATGAACAATGAGTTTTTCCTGAAGTGACATTTGAAGTTTCCAGGAAGAAGATGGGGCCCCATAACAACAACTCCACCTGGTTGATATGACGTCATGATACTGATAGCGCTACAACAAGACCTGCTTTGGATACCAGCTGCACAAGACAGTTCCAACTTGGTTAGCTGAAATGGTGCACATCTTATACAACATTTTGGCCAGACCTGCACAAAATACTCAGAGACTATTGGCAATTTTAAAAGACATTGATCTTGAAATTTAACCATCATTTTACTTTCACAGGATCCCCCAGAAAGAACGTCGCCCCCATGACAGCTGGAAGTAATTCTAGAGGACGACGTCCCCTCTCCCAGTAAAGTTTGCCCTTGGGTTTAGGGACATAATTTAGGGGTTGATTATAATTAGTATACGATTGAGGGTTGGGGGAGGAATTTTATAAGCTCAGGGATCATTTTGAAAAAAAAAAAAAAAAGAGGGATGATGGGATAATAGATTTGTAATTGTGAGTTACTGTTTTTAGACAAATATATTGGTATAGATTCTTGTATATTGATACAAAGTTAAATTATATTGACTATTGTATGCATGCATGTTTCTACCTTGTTTAAAACATTTTTATGTATTGACATATATTGTATTGTATATATTTACCATATTGCTGTGTACATTTCTACCTCTGATTAAGATACTTATATAATGTTTGTGTATTGATATATATTTACCTACTGCAATGTATATTTGTACATTGTTTATATTTGGAGGTCATTGTCCTCATTTGTTTCACAGTTGTTTATTGTCTTAATCTTTAAGTTAGATAGATATTGAGAATTATATAGACTAATAGTCATCTAAGTTTGTCATTTATAATTAGACTAATCAGGTTCTTTAGATATATAGAGATTATACTCAGTATAGATAGATAATCTTCAACTTCTTCAAAGAGCTGTAGAAAATGGCCTTTAATCTAACTCAGAGTTTTGTGGTAGTGAGACACAATTGCTCCTGGCAACACCACTCTATTCCCGAGAGAATGTTGAGCACCAAAGACACTCCACCTGGAGCCTTTCCTTTTGGCAGAACTGGCCTTGGGGCAAAGAAATGCCCATACCTCAACCACTGACAAAGATACAGAGCGTGCATCAATGGATAAAACAGGGCTGTCTTATCCTGCCAAGACAGGGTAAGATAGTTTTGAAAAGTTGCTTGCCTTTGAAAATGGTGTGTCAGTTATGTTAGGCCTTAGCCAAAGTTGGTTGCTTCAACGCTGCTAATGTGACTTTGGGTGATTGCCTAGGTAGCTAGTTGTCTCTGTGATTTGTTGCATGTTTTGGAAGTTGTTTTACTGAACTTCCTAATTAACCAGGTAACATTATTTCCCTTCTCAGATCTTCGATGGGGTTGAAGACTATATAGATGTAGTTACTTTTCTCTCATGACTTGGCCAAGTTATTTATTATACAAGACCTAAGCTAGTTAGAATAGGATATTTGTACTTATTGTATATAATTTCATAGTAGGTTTGGAACTCTCTTATTTAAACAAAAGGGGGAGGTGTTACGGGAGGTCCTCCCACTCCTCCAGCCTATTGCCGCTGAGATACCAGCCCCTTGGGGCGTGGTCTCTCTCCCTTTAAAAAAGCGGCCACTTCCCTCTCCTCGCTCTCTTCACTTCCTGCTCCGCCGGTGACTTGACTTCCTTCCTGGTTACGCAGAGGGCTGACAGTGATCTGTAAGTTTTTTCCCCTTTAAATAAATATCACCCTATTAATCATAATCCCAAGTTGGTGTGGCATTGTTTGTGACTTACGCCTTCAATAGTCATCTCTTAATTTAGATAAGTTGTCATCCAAGACTGAAGAAGGACGCTTAAAAGAAATCCCACACTAGTTCAGAATTGAGAATAATAGAGGATTATTTATTTAGGGGTAGATTCACAAGTCACAATCTTCTGCTGGAATAGGGAACAGCAACCAAATCCCACAGTCAGAAAAGAGGCCAACCGCGCACTTTATATAAACATAAATAGAATAGGAGGCCAGTTAACTTAAAGGCTACTGGTAGTAGGAATTCCTACAGCACAAGACCAACAGTCATCTTGTCTTCATACCATCCTTGCATTCAGCTATCATCTTCTTCTTAGTGACCCTTTTTCTGACCCAGGTCCCTTAAAATGCAATCTCCCCCACTGCTGCCATCTAGAGAAGTCTGCACTTGTCCTTGCTCTGTTTCATCTACATTATCATCATTTGTCTATATATTTTCTCCAGTTGTTTTATCAAATGTCATTGCTAGAATTCCAGCTCCATTTGAACAAAGACTTAGTTTTATTTTATCAATTGTAGCTACAAACCTGAAATTAAACCATCTGTCAATAAATATTTATTATTTATTTGGTTCAAGGAGTTGTGGGTATCTGGGCAGTCATTTAAAATGCTATTAATGGATGATGGTGGCTCATCCTTTAGTCTAGCACTCTGGGACAGAATCAGGAGGATCTCCTTGAGTTTGAGGCCAGCATGGTTTACAGAGCAAGTTCCAGGACAGGACAAGCTCCAAAGCTACAGAGAAACCCTGTCTCAAAAAACCAAAAAAAAAAAAAAAATGCTATGAAAAAATAAACCAGAGAATAGATGTCATATTGAACCATTGGTCTCTGCTTATTTCCAGAATTCTTATGAGGAAAATGTCACAAAAATTCAAAACGATTTGATATTTTAATTGGATATGTTGTGGTTTGTTACAGATGCTAGTATCCTAACTGCTTCTGTGAACAAAGTTTTATTAGGATGCAGTTGCATGATGTCCATGGGGCTCCTCTAGCACAAAGACTAAAAGATTTGCATTTTGGTCCACAGGGCTGCCCACTTTGGATTTCAGCAAACGTCACTTGAGTTTTCTCCTGTTTTCAGTCGGGCACTGTGGTGGCCCTCTGCTGCTATGTGTTCTGCTGCAAGGAGCCCAGCCGATGGCTGGCAAAGGCTGATGATCCGTGACAACTTCATTCGCAGACACCTAGCTTCCCACAAACTGTCCTCCCAATGGCTGATCTCAGGGGCTCTTCCTGCGCTATCCATGGCTGTCTGCTTGTTTTGTAAAGCCCTCCGCTAACACAAGAATTTTTGACTGACATGGAGAACTATATATATCCTTATATTCAACCCAATGAAAAATTCATGCTTCTCCACTCTAATACTATGACACATACACATGTTTTGTCTTCTTCCTTATATTGACCTACTCAATAAGGAATTTCCACATTGCATTGCTGTCAACTGCATATTCCAGTAGTTCATGGGCCTTGGTAAAACAGTTCCTTTTCAGTATAGCAGTATTTAATGATGGACATTGATCCAGATAAGTCTGATAGAAGATTTCCTCGTCATGCAAATCTCAGATTCCACTCATACAAACTACATAGCGCAACCTACTACACACTTAGGCTATGTGGCATATAAATATGTATATTATATATAGGCGACTATGGGGTAGCTTATTGCTTCAGGATGAACAAAATAACACAAAATGAAAAGCAAGCAGAAGTTGAAAACGATGCAGTAAAGAGACTCGGCAAACAGAGCATACATAGCCAATGTCAGCTTTCGGCTGTAAGATGCAGTGTTAGAATTCAGCTGCTTCTCAGTCCACAACACCTTGCAACAGCTCTCCCCACTTCACAGATACTGAGAAGTTTCCTGCTTAGACCTTATCTGCATCCCTAGGTAACAGACTTCCCACTGCTAGAATCTCTCACCCAAGGAAGAAGTGAGTTTACATCAAAGAGAGTATTCATTCGATTCCCCTCCTCTTTCTCTGCTTTCTACCTGGGAATCAGAGAGTCTCACTCCCCAATCCTTAGAAAGGTACACGCAGATACACCACTTCTAGTACATGGGCCCTGACTTCTCTTCAAAGCTCTCATCCTCATGTCTGTCTCTGGTACTGGGAGCCTGAACTCCACTGAGCGCCTCTCTCCAACATAATGTTGTCTGTCTGTCCATGGTATTAACAACTTTTCCAATAAATTCCTTACTCGCCAGTAATTGACTTGGTGTCCCACTTTAACCCTTTCTTTGGAAACCTTTCCTAGCCTATTACTTCAAAGTAAACTTTATTTTAATGAGTGCTCTAAAACAATGACACACACACAGTAGAACAAATACATAAACAATAAATAGTCCTGTCTGTATCATTATAAAGTATTGTACCCTGAACATCGTAACATGTGCTAAACTATATATGACTGGCCACACAGGTTTGCTTACACTGACAACGCAGAAATGCATTGAGTTACACATTCCAATGGCCAAGGTATCATTAGGCAATAGCCATTTTCCATCTCCATTATACCCTTATGGGGTCACCTCATATACGTGATTATTATTCAGTATTTGAAATGTCATTGTGTAGTGTGCAGTTGTATTCCTTGAATGAAGAAGTAGATGTGTTCACTATTTAATAAGTAAGCATTTTCTCTAAGTTTTTGAAACGTTTACTATCTTTGATGATTAATACAGTATATATGGAAAGGCACCTGTGTCTACGTGTTCTTGTTTGTGTATGTGTGCAGATGTGCATATATCTGGGTAGCCTGGATCCTTGATAGGTGGTTGAGATAAACACTCAAGACTACCATAAGGAAGTCACCTCAGCACATTAAACTGCATTCCTTTAGCTTTAATAGCAGGAGGTGGGAAGCACTCAATAGATATTCTGACTTCTGCTGCATTAAAAAATAGTCCAGGCACTTTAAAAAAAAATAGATGAACTCATGGCTCCAACACAACCATGCTGAATCAGGATCTCAGAGGGTAGGTCCTCTTGCAATGCTTTATTTGTGTGGGTGTGGGTATGTGTGTGTGCAAATGCTTCTACTGGCTGTAAGGTGCAGCCAGAATTTATTGATCTTCAGGCTTTGTACCAGCCCTTCAGCATTCTAAGAACTGCTTACTCATCCCAGGGTTCATGCATATGCCCAGGAGGAGACAAGGATCTATTCACATGGCTTCATGCCATGTAATATTAATTACAGCCATAACGTAATAAATAACTTAAATAAATAAGTGGTTTCCAGCTTGGATCTGTGCTGGGTTTTCACATGGGCACTGGAAATCTGAGCTCAAGTCTTCCTTATGGCGTGGCAAGCACGTTATTGGATAAGCCATCTCTACAGTTATATTATATTTATTATATATTTTATTATATTATTTATTATATATTATATTATGTAAGATTTTGTATATTACATATTAATATAAAATATATTATATTTTATTTTATAATCATTTTTCTTCTCCAGTTTAAAAAAAAAAACAGAAAACACCTCCATGTGCCCTGCAATTTGCACCCCCTCAGCATCATGTCTTACTTTAAAATTACTATATTTTGTAATCACTCACCTGGCCAGTGTCCATATGTGCATGGGGGTGGAGTCATCCACTGGAGCATGGGAAATCTACCAGTGGCCCTGCCTTCAAAAAGAATAATTCTCCATCACCCTGCAAGTATGGCCTGCCAATAGCTCCTTGCTAAGCGGTGGGCCTGGAAATCATCTGTCCTTCCATGTTGGGATATTTGCTGACTGGATCTTATACGAAGAGCCACAGCTGCTGTGAGCTCATGGTGTCAATAGCTGTGTCCACGTACAGGAGAAAACACCCCACAATCCTCATTCCCTTCCTCCGGCTGCTTTATTCTTCCCACCTCCTCTTCCACAACGTTCCCTGAGCTCGATGGTCATGAAGGTGACATAGTGAGCAATAATGAAACAAGACATTGACTATGGATTATTTAGTAATGTTTTAAATTTTAGCAGATTAGAATCTTACAGGGACCAAGAAAAATAAAGTCAGCTATAATGGCAATAAAAGCCTGGCTCAAGAGTCATTCCCTATGTGATCAGTTCTTATTTTTGAGAGATGCAGGAAAAGCTAAGAAGGGAACATGCATGGGAAGACTCAAGTCAAAACATAGGCTAGATACCTAGTGACATTTGTGAAGCACAAGCATAGTCCAACTGGGAGTTCATGTTAGGAAAGGTAGAAGAGAAGAGGGAGAAAGGAGAACAAAGGTAATCCGCGGTAACCTTAGAATAGATTGATATTTCGCCACACTTCCAAAAGCAGTCACAAAAGCTCATTCTGGTAGCTGTGAGGAAGGTAGATAAAAAAGCTGGGTGTGGGTGAACTGATTGGAGTCCTCAATCCAGATGTGAATCTTCTCTGAGATGTCTGGTAGTGATGACCATGAGCAAAAAGACAAGTGGTGCCAAGGGTTCCGTCACCCCAAGAATGCTGATAATGGTCACAGAAATGGGGAGCTGGAAGCCAGTGACAACTTTAGTAGAAACGGAAGGCTTGTTTGGCTTTTTACATTTATTTATTTGTGTGTGTGAGTGGGTGAGTGTGTGTTTGAGGGTGGGGGGTATCCATCTCGTCAGAGAACACCTTGTTCAAGTTAATTTTCTCCTTCCACTGTGGGTCCCAGGGGTTGAACCCCCATGGTTAGGCTTGGCAGCTGGCATGCTTAGCCACAAAGTCATCTTGCCTGCCTGAGACCAAAGGTATGATGAACTCCCTATTCTCTTTGGTATGCACAGATTAATGCATAATATAACTGTCTGGTAATTGTGCATGTGGAGTAGATTGAGCTGAAAAGGGAAAGGATCGATAATGCCATTGTGTTTCCTTCCTGAGATAGCTTGAATTAATAAGGCCGAGTCTGAGACTATGTTATCCTCATTGGTTATCCTCTAGACATATTTAATGTATTTGTACATATACCCTCCAGGAGACGCACAAAGAAGACGATTAGGATGCATCTGGAAAAACTGGTGGGGCCACTGCTTTCTGGCCATGTAAAAGGAACCCTTTTAGTTTTAAAGTTTGACTGAGACCTTGTCTGCAAACATTTGACCACGCCTGGTGTGGAGCCAATAATAATAACAATAAAAAGCCCTAGAAACTCCCACAACAGCACATCAGACTATAATAACACCAGAAGTTAGACAGAAGATGATGGCTAGGAGGTGCCAGGTGATTAATAACTCTGTTTACATATCATATGCAGATATGTCAGTAGACTCAGCACAACCAGAACACATTCTTCAAGATGAGGTGTCCAGGTATGCCACCCGGGTTCTTGCCCCCCCCCCCAAATTATCGAATATTGAGCATTACAAGAGGCAGAAGAGCATGTTGGGAGGGGCAATCACGAGGTCTGATCCACCCTTAGGTAGAGGACGTGGGAAGGTAATCCCTTCTTCTCAGATAGCTAAGCAGTGGACCATGTGAAAACACTCCGGCTTAATGAGGTCTTGCCAGGCTCCTGAGGGAACATCGTGTTCTCCCAGCTGCAAAGAGAGGAACACGGAACCAGTGGGGCTCTCTCTCTACACCAAGAATGTCTGCAGGGAATTGTTCAGGTAATTTATGCCACAAAAGCATACTATCCGTCTTCTTCCAGAGAGAAAAGCAAAAACACATGCCGGAGATGGAGCAGGAAGTAAAGTTCTGAACGGGGTTTCCCGTCCCATGTATTAATAAAGCGCAATGCAATCAGCTTTTCGTCTCAGAGCACTCCTTCTGTGTGGACTCAGCCAATGACAAAAACAAGGGTTTGAATGGGAAATGGCCATCACAGGCCCATGTTTTAACTCTTGGACCCCAGGTGGAGGCACTGTTTTGGGGAGATTATGGAATCTTCAGGAATGGAGCCTAGCAAGACCAACTGAGTCATGGGGGAGGGGGGTAGAGGGCAGGGAGCCCTGACTCTGCTTTCTGCACTCTGTTTGCTTCCTGGTCTGCTGGACATGAGCCATGTGCTCCTGCTAACACAGTCAAGAGCCGTTCTTGTGACCCTGCCTTCCCCATCACCCTCAGCCTTTTCTCCCTTACATTGATCTCTGACAGATGTTTGATCACAGCAACAAGAAGCATAACTAGTACAGACCTACAACAGCTGTATCTGTACCAAACACAGAGACTCTTTTTCTTCTTATTCCCTGACCAGTCAAACACAGCAGCAGTTCACCGTGTTAGGTATTATAAGTAACCTAGTCATGAGTTTAAATATATAGTGTGATACGTGTAGGCTATATGTGAACATACACTGTTTATAAAATGGACTTTGGCATCCACAGATTTTGGTACCTGTTGGAGGTTTTGGACTCCCAATGTGCTATTTGTGACCATTCTGCAGAGGTTAAGAGGGGAGACTTCCTCATTGTTCCTACCATCTGAATGCCACACTCTTTTAGGACTTAACATTTTGTTTATTCTTGGGGACCAATCATAAGTGGGTAACATTGCTGTGATGTAATAGAGCTAAGAATTGTAGTTTTATGGCAATTACATCAAGGCCAAGCATATACTTCTGTGTGGACCGTTAAACAACACTGATTGCCTTGTAGGTCAAGCCAAGTTCACAGCAGAAAATTTGCATTTTACACTTAGAATGTACAACACTGAACTTGGGAAAACATCAATATAAAGCATATTTTGTCTTATGTAAACCAATCTTGAATGCTAGCTAGTTAAGAGAATTTGTTTATAATATTAGGGAAATTGGCCAAAAATAGAGCCTACATCACAAGAAATCCAATGAAGGCTCTTAAATTAAAGGCATTGAAGTGGAAACTGTTTATAGGAGATACTGTGAAAGAAGCAAAACGGGGCTTGATACCTATGTTACATAGGTACTGTTTACCTATGTAAGCTTCCTGTTATTGTGACCATATACAGAATATAATCAATGATAGTAGGAAAGGAGGCGTTATTTGGGCATATCGTTTTCAAAAGGGGGTTTATTTGGGTTTACTCACAATCAATTGGCTTTGGTATCTTGGAGTCTTGGCCAAGTCAGTCCATCACTGAAAGAGCAGATGGCAGGGGAAGGTTGTTCACCATGTGGAATATAGGAAACAGAGACAGAACAGCAGGGGCTGTGGAACACGAATAATAAAACCCCAGAGAACCCTGTTTGGGATTCAACCCGAGAGCCAGAAAAGCAAAGCAGCCAAACCACTAGAAAAGTCTAACCTCTACCAAGGCTGAGCGACTGCAGACTAAGCAGACAGCCTCTCTCTCCTTTCGTTTTATATCCCCTCTAGTGCTGGGATTAAGGACACATGACTCCCTAGTACTGAGATTAAAGGTGTAGGCCACCACCACCTGAATTTCTTTCTTTCTGTATTGATCTTGCGTAGCCCAAGGGTGGCCTTGAATTCATCTGGCTCTGTCTCACAAATTCTGGGATTAAAGGTGTGTGTTACCATTGCCTGTCCTCTAGTGGATTTAGATTTATCTCTGGTCTTCAAGCAAGATTATCAAAATACAAATAATATACCAGTACAGGGCTAGAGCCCTGAAACCCCTTTCCAGGGTTTCCACCTTGTGACTACCAAGCTCTTCACTAGGTCTTACTAGTGAAGGCTTTAATCATCTCCCAGTAGCACCCACTAGAAGGTAAGACTTTCGAGGTACTCCTGATCCAATTATTCAATTATAGCAGTGCCGCTTTCTCTCAGGGAAGCCACTTTTAAAATCTCTATTCTTCTTAAAATTTGTTCTATCTTTACCACGTACTTGTTGTCAAATGCAGATGACAGGCATGAAATAAGAGCATCCATTAGATGACATGTGCATGAGATTTGGGGCATCCCTGTAGTAGATGATCTGTGCATGAGAATAGGAAATCCCTGTTCATGACATTCGGGCATTCCTGTATATGATCTGTGCATATTAGGTTATCCCAATAGATGATCTGTGTGTGAGATTAGGGCATGCCCTATAGATGATCTGTGCACAGATTAGGGCGTCTCCATAAAGCATCTGCACTGATCAGGACATGAGATGAGCGCGTTTGCATTAATGATCAGGACATTCCCATCAATGTAAAGGAGACAGGATAATGCCCTTCTAGCGCATTTATGTAGATTTTTAAGTTGGAGCCTAGCTGAAGGAAATCTGTTAGTGGAAGAGGGGATTTACAGTTGGGTCAGATTCTAGCCTCTCTCTGCCTCCTGGTGCACCCAGATGTGAGCAAGCCACTTCACATGTTCCTCTTGCCACAGTCAAGAGCTCCATCTATCTCCAAGCCCTTACTGGCCATGATGGATAATAAGTACCCTCAAACCACGAGCACAAATAGACCTGTCCTTCCATTAGCTGTTTCTTGCTTGGCATTTAATCATTACTACCAGAAAAGAGACTAGTACAGTCCTGCAATAGCTGCTTCTGCTTCCAGCCTGTAGATTTTCTTTTCATTACTTCCTAATCAATTAAGCATTGCAAGAAATATAACTCACACAGGCATTCGGCTTGTGGTCTCAGGTAACACATGCAATGTTTTCATGGCATGGGAAAGAACGGCCTGGAAATAAATCTTACGTTCATTTTCAAAATTGATAATCCTAATATTCTTTATAAGAAATATGAGGTGACAACTGAACAGGCTCACTGGAACTGTTCAACACTACTGCAGAAAACCTGTGATACGGAAAGAGAAAGAGACAAAATGGGAAGCAACGAGCACTGTGTGAGCCCGCAGCGTGAAAGAGGCTCAGTCTGGGTCACGCAGTGTCTCTCCTTGTGACAACAGAGGATCTTTGAGAACCAACAACAAAAGGCTTGCATGTGTCCCTTCATGCCAGAGCAAACACAGACGCTGTTAACTCTTGGTTCCCAGGCACCTGTCTTTGTTTCCTCCTCTGCAGACACATTATTTAAGCTAAGACAGGAATGCATCCCCTAAGCTGGAAACTCCAACAGAAAAGGCATTCTTGCTTTCATATTCTTGACATTCTATACATTGCCATGGCATTTGTCTGCCAGAAACCCTCCATACTCAGAGGTGTAAAGTCCTCCCTTGCTCAGGGCAGACTTATTGTTCTTTGGGGCTCCGCGTACAGCAGGGGAAGTTTCCTAGAGCTGCTTCTATAACTGAAATGAAGCAGATATAAAAATGAAAAAGACATGCTCCAACCAGGATCAGGCTCAGACAGAATAATACTGGGCACCTTTGTCCATCAGGCGTGATGAGGAAGAATGTTCTGGATGACACTTTACTCACCAGAAGGTCTAATTAGGGTTTTACTCTTCTATTGGTCATACTCAAAACTGACGTGGGAATTCAGAGACGTTGCCTGATCTCGATATGTGCACAAGTTCATGCGTTCCAATCCCACTTCTTGCTACTGAAAGCGCTATGGTTCCAGCTCCCGTCCGTGCCCTACGTCCAAAGCCAGCCTTTTTACACAGCCACACATTCTTGCATTGACTCATGTAGCAAATATTTATGAGGCCTCCGGTATGAGCTAGACACTCTGTTATGCTTTGAGGGTGTAAAGATAAAAAGACACAGAACTGAGAGTGGGTGGGTCATGTAAATGAACAATTAGCGCAGCGTGATGGCACACTGTGATGGAGGAGTGCCCAAAGGACCACACAGGTGGGGACAGATAACTCAGCCTGGGGGTGCCAAGGGCTCTGGGAAATAGCATTCCAGAAGGAGAGAGCTGAAGGTGCAAATGCACGGGTACAAAGAGCAGTCCTTGCAGACAGAAACTCTCAGGGGCACTGGTTACCTGTAGGGCATCTGGGGAAACAAGGGCATCTCGTTTAGGGAGTTTTAAAGTCCATTGTCCCTCTGCTTGTCCCCATGGCCTGGATGTCTGAAACAGTCCTGTTTCTAATGACTGAATCAAGGGGCAACCGCTGCTTATACTAAAGTGTTTCTTCTTTGTGGGTTTTTTTTTTTTGAGACAGGATCTCATATAGCTCAGGCTTGCCTCAAACTTACTATATAGGCAAGGATAACCAGACAATCCAATATAGATTGATTAGATTGATTATCCTTTATCCAAAATTATTGCAGCCAGAAGCATTTATTTCAGCACTTGGAATATTTCCATATATATGATAAGTTATCTTGGGGTTGTGATGAAGGTCTAAACAAGAACTTCTCTTTCTGTATATGTCTTACACACATACCCTTAAGCTCATTTCAAGCAATTGTCTTTAATAGTTTTGTGAATGAAATGAAATTTCCTACTAAGGAATTTTCCAGCGAGAGCATCAGCTCATCATTCAAAGATTTTTGGAGTTTACAATAGTTTGGATTTTGAAATTTCGGGGATAGGTTGAAAAATGTGTACAAACAACACAGCTCTGCCTAGAGCTGGGGCAAAGAGGCTTACTCTCACCTGCCCTGCTTCCTCTTTCCTGGTGGTATCCCTGAAATGCCGCTATATCTTCCTGGGTCCTGATAAACCCCAAGCCTTACCATGAAGTCCAGAAGTTACTCAGCCTGAAACATTATGCATAGAGAGATTACTCCGGCTCCTTGTTTGGTGAGATGAATAAAGTCTTGTTCCTGTAGACTGATTTCAAAGGCTATCATGGCTCATGTGCACAGCATCGATCATAGGCACTCAATAAGTGTTTGCTCCACTCCCTCTCATCCTTTCCACTTCAAATGTCTTTCCCTTAATAGGGATAATAGCTATATCTGCATTTGTAGGGAGAGGGCAGATATCAGCCTTCTTAACATATTAAGAGTTGCTTTAGGCTCTTTGTCTATAAGCAGCCTTTGTTTTAAACTGGAGATGGTGGGACACTGGAAAGTAGAGACAGAGAGATAGACAAGATGACAAACAGATGGGTAAGATACGGGACCCAGGCCATCTTTTGGTGAGTCAATGCCACAGAATATTTTACAGGTCTGAAGACTTCTGTTTCCATGAATATAGGACACTTAGAGATGTTTAAACAGAAGGTTAGTAGACAGTAACCTTTGTTTTAGAAGATCCAGAGTGATATGGACACCTAAGAATGTTCTAGCCAAGAGCGCAGACCTCCAATGTACTGTGTGGGAGGATGGCTCTTTCACTATCACTGTAGCTCCCTCCTCCTCCATGACTTCTTTTTAAGCACTACGTAATTTGAGATTTGGTTTCAGCAAGTTATCAGAATTCTTCCTAGCTATGAACCCTGTGAACTACACTAATAAATGGTGCGGCAAGATAGAGCCATGGCTAAGTGGTGACCCTGATATAGATAGAGTGCTTAGTCACCAATGAGACATCTGCTATCTGTATCACACACCCTCCAAGGACCATTTCCAGAAGATGGGTTGCCAAGATTGTGAGAGCAAAAGATGGGTAAGGACCAGAGCAAAAGAGTATCTTCAGGAAATGACAGGACCAGTGTACTAATGACCTCACGGCCGTTGCGGTTGCCTGCATAAGACCCACGCAAGATCAAGCCAGCCACACTCCAGTACAGAAAGGGGAGCACTTATAAGTTCCACCCTAGCTGATGAACACTTTACAACCCTAGATGATGGGGTCTGAGAGAAGGAGACTCAGATGTGGTTCCTGGCAGGTTAACCGAGTTCCAAGTTTGGCTGAAACCCATGAGTATGTGGATCCTACAAGCTGGACTCAGTGGGTGTTTTTTTAAAAAAAAAGAAAGTAAGAAAGAAAGAAAGAAAGAAAGAAAGAGGAAAAAGAAGCAAGAGAAAGCACAAAGGTAGTTAAAGTTGGGGGTAAATCTGGGAAGAATTTTATGGAGGAGAAGGAAGAATTTTATGGAGGAGAGGGAAGAACATATGGCCAAAATATTGCATGCATATATGAGATTCTCAAAGAATTAGTAATATTATTAATTTTAAAAGAATTGATATTTATCTATTTGTATGTGTCTGTGCATCTGTGTCATCTGTGAATGGGTAGTGTCAGTGTGAACGCAAGCTCATAAGCATGCAGGTTTGAGTGCTTGTCCACATGTACAGAGACCAGAAGAGAGCATGGCACGGTCTCCTCCATTACTCTCTGTTCCACTGAGGAAGCGTTTCTCCATGAGTCAGGCAGGGACTCATGACTCAGCAAACTCCAGCAAGCCTCCTCTCTCCTCTCCAACCAGAGCTAGTTACAGGAACTTGTAGGGATTGCCCAGCATGCTACATGGCTACTGAGATCCACATTGCCTGTGGGCAAAGCACCCTTAACCCCTAAACCGTCTCTCCAGAGTCTCTCTACCTTTTATCTTAAGCCTCTTTCCCCTCTCAGAGTCCACACAGACACTCAGTGCAGTCTCAGCTGACTAATATTGGACACCTTTCTAGAACGTTCTTCTAAATTCCTCACACGACAAGCAGGTTGCACAACATTTTGTAAGGTGCCCTCGGGCAGCCCAGTGAAGTGGTCCAAAATGTCTTGAACAGGCTGCTTATTTTAAGCAAACAGGACAGCTCTGTATGAAACCTGAACCCTGTGGCCTAAAGATTTTGGCTGCTTAAGGTTCCTGGTGTTAGCTCAGGAAGCCAGACAGGACTAGGTGCCCTCACCGCCCTCCACTGCAAGATATTTAGTTTCCTCCTCAGGAAACCAGTCAGTCTCAGTAGGGGGCCACCTGAAAATCCCGAGCTGCTGGGAAGCCTGAAAGGATAGTGTCCAAAAGGCCTATCAAGCTGAGGCATCTCGAAGCCCCCTGCAGTGCTATTACCATGAAGCAATCATCCACCCTTTGAAGTTAATAATTAGTTAATATAATCCAAAGGTAGAGACCTAGCTCCAGTAGGCAACAGAAGGGCGTGGGGGGGGGGGGGGACGATGACGGGACACCAGCCAGCCCAGAGGATAGCAAGGTAACTTAAAGGCAATGAGGAAAGAAAGCACCACCCAATCCACAGGCCCCTGAGCTGTGCACAACAGGCCAGCTGGAGGCATACCACAGTTCCTGCAGGAGTCTCCCAGCTCCCTCTCAGACGCTGACAGTTCAAGTTTGTAAAACTGAGACCAACCAAAGGTTTCCACAAAGATTCTCCAAGGAATCAGTCATCTGATGATGCTAATGTATAGATTACTCATTTTGAACAGTCTTAAATTTAAAAATCACTGCTGGGTAGCTAATGCAGAGACACAGTTGTTCCCATGATGGTTCTGAGAGACAGGGATTATTGGCTTCCAAATGTCCAGAGATAGCCCTCAGTTTCAAACTCATTGAACCTTCTCATTCCTGGTATAAAATTGGGCAGAGAAGCACCCCTACACACACACACACACACACACACACACACACAGAGAGAGAGAGAGAGAGAGACAGAGAGACAGAGAGACAGAGAGACAGAGAGAGAGAGCGACCCCACTATATTGGACAGAGTAGTAGATATTTGAGGAGTAGAAAGGTCCAGAAATCTTTAGTGTCATTAGCCATAACATCATTTCAGATACATCTCCTAACTCCATGAAATTTGCAAGCACAGAAATACTTTGCTCCTTGCTAATTGCAAAAGAACTTTCCAGAAAACTCTAAGTACACTCTGAAGCTCCACTGCTTCTATATTATGATCATTTAGATTGGTTGAATTGTTTTCAGAACTCAAGTTGGGCCTCGTGATAGATGCCTATCATCCCAGCAGTTGGCAGGTAGAAAGGACCAGTCAGCCGAGGGCACCCTTATCTACCTATCTAGCCAGTTCAGGGCCAGTTTGGGCCCAGGAAAACCCTGTCTCAAAAGAAAATGAGAAAAGAAATTTGAACAAAATTGCCCGCATTCTATCCCTACCTGTTAGTTAGCAGAGCCCAGGCCCAGCGGTGGCATCCTGGAGTCTTGTCTTTCTCTTTGACCTTATTTCAGCTGTGCCTTTGGACTTCCCGCTTCCAGTTTTCAATTATAATCTGACTCGGTGGATGTGCTGCCTAGTTTTAGGTCAGCTTGACCCAGTCATTTTGGAAGAGGGGCTCAGCTAAGGGAATGCCCCTTTCTACTGGATTGGCCCCTGTGAGAAACCCTGTGGTACATTTTCTTGATTGATGATTGATGTGGGAGAGTCCAGATCACTGCGGGGCCACCCCGGGACAGTGGTCCTGGATAGTATAAGAAAGCAGCTGAGAAAGCCAGGAGCAACAAGCCAGTAAGCAGCTCCCTTCCATGGCTCTGCTCCAACTCCTGCCTCCAGATTCCTGCCCTGCTTGAGTTCCTGCCTGGACGTCCCTCACTAGGGACTGTTACTTGGAAGTATAAGGTGAAATAAACCCTTTCCTCGCTAAATTGTTTATAGTCACAGGGTTTTTTTGTTTGTTTGTTTGTTTTGGTTTTTTCATTGTTGTTCTTGGTTTTTTGTTTGTTTGTTTGTTTGTTTTTAAATCACAGCGCCTGGCACCCTGTGATGAAAATGGGAAATCCTCAGCTTGCTCAGAATAGTGTTAAAAGATTCAGACTGAGAGGTCAGCTTTGGGTGTCTTTCTTTAGGAAAAGCCTCTTTGTTGAGACAGGGTGCGTGGGTCTCACTAACTAGGCTGGGCTGAAAGAGCCTCTAGGGGCCCGCTTGTCTGTCTATCCTCCCCAGTGCTTGGATTATAATCAGGCCGCCGCTCCTGGCTTTTTACATGGAATCAGGAGATTAATCTCAGGTCGTCAGGCTTGCACAGAAAGGCCTTTACCATTGCACCATCTCCCCCGTTCTTCTACTACGTGGATTTATTGGCTTGGATGCATGCACCTGGGACACTCTTAACCTTGCCGTCTGCTGTAGCTGAGGGTGCCAGACAAGACACACTTTCAGTGATGAGAAGCTGCTATGCATCCCAGCTGGTTCCAGAGCTAGAACCTACGACCCAACGTAGAAGTCAGCATAAAACTAAGTGTGAGGGTCCAGAAGCTTGAAGTCCTGTTCTAGTTTCATTCTACTGCTGTGTTAAAATGTTCTGACCAAAAGCAACTTGCAGGAGGAAAGTGTTTATTTGGGTTACACTTTCGGCCCAGGCTCCATCAATTGAGAGACATTAGGGCAGAAACTCAGTACCTGGAGGGAAGAACTATGGAGGAATCTTGCTCACTGCCTCACTCTCTGGCTGGCTCACATCCTCTTGCTTAGCTGGCTTTCTTCTAGAGCCAAGGACCACCTGCCTAGAGTGTTGCCCACGGTGCGCTGTGCCCTCCCCATCAATCCTCAAGACATGGCCACAGGCCAACCTCCTCTAGACAATCCCTCTACTGAGACTCCCTCAGATGACTCTAGGCCATTTCAAGTTGACAGTTGAAGCTACTGGGAGGAGCCCCAGGTATAAATGTGGAAAATAAGGATTCGTACATTTATGTGACATTTGAATAACTGGAAGTTTACTCAGAGCCTCTGGGCTTCCTCATTGCCAAGGGAGGAGAAGTGGAGGAAGAGGCATTCCTGGGTATCAACCCCCACACTGGGAACATCTGCTCCCTGAAGTGGAGCGATGAGCTGCAGAACTGACTGTGTACTTCCTTGGGTTAAAAAATAAATAAAAACAAGGGAAGTGAAAGGCAAAGCTTGTCACTCCTGAGTTTAAAAATTATAGTTTCTTTTAGGACAAAGTCCAGACATCTCACAGCAGGGAGAACTCTCGCCTGCTCCTTCCCAAGCTTCTCTTGTCACTACTTCTTTAGCTACAAATGCCATCCATCCCTCTTCTTCCAGTGTTGACTGTAGTCACTCATGTGTCTGTGTCCAGCTTGGGGAAGCTACAGACACTTAATATGGCATGCAGACATGGACGCATGAATACATATTTACTGAAACAGCCTTGGAGCCTTGGGGGAGATACCTGGAATGAAGAGAAGGCAATCTTTACAGTTGAAATCGGTGAGAGTAGAGGGAAGGGCAGAAGAGGAAGTCCTCTGGGTTCTTACTAACTATATAATGCCCTGGCCCTATTCAGGTCAGCATCAAGGTCTGGATGGATAGGGAGCTGTTCTAAAGCCACGTGTCTGAGCCATCCCCGTGTCTCTTCCTAGCCTCTGAGCATTTGCTGAACCTGAAATTGATTTTTACTTCCTTTGAGAAGTAGAGAGTCCTACATAAGTTCTGTAGCTAGGTAGGGCTCCCATGGTTGACAACACATGCAACATTTCAAAGTAGCAAGTGTAGAGAATTTGATAAATGTTTGAAGCAATGGGTGTGTCATTTTCCCCAATCTGATCATTAAAAATTGTATGCAATTGCCAGGAGGTAGTGGCACACACCTTTAATCCAGCACTCGAGAGGCAGAAGCAGGCGGAACTCTGTGAGTTTGAGGAGGCCATCCTGGTCTACAAAAGCTAGTTCCAGGACAGGCTCCAAAGCTACAGAGAAACCCTGTCTTGAAAAACAAAAAAACAAAAAAAAAAAGAAGGAAAGAAAGAAAGAATAAGAAAATTGTATGCAATTACTGAAGTACCACATTGTAACCTATAAATATACACAATTACTATGAGTCAATTAAAAATAATGAATAATGAAAAGGAGGAAAAGAGCTTTAACACAAAGGAAGCTTTTAGCTCTAGAAGATTATCTTCGTGTGTATATGTGTGTGTACATATCACATGTGGGGGTGGGGCAGGCATGTCTTGACTGCACTTGCCCTTATCCTTGGGGAGGGGGTCTCTCACTGAACCCAGTGCTCACTGATTGGCTGGACTGACTGTGGAGTGAGCTCCAGAAATCCTATCCTTGCCTTCCTGTGCTAAGATTACTAGTGCGCATAAGCATGCCTGGATTTTTTTACAAATAAACTGAGATAATGAAGATCTTTACACTGTGCGGCAGA